>NC_090323.1:170490381-171690381 GCF_040869045.1 Eurosta solidaginis
CATAATTATTTCGAATTATTTCTACAATTTTTCAATCTTGAATTAGGCGTTTTTGCATAAAATTGCAAACGGTCAAAAATTAGCGCACAAAAGTTTACTAGGCAACTCTGTCTAGTGAGAGGGCGATCAGCTGACACGTTCTTACGGAAAAAATCAAAATTGTTTTGATTTCTACGTTCCGGACTACGTACGTACGGGCGTTGCACGTCGGTGAGTTTTCGTTTACATTGCACACTCATAATATAGGTCGTGTCAGCTGACACGTTTTTTCTACGTACGTTCGTGGGTAACTGCCGCATTACCCGGTGGTGTGGCTGCTGATGATCCGCTGAAGGTTGACAGAAAAGTAAAAGTTAAGTTCTTCGCAAAAGACACAAAACCCTCGAGCCGCAGTCGACACAGCTAACCGTTTTGAGGGGAAATTACCTTTGCTCAAAGCGCATACAATAGGAGGAAATCCGTAAGGTATATATGCACGTATATGGATGTACATACTTCCCCTTGCATTCAGGCAGATGCCTTAGCAGAGGAATGCTGGCACAAAAAAAAATATAAATAGCTACCGATATATCCATCCATATACTTACATATGTGGCAATAGGTTTGAGCGTGTGTTATTATGCTAAACCTAAGAACTGTACCGTACGTTCATTGCTCTAAGCAGGCATGGATATGTTCGCGCATGTTATTGTTAGGCATTTGAAAACATAACAAAACAATGGTTGATTAGTTGTTCTGCTGACTACCAACCTGCTTGTGCGTTGCCGATGCGAAAAACGAACGCCTCAGTGAGGCCTTAGTATTTTTGCCTAAACTGTTTATATGCGTCTTACATCGGACTTAGACGTTGGGTAGGTTTTATAAGTTAAGACATTAGCCTTACCAGAGTAATGCACATTAGCTGTGCTTTTCTTGCGGCACTGATTTCTTTGTGGGTGCCATGGGGCTTGCGTTGGCTGACTGGCGATATGCCCAAAGGAGTGTAGGATTAGGGAGGGTCATCCGCGAAGACACGATAAAGGAATTTAGCTTGGTGGCCTAAACATGCCGGCCCCCTTGCGAAAGCAACGGCTATGGATCAGCGCAGCCACAAGACCTGACCGGGATGACTTAATTTCTAACAGATGTGTGCTTAGGTGGAGATTTCATCCAACGTGTCGACTCGTCTTCGTTCGCATCCTTGGTTCTTGCGCTGGAATGAAAGAGTAAGCAAAATTACGAAAACAAGACATGGTTGATATTTCAGTTTGTTTGGCACATTCTTTTATTTTGGTTTTTTATGTACAAGTTACTAATTCATTGAAAATTCATAAATTCATTCTTCAAGGCGCTTGCGTATTTTGCTTTTGCGTATGCGTGTGCGTATACTTGTATTGGTTCTTTACTTCACTTTAACATGTATGGTTTTGCGTATGCGTACGTGTTCGATTCTTTGCTTTCAAAGTATAAGTTTGCTAGTTGATCTTTATGCAGGGCACGATCCTGACAAGCGCCACCCAAAGATGCTACTTTGAGCCAAAAAGGGGCCCATCGTTGTTGGTTGCGCTCCTGTTAGCAACACTTCGGCGTATGCGTCGGCTCCGAGGATCAGTCGAACAGGCGCGGAGGTGTGAAAATTGGGGTCCGCAAGTCTCATGTGCGTGAACATGCTGGCGATCGACGGATCGACGTTTGCGGTTGGACTTATCACCGCGAAGTTTTGCTTGATAATGGCGTACACTGTCAACCGCTTATTTACTCCTTGCGAATCTCGTATTCGAAGGGGGCACCCTCGGAGAGTACCAGGGGCCTCGTCCGCGAAGTGTAATTCTCGCGCTAGGTCGTGCGCGATGATGGACGTTGGGGCACAGGCGTCGATCAGCGCTCGGACCATGTGAAGGCGTCCTCGTGCCTCTATTTTTACCAATGCAGTTGGAGAGATTGAAACGAACGGCCTCAAGGCGACCGTTTCTCGAATGATGTGCCCATTTCTGAAGGATGCCGGTAGCTGCGAGGCTCGAGAGGCCGTTCTGGCTACCGTGCGGACAGGAATCATTTGGCGATGTGACGATTTCTTTTCGTTCGGCTTGCGTCGAAGTTGGTTGGATGGGCGGAAAGTCCGTGATTCCGCTCCATGCCGTTGTTGTTGTCGAGGTGGTGGACGGAAAGACCGAGATTCCGTTCCAAATTGGCGTCGTTCTCTCGTAGGGCGGCGGAAGGATCGCGAATCCGCTCCCCGCTGGCGTTGCTCTCTTATGGGTGGACGGAAAGACCGATATTCCGTTCCACGCTGCTGTTGCTTTCGTATGGGTGGGCGGAAAGTCCGAGATTCCACTCCACGTTGATGTTGTTGTTGTAGCAATGGGCGGAAAGGCCGCGATTCCGCGCCACGGCGCTTCTCGTGCGCAAGAAGAGGTCGGAAAGTTCTTGCTTCCGTTTCCTTCGGGGAGGGGGGGGGGGGGGTCCGGGCGGAAAGTCCGAGATTCCGCTCCGAATTCTACAATCTCCCCTTCCTCCAGGTCGTCGGTTTCAATGCCAGATGCATCTAGTGTCAGCCAGTTTTCATCTTCTTCCTCGCTCTCCACTTGCACGCTCCACGGTCGTGTGTCGATTTCTGGCTGGTCTTCTCTGTCGATGTATAGGGTTGTGTGGTGTTTTCCCTGCTGACACCTATGGCTCCGTCCTTGGCTGGTACATGCGCCGGCGCTGTGCGATATTGACAAACAGTTGCTGCAAAGCCGACGAGTACCTCCCTTACCCTCTCTTCGGGAGTTTTCGCCCTATAGCTTGGGCATAGACGAAGGGGGTGATTGCCTTCGCATAGGTGGCATGGTGCGGGATATCGTTGTGCCATGCTCTCTGCCTTTTCACGCAATGCTATAAAGCGAGTCATGTTGAATCTGGAAAGAGAGGTTCGCTAGATAAACCAATGCATGACCGTCGGTATTTGACGGTGGGTTGGGTGGCGAGCCAGTTAGAGATTGATAGGGATTGTGAGAGGTACGGGGAATTATTGGGCAACTGGTGGTTAATTTTGCATAATAAATGCTGCGACCTATCATGCAGGCCATCAAGATATTGCTTTACGTTCGCCTAGTCCCTGATTTCCCGTGTGCCTTCAACGATCGGGTTCGTGCAAGCTGAATGCGCCTATACGACGCGACATGTAGCGACGGAACTGTCCCGCACGTATTCTTATAGAACCAGATCTAGCGACCGTCAGACGACACGACACAATCAAGTTGACCAACTAAGCAGAGTGCGCACCATACGACGCGACATGTAGCGACACAATTTTCCGTCGCGTCGCATAGAGTGCAAGCGCCCCTATTAGGCAAAAAATGCCGCGAGTGCTCTGGGGCCCCATTCGCCCATTGTAAATTTCAAGAAATTGTGTAAACTTTTAAATTATGATTATGTAAAGCGAGTCGTGAACCAAGAGGACTCGCTGATAAAAACTTCGTGAGTTTACTTGGCAGCCAGTGTACACTATTGTGACATTCAAAACTCATACGCCCTTTGACAGAATGACCTTTTTGTTTTCATGGCGTTTGATGAGTATTTTCTCACTGACATAAGACCTTTACTCTCAGCCCTAATTCAGCGAAACAATGTGCATAACAATTTACAGAATCCCATGAAAATTTAAAGTGTAAATTATGTGGGCAGATGAGTTTTCAATGACCGAACATTCTTCAGTTTTTCACAGTTAGGAAATTGACCCCCTGTAGTACGTGCCGCAGTGTCGCGCTGCTGAGTGTCGCGCCGCTAAGGGTCGCGCCGCCAAGATTCGCGCCGCTTAATGTCGCATGCACCTTTATCTCTTACTGGTGGTGAGCAAAAACGAAAGTATCGAAAAATCGATAACTCACAATACGATCTTGAGACAGGAAGTTCGTCTCTATCCCACATGTCTTTTGGATTAAACTCTGCTCCAGCGATCACTACGAAATTTTGAATTAGTTGACCTCCCGTAAATTTGTGGTAATATTTCCTATAAGTCTTAAGAATAGATCTAACGCTTAACTTGGCAAGTATGTAGTAACTAAGTTTCGTAATGCGATTGGACAGCGACCATAAAAACGCTAATTTCTCGCAGTTACATGGTTAAATGATTGAGTTGAACCA
The DNA here is from genome assembly GCF_040869045.1 of Eurosta solidaginis. Classification (NCBI taxonomy): domain Eukaryota; kingdom Metazoa; phylum Arthropoda; class Insecta; order Diptera; family Tephritidae; genus Eurosta; species Eurosta solidaginis. The sequence continues at coordinate 170,494,489 of NC_090323.1, forward strand.
GAAAAATATCTTGTCATCTTTAAAATACAAGTTTTCTCTTGGGAAGTGCACCTAAAGGCTGCCGAAAGTACCCAACCAGCAAGGTGAACGCAAGGTAAGTGTCCAAAGCTCTTCTCAAATATATAAATACCCATATATATACATAAATATATATACACATGACCTTACAAAAAATTTCAAGAATCAAAATGCAGTGCCACAGAATAAAACAAAAATTGCGTCATATCAAAGAAGAGCTTGGAGATTGCTGAAGAAAGTCTACCAAATGGGCCAGTTGGTGCGCATATGGTTAAATTAGCTATTGACGAAGGCTTGCGGGTTGCTTTGACTACTGGGTGTTCCATGAGGAGATATGCTATTCACAAGTTTTGCCAACTACAAATTGTTTGGAAGGTTTGCATGCGTTTGTCGAAAAACGAACGCCGGTCTACACGGGAGAATCAATTCGCTATTCATCGTTAATTTTGTTTACAATGCAGATTGTGGAATTTTTTCTTAAAAAAGACATAAATAAACTGCACAATGTGTAATTCAAAATATTTCAAAGCAAAGCGGCAATTTTTTCATAAATACGCCCTAATTGAATAATGTACTTAGTTTAGTTGAGTGTGCTTTCAAAGACACCAACTACTTGTCCACTCAAAGGTACTGGGGTGTTTCTCACAGAGCCCTTGAAACTTATGAGAGGCATCTTGCATTTGTTCAGTACCAAGGCTTGAAGCAATTCATAAATTAAAGGGTCATGGCGCGCATAAAGAAGTGTAGGGTTTGTAATTTTTAAATGAATACTATAAATAGAAAAAGTGGTAGTTATATATGTAGTTATTGTTGTTGTGATGATGATGAAAATGTATTCAATATCAAATGTGAATGTGAACATGTTCAAGAGATGGAAAAATTACAAAAAATTTGCAAATGACAAACAACGATCAAGTTGGGTTGATGTGGTTGAAACCCATAGAGGCATAGGTTATGTATTTAGGTCGATAGAAGATGAAGTTGGGAATGGGTCTGATACTGGGTGGGTTGCTGTTGAATCACACGTTTGTTGTTATTCATCTTAGCGTTCATTTTCAATTTCATACTATTGTCATTGCCCATTAACGAAGACTCCAATGGTTGGCATGTCTACTCTTTGAACAGTTTGAGAAGTTGAATAACAACAACCATACCAACAACAATACCGATGTCAGCAGCACTAATGAAACCAAGTTGAAAGAAGATGAGCTGATTGGCTTATCGTCGGACGAATTATACCTCATGTTGAATGAGTATAACGTATTACCAGAGAAATATCATCCTATATTGCTGTTGCCGAGAAAATCCCTGACGTGATGGCCCCGTGTATATTTCACGTTGCCTTGAAATGTGGTATGAGCGATCTTCCGATGTATTATTCTCAGCAATAAGTCTTGTTGATCGCTTTCTAGATGGAGTGACCGAGCAGACGAAGCCTATGGCCGGCGTGAGTGTTTCGTCATTTCGCAGGGCGGTTGCACAGCTGGATTGGGAGCGTATGGCTTGTGTCATTGCTAATAATTTGGGTGTCCAAATAGGTACACCGGTTGCTGCCCTCCCCATTTTGCATGTTTTCTTCCGCAATTTAGTCCAGGGGGAGAGAATTCTATGTATCCTTTTGCGTATTATCAGATGTATTGTAGTATTATCAGTTATTTGTCAGGTAGGACGATCAAAGTATAGAAGAGTAAGCAAGAGAAAGAAAACCAGAAAAGCAGAGTTTGCTATAAATCGATAAAAAGTTATCGTGTAGAAGTAGAAATAAAATAATTTTGTAAAGGAAAATTGAAGTTGTGCAACGTAAATGACACCATACTCTGCATGACACAATAACAGAAAATTAAAACAATCAGCCAACGCGAAACCGTCAATAACGTAAGAAGCTGGAACAACAACTCTGACCTCAGCATAGCTTAACTTGTCATTTTGTCGTCTAAACAGTAACACCCAACTCTCCACTGCGATGTACTTATGTATATTTTTCTATGCCACGTAATAATGAAAGATCATGAATTTGTTGGACTTTTCTTACAAAGTATTTGTGTGTACGTAGCTTGAGCGTAAGAAGAAGAAAAGGAAGAAAGGAAAAGACAATTAGAAAGAGATTAAGAGCGGGCGCGCAGTTGAAGGGAAAGAGGTTTGATTCTATTTCAAATCCTAAAAAATAACGCGAAAGAGAATTTTTAAAAACAGCTTTCCTTTCAATTACTAATTCAAGTATTATAGATGTATGTACATACAATAAGACTTGCGATTCTCGTCCATTCACACGTTCTCGAAAATAATTATTTTCCCACCTTATAGCATGATGACCCGTAGTCTTATTGTGTTTTTGTGAACATTTACAATTTGCTTTCAGAATTACGCAAAACCTGTGCCAGTCCTTGACAAGGAGAAATTACCTTTACCTTTGCTAATTCCATCTGTGCAATTAAGGAGGAAGCTTGAGGAAAGTCGCCAGGACTCGAAATAAAGTAGGATATTGGTGAGCGCCGGAGGCGACAATACTATAAACTAATCATTCGTCTTTAATAGTATAATTTAATAGTATAATTAATAGAATAGTACCTAGAGTAATGCAAAGTAGTGTATGTGGTTTGTAGTATAGCAGTACGTTAGTTAGTAAAGTAGTTATTTTTCCTGTGTATATCGTTGATATTTCAATAAATACTTGACCACATTCTGATGTGGCTAACAGTCCCTGTAACCGATAAATGAATTCTTGTTTTTTGTTGCCGTAAGCTACCGCACTTGATAGTTCAGTTAAATGTAAAATATGATGTGATTTGTCTCTTATGCGGTCATTATAGCTCTTTTTGAAGAAATAATCTTCATTGTTGCAAAAGCAACGATAACAAATCTGACCTTTCAAGCAAGACGTGCTGTTGTTTGGGTTCGGAACCTTAAAATGTGTGTAGTTTTGTCCCGGTATGATGCGTTATTGATTCGTTTGTCTTGTGACTGTTTTGTTTGTTAGCCTCGTGGTCCATTAAGGAGCCGATGCGTTGATTGGTGAAAGGGATGTAGATAACCCTTGCACTTTAACTCACTCGGGTTTCTTTTCCCTTTTCAGGGTCATGTCACGCGTGGATTTTTCCTTACTATTGGCTGAACTCACGGGGGACTACACAGAAAGCCAGTCTCCCGTGCCATTCAGGCAGTTTATGGAACTCACCTTTTGGCAGCGGGTAGTGCTTCACGTCCTCATGGATGTCCGTGACGCCACGGGTTTAGATTTGGTTGAGGATAATCTTTTCCAGGACCGGGTTCGATGGAATTATTATGTTCTGTTCTATGAGTGTCCACGGGTGAGGGAGGTTTATCCTCTGGAGTTGAGGCCCGCTCCCCGGAGCGTACGAGAGCTCGTTTTTAGAGTGCCGAGGGTGCGGGACAGTCCCCTCGGCTCCAGGGATATCTTCCTCCCCCCCGAGCCTGGCGAGCGTGGATTCCGGGACGCCTCCCGTTGTTGCCCCTTCTGCACCCGTCCGGCCGTTCGCGAAAATTCGGTTGACGCCTGGAAGCTCGGCTTCCGTCACCGCATTTTCGGGATCGGTCCGGATAGTGTGGGAGAGGCCAGCGCAGGGGACGTAGCCTCGTTTTCCCGTTCGCCCCTGGAATAAGATACGACCTTCCTTTTTTTTTTTTTGTTAAAGTAAGTTACATAATAAAGTAATTTGTGAAATAATCGTAATGTCTCATTCATTCTCATGTAATAAGATGGAACGTTCGTTTTCGGATGAGCGGCGGTTCCATTCTGGTGGAGGTTTGTTTAATCGCCTTGTCGAGCTCGACGACTCGGACTTGTTTATATTTATATTTTAGTGAGCAGTGGACTGTATCAGGTTTTTTTTTTCTTTTTTTTTTATTACGAAGTGGGATGTGTTCCGGGTTAAATGTTAAATTAGGAGGAGGTTGTTGGAGCCTCCTCCTGAGTGGAGGGAAGCAGAACGAGTTTCACCAGGGGTCTCGTCACTTGCCCTCGAGATATCCGGACGTCGACCACGCGGATGCGATTGTCGGAACAGGGGTGAACATTGGTGACTCGGGCCATTCTCCACTCATTTGGTGGGAGATTGTCTTCCTTGATGACCTCCAAGTCCCCGACCTTCATGTTGGTTTTCGGGAACTTCCATTTGTTTCTTTTTTGCAGCTCTATTAGATACTCGGATTTCCATCGCTTACAAAATGAGTGGTGTAGGGCCTTTAGCCTCTGCCAGCGGTTGATAACTGATGATGGGCTCTCACTGGCATCTGGCTCGGGAGGGGCGAGTAGATGTCCCCCTATCAGAAAATGGCCAGGAGTAAGGGGCTCTAGATCGGTTCGATTGTTGGAGGAAGGAGTGAGAGGTCGTGAATTGAGGCAAGACTCGATTCTGCACAACAAAGTGGCGAATTCCTCAAAGGTATATTTACAATGAGACGCTATCTTCTTGCAATGCCTTTTAAAGCTTTTCACTCCCGCTTCCCACAATCCGCCCATGTTGGGGCGGCGGCGGGGATGAAGTGCCACGCGATTTCTTGATGGGAGTAGTAGGCTAGAGTCTTGTCGTGGACTTGAGCCAAAAACGCTTTGAATTCGGTTTTTAGCGACCTCGCTGCCCCGACAAAATTGGTTCCATTGTCGGAATAAACGTTTTTCGGACAACATCGTCGTGAAACGAACCTGGCGAAAGCTGCCAGAAACGACTGAGTGCTCAGATCTGTTGTAGCTTCCAAATGTAAGGCCTTGGTCGAGAAGCATACAAATAAACGGACATATCCTTTGGATACCCTACAGCCTCGTCCCTGAAAATTTTATATGTCGAATGGTCCAGCAAAGTCGATGCCAGTGTTCGTGAACGCTCGGGAGTAGGTAGTCCGCTCTTTCGGCAGGATCGAATCAGCTGCGATTGCGAACGTTTGCGGTATATCGTGCATTCTTTGCAGTTATGGATTACTGACTTAATCATGTTTTTTACACGGGGAAACCAATACTGCGTTCGGATCAAACGTAACATAAGTTGGTTCACTCCGTGTAAGGATTCATTGTGAACAGCCTGCACGATTAATCGAGATAGTCGGCAGCTGTATGGCAAGATTATCGGGTGACACTCGTTATAAGACATATCGCGGGAAGCTCCTTGACGTCTGCCTGTCCTTATAAGGCTATATGAATCTAGAAATGGGGCTAGGGGTAGTAGTTCACTCTTCGAACCTATCGACTTATACGCAACGAGGGCCACGTGTTCTGCCTGGAAATGGCTGCGTTGGACATTGATTATAACCTGAGACATGGTTGACTTAATTTCCTTTGGCGAGATGGTAAGGGATTCTTCATGGAAGAATGCCTTTTTGCTAGGATGGGTTCGATGATAGAAACGCCTGACATATGATAAGACCCTTATCGCTCTACGTAACTCGGAAAATCTCTCTAAAACGTCTTCGCCGCTGCGGCTGGTTTTTGCTAGGTGTGCCTTTACCGATTTTTCTTCTATGATGGTGTGGTAGTCCAATTCCTGAGTGGGCCATTCGATGACGTTTTGTTGTAATCAAGACGGTCCTTCCCACCACAGGGAATTGTTGACCAGTTCTTCCGCTGGCAGTCCTCTGCTTGCCAAGTCTGACAGATTGGAGGCTGAGTCCACATGCCGCCAGTCATTGGTTCCTACTCGGTCAACTATTTTTGTTATGTGGTGAGCAACGAAGGTGGACCATGAGCATAGCGGTTTTCGTATCCACGCCAAAACAATAGTTGAGTCTGTCCATAAAAAGTTTGCATGCTGGCCTAAGTTGAGGTTATTATTTACTGTCTCCATTATTTCTGCCAGTTATTCGGCGCCACATAGTTCCAATCTTGGCAGCGATATGGTTTTGACAGGCGCTACTCTTGACTTGGCTAAAAGCAAGTTTATAAAAATTTTATTATTTATTTCTGTCCGAACGTAAATACAAGCTGCGTATGCTTTTTCAGAAGCATCGCAGAATCCATGAATTTCTACCTTGGCCGTTGGTGAAAAGTGCACCCAGCGAGGTATGCGAATCTGTTCAATGTGTCGGTAGCTTTCCGTAAAGTTTTGCCAACGCTCCATGGAGCTTGAGGATACATCTTCATCCCACCCGGTTCCTTCTAGCCATATGCCCTGCATTAAATTTTTGCGATTACAACAAATGGGGCTAACCAACCTAAAGGGTCGAATAATTTTGCGATAGCTGACAGTATCGACCGCTTTGTATAGATTTCCTGATTTTCGATAGGCTTAGTTGTGAAGTAGAAGTTGTCTGAGTGGGCGTTCCATCGAATACCTAAAGCCTTGACCATGCTTGCATCTTCGAAAGCCAAGAAGTCTTCATTCAGAAGATGGGTTCGGGCTATCCCTTCTAAGAGCTTATCGTAGTTGGCCGTCCATTTTCGTAGAGCAAATCCCGCGGATTCCATGGCTGTGGTTATTTCTTCATTCGCCCTGATCGTTGCCTCTATAGTGTGTTCCCCTGCCAGTACGTCATCCACATACATTGCCCTCCGTCGGATGTCGGCTGCAACCGGATAGTTACCTTCCACATCATCGGCTAGCTGAAGTAATGTGCTGATCGCGAGGTAGGGTAGGGTGCGAAGGATCCGTGCGAAATATTATTCGCTGATATTTTGTATCGTCGGGATTTAGTAGGATTTGGCGATACATTTTCTCAATATCGCTATTAAAGACATATCTAAAGAATAGCCATCGTAAAATTAAAATGGTCAGGTCGCTTTGTAGGACTGGACTGGGGTAGAGAACGTCGTTGAGACTGATCCCATTAGTGGTGCGTGAAGATGCATTGAAAACCACTCTTTCCTTTGTGGTGGTACTGTCCTCCTTTCTGACGGCATGATATGGGAGAAAGTAATTATTGCATTCTTCTCCGTGAATGCGGTCGGTGATACGCGACATATGGCCTAGGGTCTCATATTCGGCTAATACTCTATTATATTCTTTTTGTAGAGGTGGATCTTTTGCTAACCTAGTTTCCATTCTAAAAAATTGTGAGCAGCCAATTTTGAGCGATGGACCCAACTGTACGTCGTTTGGGAAATTCTGCCTAAATGGAAGTGACACCACATATTTTCCCTTTTCGGTTCGTTTCGTCGTTCTCCTGTACAGCTCTTCGCAATAAGCGTCATCTTCACTGTATGGCCTCTTATTAGGCACATTTTCTAGTTCCCAAAATGAACGTAGTCTTGTCTAGTGTTACGTTGCTAACAAATGATTCACACTTTTCCGAGGGGGTGCTATTTCAGTTTGGCAGGTCAGTATCCAGCCGAATACTGTTTCCTGGGCGATTAGAGTCCCTAATACGTCCTTCTTGATGCCCCCTAGCATCACCTGCGCGTACATGTCGCCGCCTAATATCAGGTCAACCGGTTCGTTAATAAAGAAGCGCCTGTCTGCTAATATTAGGTTAGGTAAAGCTTGCATAGTGGTTGGATTCACCTGACAGATTGGAAGGTCCCCTGTCAATTGTGGTAAAACCAACGCAGTTGTACTAATTTGTACTAAAGGATCAATTGGTGATCGCAGTTGGAGAAGGCACGCTTCCTTCACTTGCGCAGACACCTGATTAGTGATGCCCGACACTTGGGCAGACATCTTTTTAGGCGGCAAGTTAATACGGCGCTTAAGCCTTTCCGTTATAAACGTACATTCGGACCCAGAATCTATCAAGGCGCGCGCTGAAAAATTGGTATCGTTGTAATAGATGTTAACGCGTGCTGTGCCTAGTAAGACCCCTTTGTTGGTCTTTGAGAAGCATGATGTTACGTTATTGACGCTATTTGTATGCTTGTTTGCAACATCACGTTTCTGCTGTGCCTGGGCCGAAGTGGTTGGGGGGTTGTTATGGGGGTACGACGTTGTAGCCCTACCCGCTGATTTTGGTACAACTGCGTGGATATGGAGGAGCGTATGGTGTTGTAGGTGGCAAGTGCTGTAATTGTACGAGCTCGTGCACTTAGACACAGTATGTCTCGGGGATAGGCAGTTGACGCAACTATTATTATTTTTAATAAAATTAAGTCTGTCGAGGGGTGTTTGATTCTTGAACCTCGGACAGTTTTGAAGCCTGTGCTCATTTGATGTGCACATCTTGCACGAACCCTTGGACATACTCGTTTGGAATGCGCCAAGCTTGCTTGTTTACCAGGTTGTTGTTTCGGGGCTGTGGTGCTTTTGCTACCTGTAATGCCCGAGACAGTTTCCAATGTCTGAAACCTATGCGACAAGAATTTGTGCATGTCCTCCCATTTGGAGACTTCTGTCTTATTCTCCACTGTTTGTTCCCAGAGCGCCAAGGTGCTTTCTGGTAACTTAGTCAAGCAGAGATATGTGATGATCGCATCCCAGTTAGAGATGTCGATTTGATGGGTTTTCAGAGACGCGATACAATTGTTTATTTCGCGTTGCAGCTTTTTGATCGAGGTGCCACACTCACTTTCAATTTTTCCTAAGCTAAATAAAATCTTCAATTGTGTGTTTATCAGAATGCGTTTATTTTCGTACCTATCTGTTAAATTTTTCCACGCCGTGGCGAAACCGTCGTTAGTTAACTGGCATTTTTGCACGATTTCTTTCGCTTCCCCCTGAGTTTTCTGATTAAGGTAGTAAAATCTCTCAACATTTGAAAGGCTCTTGTTTTGAATATATATGGCCGTGAACATATCACGGAATGTTGGGCATGAGAGATAGTCTCCCTTAAAAACTTCTGTGACGCAAGGAGGTAAACGGATATTTCGTTCGCGCTCGCGCTCGGGTCGTTCCTCTCCATCAGTTTCTTTCTTATTTAATGTTGCCTGAAGCTCGGCCATATTGGACATACAGCGGAGGAAAATTGCATAAGCTGCTTTATGCTTTATTTTTACAGCCGCAATATTTTTTGCCTCCAATGTGTCTGAGTTTAAAAGGTTTTCGCACGATACCTTCGCCTTTTTCCATATGGCTTTTAAATCTTCCTGTTGGATTGCAAGGGTGTGTTTTGTGTGGTTAGCCTCAGGCATGTCATTGTAGTCCGACTCGAATTCGATGACGGCATCAGCCAGCGTGATATATGACTCCATAATTTCGGTTGAATAAAGGACCCGATTCTAATCAAGGAGGGGGATCTGATCTTTTTTGTTTGTTTTAAAAGCAAAAAAATGTGTCTTTCGGGGGCTTGCTATACTGAAGGTTGGTATCCTTTGGCAATTAGTCTCGACACCCAACTGCCACTAATATTACAATGTTTCGTTTCGTTTTTATGAGTGCTCTGATAGGAGGGGCTGGGAATTCGTTCCCGAATAAGCAGACAGAGGGAGGATGACGGAATTTAATTCCTTCACTTTGAGCAGTATCCGGAACCCCTTACCACTGGTGTGGGGAAGTACCAGACTGAATCAAAGTTTCGTCGACGCAGAGGTATAGAGCACTAGGGAGTCAATTCGCTAACCTGACCAATAACTTATACCCCTTACCGCTGGTGGGGGGAAGTACTAGAGTTGCTCCAAGTTATTTGCGAATTGAACGGAGTGGAAGACGAAGTGTCTTGCGCAGGATCTGATACCCCTTACCGCTGGTGGGGGGAAGCAACAGACCGACGCAAGGTTTTGCCTTTATTGGCCGAAACTAAAGAATTTTTTGCGCAAGTTCTGGCACGCCTTACCAATGGTGGGGGGAAGTGCTAGAAATTTAGGCAAGAAAGACAAAAAAACACTACCGCGGGTTTTATTCTTGGCTCTGGGCCGTATTTTCGTTTATACACCGTTTATATAGCCTAAGTGCCACTGAAATATAACCACTTACCTTGTAATTATTTCGTTGCTGGAGGACTCCTTGACTTGTATTAATGTGCCTTGTATCCGCTTTTAATAACCTCTATTTGCTTGCACGCCTTTATATCGCTTTTCCAATATCTTATGTTCGTATCCTCTGAACGCTTTTAATAAATTTTTGTCGCTTCTTAACCAATTCGATGGATGGTAGATTTAAATAGTTACCGATATGTCCATCCATATATTTACATATGTGGCAATAGGTTTGAGCGTGTGTTATTATGCTAAACCTAAGAACTGTACCGTACGTTCATTGCTCTAAGCAGGCATGGATATGTTCGTGCATGTTATTGGTAGGCATTTGAAAACATAACAAAACAATGGTATATTAGTTGTTCTGCTGACTACCAACCTGCTTGTGTGTTGCCGATGCGAAAAACGAACGCCTCAGTGAGGCCTTATCATTTTTGCCTAAACGGTTTATATGAGTCTTACATCGGACTTAGACGTTGGGTATGTTTTATAAGTTACCAGAATAATGCACATTAGCTGTGCTTTTCTTGCGGGACTGATTTCTTTGTGGGTGCGATGGGGCTAGCGTTGGCTGACTGGCGATATGCCCAAAGGAGTGTAGGATTAGGGAGGGTCATCCGCGAAGACACGATAAAGGAATTTAGCTTGGTGGCCTAAACAGTAACGTATCGTCTTTTAATGGCGAAGTTCTGCACTAGTTCAAAACAAGTGCAAGTCCTTACAGGGTTATTGGTCTGGTATTGTGTTTATCGCATTTGTCGTGCACGACGGACGGTGTCCATTAGCCCTACGCAGGCTGTTGTGTCTTCTTCAGCTTCTGGATATCGTATTGATTTTCTAGGGAACAGTTGTGTATATCCACATTATTAGCTTTAGTTTTAAGCCGCAGTTAATGCTGACTATTCCTTTGCAATAGTACTGTGCAACGTAGGTTTTATTAAGCAGGCCTGCAACTTTCTATGTGGATCTCTTAGGATTTCACTTAATATCGATAAGAGCGGTTCTGATGCTGCCGTAACTACATCATATGCACATCCTTATCTATTGCATTTCTATCGTGTTCGAGTAGTGTTAATATGTATAACCAGTTCTCTAGCTTGAATGTAACGAAAAGGCCGATAAGTTGGCAAAGGAGGGTGCAACACTTGCTGAAACGATAATAGACGTCCCAATACATTTGGTAGAAATTAAAAGCAGACAGGAGCTGCATATGATCCATCAAGTAGGATAGGCGTGCACAAAGGCGCTGGGCTGAAAGATTTCTAAGATCATGTGCAAAGCCTACGATATTAGACTCACAGAGTGGCTCATATCGCTGAAGAGAGAAGACTTAAGGCTCACGATGGGCATACCAACTGGACACTGCTTTCTGGCGTCACGTGCTTATAAGCACATTCTGTGTTCATGTCCTGCGTTCGCCAAGTCAAGACTTCAGTTATTAGGGGCCGCAGAGATGCTAGATCTCGTAGAAAACTTCTAGAATTTGCCAAGAGGACGAAGTCATTCTATAACATTCATAAGTCAAACGAATTCTGGTAAAACGATGGACACATTCAGTCTATGTGGGGTCTTTATTCGTTCATTGGTAAGTTCAACCTAACATTTATTAATAACACCGTAAAAAATTTGCAACAAAGTTACTATTGCAATTTTCTGAAGGGTGGCGTCTGCAATACTTTGGCCATGTGTCAGTGCCTAAGAGTATATTGGTCCTTAACAACATACGAACTTTGAAATGAGAACAATAAGCGTTTTTACTCTCCGTTTAAATTACAATTTATTAAGCACAATAGCTTTAGCACAATAGTTTTTAGTTCACAGTATATAGCTTGCTATTTCTTTAGCACGAGAGGTTTAGTTTACAATTTTTAATTTTCTCTTCTTTTAAAGCCTAAAAAGCGAGATTATGCTTTACCACAGGTATATTACGCGATTAAACACAACAAAGGATTTTATTTAATAAGCACGATAGCTATATTATAACGTATTTAGAAATTTATTAATGTGTCTTGCTCCATAACTTTGACGAGACTAAAAAGCTAAATTCAATTCTACTTTGAATTCATACAAGAATTCAAATTCCAATATGTATATGTAATTACTTATGTATATTGAAAGTAAATTGAAAAAGCAACAACTTAAATGGATACAGGAATATCACCTGATTTAACGGCAGCGTACATAATAGAAATAGTTATTTTAGCAAATATATGAAGTACAGCTAAGGACAGTCACCTAGTTCAGCGGTACTGCACATCAGCTGCTTTAATGCTACCATATGTACATATGTATGTAATATGTGTGTACAGTGAAGTTTCTCTGCATAGCTAGCAGTAAGCATTGGTGGAATGGCAGAATCAAAGCAGGCGACGGCTTATGCATTTATGTATAGCAATATGTATATGCATATGAGCATTGATAATTGCAAAAGGCAAATGGTAAAATAGCAGTGATAATAAATATTATTGTCAGTGAGCGAATTTAGAAAAAGGTAGTAATAAGGAATTAGTAACTTATACTACTAAATATGTATAATGCGCTTATGACTAAACAAACTTTTTGATGTTCCATAATTTTTTCTTCCACCACTTTTTCACATTTCTGCCGTAGGCATCAGCTTTTCCACATTTGTAGCAAAAAAAAATCTTTTGAAGGACTAATGAAGGGATATTTAAATGATAATATGAAATGTCAAGCTTCGTAAATAGAGCAATATTTTCTAGGATATAAAAGATGCAAGTCTCTCATGTTTTATACAACTTGACGTTAGGTCATTTTGAACCCTCAATTTTTAAGTGCAAATTAAACATAACTCAGACATTCTAACCTATAAGTATATTTACAGGGAAAGCGATTCGCGTGAAGTGTGTTTTCTGAAAAATAATATAGTTTCTCTGTTTCAAGTATAAGTTTTAATTTTATAATACTGTGCTATTTTAAATAATGTTCTGTTACAATTCGTTGCCATAAAAACCTTAAAAAAGTATGTAAAATAAACTTCCGTGTCAAACGTTTAGCAAAAATTCATAAATTAAGAATTGCCATTAATGAAAAATTTATAGTGCAATAACAAAAAATCAATTTAACTGAATAATAACAAACGTTGTCTGTAGTTTATGGAAATTTGACAGATACAAGTTATTTACATTGGAAGTGAAAGGGAAATATAAACAAGGAGCGCGTTGCGGAAATTGCAACGAAATTTTGTGCACATCAGCGGAGAGCTTTAAAGGATTCGTTGCTGCTGAACAAGCTTAGGGTATTTACAACTTGATCACTACTTGAGGCACTTACTTACACCCGCAAGACAGTTCACTTCGTATTCAATAGAATTTGAAAGACGGTTTATGACATTCCTATAACAATTTGTGCAACGCAGGATTGCCATCTGACTTTTAGATTAAATGACGTATGTGTACCGGAGGAACAATGTACCCCCGAGGAGGTTAAAGCAGGGCGTCGTGTTACTTTGTGGGACGGGACTTACATACATGCTTGATGAGGACTCAGTATGGCATCTGAAAGTAGACAACTTTTCGCTGAGAACCTTTTAATGTAAGAAATACACACTTTTTTTCTTTAAATGGTTTAATTAAATTCAGTGTGTAGATAGTGTATCATATTCTAAGCTTATATAAAACTAAGTATTATAGCAAAACTGCCACCTCATTGATCACTTTGCCAAAAAAAAAAATAAATTCTCTTAACAAAGCAATGAGCTAGCCGCTCATTTGCAACGCATCCCCGGTTTGGTATACTCAACTAAAAAACATACCCTAGAGAAGGCTGCAGGCCTGCCAAAATACTGCACGCAGCACTGCGAAGGGATTTCTTCTTATAACCCCTGTACCACATCTACATAGTGAAGCACATGAGCTCAATGTAGAAGAGCACAATGAAATGCTAAACAGACAGTTTTTGCTTGGCGAACGCCATGGTGTGGTGGTAACGTGCTCCACCTACCACAAAAAAATCCTGGGTTCACACCCCGGATAAAGCAACATCAAAATTTTAGAAACAAGTATTTTCAAGTTTTTCTAAGCGTGGTCGCCCCTCGGCATAAAACATGTAGGTTGCGTCTTGTCAATTAGTAGGAAAAACTAAGAGGAGCACGACGCAAATTGGAAGAGAAGCGCGTCCTAAAACCTCTTCGAACGTTATCGCGCCTTATATTTATTTATTTATTTCGTCACAAACCTTAACATCCTAAAAACCATCTGTATGATCTAGCCCCGCCTCCAAATTGGATATGAAAACATTTTCGTAACTACTATAGAACTATGGACCACTCCCTCTTTAAATACTCTTTAATATCTTCCATTTGATACACATGTCATACAAACACATTCCAGGGTTACCCTAGATTCATTTTCCTACATGGTGATTTTCCCTTATTTTGTCTCCATAGCTCTAAACTGCGTATGTAATGTTCGGTTACACCCGAACTTAGCCTTCCTTACTTGTTAATATATATATTTATATATCTACATACATATACCAGAGATCAAGCCTATGCATACTTTATTGCTATTACGTTGATTGACCGCGCTCAACGCCTAAATTGAAAAATTATTGGGATACGTTGGACCAAAGTCCAACACTCAATGATTCCCAGACGGCGAACGCAAAAAATCACACAAAAGTCAACAAAACAAATATATGAGAAACAAGTAAGGAAGGTTAAGTTCGGATGTAACAGAACATTACATACTCAGTTGAGAGCTATGGTGACAGCATAAGGGAAAATAACCATGTAGGAAAATGAACCGAGGGAAACCCTGGAATGTGCTTGTATGACATGTGTATCAAATGCAAGGCATTAAAGAGTATTTTATGAGGGAGTGGGCCATAGTTCTATAGGTGGACGCCATTTAGGGATATAGCCATAAAGGTGGATCAGGGTTGACTCTATAATGCGTTTGTACGATATGGGTATCAAATTAAAGGTATTAATGAGGGTTTTAAAAGAGAGTGGTGGTTGTTATATAGGTGGTCGCCTTTTCGAGATATCGCCATAAAGGTGGACCAGGGGTGACTCTAGGATGCGTTTGTACGATATGGGTATCAAATGAAAGGTGTTAATGAGTATTTTAAAAGGGAGTAATCCTTAGTTCCATAGGTGGACGCCGTTTCGAGATATCGCCACAAAGGTGGACCAGGGGCGACCCTAGAATTTGTTTGTACAATATGGGTATCAAATTAAAGTATTAATGAGGGTTTTAAAAGGGAGTGGGCCTTAGTTCTATAGGTGGATGCCGTTTCGAAATATCGCCATAAAGGTGGACCAGGGGTGACTCTAGAATGTGTTTGTACGATAGGGGTATCAAATTAAAGTATTAATGAGGGTTTTAAAAGGGAGTGGTGGTTGTTGTATAGGTGGTCACCTTTTCGAGATATCGCCATAAAGGAGGACCAGGGGTGACCCTAGAATTTGTTTGTACAATATGGGTATCAAAAGAAAGGTGTTAATGAGCATTTTAAAAGGGAGTAATCCTTAGTTCCATAGGTGGACGCCGTTTCGAGATATCGCCATAAAGGTGGACCAGGGGTGACCCTAGAATTTGTTTGTACAATATGGGTATCAAATGAAAGGTGTTAATGAGTATTTTAAAAGGGAGTGGGCCTTAGTTCTATAGGTGGATGCCGTTTCGAAATATCGCCATAAAGGTGGACCAGGGGTGACTCTAGAATGCGTTTGTACGATATGGGTATCAAATGAAAGATGTTAATGAGCATTTTAAAAGGCAGTAATCCTTAGTTCCATAGGTGGACGCCGTTTCGAGATATCGCCATAAAGGTGGACCAGGGGTGACCCTAGAATTTGTTTGCACAATATGGGCATCAAACGAAAGGTGTTAATTAGTATTTTAAAAGGGAGTGGGCCTTAGTTCTATAAGTGGACGCCGTTTCGAAATATCGCCATAAAGGTGGACCAGGGGTGACTCTAGGATGTGTTTGTACGATATGGGTATCAAATGAAAGGTGTTAATGAGTATTTTAAAAGGGAGTAATCCTTAGTTCCATAGGTGGACGCCGTTTCGAGATATCGGCACAAAGGTGGACCAGGGGCGACCCTAGAATTTGTTTGTACAATATGGGTATCAAATGAAAGGTGTTAATGAGTATTTTAAAAGGGAGTGGGCCTTAGTTCTATAGGTGGATGCCGTTTCGAAATATCGCCATAAAGGTGGACCAGGGGTGACTCTAGAATGTGTTTGTACGATAGGGGTATCAAATTAAAGTATTAATGAGGGTTTTAAAAGGGAGTGGTGGTTGTTGTATAGGTGGTCACCTTTTCGAGATATCGCCATAAAGGAGGACCAGGGGTGACCCTAGAATTTGTTTGTACAATATGGGTATCAAAAGAAAGGTGTTAATGAGCATTTTAAAAGGGAGTAATCCTTAGTTCCATAGGTGGACGCCGTTTCGAGATATCGCCATAAAGGTGGACCAGGGGTGACCCTAGAATTTGTTTGCACAATATGGGCATCAAACGAAAGGTGTTAATTAGTATTTTAAAAGGGAGTGGGCCTTAGTTCTATAAGTGGACGCCGTTTCGAAATATCGCCATAAAGGTGGACCAGGGGTGACTCTAGAATGTGTTTGTACGATATGGGTATCAAATGAAAGATGTTAATGAGCATTTTAAAAGGCAGTAATCCTTAGTTCCATAGGTGGACGCCGTTTCGAGATATCGCCATAAAGGTGGACCAGGGGTGACCCTAGAATTTGTTTGCACAATATGGGCATCAAACGAAAGGTGTTAATTAGTATTTTAAAAGGGAGTGGGCCTTAGTTCTATAAGTGGACGCCGTTTCGAAATATCGCCATAAAGGTGGACCAGGGGTGACTCTAGAATGTGTTTGTACGATATGGGTATCAAATTAAAGTATTAATGAGGGTTTTAAAAGGGAGTGGTGGTTGTTGTATAGGTGGTCACCTTTTCGAGATATCGCCATAAAGGTGGACCAGGGGTGACCCTAGAATTTGTTTGTACAATATGGGTATCAAAAGAAAGGTGTTAATGAGCATTTTAAAAGGGAGTAATCCTTAGTTCCATAGGTGGACGCCGTTTCGAGATATCGCCATAAAGGTGGACCAGGGGTGACCCTAGAATTCGTTTGTGCAATATGGGTATCAAATTAAAGGTATTAATGAGAGTTTTAAAAGGGAGTGGTGGTAGTTGTATATGTGAAGGCGTTTTCCAGATATCGACCAAAACGTGGACCAGGGTGACCCAGAACATCATCTGTTGGATACCGCTAATTTATTTATATATGTAATACCTGCCAAGATTTTAAGGGTTTTTTATTTCGCCCTGCAGAACTTTTTCATTTTCTTCTACTTAATATGGTAGGTGTCAAAATCATTTTATAAAGTTTTTTCTAAAGTTATATTTCGCGTCAATAAAACAATCCAATTACCTTACCATATTTCATCCCTTTTTTCGTATTTGGTATAGAATTATGGCATTTTTTTCATTTTTCGTAATTTTCGATATGGAAAAAGTGGGCGTGATCATAGTCGGATTTCGTTCATTTTTCATACCAAGATAAAGTGAGTTCAGATAAGTACGTGAACTGAGTTTAGTAAAGATATATCAATTTTTGCTCAAGTTATCGTGTTAACGGCCATGCGGAAGGACAGACGGACGACTGTGTATAAAAACTGGGCGTGGCATCAATGGATTCCGCCCATTTTCACAGAAAACAGTTAACGTCATAAAATCTATGCCCCTACCAAATTTCAAAAGGATTGGTTAATTTTTGTTCCACTTATGGCGTTAAAAGTATCCTAGACAAATTAAATGAAAAAGGGCGGAGCCACGCCCATTTTGAAATTTTCTTTTATTTTTGTATTTTGTTGCACCATATCATAACTGGAGTTGAATGTTGACATAATTTACTTATATACTGTAAAGATATTAAATTTTTTGTTAAAATTTTACTTTAAAAAAATTTTTTTTTTAAAGTGGGCGTGGTCCTTCTCCGATTTTGCAAATTTTTATTAAGCGTACATATAGTAATAGGAGTAATGTCCCTGCCAAATTTCATAATAATATCTTCAACGACTGCCAAATTACAGCTTGCAAATTTTTAAATTACCTTCTTTTAAAAGTGGGCGGTGCCACGCCCATTGTCCACAATTTTACTAATTTTCTTTTCTGCGTCATAAGTTCAACTCATCTACCAAGTTTCGTCGCTGTATCGGTCTTTTGTAATGAATTATCGCACTTTTTCGGTTTTTCGAAATTTTCGATATCGAAAAAGTGGGCGTGGTTATAGTCCGATATCGTTCATTTTAAATAGCGATCTGATATGAGTGCTCAGGAACCTACATACCAAATTTCATCAAGATACCTCAAAATTTACTCAAGTTATCGTGTTAACGGACGGACGGACGGACGGACGGACGGACATGGCTCAATCAAATTTTTTTTCGATCCTGATTATTTTGATATATGGAAGTCTATATCTATCTCGATTCCTTTATATATGTACAACCAACCGTTATCCAATCAAACTTAATATACTCTGTGAGCTCTGCTCCACTGAGTATAAAAACGATGCTAAAAACGTATTGTGTGCAATTTTTTTGTTTTTTAATTTTTATTTTTTTACGTGCTATTTATAACTCACGATTCACTATGTGAACTTTTTAATGTAAGAGTTTTTTTTATTTAAATAAATTTGTCTGCAATGTTTTTTCTCACATTTAGGAGTTAATAAAAAAATACGATCCCGCACAGAGATTTTCGTTTTGTGATTTTAGTTGGTTTTTATACTCAGTTGAGCAGAGCTCACAGAGTATATTAACTTTGATTGTATAACGGTAGGTTGTACAGGTATAAAGGAATCGAGATAGATATAGACTTCCATATATCAAAATCATCAGTATCGAAAAAAAATTTGATTAAGCCATGTCCGTCCGTCCGTCCGTCTGTCCGTTAACACGATAACTTGAGTAAATTTTTAGATATCTTGACTAAATTTGGTATGTAGGTTCCTGGGCGCTCATCTCAGATCGCTATTTAAAACGAACGATATCGGACTATAACCACGCCCACTTTTTCGATATCGAAAATTTCGAAAAATTGAAAATTTGCGATAATTCATTTTCAAAGAGGGATAAAGCGATGAAACTTGGTAGGTGGGTTGAACTTATGACGCAGAATAGAAAATAAGTAAAATTTTGGACAATGAGCGTGGCACCGCCCACTTTTAAAATAAGGTAATTTAGAAGTTTTGCAAGCTGTAATTTGGCAGTCGTTGAAGATATCATAATGAAATTTGGCAGGAACGTTACTCCTATTACTATATATATGCTTAAAAAAAATTAGCAAAATCGGAGAACGATCACGCCCACTTTAAAAAATTTTTTTTTTTTAAAGTGAAATTTTTACAAAAAATTTAATATCTTTACAGTATATAAGTAAATTATGTCAACATTCAACTCCAGTAACGATATGGTGCAACAAGATACAAAAATAAAAGAAAATTTCAAAATGGGCGTGGCTCCGCCCTTTTTCATTTGATTTGTCTAGGATACATTTAATGCCATAAGGCGAACAAAAATTTACCAATCCTTGTGGAATTTGGTAGCGCCTTAGATTCTAGGACGATAAATGTTTTCTGTGAAAAAGGGCGAAATCGGTTGGAGCCACGCCCAGTTTTTATACACAGTCGACCGTCTGTCCTTCCGCTCGGCCTTTAACACGATAACTTGAGCAAAAATCGATATATCTTTACTAAACTCAGTTCACATAATTATCTGAACTCACTTTCTATTGGTATAAAAAATGGCCGAAATCTGACGCCCACTTTTTCGATATCGAAAATTACGAAAAATGAAAAAAGTGCCATAATTCTATACCAAATACGAAAAAAGGGTTGAAACATGGTAATTGGATTGGTTTATTGACGCAAAATATAACTTTAGAAAAAAACTTTGTAAAAGAGGTGTAACACCTACCATATTAAGTAGAAGAAAATGAAAAAGTTCTGCAGGGCGAAATCAAAAGCCCTTGGAATCATGGCAGGATTACTGTTCGTGGTATTACATATAAATAAATTAACGGTACCCGACCGATGATGTTCTGGGTCACCCTGGCCCACATTTTGATCGATATCTCGAAAACGCCTTCACATATACAACTACCACCACTCCCTTTTAAAATTCTTTTAATACCTTTAATTTGACAACCATATTGTACAAACACATTATAGAGTCACCCCTGGCCACCTTTATGGCGATATATCGAAAAGACGTCCACCTATAGAACTAAGGCCCACTCCCTTTTAAAATACTCATTATCACCTTTCGTTTGATACCCATAATGTACAAACGCATTCTAGAGTCATCCCTGGTCCACATTTATGGCGATATCTCGAAAAGGCGTCCACCCATTGAACTAAGGTCCACCCACTTTTAAAATACTCATTAACACCTTTCATTTGATACCCATATCGTACAAATTAATTCTAGAGTCCCCCTGGTCCACCTTTATGGCAATATCTCGAAAAGGCGTCCACCCATAGAACTAAGGCCCACTCCCTTTTAAAATACTCATTAACACCTTTTATTTGGAAGCCATATCGTACAAACAAATTCTAGAGTCACCCATGGTCCACCTTTATATCGATATCTTGAAAAGGCGTCCACCCATAGAACTAAGGCCCACTCCCTTTTAAAATACTCATTAACACCTTTCGTTTGATACCCATATTGTACAAACGTATTCTAGAGTCACCCCTGGTCCACCTTTATGGCGATATCTCGAAAAGGCGACCACCTATACAACTACCACCACTTCCTTTTAAAACCCTCATTAATACCTTTAATTTGATACCCATATCGTACAAACAAATTCTAGGTTCACCCCTGGTCCACCTTTATGGCGATATCTCGAAACAGCGTCCACCTATGGAATTAAGAATTACTCCCTTTTAAAATACTCATTAACTCCTTTCATTTGATACCCATATCGTACAAACAAATTCTAGAGTCAACCCTGATCCACCTAAATGGCGTCCACCTATAGAACTATGGCCCACTCCCTCATAAAATACTCTTTAATGCCTTTCATTTGATACACGTTCCAGGGTTTCTCTCGTTTCATTTTCCTACATGGTGATTTTCCCTTATTTTGTCTCCATAGCTCTCAACTGAGTATGTAATGTTCGGTTACACCCGAACTTAGTCTTCCTTACTTGTTATAATTGCAGTTAAAATATTTCGTTTGTTGCAAACCACTTTGCGGCAGGCAGCTAACTTGTTCAACGCTGTGGCAAATAGCTTTTGTAAGTAAGTCTTTATTTAATTGTACATTGGGAACGTCTACCGCCCACTGTGCCTTAATATTCACATGTTTATTACATATAAAGAGTAACTGTAATTCTGTAGAGAGTAGCTATGTGTATGTATTACTAACAGCAATTACAAAAACAATTGCAAACATGCCACAAACAGCCACGTTGCAACTTCTATGCGGCACACTCACATGCTTGGCTTATACGCGGATTGCTTTTATTTATTTTTTTTTTTTTTTTATTAATTCACATTACGATTTGAGTTGCCTTGTGTCGCCATGTTGCATGGCCTTGCCTAACGCATTGCCGATTCCATACAACAGCATGTTGTTGTTGTGTTGCACATGGTGACGCTGCACTAATGCTTTAAGCTTTTTCATTCAACTCTTTATCTCTTGCATTTTTCTTTTCGGCTTTTGATTTGGATTAATTTTTGTATGCCTATTTATTTTTTTTTTGGAGTTGACTACCAAGCGATTAGCTTTTATCTGCACAGTGCAATGGAGAGCATTTGGCTGCCGTTTAAGAATAACCAGTGAATGCGCGTGCGCAACGATTCACTACGCTTACGTGATAGAGCATTTCTACGTCTGTATTTACTTTTAAAGATATGTGCATATGTGAGTACTTGGAGAAAAATTAGCACAATTAGCACAATAGCATTAATCAATAATTTAATTATAACTAGCTATTTGTACTTGGATTTGCTGGAAGGCACTTCAAATCGTGCAAAAGCTGTAGGCAGGAAGTATTATAGTAGTTCTAGTTAGAAAATTACTAAGAAAGTCTTACTTTGAGCAGAAAGCTTTAATTCATAAATATGCAATTATTTTAAATAAAAGTTGTTGCCCGCCTTCTAGATCATGCTTTAGGGTCTCTATGATCAGATCCATTATCAGTTGTGCATCTGTATTATGGTGAAGTTGATTCTCAATCAACAAATTGAGGAATCAGATGAACAAACTTCATACGTGAGAAGCTCCTAAAACATCTGAAGGATTAATATATCTATAGAACGGATTAGGGAATGTTTAATATCGATTGAGGGAGAGATATCTTTTAATATCTTTTTTGCCACCATTAGGAGTACCGAGGAGGTTATCTATATCTAATGTTCAGGTCAATTATATTAAGGTCATATTAGTCTAAAACTATTGACCGAAATGGTTTTCTGGCCCTCTACTCTGATCACGGAAGGGCCCATTATGATGCCTGAAACGGCCACTTCCTTTACCAGCCATCGCAGATCGAACCATTTTGTAGTCAATAAATTAAGCTATCACCATTGTTTCGACTTGAGATACCTCCGTAGTGCCGCACTAAAGCACAGCTCCACGCTTTTCTCCTCCTCAGTACATATAAACCGCCCTTTCCCGGTGTGAGTGCGCCCGAAGTGAGTGCCTATTAAACAGTGTGCGCTGAGTATCCTTATCAGCGACGACAGTAAAAAATATGTTTATGCGTCCTTTACCATTGGAAGACCAAGACAGATTTGATATCATGCACTTGGCAGCTTAAAGGGTAATTGGTAGACCTACCGTACTATTTTCTGAAAGCGGTCATAGCTCCTCTAGCCAGCGCATCAGCGCTGTAGTGTTCTTCAGAATCTCTGTGTGTATGTAGCCATATAATGCTGGTACAGAAGTAAGGGCCTTTCTCGTTTAGAGCTCTGCGGCATCCATTGATCATCTTTGTGTTGTCGCCACATCAGTACAAGACCTTAATTGGGGTCGCACATTCCGACAAACCATTTATTTCCTCTCCTTTTGTAGCGATAAAATCATTTTCTGAAGATTTTTGATATGACCAAGCGTTTGCCCCATCGCTTATTTCCTAATTTTCGCTTGAC
Organism: Eurosta solidaginis; assembly: GCF_040869045.1. Taxonomy (NCBI): domain Eukaryota; kingdom Metazoa; phylum Arthropoda; class Insecta; order Diptera; family Tephritidae; genus Eurosta; species Eurosta solidaginis. The sequence goes on from NC_090323.1 coordinate 170,517,455, forward strand.
GTACGCTAAAATGGTCCACATCTAGTGAAAAGATACTTCCTCCCAGCTTCCCATAAAGCTAAGTGTCATTGGTTATTATTCTGATGCACATTGAACAGCACGTTATCTGATGGTTGATTCTTGTCCTCATGTGGAAATGTATACTTTATAGTTTCGAATAAACATATTAACAGACGTGCGTGCCTGTGGCGGACTGCAGACAAGAACGACTTTTATGCAAAGCTCTGAAAACCTATGGACTTTATATCCCATGAGAGTAATTTTGGCTTAATTTCAGGATTGAACCGATGGTCGGGCATTACATGTTTTTCACTGACAGATCCAAACTTAGACTTTCCATAATGATCAGAGGTATTTGTTGAAGATACCTGCGCCAAACTTCCTTTTCTGTAGGTTATTGGCTTGTCGTTTTATAGCAGTTTGCGATAATAGCTGCGCTTCGGAATTCCCGGGCACACAAATACAAAAACAACTTATCGCACAATACACATATCACAGAGATTTAGGAAAAAGAAAAAACGAACATGTAAGGAAGGCGAAGTTAGGGTTTAACCGAACATTACATACTCAGCTGCCAAATTACAACTTGCAAAACTTTTAAATAACCTTCTTTTAAAAGTGGGCGGTGCCACGCCCATTGACCAAAATTTTACTAATTCCCTTTCTGCGTCATAAGTTCAACCCACCTACCAAGTTTCATCGCTTTGTCCGTTTTTGGTAATGAATTATCGCACTTTTTCGGTTTTTCGAAATTTTCGATACCGAAAAAGTGGGCGGGGCTATGGTACGATTTCATAAATTTTATAACTGAGATGACTGTCCAGGAACTTAAATACCAAATTTTATCAAGATACCTCAAAATTTACTCAAGTTATTGTGTTTGCGGACAGACAGACGGACGGACGGACATGGCTAAATGAATTTCTTTTTTTGCTCAAATCATTTTGTCTATATCTATCTCGATTAGTTTATGCCATTACGGGGTACCAATATGGGAATAAAATTAATATACTCTGTGAGCTTTGCTCAGCTGAGTATAAAAAAGACACTGGTGATGGCACAAACTCGAAACTAGCTTGTCTTCTAACGAAATTTGAGAAGGGAAAGGACGGATAGTCGTTCCAAATAAAAATAAAAAAGGATTCATTCAAAAGTCCAAATCTCTAAATGCTAAGTCCCAGATGACATAGCCCCATAGCCGATGTAAAAACTCGAAGGAGTGGGCTACCTCAAGCATGTTTTCTTCTTGTTAATGACTCCTTTGTAGAAAATGGAGACGGGAAATAACAGTACCTATTTAAGCCTGTAGTGAACTCACTTCTAACCATTATATTTTCTTATTAAACTGTAAATCAACTGTTACATAATAAGTATTGCAGATAATATACGGCTAAATCAATCCACCACTCAGCAATCCACTGCAGTTCTCCCGACATGGTCTACTATTGCACAATACTCCTAGGCGTAGATCATAGCTTCCGCAAATTAAGTCCGTAACAGACGGGCGTCTTTTAAATTAAGAAATGAAAGGATTTAGCTAGGGTATACACCCAGCTCTATCTATGTCCACATATATTTAGGTTCTACATATCGAAACTTCCCTCCCCAGCAGAAAAAGTTAACATCGTTTCTTTCGCAAACTTTCTTTTCTTCTGCATAATAAAAGCTACACAACTGAATTCCTTTGCGGACGAGCACTGTTTCAACATTAACAATTTATTCTTCAGTCACAATTTAACTTTCAAGCAGATGGGATCAGGTTACAGACTGTTAGCCACCTGTGGCGTAAGCAACCCAAATTGCCTGCAGAACTTGAGATAGAAAATAAAACCGAGCTGGCGACAAACGTGACAGTTGGCCAGCTGACCAGTACTTAATTTATGAAACGAAAAAAATGAATAACTTGGTGCGATTTATGTCCGAGAAGATTTAGACCGATCTTCTAGTTTGAGTCGTGAGCCTTTTCTTTTTTTTCAGACTCCGTACGGCATCTGCATCTTAGTTTTGGATGGTGCTTTGCCAGAAACATGAGCCCAGGACTTTCCGTGAGGTCGGCATAGCACGCTATCTCAAGCTAATATGAGCTGGAAAGTAGAGCCAATTTATGCTTACTCGACTTAAACTTATTTCCATAATTTTTCTTTCTCAGTGTATTTACATTGTAATGAACATAAAAACTGGCCAAAAATTAAGTTGTCCACCTGAGAAAGTGTGAATAAATCAAAATATGCAAATCGGTTAGAAATTTGCCCATAATTCATTGGTATAAAAATACTTACGATGGGTGAACAAAAAAAAACATGGAAGACAAACGCGTTGAATTGTAGTTGCTGCTAATTGCTTACCGATTTATTGCAAAGTTTTTCACTTTTTAATACGAAAATAAATTTTCATTCACAAGAATATGCAAATTCAGCCAAAAGTGCGGGAAAATTAATCCGACTTCCGTAAAGTGGAGTGAGGATAAATGAACTGAAGGATGAATGTAGATAACTGGTAGCGGTGTGGTTGGTGATGTTGCAAGCTAATTTAACGAACATCTATCATGAGTCTGGGGGTGGAAGAACTAAGTACGGCTTAAATTTCCTTTCTCGCTGACGCCGTCTTAAATTCGTAATCCTCAAAAAATTCTAAAAGAGTGCGAAATTGTCTGTTAGCTGAGGGTAGTTAATTTTGCTTTCCTTTCATTCACGCTACCCCACGGCCAGCCGAAAAAGACTGGAGTAGAACTGAGTAACGTAGAGTTACAAAAGTATGCCACCCACTGCAAAACTTTATTTGCGCCTAAAACTGTACTAGAATACTGCAACACAGTTGAGCAGCAAAAAAAGCTGAGCAAGCATCAGCTCACGACTAACAAATCGTCTAATTGAGAACTGACAGCGAGTGAATCGGTGTTTAAAGTGTCCTCGCGAGTTCTTTATAGATGACCACTTCAAAGATATATACCGAAGGGGACTACTCCTGGAGAAGCACTTTCTCTTTAAAGGTAAACACCTTTCGCCACTTCACTGTAGCGGTTAACCGCCGCCTTTTAAACAACTACATTCGTCACGATCATCTTCGTTGCATTCTACGGTCATGCTTAACTTTATCAGCTACTCCACAATGGTTAGCTCAATTGTCACCAATCAATGATCTTCCTACCAGAGAATAATCTACGACACCGTCGCCCTCAATTACTACGTCCTAGTTCTATTGGTCTGGAAAGCTGCGGTTCCTTATGCTTCAAGTTTTGGGTATCTATGTATTCACTGCACTGAGTGCTACCTAAGTTTTCCGTATGTTTTTCAGACAAATGTAGCCATAAAAAAGATCAAAAGCCCGAAATGCTGTACGTTATGAATTCCACTTGCCCTTGCAGACGAGGCAATTGGTTTCCGAGAGACAGGATCCCGATATATCTACAAGGTATAGTAATGAGAAAATATCTAAGAGATGAAAAAAAATTTTTTTTGAACATACACCTTCGGCGTTTGGCGACGAAAAAGACGTATATCGTTGTAATCACAAAGAGAAGTGTTCCCACTACGAGGTTTTTAGGCAGAGGTAGACAACATGCTTACTATAATAGAATACTTGCTAGAGCCTAACTTTAACAAATGTAGTCATAAAAAAGACCAAAAGCCCGACATGCTGTACGCTATAAGTTTCTCTTGCCCTTGTAGACGAGACAATTGGTTCCCGAGAGACAGGATCTCGAAGTATCTGCTTACTTTAACAGAATACTTTCTAAAGCCTAACTTTATTTGTTGAGTGTAAAATTGGGGTGCACGTAAGGTAAACGCAGTTTGCGCTATGGACTGTTTCGTCCTACCCTAGCGTCCTCGCAGTCGCGTGCTTAGAAAAAGAAAAAAATTTCGTCACATGCCCAACCAAATTTTTATATGGCTACAGTAACTTCAATGCATATCTTCACAGGATGAACAAGGTCAATAAACTGAACTACAGCTACTCTGGTGACCAAGATAATACGCGTCACATCTTCAAAGTGTACGATCGCTGAACGCAACCCCCAAGGTGAGTGAAGAGGATGACCACCAAAAAATCTATGGACAGCATAACTTGTGAGATAACCTGTGAAGACGATCGACAAGGCAATAGTGTGAAGCTAGCCGCAACGCTCACCTGGCGTAACGCTTCCTTATCTGAAGTGGTAGTATTTGGTTTAGTCAATTTACCTGTTGATCTCCGTAATGAAGCATTTGCATACTTCATTAAGTACAGACAGCACAAACTAGCCTAATGTTTTCTGCCTGATTTTAACTAGCACTGGGAGACTGGCAGGGAAAGTAAAGTTGGGTTGAAATGGCTGGACAATCTAGAAAAAAAGATATGAATGACGGTTCCTTCGAAATGGCAGTTCTTAATAGCAACTTCCACAACTTTCATTGGAAAGGATTTCCACTCTCTACATATGATTGCATGCCGGCGGCTTGATCCGCTTAGCAGATTCTCTGTCCTATTCTAATTATAGTTTGCCATGAAGTACCATATGTTTATGGAAATTATCTTGTATCTGCTATTTAAGTACCTCTAATTGCTTTAAGTCAGCGATGCACGTGACAGTCTCAGTAATTTCTAGAGGAAAATCATATTAAATCGCAGCGACAGTTTCGAAAAAAAAACGCAATGAGTGACTCATTGTAATGATGTCTACGCCAAGTAGGCAATCATATTTAAGAGTAATCGCAACTATCCTTCACATGAGCCAAAGTTGCGTTAAATGAATCAAAAACCCTGTGATTTTTGCTGCGAATTAGAAACAGTAGTAAGCTGCCATTCCGTCAGATACAATCGACTTTACAAACGCCTTCGCCTGCACCATAGGTCATGGATTAATTAATTCATTTAACATCAGTTAATTTTTCCGCTGCGATCGGCTCTGTGATTGCACATAATTCTAAGCGTAATTGTGAACTACAATTTAGATCTTGTTGCGCTTCTATTATACTATGTTCAAACAGAAAAATAAATAGAGGCAATTTCGATTTAAATTGAGTGGTGTTCATACAACTCAATTTAGCTTACACAATAGTAATTTAATAGCTGGTTGGCTCATCTCTACAGCACGAAACATACCTTTGTTCGGATTATCAAAATGTGCGTGTTGGTATTAGGCGAATGGAATGGAATGAAAACATAAAACTCCCGTGAGAGAAGGCTTTGAGGAGATTTACAAGGTATAATCGAAACAGCTGTCGCCTTGTCCGAACTGATGTCACGTTGTTTAAATTTTCCCAAATTATTAAATAAATTATAAATTAAAAATTGCTTCAATTCAATGTTTTCATACATTTAAAGCAATAAGGGCAATCCCCGCTTAACTCATACAAATAGACAACATTGGTTAATAGAACAAAATCAACAATACCAGTTTCTTTGAAACCGCCTTACCAACACATAATTTTAACACATGATTACATACGAAGTATGTACTGTGTATAAAGAAAATATGCAAAGAAGGCAATTGGGATAAGGTTTACAATAACTAAGGCATGACGTGGCTGAATGCGTTTGTAACAAACACTTCAACCATCGTAGGAGTGCGGGTTCAAATCCCACTCCCGGGAGAAAAGGCTTTGAAGAAATTTATAAGAAAATGTGTTCAATGCTTTGGTTTCATTTTAAGTTTGCCATCTTCTTTCGACAATCCCTACTGCAGTGAAATGAAAAAAATAAAATCAGCTGATGAGATGAGCCAACCATATTGTTGAGCCATGCGTAACTGACGTTTAAATCTACTCAATAAACACACTTTACAAGATTGCATTTGCAGTTTGAAACAATTTATAACGCAATTTTTTTTTAATTGGTAGTTTATGATTACAATTTATTACATGATAAATTGCACAATAAATTGCCCAAATGGTATAAATTGCCATTTGCAGTCACGTATACGAAAACGATATGACTGAGAAATCACAGTGACAAATCCTGTCGATCCGCAGAAATCGCTACTTTTACCACTTTCTTGTGCCCAGAAATATTCCTGTGATCAGGTATCTATTTTCTGTATACATTTTTACTTCATATATAAACATTACTCAAAAAAATCTACAAATTATAAATGGCTGCTCCATTAATTAAGAAATCACTTATCATTAAAGTTCATTCAACTTACTGTAGGAAGCGATATTTTACTAGCACATACATATGTAAGCTAAATATTTTGTTTATATAATCATTAATATACATATAAAATTATATATTTCGCCTGTCTTCTTCTTCTCGCGCTTCTTCTAAAAATACACAAAATTTTGAGTAATTGAAGATGCTATATCATAATCACCACATCGAAACTCTAAGGCACCGAGGTATGTCGTATATTTGTGTATTCGGCGATTTATGCACTAAAATGTCTTATGTTTGTTTGTGTATATAGATTTCGATTCAGAAAAGGTAAACTCATGGATAACAAATTGATAAGTCGTGAACTGCATATTTGCTTAAGGCCCTCCTTTACCACTTCGTTTTGTTGCGATAAAATAAAAAAAAACTCAAAACTAAAGTTTAAATTGTAAGTGGAGAGGTATGTAACCATGTGTGTATGTTTGTCGTCAGGTAATCACTTATGGACAAGAGTTGAAAAGTCAAAGAGTGTCAAGTGACATAAAAGAGGTGACAAAGCCGATTTGGTGAGAAAGAGGAACGTGCCTTTGCTTGGCTTACATTTTGTGTTTGTATAACTAAAAAAAAAATTATTATTAAATGCTAAAAATAAATACAATACTTACTCCTGGCGTCCTGCTACATGGCCCATGCTGCGGAGGTTCCACCGATGGAGTGCAAAAGGCTAGTACAGGAGGAAGGGCGCAAAGGGCGGTTGGTCATAGGCGCAGATGCAAATGCGCACCACAATGCGTGGGGAGGAGCAGATACGAACGAGAGAGGCGAATCTCTATTTTGTTACATCCTGCAAACCAATTTGCAGATAGCCAACAGGGGAAATGTTCCTACATACATTGGTCCAACATCCAGCAATGTTCTGGATATTACATTGAGCTCCGAGCGTGATATATCAAGGTATGATTGGATGGTTCTCGATAGACCATCCTTCTCCGACCATGCGTATATAAGCTTCAGCATCCCACTAAAGAGGGTAGAGAAGGGAGGAACCTTTAGAAACCCTAGGGCAACGAATTGGACTAAATTCCAGAAACATGTAGAAACGAAACTGGGACAACCCAAAGAGGTTGCTAATGTAGAGGAACTGGAGGAGTCGAATGAATTCCTAACAAGGACGCTTATGACTGCGTATAACAAAGCTTGCCCTCTAAGAAGATTCAGAGGAAAAGCAAATCCGCCATGGTGGAGCAATGAGTTGGGTCTTCTAAGAAGACAGGTTAAAGAAATGTTTAAGCTCGCAAAGAACGTGGAAAGCGAAGCGTGTCGGGACGAGTACAGGGATCTACTGAGGATTTACAAGCGTGAAATTACCAGGGCGAAGAGAAACTCATGGAAAAGTTTCTGTACGGACATAGAGTGCTCCAGCGAAACAGCACGGTTGAAAAAAGTCCTAGCAAAAGAAAACATAGTCCAGGGACTAATAGAGAAAGAGAACGGGGAATGGTCACGTAATAGTGAGGAATCCCTTGAGGTGCTTCTCGATACACATTTCCCATCGGGAGACGGTATAGAGGAGCCAGCAGACATCACTCACACTTCGATCACGGAGCTAGTAGTGCCGGGCTTGGTGACCGATACCAAGATCGAGTGGGCAGTGAAGAAGTTTTCTAAGTTTAAATCGCCGGGCCCAGATGGTATATTCCCGGCCATGCAACAAGTCTCAAGTAGGGCGGTCGTGGAATGGCTTAAAATAATATTCGATGGGTGCATAAGACTGAATCATGTACCGCACTCTTGGAGAACTGCTCGTGTAGCTTTTCTACCAAAGGCGGGGAAGATCGGTCACGTGTATCCCAAAGACTATAGACCCATTAGCTTAACATCATTTCTGCTCAAAACCTTTGAGAGGCTGATAGATGTGTACATAAAGTCCAACGTGGATGAAAAGCTGCTCTCCACAACACAGCATGCGTACACCAAAGGCAAGTCGGTAGACACCGCATTGCATAGGGTGGTAATAAGCATAGAGAAATCCCTGGAATATAAGGAGTATGCTCTAGGAGTCTTCTTGGACATTGCCGGGGCTTTCAATAATGTTGCAAAATGGGCGATTATGGATGGTCTTAATTACATTAAAGTACATCCTGCCTTAATCAGATGGATCGGCTGCATGTTAAATTGCAGAAAGATTTCATCACAATGGGGATCGTACGAGGCCACGATATCAGTGGACAGGGGCACGCCGCAGGGAGGGGTGCTATCACCTCTGCTGTGGATACTGGTCATCAACCAACTGCTCAGGCAATTCGATGAGGGACCCGTAAAACTTACGGCTTACGCAGATGACGTTGCAATTGTCATAAGTGGAAAATGCCTTCCAACGATTAGTTCTTTGATGGATCGGGCGCTTCGGGATATTCATACCTGGGCATCTAATGTCGGGCTGAAAGTCAATGCGGAGAAGACGGATATGGTCTTGTTTACAAAGAGGTACAAGGTCCCAAATTGGACCAGGCCTAAGTTAGGAGCGGTGACCTTACAGGAGAAACCTTGCACAAAATATCTAGGAATCATCCTAGACAGTAAGCTGTCATGGAAGCTCAACGTGGAGGAGAGGGTCAAGAGGGCCTCAACGGCACTCTATGCATGTAAAAGAATGCTGGGGTGTACGTGGGGCCTATCGCCCTCTCTTTCTCATTGGGTTTTTACAGCGATTGTAAGCCCTATTCTATACTATGGAGTTCTTGTTTGGTGGAAAGCACACAAAAAACAACATACCTCAAAAAATTAGAGGGGGTATGCAGACTATCGATGCTTTGCATTACGGGAGCCCTGAAAACAACCCCGACGGCTGCACTGTATGCCATTCTGCACATTCCACCTGTAGACCTGGTAGCAAAGAACAAAGCGTTAACGACCGCAACCAGGCTCGATCCTTCGGGGCAGCTTGAGCGCCGACCATATGGCCATAGTAGTATAGCGTCCTCAGTCACAAGACGAACAGACTACATGATTCCCTACCTGCACTTTGAGGGAGATCTTAAGGCCACAATAGAGGTGGACGGTTGGCGCAAGGGTGCGCAAATGGCGGACGAGGCGATACATGTGTACACCGATGGTTCCAAAATAGTGGAAGGAGTAGGGTCTGCGGTATACTGCGCTGATCCGGAATTAAGCAGATCCTACAGGCTGCCGGATTACTGTAGCGTTTTCCAAGCGGAAATATCAGCCGTAACCAAAGCAGTAGAAACCCTGGAAGAGAATAGCTTAAGCTGCAACCGTGTTAACTTTTATATTGACAGTCAAGCAGCAATTAAGGCAATAATCTCGCATAGCACAGCATCTAAATGCGTGTTAGAGTGTAAGCAGTCTCTGGAGAGAATCGGGACAGGGAGAAGCATACATCTATATTGGGTCCCAGGGCATATGGGAATAGATGGGAATGAAAAAGCGGACGAATTAGCTAAAAAGGGCGCATCCCTTGAAGCTTGCTCCGTAGACGTCCCAATTAGATTGGGCGAGATTAAGCGAAGGCGAGAGGTGCACATGATCGACGAAGCAGAAAAGGCGTGGGTTCAAGCGCGGGGCTGTAAAGTGTCGAAGATTATGTGTAGGTCTTACAACCTTAGACTAACACAGTTGCTTCTATCATTAAAAAGAGAGGACTGTAGACTCATGACGGGTATTCTGACTGGACACTGCCTTCTGGCGTCACATGCCTTTAAATTAGGCTTGGTCAGTGATAGCAGGTGTAGGAAGTGCGGGTTGGAGGAGGAAACGATCGAGCACGTTCTGTGCTCGTGCCCTGCACTTGCCAGGTTGAGACTCCAGCTATTAGGAGTGATACAGCTGTCAGATCTAGAAGCAGCAAGTGGCTTAAGTCCTAGGAAGCTTCTAGTATTTGCCAAGAGGACGGAGTTATTTTATAACATAGGTCCTGGTTTTTGATAGGGTTTTTCAGTTTGGTCGTTAAAACAAACTTCTGGTAACACTACGGACTCAATCAGTCTATGTGAGGTCCTCATGGACCGGCCAGTTCAACCTACCTACCTACTGCAAAAGTAAATGTCATCTTAAACAGTGAAAATATTAAGAATTATATTTATTTACTAAACAAATTATTGTTATTCTTTGATGTTTTAGTGATTTTTATTTTTTTAGGCGGCAACTTATTTTTGCATTCTATTTTGTGTTATTTATTGGTATTAACCTGCATACTCTCAATCATATTTAAGCTTGCTCAAAAGCGAGCTGAGCTTATGTTGGTAGATAGAGCCCATACGATAAACTCAAAAGGAAGGCAGCAAAAAAAACCGTAGTAAATGGGAATGGTTATTACTGAGAATATTTATTTGAAATTTTCTTTAAAATTATCATCCAGGAGTAGATAATTATGATTGGGTTTCAAATTCTGATTTATTTTTAGGCTTAAAAATATAACGAGAGGACTGCTTTAGACCCCTATTTAAGGGTCAACAACTTTAATTAGCCTGCAACCCATAGTGCAATGCACAAATCTCCGTGTTGTACGATGTTACTTGATGACCATTGTGATTCCAAAAGGGCACGTTTTAGTAAGCTTAAGTTGAAAAATATCCATTAAACTGTGATTTTGTTACAGTAACTGAATGATTATTGTAATTTGCAGTGACAGTTTCGTGACTTAGTGATTTCAGCAGAGCAATTTTACGTAACCTAGAAATTTGCAGATATCCGTATAACTGTGATTTTGTTACAATAACAGAAAGATCGTAAAAATTCACAATGAAATTTTGGAAGAAGTCACTGCGATTGCCCCGCTGTGGTTATTTGCAATCATGCTTACCAAAAATGGCGATCATACTTCCAGAAATTAAAGACTCACATACATCTCTTGTCCAAGGAAAAATTACTTGCAACAATATCAAACATGGAGCCGGAGATTTTTGCAGCGGCTTAGTTAAACTGGTTAAACAGTTACTGCGGCACATGCTGCTACATATCGGTTTGCGAAAGCCCTCGCACAATCACAAATTTATTTATTTATGTTTTTGTTGTTGTAGCGATAAAGAAACTCCCGAAAGTTTTGGGGAGTGAGACCTGTTGATGGTCCTTTGCCGAATATGAATCCGGCCCACATTTAACCTTCTGACTAGGTTTCATATAGCTTTTCTATTGTGATGAATTATGTAACTACGGTTTGATAAGCGTAGTTGTGAATGAAGATTTAGCTTAAATTGCTCTTCAGTCGCTGGATAGTGACAGTCAACGTTAAGAAGCACTCCGACTGGGAAGTCGCAGTCTCAAATCATGCTATTCCTAAAAAGGACAAGATCGGTCAACTCTAGAGTAAACAATGCTCGGAGTGCAACAGAGTTGATTTGTGCTTTTTTTAAGTTAAAAATCTAAAAAACTAAGCGTGCCTTTTAGAAAAAGTTTTCAGAAGCTGCAGAAGCTTGTAGTGACTTCAGAAACTCCAGAAATTGTGACTATTTTGCGGATATATAGATAGAAGCTGAGCAAACAGACGTGAGGCATTCATTACTTTAATGCTCTAGTTGCGCTGCATCTCCTCTTACCTTATAAATCTCTGAACTCAAATTGCTAAATCCTATGTAACTCCGATGAGATTTTCCCAAATATGGCCTATCAACACAGTTGTTTGAAGCAGAGTACGTGCTTGGAAATGGAAAGAGGGCCTAGTCTGAGGAAGTTGCCACTAAACCAAACTTCACTCTATCTAAAAAGCCTACTATATGAGGAATTGGAACGAACTGGTGTACGCTGTTCTTGGAAGAGTAACTTATCTGAGGCAACTGCCACCAAACCTATTTTATCTAATAAGCCTATGGGGATTTGGAAAGAGTTGGTGTACTCGGTCTTTCGTATCGACAGCCGAAGATGACGTATTCTTACTTTCATCTTACAGTTGGGCAGCTCACCTTGTCCCAAGCGCATAGCAGTTCCTGAAGAGCAAAATGTTTTTTAATAAATCAAAAATGAAAAGGTGTAGTCATCCCTTGAGATTAAACAATTTACCATAGCATGATTCTTGGATATAGAGGAAGTCTTCAATAATGTTGGACTGTGCACGGCTTGTACTATAACTAATTTGTGAAGCAAATATCCTTCTTCGAAGGAAGCATAAAGTTTGACAATTATCCTGTCTCAAAACCAATAAACCAAAAACTCCAGGATGAAACTGGCTTCCGTATAAACTAATAGCGTTTGGAAGCTTGCATAACAGGAAGTAAAACCACCCAACACCCAAAACGCAAACAATATTTTCCCTTAAACTTTCGCTCACTAACTAGTTATGTATCTGTTTCTTTTATCAGTCATCAGTCCCTCATTAATTTCATCTTCCAGTGCTCGCTGACGCGTCAGCTCACGCAATTGTTCACGACGTTGCTCCGTGAGTTGTTCGAGACGTTTGGCTGCGCGATCGACCTCATTGAAAAGTATTGTTACTTTGTGTAGTCTAATTGCAATATCCATGTTACCCAAGTTGTTGTGACCCATGATGTCGGTGGCATCTCCACCATCCACTAAATTAGCAGCTACTGCTATAGTATCACCATTGCGATCACATGACGTCATCATGGTGTTGTACTTTGACACAATGGAGCAATTTTGTGGCTGACTGGTTTGGCTCTGTTGTATTTGCTGTTGTCGTTGTTGCGAATGATGCATGCTAAAGCTATAATTGCCACCGAAACCGAGATGGCTGATGGATGAAATGGTGGATAATAGTTTATTGCCACTACTGCTATAGCGATTGCTGTTGTTGCACCCGCTACTATTACTGTTATAGTAATAACGATTGCTACTTGAGTTGTTGTTGCTACTGTTGTTTGCATTGATGTTGCCATTATGATTAACATGAATATTTTCACTGCCGTTATTTGGCATATTTGTTACAGCGGCTGCTGCTGCTGCCACCATCGTTGTAGCATAACTTTTAGCCAATTCCTGTATACGCGCCAATTGCAATGCACCGCGCTTGCGCAAATTATGCAATTCAGAATCCATAAGCGCCCGATTTAACGCACGATGGACGTTGTGCATACAATTGACGTCGTGCGGACAATCCTTGTAGATCGGCTGACCGTATATCGCTCATAGCGGCCACCAAGCGTTGCCCAGCCGTTGCACATTGTCGATGAAAAGGGTCGAGTGCGAGAAAGAATTCGCGCCATTTCCGTGCGTCGTGATGATGCAAACCTTGCAATTTTCCGTACGGTATTTGTGACGATGGTGCAACACTTGTCGTGACTTCATTGACGCTAATGAATTTGAGCGAATATTGTTGATGTTGTTTTTGTTGTTGTTTGGGCTGCTGTTGCTGCTCCTGTGCAATAGAAGAGATAGAGAGGGGGAGTTAAAGGGGTCAATAAAAGAAACGTGTATTGTTTGTTAGTTACTTGTGTTATTTTTTTGTAGTTGTTATTGTTTTTGTATTTCATTGACAATCATTTCAAGCATCTAGACTAATTTGAAACTCTCTGTTGTAATTTTGATACCCAGCAGCCCAAGCATATAGGGTACAAATATTGTACTCTAGCTTCTTTAATCGGAAGAAGAAACATTTACAGTTCTTAGCACGCCTACTAAAGGGGTTGGTCCCCGAAAATGCCTCACTGCAGTCATCGACTTAGTTTTTGATAAATATTATGTACCCTCAAAAGGATATACCTGGCAAACTTAATTTCGTGTTTTCCTGTTAATAGCAGTGTTGAAAGGGCACTACTTAAAGGGAGTCCATACGATGCTCCTAATTATTCTTTATGGTTGCAGCTTTATGCTCATCTGTCCAGAATCTCTGAGGAAGAGGCGTAAATGTCTCGACTGGGACGTTTTCGAATTCGCGGACGAAATTTTCAAGACAGTCAGTATCACAGTTCCACAATGTGGTAATACAAGGAGCCATTGAGGTGCCTATATGAATTTTCTTTTAATTGAGAGCAGGTCACCCAAGCTAGCATACAGTTGTCCAACTTTAGCAATAGTCCTAGTTTAGATGACGCATACTAAGTTCGTACGTATTTATTTATTTGGCTCTTTACCGTTTAAACGGTTATGACCGTCTAACAAGGCGCGTCAGTTGTTGCAGTTGTTGTAGCGATAAGGACACTCCCCGAAGGCCTTGGGGAGTGTTATCGATGTTGATGGTTCTTTGCCGGATGCAGATCCGGTACGTTCCGGTACCAAGCCCGACCAGCTCGGGAACGATTTGTTATGACCACATGCGAACCTCCAGTAATAGATTTTATACTAAAACCTAAAACTCGAAGTTGAAAATTATCCTTTCTTAACAGTGCTCCTGATATCCCGAAATACTTGGGAGGCATTTTGACATCAACAAAGAGAAATTGGATGCCAAGCCAATGCGTATTAGCCGTAAAAAAAGTGGAGTCTTCTGCCACAAATAATGGATTGCATGAACAACGTTTCAAATTGGCCTTTTCCAACCTAACGATGATGGGTATGGTGTAGACCAACTGTCTGCGTTACGATCATTGGCGCGAGCGTATCGTGCCTTAGAGAGACTCTATGTCTCCAACATACGAAATAAGATATACTCAAGTGTTTTTTTAGGCCGAGAGTACTGCAACTTTGTAGAGCGGGTATATATCAGTGGTTAGCTATCTGTGAATGGTTCCCTGGTGCTAAGTTACTGGTGAATTCAGTGAATATAAAATCGATGAATGGTGCCAAGGCCCTCTGGTAATCGGTTAGTGGTGGATATGTGAGTGTCGATGGTCGACTCGTTCTTTGGTTTTTATACCTTTCATGAAAATGAAATGGTATATTAATTTCGTCACAAAACCGAAAATAGTAAGTCCTTAAAGGAAAATAGATAGACCCACCATTAAGTATACCGAAATAATCAGGTTGAAGAGCTGAGTTGATTTAGCCATGCCCGTCTGTCCGTCTGTCTGTTTGTATGCAAACTAGTCACTCAATTTTTGAGATATCTTCATAAAATTTGGTGAGCGGGTGTATTTGGGTATCCGATTAGACATTTGTCGGAACCGACCGGATCGGACCACTATAGCATATATCCTCCATACAACCGATTTTTCAGAAAAAGAGGATTTTTGTAATATCTTACCCAATTTAACGTATTGAAGCTTCAAACTTCACCATATACTTTCGTATATTGCACATATTGTTGCCTGAACAAATTTATGAGATCGGTCGTATATATAGTATATATCCCCCACAACCGATTGTTCAGATAAGGAACTTTTCGTAATTACTGCCCTATTTTAAGAGCTAGACGCTTCAAGTTTCAACTAATGCTTACGTATATAGCCTATATTGTTACCTAAAAAAATCATAAAGATCGGTTGTATATATAGTATATATCTCATACAACCGATTGTTCAGATAAGAAACTTTTCCCAATTTCTACCCCATTTTAACAGCTAAAAGCTTCAAATCTCACCGATTGCTTACGCATATAGCATATATTGTTGTCTGAAAAAATCATAGAGATCGGTTGTATATATAGCATATATCTCATACAACCGATTGTTCAGATAAGAAACTTTTCGCAATTTCTACCCCATTTTAACAGCTATAAGCTTCAAATTTCACTGATTGCTTACGTATATAGCATATATTGTTGTCTGAAAATATCATAGAGATCGGTTGTATATATAGTATATATCTCATACAACCGATTGTTCAGATAAGAAACTTTTCGCAATTTCTACCCCATTTTAACAGCTATAAGCTTCAAATTTCACCGATTGCTTACGTATATAGTATGTATTGTTGTGTCAAAAAATCATAGAGATCGGTGATATATATAATATATATATGATGGTATATATATATTTTTTTACGATTTCGGCCCCATTTTAACAGCTAGAAGCTTCAAATTTCACCAAATGCTTACGTGTATAGCATATATTGTTGTCTGAAAAAATCATAGAGATCGGTGGTATATATATTATATACTTCATATAAACTGTCATTTTGACCCCTCAAAATTCATCAAATTTCATCAAATAGTTACGTTTACGTCATATATTGTTGAAATACGTGATTCGTAGTCATAGTTTTTACACGCAGACCACAAAAAACCTGAAACTTTGGATCCTCACACAAAGTACCTACCTGTTTTTATACCTTTCATGAAAATGAAATGGTATATTAATTTCGTCACGAAACCGAAAATTGTAAGTCCTTAAGGAAAATAGATAGACCCGCCATTAAGTATACCGAAATAATCAGGTTGAAGAGCTGAGTTGATTTAGCCATGTCCGTCTGTCTGTCTGTCTGTTTGTATGCAAACTAGTCCCTCAATTTTTGAGATATCTTGATAAAATTTGGTGAGCGGGTGTATTTGGGTGTCCGATTAGACATTTGTCGGAACCGACCGGATCTGTATATCCTCCATACAACCGATTTTTCAGAAGAAGAGGATTTTTGTAATATCTTACCCAATTTAACAGATTGAAGCTTCACACTTCACCATATACTTTCGTATATTGTACATATTGTTGCCTGAAAAAATTTATGAGATCGGTAGTATATATAGTATATATCCCCCACAACCGATTGTTCAGATAAGGAACTTTTCGTAATTACTGCCCTATTTTAAGAGCTAGACGCTTCAAATTTCAACGAATGCTTACGTATATAGCATATATTGTTGTCTAAAAAAATCATAAAGATCGGTGGTATATATAGTATATATATGGTGGTATATATAGTATATATATATAGTATATATATATATATATATATATTTTCGCAAATTTTAGCCCCATTTTAACAGCTAGAAGCTTCAAATTTCACCGAATACTTACGTATATAGCATATATTGTTGTCTGAAAAAATCATAGAGATCGGTTGTATATATAGTATATATCTCATACAACCGATTGTTCAGATAAGAATCTTTTCGCAATTTCTACCCCATTTTAACAGCTATAAGCTTCAAATTTCACCGATTGCTTACGTATATAGCATATATTGTTGTCTAAAAAAATCATTGAGATCGGTTGTATATATAGTATATATCTCATACAACCGATTGTTCAGATAAGAAACTTTTCGCAATTTCTACCCCATTTTAAGAGCTATAAGCTTCAAATTTCACTGATTGCTTACGTATATAGCATATATTGTTGTCTGAAAAAATCATAGAGATCGGTTGTATATATAGTATATATCTCATACAACCGATTGTTCCGATAAGAATCTTTTCGCAATTTCTACCCCATTTTAACAGCTATAAGCTTCAAATTTCACCGATTGCTTACGTATATAGTATGTATTGTTGTGTCAAAAAATCATAGAGATCGGTGATATATATAATATATATATGATGGTATATATAGTATATATATATAGTATATATATATAGTATATATATATTTTTTTTACGATTTCGGCCCCATTTTAACAGCTAGAAGCTTCAACTTTCACCAAATGCTTACGTGTATAGCATATATTGTTGTCTGAAAAAATCATAGAGATCGGTTGTATATATAGTATATATCTCATACAACCGATTGTTCAGATAAGAATCTTTTCGCAATTTCTACCCCATTTTAACAGCTATAAGCTTCAAATTTCACCGATTGCTTACATATATAGTATGTATTGTTGTGTCAAAAAATCATAGAGATCGGTGATATATATAATATATATATGATGGTATATATAGTATATATATATAGTATATATATATTTTTTTTACGATTTCGGCCCCATTTTAACAGTTAGAAGCTTCAAATTTCACCAAATGCTTACGTGTATAGCATATATTGATGTCTGAAAAAATCATAGAGATCGGTTGTATATATAGTATATATCTCATACAACCGATTGTTCAGATAAGAAACTTTGCGCAATTTCTGCCCCGATTTAACAGCTAGAAGCTTCAAATTTCACACAATGCTTACGTATATAGCATATATTGTTGTCTGAAAAAATCATAGAGATCGGTGGTATATATATTATATACTTCATATAAACTGCCATTTTGACCCCTTTTTTACGGCTAGAAGCTTCAAAATTCATCAAATTTCACCAAATAGTTACGTTTACGTCATATATTTTTGAAATACGTGATTCGTAGTCATAGTTTTTACATGCAGACCACAAAAAACGTGAAGCTTTGCATCCTCACACAGATTACCTACCTATTTTTATACCTTTAATGAAAATGAAATGGTATATTAATTTCGTCACGAAACCGAAAATTGTAAGTCCTTAAAGGAAAATAGATAGACCCACCATTAAGTATACCGACATAATCAGGTTGAAGAGCTGAGTTGATTTAGCCATGTCCGTCTGTCCGTCTGTACGTCTGTCTGTTTGTATGCAAACTAGTCCCTCAATTTTTGAGATATCTTGATAAAATTTTGTGAGCGGGTGTATTTAGGTGTCCGATTAGACATTTGTCGGAACAGACCGGATCGGACCACTATAGCATATATCCTCCATACAACCGATTTTTCAGAAAAAGTGGATTTTTGTAATATCTTACCCAATTTAACAGATTGAAGCTTCAAACTTCACCATATACTTTCGTATATTGCACATATTGTTGCCTGAAAAAATTTATGAGATCGGTCGTATATATAGTATATATCTCCCACAACCGATTGTTCAGATAAGGAACTTTTCGTAATTACTGCCCTATTTTAAGAGCTAGAGGCTTCAAATGTCAACGAATGCTTACGTATATAGCATATATTGTTGTCTGAAAAAATCATAAAGATCGATGGTATATATAGTATATATGTGGGAGCCTTAAAGTAATTAAGACATTTTACAACACTGTATGTCATAAAGCGACTGCAGGCGGACAACGGACTAACTGCAGAAACATGAATAAATAAGATAAAATGCAAACAAGCAACAAAGGGATAATGGAACTTTTAAAATAGCGAATAGACAAATTTCAAAGTCATAGTTTGTGCTTGAGGACAGTTCATATGAAGTTGAGTAGTGAATCGGACGCGCCACGGCAAGTAAAAATAACTTCTTTTTTGTATATGCCGAAGCATAAGTGCAAAGTAAAAATGTTTAACTAAATAAATAAATTTGAACTAAAACATGTGTAAATGTGAACTAAACGTGTCTATGTAACCTAAAATAGTAGCGTACAACGCAAAATAATACGAACTTGAAATGTTAATTGTAAAACCGAAATAAATGAAATACAAACAATTTGACGTAATTTTAAAGAAAAAAGCGTGTTAATACCTTTTGAACCCCACAAATGGTGTCAGAAGTGCGGAAATTTTTTTTAATAAAAACTTTTATTTCATGCGCCGTCCGATTATTTGTGCTAAAGCCGTTAAGCCACACACGTACATACAAAAAAAAAAAAAGCTTGTCACAGATCATTGTGAAAAATTCAGTGCTAGAAATGCAGCAATATCTGCATAAAACTGTACCAAAAATTCATATCGGGTTTAATTGAAGTCATACGATAGAACAGTTAAACATTGGGGTGCCTATATGCAAAACCCTATCGTTGAAAAGCCGTTATACTCATCGCTCATATTTTGTGTGAAAAAGAAATAATAAATTTTGTCGCTTTGCGGCGTCCGTTTAATGAAACGGAATACGAACCTTGAAGTGTTGCTATACTGCTGCTGGCGAACAAGTTGAGTAGCCAAGCAGTAAAACTTAAATGTTGTTGTTGTGGGCGACTAAGTAAAAGCCCCACCGTTGATGTGTTATTGTACTGTTGATGGTGAACAAGTCGAGTAGCCAAGCAGTAAAACTTAAATGTTGTTGTTGTGGGCGACTAAGTAAAAGCCCCACCGTTGATGTGTTACTGTACTGTTGTTAATGAACAAGTCGAGTAGCCAAGCAGTAAAACTTAAATGTTGTTGTTGTGGGCGACTAAGTAAAAGCCCAACCGTTGATGTGTTACTGTACTGACATGGGCGAATAAGTCGAAGTAGCCCAGCAGTAAATCTACGATTCCGATAAGTGATAATATTTGGCGAACCTATGTTGCAGTTGATGGAAGAAACTTTACACCTACTAAGTTGCAGTTGTTGATACGAGCCGATGCCGCACTTACAAATGAGAAAGCTGAACACTGTCGAGACAAACTAACGATAAGTATAAGTTTATATACTAACTCGATTGTATTGTAGAATTGCTTTTAGTACTAATTTTTGCAAAAAATAAAAATATCCATTTCAATACATTATAACAAGGTAGATACCAAAAAAAAGTTATAAAGCTTACCGTGGCACAATGGATAGAGATGAAATATTAGGGTTGACCGTAAGTAATTTGAAAAGCAAACTCACTGAACTAGGGCTTTCCACAAGTGGTCGTAAGGTAGTCCTTCAAGACAGACTTATGGAGCATTATGGAATTGAGCTTAGCGATGACGAAGACGAAGTCTTCGAGAATGCTTCCTCTGTACACTCCGTTGCCGTTGGGGTGCGTGAAATAACTAGAACACCCTTCACACTTCGTGACATCGAAGATTCTTTGTCTTGTTTTTCAGGTTCAGGCCAAGCATCAATAGAAAAGTGGTTAGAAATTTTTGAGGAGAACGCTGCAGCAGTGCAGTGGAATTATTTGCAAAAATTTATTTATGCAAAACAATTGCTAAAAGGTGGTGCTAAGATGTTTGTTCAGTGCCAAAAAGGTATAAAAGACTGGGACTCTTTGAAAAAATCGTTAAAAGAAGAATTTGGTTCAGCAGTATCTGCGAATGAAGTTCATCGTATGTTGCGCAATAGGCGAAAACAGTATAACGAAGATTACAAAGAGTACTTGTACAACCTCGTGGAAATAGGGAAAATGATTGATTTAGATGATGTTAGCATAATCGAATATTTTATAGATGGCTTGCCAGATACGAGGTCCAACAAAGCAAATCTCTACCTGGCAAGAAACATAAACGAGTTAAAAGAACAAATAAGAGTTTACGAGAAAATCCGGGGAGGTAGCCGAGCAGCTGCAGTTAAATCAAGCGAACAATCTGGGAAGTTACCAAAACAAGCGCAACACCAACAAGATAAAAGCTGTTTTCGGTGCGGTGAAACAAACCACATTTTGCGTAATTGTCCCCAGGCTACAGTCACCTGTTTTAAATGCGGTCAACTGGGTCATATAGCGTCGAATTGTAAAAACCCCAAAAAGGAGTTGAAGGCAGAATCGCTTAATGCAACCATGATGAGTACAAAAAGCAGAACCGTATCACGGGGCGGACTTATTTTTAAAGACATTAAAATTCGGAGCTTCGTACATTCAGCACTCATAGATACAGGATGTGATTTATGCTTGATTAGATATGACGTGTTGGCATCATTAGGCGAATTCGAGTTAACCAACGAAAAGCATCAACTATTCGGTATAGCCGATAGTGCCTTGATAACTTTAGGTGGGTTTAAGACCGAAGTAGAGTTTGATGACTCCGCAGTTGTTATTAACTTTCATGTCGTTCGCGAGAGAGATTCCAGATTCGGTGTTATTATTGGCAATGACGTTTTGAAATGGGCGGACATAGTAATAAAGAATGATGAAGTGCAATTTAGAAAACGGGGAACTGTGTCCGCGAGTTGTGAGCCAATAACAATAGAAAGAAGTAGTGCAGTTGCTGGTGGACAGTCAGCCGTTGATAGCAAATTAGCTACGGACACTAAGTCAGTTGTTGGTAGAAAAGAAGAGACGTTCGAACTTTTTAATGAATTTGGAAACATATGCACGGCGGAAAGCCAAGAAAGAGAGAAAGAGTTAGATCTGGCGCACTTAGATGCACTCCAAGAGGCACCCGTGAGAAGTAAAATGTCTCCAGTAGAAATGAAGATCATTTTAACCGATGAAAAGCCAGTATATCAAAGGCCACGGAGACTTTCATATGAAGATAGGTGTTGGGTAGACGCCGAAATTGCGAAGTGGCTGGAAGAAGGCATCATCCAATCCAGCTCTTCGGAATATGCGTCACCTGTGGTTTTGGTATCGAAAAAAGACGGAAGTAAAAGACTTTGTTGCGATTACCGCCAGTTAAACGAAAAAATCTATAGAGACAATTTCCCTATGCCGTTAATTGACGACGTTTTAGAAAGACTTCAAGGCGCCAAAGTCTTCACGACGCTCGACCTGTCAAATGGGTTCTTCCACGTGCCTATAGAGAAAGATTCCAGAAAATATACGTCGTTCGTGACCCATAGTGGTCAATACGAGTTCCTCTATGTCCCATTCGGAATTTCCAACTCACCCGCAGTCTTTTCACGGTACATAACGGCAGTATTACGCCCTCTAATACAATCAGGCGTGGTAGTCGTATACATGGATGACTTGATTATTCCGGCGAAAGACGAAATGGAAGGCATGAAGAGCTTGGAACTCGTTCTGGAAGTTGCATCCGCAAGTGGTTTGAAGATAAAATGGGAAAAATGTCAGTTCTTGAAGAAGAAAGTTGAATTCTTAGGTTATGTGATAGAAAATAGCACAATTAAGCCATGTTTAGCAAAGACAAAGGCAGTAGAGGGTTTTCCGGTACCAACTTCAAAGAAAAGTCTTCAGCGCTTTTTAGGGTTAACGTCGTATTTCAGAAGGTTTATTGAAGGTTACGCGATTATAGCAAAGCCGCTATCTAAGCTTCTCCGCCAAGACAATAGGTTTCAGATGGGAGACGAGGAGCTAGCCGCATTCCAGCAGCTTAAAGTAGCTTTGGTTACGGCCCCGGTTTTAGCTTTATATAACCCTAAAGCAGTCACTGAGGTCCACACAGATGCAAGTATGTACGGCTATGGCGCGGTTTTATTGCAAAGAGACGTCGACGATAGAGAATTACATCCTGTGCAATATATGAGCAGGAAAACTAAACCATTTGAGGAAACACTCCACTCGTATGAGTTGGAAGTTTTAGCAATAATTGAGGCACTAAAAAAATGGAGGGTTTACCTGATAGGCATCAAATTTAAAATCGTAACCGACTGCAATGCATTCACGATGACGTTAAAAAAGCGTGATGTACCGTTAAGAGTTTCACGCTGGGCTTTGTATTTGCAGGATTTTGATTACACAATCGAACACCGTAGCGGAACAAAAATGAGACATGTAGACGCGCTCAGTAGAATGTCGTGCTTGCTATTGGAGGATACATTAAGTCATCGGTTGAAGTTAGCTCAGATGGACGATGATTGGATTAAGGCAGTTAGGAAAGTACTAGAAAGAGGTCCTTACGAAGATTATTACCTATACAATGACATTTTATTCAAAGATCCAGTTAAGACGTTAGTGGTTATCCCATCTCAGATGGAGGACGAAATTATACGAACCGCGCATAACCAGGGACATTTTTCTAACAAAAAAACTCAAGAAGCAATCGAGAAAAAGTATTACATGCCACAGTTGTCAAAGAAGGTAGCAAAGTTTGTTAGATCGTGCATGGAATGTATTGTCTCGGAAGCGAAGGAGGGGAAAAAGGAGGGATTTCTGACTCCGATCAATAAGGAGGACCAACCATTGGGTACTTATCATGTAGACCACTTAGGGCCAATGGAAACGACAAACAAGCAATACAATTACCTATTTGTTGTAATCGATGCGTTCTCAAAGTTCACATGGCTTTATCCGACGAAGAACACGAGCGCAGAATCGGTGATCAACATACTAAAAGGGCAGTCGTCAGTTTTCGGCAATCCGAAACGTATTATTTCTGACAGGGGTACCGCGTTTACGTCAAATTCCTTCAGGGAATATTGCGTAAGCGAAAATATACAACTTTTAAACATAGCCACAGGTGTCCCTAGAGGTAACGGTCAAGTCGAGAGGATTCATAGAGTTATTTTGCCAATGCTAACTAAACTCTGCGTCGACGATCCAAAGTCCTGGTACAAACATGTAGATAGAGTACAACGCGCTATAAATAATACTCCTCCCAGAACCACAAAATTCTCACCCTTTAGAATCCTAACGGGGTTAGAAATGAGGGTGTACCGGAACTTAGGGAAATGTTAGAAGAACTTAGAGTCGAAGAGATAGATAGTGAACGTTATGAAGTCCGACAGAAGCCAAAAGAGAACATAGAGAAGATTCAAGAAGAAAACAAGAGAAATTTTATCGCTAAACGAAAACGGGAAATAGAGTATAAACTAGGCCAACTGGTAGCCATCAAGCGTACCCAGTTCGGCGCAGGGTTAAAACTGAAACCAAAATACTTAGGACCATATAGAGTTACCAAGAAATTGAATCACGGTAGATACGAAGTGGAGAAGGTAGGAGACCACGAGGGTCCAAGACGTAGTACAACGGTAGCGGAGTACATGAAAGCATTCGACCCATCGTTCGAGGCGAACTAAACTCAGGATGGCCGGATGTGGGAGCCTTAAAGTAATTAAGACATTTTACAACACTGTATGTTATAAAGCGACTGCAGGCGGACAACGGACTAACTGCAGAAACATGAATAAATAAGATAAAATGCAAACAAACAACAAAGGGATAACGGAACTTTTAAAATAGCGAATAGACAAATTTCAAAGTCATAGTTTGTGCTTGAGGACAGTTCATATGAAGTTGAGTAGTGAATCGGACGCGCCACGGCAAGTAAAAATAACTTTTTTTTGTATATGCCGAAGCATAAGTGCAAAGTAAAAATGTTTAACTAAATAAATAAATTTGAACTAAAACATGTGTAAATGTGAACTAAACGTGTCTATGTAACCTAAAATAGTAGCGTACAACGCAAAATAATACGAACTTGAAATGTTAATTGTTGCGCGTATACTTACAGCGAAGCTCGGAATAAATATAAAACACGTTGTTACTAGTACGAAGTTTATTTTAGAACTGAACTCAACGTTGAAAATTTGAAAAACATAGTTGTTGTACATATATGCATTTTACAGGGATGCATTTCATAGGATTGCCAGGTTTCAAATACTCCTCCTCAACAATTATAGTTTTTATATAATCTCAAAAGCAAATACTATTTCAATCCAAGCAAATTTACTAGTTCAACATGCTTTACTTTACATAAATTCTTTGTCAAAATATCTGCTGGCATATTATCTGTGCTAATATAATTCAGATTGATTACATTATTTCTTACAACATCTCGTATATAATGAAATCGGATATCGATATGTTTACTCCGGTTATGGTAAACCGGATTCTTCGCCAAATTATGTGAACTTAAATTATCGCCGTATATAGTCATTGGTCCTTCATTCTTGCAATATTCAATCTCGCTAAGCAATTTCTTTAAATATACTGCTTCTTTTGCCACTGCTGTTAACGCCATATACTCAGCTTCGGTACTGCTTAGTGCAACTGTTGATTGTTTCTTACTTTCCCATGAAAATACACAGCCTGCCATTGTAAATACATAACCGGTGAATGATCTTCTGTCTTCTGTGTTGCCACCCCAATCTGCGTCTACATAACCTTCGGCTTGCTTACCAGTCTTTTTGTAAACAAGCTTCAAATCTTTGGTTGAAGAAAGATACTTTAATATATGCTTTGCTGCTGTCTCATGCTCAATGTGCGGATTTTGGTTTCGTTGTGCCAACTTGCTGACCGAATGCAAAATGTCAGGTCTTGTTGTTATCGCCAGGCACATTAATGCGCCGATAAGTGACTGATACTCAGTAGTATCTACTTTCTCGCACTCTGCTTTATCACAATGCACTTTAAACCCAGGATCTAATGGCGTAGATGCACTACGACACTTCTCCATACCATACTGACGCAGCATGTTTTGAACGTATTGAGTATGACCAACTGAAATAGCGCCTACACTTCCAATGCGTTCTATTTCCATACCGAGAAAGTGTCTTATTTTGCCTTTGTCTACAACCTCAAAATTGTTTGCAATTTGTCGCTTTATTTTTATAAGTTCGTTTTCGCTGGAACAAGCCACGATAATGTCGTCTACATATACCGCAATCAAATTGTAATTAGCGCCGTCTTTTCTCTTATATAAGCATGGTTCATTAACGCAAGCTTCGAACCCAATATTTTTCAATATTTCATCTAACGTGTGATTCCACTGGCGACCTGATTGCTTAAGGCCGTATATCGCCTTTTTAAGCTTTAATACGCGTTTTGGGTATTTTGTGCTTACAAACCCTTCTGGTTGCTCCATAAAAATTTCCTCATCTAAATCACTATTTAGATATGCTGTTGAGACGTTTCATTGTAGTTTATACCATATTGCTGACTACACCCTTTAGCAACTAACCGCGATTTGTATCGTTCTATATTTCCTGCCTGATATCTTTTTAAATTGAATACCCATTTGCAACCAATTTTTTTCTTACCACTAGGTAAATAAACTAGCACCCATGTGTTGTTTTTCATTAAAGAGTCATACTCTTTTTTCATTGCTTCTTGCCAGCGTTCACTACTTTCGCTAGACAATGCTTCTCTTACGCTCAGCGGTATTTTAACACGATTATCGTTTGCAAAATTAACAACATGGTACTCTTTACGCGGACGACCAACTTTACCAGTATGTATACGTTTCGGTCTTCCCCTTCCTCTTCGTTCAGTCAAACATTCATTTACGCAGCCTTCGTTGCATTGCACTCCTGCTTCTTCGTTGCTAACGTCGCTCTCTGCTTCCGATGCTGTTTCGTATTGCTCCTCCTCAATACGAACTTTGTTGTCGATTTCATTTGATGGTTGTTTTAATTTGCTTCTTATTTCATTTGTGTCAATTGTTACCATTTCTGTCTCTTTCGCTTTCATTCTACCTAATACCTTTTCATCGAACATCACATCGCGTTTCTCAACTATTCTTCTTTCTTCGCAGTCATACAGTCTATACGCTTTTGATGTTAAAGAGTAGCCTACAAAAATATACTCTTTTCCCCGCTCTCTAAATTTTATCTGTTGACTCTTGTCTAACCCAATTGCTTTTGAACCAAACACCCTTAAATGACTAACATTCGGCTTGTTGCCTGTCCACACCTCGTATGGAGTTTTGTTTACTAATTGTTTGGTTACCGATCGATTTCGCAAATACACTGCAGTAGCAACAGCTTCTGCCCACAAATTTTCATTGAGACCTGCTTCTACTAACATACTACGAGCCATCTCTACTATTGTCCTATTAGCTCGCTCTGCGACACCGTTTTGCTGAGGCGTATAAGGAACAGTCAATTGCCTCTGGATGCCGCACTCATTTAGAAAATTATCAAATTCGCGATTCACATACTCTTTGCCATTATCAGTTCTTAGCACTTTTATTTTTCTCTCTGTTTGGCATTCTGCTAAGCTTTTAAATAATTTAAATTTCTCAAACACTTCGTCTTTCGTTTTGAGAAAATACACATACATTCGCCTAGATTTGTCATCTATAAACGCCGCGAAGTAACGTGCTCCACCAAGTGACAATTTTGGCATAGGCCCACACACATCTGAGTGTACCACATCTAACAAATTCTGCGATTTATTATCGCTAACCTTCGGAAACGACTTTACACATATTTTTGCTCTCATACATACGTCACAATTTATGTCTTTAGGTAGTATTTTTAGCTCTATACCATTAACAATTCTCTTGCTACACAGCTCTTGCAGACTCTGAAAATTTAGATGGCCATATCGTTTATGCCACATCATTGCATTTTCTTCTACTGCACAGAAACACTTTTGTACACACATTTCGCTTTCAAATATATACAAGTTATTTCTCTTCTCTGCTCTTAGCACAATATTTCCTTTTTCATTTCTTATAATCGCGCATTGTTTATCAAAATTTACACGCACACCATTGCTTATGGCTTTGCCGATTGAAATGAAATTGCCTACCATTGCTGGTACAAATAATACGTCTCTTAAAACAATGTTACAATTTGCTTTAATCAAAACACTTCCTACACCTGTAGCTTCTAAGTACTTTTCTGATGCCAACATCACTTTCTCTTTGCTCTCTTTAAGAGATATAAACATACTTTTCTCACTGCATATGTGAGTCGACGCACCACTATCAAGACACCACGACGAACGTTTGATGCTTGAGACATCGGCTGCTGCCAGCGTCGCGAACGAACACTGCTCACTCTTCTCACTCTGCTTGTCTTTTTTCGGTGCTTTACATTTTGACGCTATATGTCCACGCTTACCACAATTAAAGCATTTTCCGTTGAATTTTCTATTTTGATTTTTACCTTCCCCTTTCGAAGTCGCTAGAAACACTTGTTGGCTTGTCACACTTTTATGCTGCCCCTCTGACTGTACTTGACGATCGTATTCTTCTAGCAATTTAATTTTTAGAACTTCGAAGGTGGGGAAACTGTCACGCGTCTCCATTGCGATCACGAAGTTCTCAAAACTTCGTGGCAAACTGGACAACAAAATTATCACTAAAAGTTCTTCGTTTGATTTAATATCCAATTCTGCCAATTTCTCAGAAATGCACACAAACTCTTGAATATGCTTTGCCATTGTTATATTTTCACACATATTCAGGCTTAATAACTTTTTATACAATGTAACTTTGCGAATTGGACCGCTTGGCTTGTATACACTTTTTAATTTTTGCCAAGCATCTAAAGCATTGGTACAATTCTTCACATAGCCCAACTGCGATGGCTTCAAACACAATATAATCATAGCTAATGCCTTTTCATTTTCGCTCTTCCATTTGGCTTCTAACGTGGCATCGTCTGGCTTCACAAATTCGCCACTCACTACACTCCAAATGTCCGAATGCACGAGGATGCACTGCATCTGTATACACCACGTATCATAGTTGGCGTCGTCCAACTTTTCTATTTGATACAGCGAACTCATTTTATTTTTTATTTTTCACACAGTTCTATTCAAGTCTCTTTTGCGACACACGCGATAACTTCCAAACGTTTTAAATATTATCCCGACAAGGCTCTGGGCCCATAACCTGTTGCGCGTATACTTACAGCGAAGCTCGGAATAAATATAAAACACGTTGTTACTAGTACGAAGTTTATTTTAGAACTGAACTCAACGTTGAAAATTTGAAAAACATAGTTGTTGTACATATATGCATTTTACAGGGATGCATTTCATAGGATTGCCAGGTTTCCAATATTAATTGTAAAACCGAAATAAATGAAATACAAACAATTTGACGTAATTTTAAAGAAAAGAGCGTGTTAATACCTTTTGAACCCCACATATATATGGTGGTATATATAGTATATATATATATATATTTTCGCAAATTTTAGCCCCATTTTAAAAGCTAGAAGCTTCAAATTTCACCGAATATTTACGTATATAGCATATATTGTTGTTTAAAAAATCATAGAGATTGGTTGTATATATAGTATATATCTCATACAACCGAATGTTCAGATAAGAAACTTTTCGCAATTTCTACACCATTTTAACAGTTATAAGCTTCAAATTTCACCGATTGCTTACGTATATAGCATATATTGTTGTCTGAAAAAATCATAGAGATCGGTTGTATATATAGTATATATCTCATACAACCGATTGTTCAGATAAGAAACTTTTCGCAATTTCTACCCCATTTTAACAGCTATTAGCTTCAAATTTCACTGATTGCTTACGTATATAGCATATATTGTTGTCTGAAAAAATCATAGAGATCGGTTGTATATATAGTATGTATCTCATACAACCGATTGTTCAGATAAGAAACTTTTCGCAATTTCTACCCCATTTTAACAGTTATAAGCTTCAAATTTCACCGATTGCTTACGTATATAGTATGTATTGTTGTGTCAAAAAATCATAGAGATCGGTGATATATATAATAAATATATGATGGTATATATAATATATATATATAGTATATATAATATATATATATAGTATATATAATATATATATATAGTATATATATATTTTTTTTACGATTTCGGCCCCATTTTAACAGCTAGAAGCTTCAAATTTCACCAAATGCTTACGTGTATAGCATATATTGATGTCTGAAAAAATCATTGAGATCGGTGGTACATATAGTATATATCTCATACAACCGATTGTTCAGATAAGAAACTTTGCGCAATTTCTGCCCCATTTTAACAGTTATAAGCTTCAAATTTCACCGATTGCTTACGTATATAGTATGTATTGTTGTGTCAAAAAATCATAGAGATCGGTGATATATATAATAAATATATGATGGTATATATAATATATATATATATAGTATATATATATTTTTTTTACGATTTCGGCCCCATTTTAACAGCTAGAAGCTTCAAATTTCACCAAATGCTTACGTGTATAGCATATATTGTTGTCTGAAAAAATCATAGAGATCGGTGGTATATATATTATATACTTCATATAAACTGTCATTTTGACGCCTTTTTTACGGCTAGAAGCTTCAAAATTCATCAAATTTAATCAAATAGTTACGTTTACGTCATATATTTTTGAAATACGTGATTCGTAGTCATAGTTTTTACATGCAGACCACAAAAAACGTGAAGCTTTGCATCCTCACACAGATTACTTACCTATTTTTATACCTTTCATGAAAATGAAATGGTATATTAATTTCGTCACGAAACCGAAAATTGTAAGTCCTTAAAGGAAAATAGATAGACCCACCATTAAGTATACCGAAATAATCAGGTTGAAGAACTGAGTTGATTTAGCCATGTCCGTCTGTCCGTCTGTCTGTTTGTATGCAAACTAGTCCCTCAATTTTTGAGATATCTTGATAAAATTTGGTGAGCGGGTTTATTTGGGTGTCCGATTAGACATTTGTCGGAACAGACCGGATCGGACCACTATAGCATATATCCTCCATACAACCGATTTTTCAGAAAAAGAGGATTTTTGTAATTCTTACCCAATTTAACAGATTGAAGCTTCAAACTTCACCATATACTTTCGTATATTGCACATATTGTTGCCTGAAAAAATTTATGAGATCGGTCCTATATATAGTATATATCCCCCGCAACCGATTGTTCAGATAAGGAACTTTTCGTAATTACTGCCCTATTTTAAGAGCTAGAGGCTTCAAATTTCAACGAATGCTTACGTATATAGCATATATTGTTGTCTAAAAAAATCATAAAGATCGGTGGTATATATAGTATATATATGGTGGTATATATAGTATATATATATAGAATATATATATATATATTTTCGCAAATTTTAGGTCCATTTTAACAGCTAGAAGCTTCAAATTTCACCGAATACTTACGTATATAGCATATATTGTTGTCTGAAAAAATCATAGAGATCGGTTGTATATATAGTATATATCTCATACAACCGATTGATCAGATAAGAAACTTTTTGCAATTTCTACCCCATTTTAACAGCTATAAGCTTCAAATTTCACCGATTGCTTACGTACATAGCATATATTGTTGTCTGAAAAAATCATAGAAATCGGTTGTATATATAGTATATATCTCATACAACCGATTGTTTAGATAAGAAACTTTTCGCAATTTCTACCCCATTTTAACAGCTATAAGCTTCAAATTTGACTGATTGCTTACGTATATAGCATGTATTGTTGTCTGAAAAAATCATAGAGATCGGTTTGTATATATAGTATATATCTCATACAACCGATTGTTCAGATAAGAAACTTTTCGCAATTTCTACCCCATTTTAACAGCTATAAGCTTCAAATTTCACCGATTGCTTACGTATATAGTATGTATTGTTGTGTCAAAAAATCATAGAGATCGGTGATATATATAATATATATATGATGGTATATATAGTATATATTAGGGGTGGGACTATCCGAATAAAAATTATCCGAATAATAAACTCTTATTCGCCAGGTATTCGTAATCCGAATAATATTTATTCGGATTTTTTATTCGTTTATCCGGATAGTACTATCCGGATAATTTTTATTCGGATAGTACTATCCGGATAGAACTATCCGGATAGTGCGCACTATCCGGATACTTGGAATAGTAAAATAAAACACATTGCGTTTATGTTACGCTCATCGCTTGTGCAGATGAGCATGCATATATATTTATACGTACATATATTTATGTGTGTATAGATGCATATATGCATATATTTTTGTTTGTTTGGGGTTGCTTTGTTAATATTCATTTA
Source organism: Eurosta solidaginis (assembly GCF_040869045.1). Classification (NCBI taxonomy): domain Eukaryota; kingdom Metazoa; phylum Arthropoda; class Insecta; order Diptera; family Tephritidae; genus Eurosta; species Eurosta solidaginis. The sequence goes on from NC_090323.1 coordinate 170,549,525, forward strand.
TTTAGTTACATATATTTACGTAACCAAAGTTGTGCTTGAGGCTTAAGCTAGAAATAGTTATCGGGGTCGTTTACAACTGCACTGATCATAGAACTTTGTTTATTAGTAAACAGGTGTGGAAATGGTAATATGGTAGGGATTTTTGTTTCCCATATACATACATATATACATATGTATGCATGTAAGTTGTATGGAAAATGTTTGTTTTGATATCGTTTGGTTTGTATAAACATCTAATTGGTCACCATTAAAAAAATAAGTTTACATGTCATTGTCAACATTTTTTGCGAAGTCTGATGGATCAAAAGTTATTTAAGGTCAATGTTAACTTAATGAAAACTTTTGAAAAAATTTCCTAAAATAAAGTTTGAAGCAATCAATTTTAAACGTAACAAAATTCTAGTGGAATTAGTGACTAGTTTCAAAAACGGCTGTCTGTCTGTTTTTGCCGCTCCTTAAAATTTTGATTGTCCTTGAATGCGTTAAACGCTGTAATATAAATACCCAAATGTGCATATAAGCATATTCTAACATATGTACATGTTGTATTCTTGCAGATTCCTTTGAAATTAGATTCATATACAAGTGCATGTGGGTATATCTATGTGTATGTATATGTATTCAAGAAAATGCGCAAAGGGTGATATGAAATAAGAATCCCACCTACTTTTACGGTTAGTGTGGGTATTATGTTTATTTTTTTTATTTAATTTTGTAGATGCTTGGACTAGCTGAGTATTTTTGCTTGCGAATGAAATTATTTTCTTTTAAATCTTTTGGTTGTTGCAATACTTTTATGTGGGCATACTCGTGTATTCTACCTGCTACTGACTGACCTAACTACTGCTACTGACTGATCACAGTCCCACAACCATAAATACATACGTGTAGGTAATTCTAAAATAAATTTGCATATATTCTTAGATGGAAATATTCAGGCAAACTTTTCCTTCGGTTTTTATTTGTGGATTTTTAATCGATTATGTATATGTTCTTTGTCTTTCTTTAAATGCCGCACTTGGAAATTTCGTTAACAATAAATATTAACCAGCATTGTCCTTTTATATCCTGCATCGCGTAACTTATTCATAAATAAAAAACGAAACAATGGAAAGTATAAAATGAGGATACCATCTTCTTTTTGTTGATGGTGTGGGTACCTATACTCCGTATTGAACAGAAGACAAATCACCTATCACAAATAATCAGTAGTATTTTGAGGCTTATTTCGAGTTATAAGACATTCAAAAAGCAAAAAACCTTAACCTTTGCCCTTCAAAGTGAACAATTTTTTTTAATTTCATGATAAAATTTTATTTATTTATTTCTTTTATATACATACTTACAATAAAAACAATCTTTGCTTAATTATTCATTTCAGTGTCACATAAAGTTGATTTTCTTATTCCAAATTCTTATTTCAAATTCCGAACCGCGTTTGTCACATTTTTTGCATTATCGTGCACTACAGCTGATATTCTTTCGGAAATTCCCCATTCCTCTATGGAGTCCAGAAGAAAGTTGTGCAAGTTTTCCGATGTGTGACTTGAACCCAATTCATCTGTTTTCAAATTCATTGAATGTAGGATCCAATCAGAATCAAACTAATGCGCTACAGACAAATATTTTTATAAAAAAAATGTATATATAATATAAATTTTTATTTTTCCAAAAGAGTTTTTCAATTACAATATAAAAAATTTTATTTTAAGAAATTATTTTTTGGCATAACTCTTAGAACGCTCGAAAAAATGCCACGTATGAAAAAAATTATTTACATAAGACTGGCCGCAAGCCAACCATAAATAGATATATTGTAGACAACTAACCTGTTATTGTGACCTAGGAATCTAACGCCCTTGAAGTCCAACCATCTGTGGTTAGGGCTATATATGCATTAACCTTTCCAATGATATCTTTAGCTTTGGCTAATTCGTCAAAGTACAGAGCTTCAATTCGTTTCCGAATAGTTTTCCGACAAGGAACTTTGTAGCTTGGCTCCAAAGTACTCATTAAGGACCTAAATCCTTCATTTTCAACAAACGACGTCGGCAGCATATCCAATATCAACATTTTCGTTAACGCCTGTGTTATCAGTTCCTGCCGGTCTTTACTGATATTGCAGGAATTGCTGATTGATGTACTAACTCGTGACTGCCTTTTCCGGTTTGGTGGCAAAATTTCTCTAAAATCATCAGTAGCATTGCTGCTTGAAGTTGCTTGCTGATAATCAACTCCATAACTGAGTTTGTGCTTGAAGTTATAATGGTTCCATAAACAAGTAGTGGATACCATGTGTTTTAGCACAGCATTACAATAATTGCAGGCGGCTTCACCAGTGTTTTCCACGATTGCAAAATGTTGCCAAACTTTGCTTCTGGGCATTGTAATATTTTAAATGTCTTGATTTATGCTTGGATCAACAGAACGTTCTTGCTTGAGGTGTAAAACTCTTTTACTTTACGCATCTTTTTTTTAAGCGATCTGCTGTAACGTTCGTAGTTAGGTCAGTCAGTAGCAGTTAAAGTTTTCTATTCTATTCGATGAAATACGTACATACTTATGTACATATAAACAATGCGATGCAGGATATAAAAGGACAATGCTGGTTAATATTTATTGCTAACAAAATTTCCAAGCGCGGCATTTAAAGAAAGACAAAGAACATATACATAATCGATTAAAAATCCACAACTAAAAACCGAAGGAAAATTTTGCCTGAATATTTCCATCTATGTATATGCAAATTTATTTTAGAATTACCTACACGTATGTATTTATGGTTGTAGGACTGTGATCAGTCAGTAGCAGTAGTTAGGTCAGTCAGTAGCAGGTAGAATACACGAGTATGCCCACATAAAAGTATTGCAACAACCAAAAGATTTAAAAGAAAAGAATTTCATTCGCAAGCAAAAATACTCAGCTAGTCCAAGCATCAACAAAATTAAATAAAACAAGTAAGGAAGGCTAAGTTCGGGTGTAACCGAACATAACATACTCAGTTGAGAGCTATGGAGACAAAATAAGGAAAATCAATCTGGGGTAACCCTGGAATGTGGTTGTATAACATGTGTATCAAATGAAAGGTATTAAAGAGTATTTTAAGAGAGAATAGGCCATAGTTCTATGGATGAACGCCATTTAGGGATATCGCCATAAAGGTAGACCAGGGCTGACTCTAGAATTTGTTTGTACGATATGGGTATCAAATGAAAGGTGATACTGAGCATTTTAAGAGGGAGTGGGCCTTAGGTCTATCGGTGGACGCCTTTTCGAGATGTCCCCATTAAGGTGGACCAGGGGTGATTCTATAATGTGTTTGTACGATATGGGTATCAAATGAAAGCTGTTAATGAGTATTTTGAAAAGGAGTGATCCTTAGTTCCATAGGTGGACGCCGTTTCGAGATATCGCCATAAAGGTGGACCAGGGGTGTCTCTAGAATGTGTTTGTACGATATGGGAATCAAATGAAAGGTGTTACTGAGCATTTTAAGAGGGAGTGGGCATTAGGTCTATAGGTGGACGCCTCTTCGAGATATCGCCATTAGGGTGGGCCAGGGGTGACTCTAGAATGTTTGTACGGTATGGGTATCAAACGAAAGGTGTTACTGAGCATTTTAAGAGGGAGTGGGCATGAGGTCTATAGGTGGACGCCTTTTCGAGATATCGTCATTAGGGTGGGCCAGGGGTGACTCTAGAATGTTTGTACGATATGGGTATCAAACGAAAGGTGTTACTGAGCATTTTAAGAGGGAGTGGGCATTAGGTCTATAGGTGGACGCCTTTTCGAGATATCGCCATTAGGGTGGGCCAGGGGTGACTCTAGAATGTGTTTGTACGATATGGGTATCAAATGAAAGGTGGTAAGGAGTATTTTAAAAGGGAGTAATCCTTAGTTCTATAGGTGGACGCCTTTTCGAGATATCGCCATAAAGGTGGACCAAGGGTGACTCTAGAATGTTTGTACGATATGGGTATCAAACGAAAGGTGTTACTGAGCATTTTAAGAGGGAGTGGGCATTAGGTCTATAGGTGGACGCCTTTTCGAGATATCGCCATTAGGGTGGGCCAGGGTGACTCTAGAATGTGTTTGTACGATATGGGTATCAAATGAAAGGTGGTAATGAGTATTTTAAAAGGGAGTAATCCTTAGTTCTATAGGTGGACGCCTTTTCAAGATGTCGCCATAAAGCTGGACCAAGGGTGACTCTAGAATGTTTGTACGGTATGGGTATCAAACGAAAGGTGTTACTGAGCATTTTAAGAGGGAGTGGGCATTAGGTCTATAGGTGGACGCCTTTTCGAGATATCGCCATTAGGGTGGGCCAGGGTGACTCTAGAATGTGTTTGTACGATATGGGTATCAAATGAAAGGTGGTAATGAGTATTTTAAAAGGGAGTAATCCTTAGTTCTATAGGTGGACGCCTTTTCGAGATATCGCCATTAGGGTGGGCCAGGTGTGACTCTAGAATGTTTGTACGATATGGGTATCAAACGAAAGGTGTTACTGAGCATTTTAAGAGGGAGTGGGCATTAGGTCTATAGGTGGACGCCTTTTCGAGATATCGCCATTAGGGTGGGACAGGGGTGACTCTAGAATGTTTGTACGATATGGGTATCAAACGAAAGGTGTTACTGAGCATTTTAAGAGGGAGTGTACATTAGGTCTATAGGTGGACGCCTTTTCGAGATATCGCCATTAGGGTGGGCCAGGGGTGACTCTAGAATGTTTGTACGATATGGGTATCAAACGAAAGGTGTTACTGAGCATTTTAAGAGGGAGTGGACATTAGGTCTATAGGTGGACGCCTTTTCGAGATATCGCCATTAGGGTGGGCCAGGGTGACTCTAGAATGTGTTTGTACGATATGGGTATCAAATGAAAGGTGGTAATGAGTATTTTAAAAGGGAGTAATCCTTAGTTCTATATGTGGACGCCTTTTCGAAATATCGCCATTAGGGTGGGCCAGGTGTGACTCTAGAATGTTTGTACGATATGGGTATCAAACGAAAGCTGTTACTGAGCATTTTAAGAGGGAGTGGGCATTAGGTCTATAGGTGGACGCCTTTTCGAGATATTGCCATTCAGGGGTGACTCTAGAATGTTTGTACGATATGGGTATCAAACGAAAGGTGTTACTGAGCATTTTAAGAGGGAGTGGACACTAGGTCTATAGGTGGACGCCTTTTCGAGATATCGCCATTAGGGTGGGCCAGGGGTTACTCTAGAATGTTTGTACGATATGGGTATCAAACGAAAGGTGTTACTAGCATTTTAAGAGAGAGGGGGCATTAGTTCTATAGGTGGACGCCTTTTCGAGATATCGCCATTTGGGTGGGACAGGGGTGACTCTGGTATGTTTTTGTACGATATGGATATCAAATTAAAGGTATTAATGAGGGTTTTAAAAGCGAGTGGCCCTTAGATGTATATGTGAAGGCGTTCTCGTGATATCCACCAAAATGTGGACCAGGTGATCCAGAAAATCATCTGTCGGGTACTGCTAATTTATTTATATATGCAATACCACTATGCGGCCACCGTGGTGTGATGGTAGCGTGCTCCGCCTATCACACCGTATGCCCTGGGTTCAACTCAAGGGCAAAGCAACATCAAAATTTTAGAAATAAGATTTTTCAATTAGAAGAAAATTTTTCTAAGCGGGGTCGCCCCTCGGCAGTGTCTGGCAAGCGCTCCGATTGTATTTCTGCCATGAAAAGCTCTCAGTGAAAACTCATCTGCCTAGCAGATGCCGTTCGGAGTCGGCATAAAACATGTAGGTCCCGTCCGGCCAATTTGTAGGGAAAAATCAAGAGGAGCACGACGCAAATTGGAAGAGAAGCTCGGCCTTAGATCTCTTCGGAGGTTATCGCGCCTTACATTTATTTTTTTTTATTTATAATACCACTAACAGTATTCTTGCCAAGATTCCAAGGGCTGTTGATTTCGCCTTGTAGAACTTTTTCATTTTCTTCTACTTAATATGGTAGGTGTCACACCCATTTTACAAAGATTTTTCCAAAGTTATATTTTGCGTCAACAAACCAATCCAGTTACCATGTTTCATCCCTTTTTTCGTATTTGGTATAGAATTATGGCATTTTTTTCATTTTTCGTAATTTTCGATATCGATAAAGTGGGCGTGGTTATGGTCAGATTTCGCCCATTTTTTATACCAAGAAAAAGTGAGCTCAGGTAAGTACGTGGGCAAAGTTTAGTAAAGATATATCGGATTTTGCTCAAGTTATTGTGTTAATGGCCGAGCGGAAGGACAGACGGTGGACTGTGTATAAAAACTGGGCGTGGCTTCCACCGATTTCGCCCATTTTCACAGAGAACAGTTACCGTCATAGAATCTATGCTCCTACCAAATTTGAGAAGGATTGGTAAATTTTTGTTCGACTTATGGCAATAAAAGTATTCTAGACAAACTAAATGAAAATGGGCGGAGCCACGCCCATTTTGAAATTTTCTTTTATTTTTGTATTTTGTTGCATCATATCATTACTGGAGTTGAATTTTGACTTAATTTACTTATATACAGTAAAGATATTAAATTTTTTGTTAAAATTTGAATTTAAAAAAATTTTTTTTTAAAAAGTGGGCGTGTTCTTAATCCAATTTTGCTAATTTTTATTTAGCACATATAGAGTAATAGTAGTAACGTTCCTGCCAAATTTCATCATGATATCTTCAACGACTGCCAAATTACAGCTTGCAAAACTTTTAAATTACCTTCTTGTAAAAGTGGGCGGGGCCACGCCCATTGTCCAAAATCTTACTAATTTTCTATTCTGCGTCATAACGTCAACCCATCTACCAAGTTTCGTCGCTTTACCTGTCTTTTGTAATGAGTTATCGCACTTTTTCGGTTTTTCGAAATTTTCGATATCGAAAAAGTGGGCGTGGTTATAGTCCGATATCGTTCATTTTAAATAGCGATCTGAGATGAGTGCTCAGGAACCTGCATACCAACTTTCATCAAGATACCTCAAAATTTACTCAAGTTATCGTGTTAACGGACGGACGGACGGACGGACGGACATGGCTCAATCAAATTTTTTTTCGATCCTGATTATTTTGATATATGGAAGTCTATATCTATCTCGATTCCTTTATATATGTACAACCAACCGTTATCCAATCAAACTTAATATACTCTGTGAGCTCTGCTCAACTGAGTATAAAAAATAAACATAATACCCACACTAACCGTAAAAGTAGGTGGGATTCTTATTTCATATCACCCTTTGCGCATTTTCTTGAATACATATACATACACATAGATATACCCACATGCACTTGTATATGAATCTAATTTCAAAGGAATCTGCAAGAATACAACATGTACATATGTTAGAATATGCTTATATGCACATTTGGGTATTTATATTACAGCGTTTAACGCGTTCAAGGACAATCAAAATTTTAAGGAGCGGCCAAAACAGACAGACAGCCGTTTTTGAAACTAGTCATTAATTCCACTAGAATTTTGTTACGTTTAAAATTGATTGCTTCAAAATTTATTTTAGGAAATTTTTTAAAAAGTTTTCATTAAGTTAACATTGACCTTAAATAACTTTTGATCCATCAGACTTCGCAAAAAATGTTGACAATGACATGTAAACTTATTTTTTTAATGGTGACCAATTAGATGTTTATACAAACCAAACGATATCAAAACAAACATTTTCCATACAACTTACATACATACATATGTATATATGTATGTATATGGGAAACAAAAATCCCGACCATATTACTATTTCCACACCTGTTTACTAATAAACAAAGTTCTATGATCAGTGCAGTTGTAAACGACCCCGATAACTATTTCTAGCTTAAGCCTCAAGCACAACTTTGGTTACGTAAATATATGTAACTAAATAAATGAATATTAACAAAGCAACCCCAAACAAACAAAAATATATGCATATATGCATCTATACACACATAAATATATGTACGTATAAATATATATGCATGCTCATCTGCACAAGCGATGAGCGTAACATAAACGCAATGTGTTTTATTTTACTATTCCAAGTATCCGGATAGTGCGCACTATCCGGATAGTTCTATCCGGATAGTACTATCCGAATAAAAATTATCCGGATAGTACTATCCGGATAAACGAATAAAAAAACCGAATAAATATTATCCGGATTATTTGAAACGAATAAATTTATTCGTTTATTCGAATAACGTTTATTCGGATATAATTCGGAAATAATCCCACCACTAGTATATATATATAGTATATATGTATATATTTTTTTTACGATTTCGGCCCCATTTCAACAGCTAGAAGCTTCAAATTTCACCAAATGCTTACGTGTATAGCATATATTGATGCCTGAAAACATCATTGAGATCGGTGGTATATATAGTATATATCTCATACAACCGATTGTTCAGATAAGAAACTTTGCGCAATTTCTGCCCCGTTTTAACAGCTAGAAGCTTCAAATTTCACAAAATGCTTACGTATATAGCATATATTGTTGTCTGAAAAAATCATAGAGATCGGTGGTATATATAGTATATATCTCATACAACCGATTGTTCAGATAAGAAACTTTTCGCAATTTCTACCCCATTTTAACAGCTAGAAGCTTCAAATTTCACTGATTGCTTACGTATATAGCATATATTGTTGTCTGAAAAAATCATAGAGATCGGTTGTATTTATAGTATATATCTCATACAACCGATTGTTCAGATAAGAAACTTTTCGCAATTTCTACCCCATTTTAACAGCTAGAAGCTTCAAATTTCACCAAATGCTTACGTGTATAGCATATATTGTTGTCTGAAAAAATCATTGAGATCGGTGGTATATATAGTATATATCTCATACAACCGATTGTTCAGATAAGAAACTTTGCGCAATTTCTGCCCCGTTTTAACAGCTAGAAGCTTCAAATTTCACAAAATGCTTACGTATATAGCATATATTGTTGTCTGAAAAAATCATAGAGATCGGTGGTATATATATTATATACCCCATATAAACTCAAATTTTTGCCCCCTTTTTACGGCTAGAAGCTTCAAAATTCATCAAGTTTCATCAAATAGTTACGTTTACGTCATATATTTTTGAAATACGTGATTCGTAGTCATAGTTTTTACATGCTGACCACAAACAACGTGAAGCTTTGCATCCTCACACAGATTACCTACCTATTTTTTATTTTATGTGTATGTTCAAATTTCACCAAATGCTTACGTATAGCATATATTGTTGTCTGAGAAAATCATAGATACCGGTGGTACATATAGTATATATCCCATACAACCGATTGTTCAGATAAGAAACTTTGCGCAATTTCTTCCCCATTTTAACAGCTAGAAGCTTCAAATTTCACCAAATGCTTACGTGTATAGCATATATTGTTGTCTGAAAAAATCATTGAGATCGGTGGTATATATAGTATATATCTCATACAACCGATTGTTCAGTTAAGAAACTTTGCGCAATTTCTGCCCCTTTTTAACAGCTAGACGATTCAAAATTCACCATATGCTTACGTATATAGCATATATTGTTGTCTGAAAAAATCATAGAGATCGGTGGTATATATATTATGTACCCCATATAAATTCTAATTTTTGCCCCCTTTTTACGGCTAGAAGCTTCAAAATTCATCAAATTTCATCAAATAGTTACGTTTACGTCATATATTGTTGAAATACGTGATTCGTAGTCATAGTTTTACACGCAGACCACAAAAAACCTGAAACTTTGGATCCTCACACAAAATACCTACCTGTTTTTATACCTTTCATGAAAATGAAATGGTATATTAATTTCGTCACGAATGATAAAATGATAAAATTTGGTGAGCGGGTGTATTTGGGTGTCCGATTAGACATTTGTCGGAACCGACCGGATCTGTATATCCTCCATACAACCGATTTTTCAGAAAAAGAGGATTTTTGTAATATCTTACCCAATTTAACAGATTGAAGCTTCAAACTTCACCATATACTTTCGTATATTGTTGTCTGAAAAAATCATAGAGATCGGTTGTATATATAGTATATATCTCATACAACCGATTGTTCAGATAAGAAACTTTTCGCAATTTCTACCACGTTTTAACAGCTATAAACTTCAAATTTCACTGATTGTTTACGTATATCGCATATATTGTTGTCTGAAAAAATCATAGAGATCGGTTGTATATATAGTATATATCTCATACAACCGATTGTTCAGATAAGAAACTTTTCGCAATTTCTACCCCATTTTAACAGCTATAAGCTTCAGATTTCACTGATTGCTTACGTACATAGCATACTTCATATAAACTGTCATTTTGACCCCTTTTTTACAGCTAGAAGCTTCAAAATTCATCAAATTTCATCAAATAGTTACGTTTACGTCATATATTTTTGAAATACGTGAGTCGTAGTCATAGTTTTTACATGCAGATCACAAAAAACGTGAAGCTTTGCATCCTCACACAAAGTACCTACCTGTTTTTATACCTTTCATGAAAATTAAATGGTATATTAATTTCGTCACGAAACCGAAAATTGTAAGTCCTTAAAGGAAAATAGATAGACCCACCATTAAGTATACCGAAATAATCTGGTTGAAGAGCTGAGTTGATTTAGCCATGTCCGTCTGTCCGTCTGCCTGTTTGTATGCAAACTAGTCCCTCAATTTTTGAGATATCTTGATAAAATTTGGTGAGCGTGTGTATTTGGGTGTCCGATTAGACATTTGTCGGAACCGACCGGATCGGACCACTATAGCATATATCCTCCATACAACCGATTTTTCAGAAAAAGAGGATTTTTGTAATATCTTACCCAATTTAACAGATTGAAGCTTCAAACTTCACCATATACTTTCGTATATTGCACATATTGTTGCCTGAAAAAATTTAAGATATCGGTCGTATATATAGTATATATCCCCCACAACCGATTGTTCAGATAAGGAACTTTTCGTAATTACTGCCCCATTTTAAGAGCTAGAGACTTCAAATTTCAACGAATGCTTACGTATATAGCATATATTGGTGTCTAAAAAATCATAAAGATCGGTGGTATATATAGTATATATATATAGTATATATATATATATTTTCGCAAATTTTAGCCCCATTTTAACAGCTAGATGGTATATATAGTATATATATATAGTATATATATATTTTTTTACGATTTCGGCCCAATTTTAACAGCTAGAAGCTTCAAATTTCACCAAATGCTTACGTGTATAGCATATATTGATGTCTGAAAACATCATTGAGATCGGTGGTATACATAGTATATATCTCATACAACCGATTGTTCAGATAAGAAACTTTGCGCAATTTCTGCCCCGTTTTAACAGCTAGAAGCTTCAAATTTCACAAAATGCTTACGTATATAGCATATATTATTGTCTGAAAAAATCATAGAGATCGGTGGTATATTTATTATATACTTCATATAAACTGTCATTTTGACCCCCTTTTTACGGCTAGAAGCTTCAAATTCATCAAATTTCATCATATAGTTACGTTTACGTCATATATTTTTGAAATACGAGTTTTTACATGCAGACCACAAAAAACGTGAAACAGCTAGAAGCTTCAAATTTCACAAAATGCTTACGTGTATAGCATATATTGTTGTCTGAAAAAATCATAGAGATCGGTGGTATATATATTATATACTTCATATAAACTGTCATTTTTACCCCTTTTTTACGGCTAGAAGCTTCAAAATTCATCAAATTTCATCAAATAGTTACGTTTACGTCATATATTTTTGAAATACGTGATTCGTAGTCATAGTTTTTACATGCAGACCACAAAAAACGTGAAGCTTTGCATCCTCACACAGATTACCTACCTATTTTTTATTTTATATTTATCTTAAAAATCGTTTAGATATGTTCAAATTTCACCAAATGCTTATGTGCATAGCATATATTGTTGTCTGAAAAAATCATTGAGATCGGTGGTATATATAGCATATATCTCATACAACCGATAGTTCAGTTAAGAAACTTTGCGCAATTTCTGCCCCTTTTTAACGGCTAGACGCTTCAAAATTCACCATATGCTTACGTATATAGCATATATTGTTGTCTGAAAAAATCATAGAGATCGGTGGTATATATATTATATACCCCATATAAACTCTAATTTTTGCCCCCTTTTTACGGCTAGAAGCTTCAAAATTCATCAAATTTCATCAAATAGTTACGTTTACGTCATATATTGTTGAAATACGTGATTCGTAGTCATAGTTTTTACACGCAGACCACAAAAAACCTAAAACTTTGGATCCTCACACAAAGTACCTATCTGTTTTTATACCTTTCATGAAAATGAAATGGTATATTAATTTCGTCACGAAACCGAAAATTGTAAGTCCTTAGAGGAAAATAGATAGACCCACCATTAAGTATATCGAAATAATCAGGTTGAAGAGCTGAGTTGATTTAGCCATGTCCGTCTGTCCGTCTGTCTGTTTGTATGCAAACTAGTCCCTCAATTGTTGAGATATCTTGATAAAATTTGGTGAGCGGGTGTATTTGGGTGTCCGATTAGACATTTGTCGGAACCGACCGGATCTGTATATCCTCCATACAACCGATTTTTCAGAAAAAGAGGATTTTTGTAATATCTTACCCAATTTAACAGATTGAAGCTTCAAACTTCACCATATACTTTCGTATATTGTTGTCTGAAAAAATCATAGAGATCGGTTGTATATATAGTATATATCTCATACAACCGATTGTTCAGATAAGAAACTTTTCGCAATTTCTACCCCATTTTAACAGCTATAAGCTTCAGATTTCACTGATTGCTTACGTACATAGCATACTTCATATAAACTGTCATTTTGACCCCCATTTTACGGCTAGAAGCTTCAATATGCACCAAATTCCATCAAATAGTTACGTTTACGTCATATATTGTTGAAATACGTGATTCGTAGTCATAGTTTTACACGCAGACCACAAAAAACCTGAAACTTTGGATCCTCACACAAAGTACCTACCTGTTTTTATACCTTTCATGAAAATTAAATGGTATATTAATTTCGTCACGAAACCGAAAATTGTAAGTCCTTAAAGGAAAATAGATAGACCCACCATTAAGTATACCGAAATAATCAGGTTGAAGAGCTGAGTTGATTTAGCCATGTCCGTCTGTCCGTCTGTCTGTTTGTATGCAAACTAGTCCCTCAATTTTTGAGATATCTTGATAAAATTTGGTGAGCGTGTGTATTTGGGTGTCCGATTAGACATTTGTCGGAACCGACCGGATCGGACCACTATAGCATATATCCTCCATACAACCGATTTTTCAGAAAAAGAGGATTTTTGTAATATCTTACCCAATTTAACAGATTGAAGCTTCAAACTTCACCATATACTTTCGTATATTGCACATATTGTTGCCTGAAAAAATTTAAGATATCGGTCGTATATATAGTATATATCCCCCACAACCGATTGTTCAGATAAGGAACTTTTCGTAATTACTGCCCCATTTTAAGAGCTAGAGACTTCAAATTTCAACGAATGCTTACGTATATAGCATATATTAATGTCTAAAAAAATCATAAAGATCGGTGGTATATATAGTATATATATGGTGGTATATATAGTATATATATATAGTATATATATATATTTTCGCAAATTTTAGCCCCATTTTAACAGCTAGATGGTATATATAGTATATATATATAGTATATATATATTTTTTACGATTTCGGCACAATTTTAACAGCTAGAAGCTTCAAATTTCACCAAATGCTTACGTGTATAGCATATATTGATGTCTGAAAACATCATTGAGACCGGTGGTATACATAGTATATATCTCATACAACCGATTGTTCAGATAAGAAACTTTGCGCAATTTCTGCCCCGTTTTAACAGCTAGAAGCTTCAAATTTCACAAAATGCTTACGTATATAGCATATATTGTTGTCTGAAAAAATCATACAGATCGGTGGTATATTTATTATATACTTCATATAAGCTGTCATTTTGACCCCCTTTTTACGGCTAGAAGCTTTCAAATTCATCAAATTTCATCAAATAGTTACGTTTACGTCATATATTTTTGAAATACGAGTTTTTACATGCAGACCACAAAAAACGTGAAACAGCTAGAAGCTTTAAATTTCACAAAATGCTTACGTGTATAGCATATATTGTTGTCTGAAAAAATCATAGAGATCGGTGGTATACTTATTATATACTTCATATAAACTGTCATTTTGACCCCCTTTTTACGGCTAGAAGCTTCAAATTCATCAAATTTCATCAAATAGTTAAGTTTACGTCATATATTTTTGAAATACGAGTTTTTACATGCAGACCACAAAAAACGTGAAACAGCTAGAAGCTTCAAATTTCACAAAATGCTTACGTGTATAGCATATATTGTTGTCTGAAAAAATCATAGAGATCGGTGGTATATATATTATATACTTCATATAAACTGTCATTTTTACCCCTTTTTTACGGCTAGAAGCTTCAAAATTCATCAAATTTCATCAAATAGTTACGTCTACGTCATATATTTTTGAAATACGTGATTCGTAGTCATAGTTTTTACATGCAGACCACAAAAAACGTGAAGTTTTGCATCCTCACACAGATTACCTACCTATTTTTTATTTTATATTTATCTTAAAAATCGTTTAGATATGTTCAAATTTCACCAAATGCTTACGTGTATAGCATATATTGTTGTCTGAAAAAATCATTGAGATCGGTGGTATATATAGCATATATCTCATACAACCGATAGTTCAGTTAAGAAACTTTGCGCAATTTCTGCCCCTTTTTAACAGCTAGACGCTTCAAAATTCACCATATGCTTACGTATATAGCATATATTGTTGTCTGAAAAAATCATAGAGATCGGTGGTATATATATTATATACCCCATATAAACTCTAATTTTTGCCCCCTTTTTACGGCTAGAAGCTTCAAAATTCATCAAATTTCATCAAATAGTTACGTTTACGTCATATATTGTTGAAATACGTGATTCGTAGCATAGTTTTTACACGCAGACCACAAAAAATCTGAAACTTTGGATCCTCACACAAAGTACCTACCTGTTTTTATACCTTTCATGAAAATGAAATGGTATATTAATTTCGTCACGAAACCGAAAATTGTAAGTCCTTAAAGGAAAATAGATAGACCCACCATTAAGTATATCGAAATAATCAGGTTGAAGAGCTGAGTTGATTTAGCCATGTCCGTCTGTCCGTCTGTCTGTTTGTATGCAAACTAGTCCCTCAATTGTTGAGCTATCTTGATAAAATTTGGTGAGCGGGTGTATTTGGGTGTCCGATTAGACATTTGCGGAACCGACCGGATCTGTATATCCTCCATACAACCGATTTTTCAGAAAAAGAGGATTTTTGTAATATCTTACCCAATTTAACAGATTGAAGCTTCAAACTTCACCATATACTTTCGTATATTGTTGTCTGAAAAAATCATAGAGATCGGTTGTATATATAGTATATATCTCATACAACCGATTGTTCAGATAAGAAACTTTTCGCAATTTCTACCACGTTTTAACAGCTATAAGCTTCAAATTTCACTGATTGCTTACGTATATAGCATATATTGTTGTCTGAAAAAATCATAGAGATCGGTTGTATATATAGTATATATCTCATACAACCGATTGTTCAGATAAGAAACTTTTCGCAATTTCTACCCCATTTTAACAGCTATAAGCTTCAGATTTCACTGATTGCTTACGTACATAGCATACTTCATATAAACTGTCATTTTGACCCCCTTTTTATGGCTAGAAGCTTCAAAATTCATCAAATTTCATCAAATAGTTACGTTTACGTCATATATTGTTGAAATACGTGATTCGTAGTCATAGTTTTTACACGCAGACCACAAAAAACCTGAAACTTTGGATCCTCACACAAAGTACCTACCTGTTTTTATACCTTTCATGAAAATGAAATGGTATATTAATTTCGTCACGAAACCGAAAATTGTAAGTCCTTAAAGGAAAATAGATAGACCCACCATTAAATATACCGAAATAATCAGGTTGAAGAGCTGAGTTGATTTAGCCATGTCCGTCTGTCCGTCTGTCTGTTTGTATGCAAACTAGTCCCTCAATTTTTGAGATATCTTGATAAAATTTGGTGAGCGTGTGTATTTGGGTGTCCGATTAGACATTTGTCGGAACCGACCGGATCGGACCACTATAGCATATATCCTCCATACAACCGATTTTTCAGAAAAAGAGGATTTTTGTAATATCTTACCCAATTTAACAGATTGAAGCTTCAAACTTCACCATATACTTTCGTATATTGCACATATTGTTGTCTGAAAAAATTTAAGATATCGGTCGTATATATAGTATATATCCCCCACAACCGATTGTTCAGATAAGGAACTTTTCGTAATTACTGCCCCATTTTAAGAGCTAGAGACTTCAAATTTCAACGAATGCTTACGTATATAGCATATATTGTTGTCTAAAAAAATCATAAAGATCGGTGGTATATATAGTATATATATGGTGGTATATATAGTATATATGTAGGAACGGATAAGGGACGTACCAGAAGTGGACGTACTTACGGTGACGTACAACCCTCATAGCGACTAACAACCTAGACGTAAAAATGCAACCCAGATGTACAAATACAACCCTGACTTTTAAACCTAAACGAGACGGACGAGTAAAAACCGAAAAGACGACAAGTTAGTTTACGTACGAATTTCAACGAAGTAACACGCCAATATACAGTTTAATTCATCCAACACATATTTTAATCATCAAATACTTTATTTAACTCATTATCATTATAAATGTAACAATCAATGTACTTTGAAAAATAAACAAATGAATTCACATCCTACAAATTGGGGGCTCAACCGGGATCGTGCCATAAAACGTGTATTGTGCTGTGTGTGAGCGTCGCCAAACGCTGAAAAGTTGAACTTGTGAACGTCTTCAAGCGCAAAATAATTAACAAGCGTCATCAAACGCAGTACAATATTTGTGCAGACTTCATTCGTACGTGAAAAAGCTCATAACGAACAAGCGTCTCCAAGCGCTATATAAATTTTCAACGCCGAAAGACACAAAAGCGTCGTCAACCGCTGTGCAGTCGATCGCAGCATACAATTTTGAAATTAAGCAAGCGTCATCAAAAGCTTGTGAAAAGTGGCAACGAAGCCAAATAAAATTTTAAACTGCGTAACGTTCAAAACGCGACGAATAGAATTTGAGTAGACAAATCGTTGGCACGAAAACAGCGAATTCGTATAGAGACAGAACAAATATAACGACAACGAGCAAAAGAGAACGCAAGAGTTGTTAAGCAGAATAGAAGAAGACATAAGAGGAAGCAGTGCAGAAAAAAACGTAGAAACACAAGCAGCGATACAATAAAACGATGCGAAGTTGTGCATCATCAAATGAATAGAAGACATCACAAAGAAAGCAGAGCAGAGAGAACGTAGCAATACAAGCAACAAGAAAATAAAACGATGCGAAGTTGTGCAGCATCAAATGAAGTAATGAAATCAACATCAAAACATAGCTAAGCGAAGTCAATAGTAGAATACATCAGAAGGAAAGCAGAGCAGAGAAAACATAGCAACACAAGCAGCGAGAAAATAGAACGACTGACACAAGCAGAAACAAATCAAAGTTGTGCAGCATCAAGTGAAGTAAAGGAGACACCAAAACCGAAACAAAGTAAAGCGAAGACAAAGGAAAGTAATAAATTCGAGACTTCGAAGGAAGAAGAGCAAAGAATAGACAGCAAATGAGAAGAAAGCAATAATAAAACAAAGTCAAATTGAAGTAAGAAACAACAGATAAGTGGAAATCAATATCACAACAAAGCGAAGAAAAGAACTTACATATATTCATACAATCTTATGTATTTCATTCAAAGTAGTTTGTTTAAGTGATCTTTTATTTTATTATTCGAATATTTTTTCTTACTGGTAAACATACAATTTCATTTATAACATAATACCTACTTTAAATACTACAAAAGCGTAGAGTAAAAATGGACAGACAGACAATACTTACATTTAATTTAAAGGAGTTGCAGCAAGCACTCCGTGAACTGGACCAATCAACTGCGGGGCGTAAAGCGGAGTTACAACAAAGATTATTGTCACACTACGGACACGAGATAAGTAACAACGATGACAATGACGAATCGGGTAGTACGTATGAAGACGCACCAGAAACAAATTCCGCTGCCGCCGTCGCACCGGCTGGTAGATCAATGTTTACCTTTAAAGACATACAGGAAAGTCTAACACAATTCAATGGTGATGATAACGTTGATGTACAGCTATGGATAAATGAATTTGAAGAGAATGCTGTGGTAGTAGGGTGGAATAGTGTGCAGAAATTCATATATGGAAAGCAGTTGCTAAGAGGGGCAGCGAAATTATTTATTAGAAGTCAGAGAGGTTTAGTCAGTTGGGAGTTATTAAAAGATGCACTTATCGAGGAATTTGGAAAAAAAATTTCTTCATCTGAAGTACATAGCAAATTAAGAAACCGTAAAAAGAAAGCAAGCGAAACGTTTCGTGAGTATTTGTATGTACTTACTGAAATTGGTAAACCAATAAATATTGACACTGAAAGTTTGATATCATACTTTATAGAGGGCATAGTAGACACCAGGCTAAACAAAACGGTTTTGTATGAGGCAAAGACCGTTGGTGAGCTTAAAGAAAAAATTAAAATTTATGAGAAAATTCATTGCAAAACGATCAATCAAAACTCTAGACCAATCCAGAGTACAGCAAGTACTTCTAGCGCTCAAAAGGTGTCAAGGCCATGTTTTAGATGTGGAAGTAGCACACATCTCATTCGTGACTGCACCAGTCAACAAACTAAATGCTTTAAGTGCAATGGCATTGGACACAAGTCTTTTGAGTGTAAAAGTACTGAAATCGTGAAAGTTAAAAAAGAGTCCGACAAAATTAATGTTGTAGATATGGAAAAGGAAAAAATAAAGTTGCCAGTAAAAATTGTAAAGGTGGGTGGGTTGGAAACTGATGCTTTGGTCGATACAGGGTGTTGTTTATGCCTAATCCGGCGTGATGTGTTCAACAAAATTAATTTCAGCGGTGAGGTTACCGACGACAAGCGAACCTTATACGGCGCTTGTGCAAAAGAGTTTTCGACGTGCGGTAGTTTCGTCACAGAGCTTGAAGTAGATGACTTGAAGTTCTTACAAAAATTTCACATTACTAGTGAAAACGCGATTCCGTATTCAGTATTTATAGGTACATCAGTACTCGATAAAGTGAATATTAGTGTAAAGCCAGAAGGTACAAAATTCGAGAAGAGTATTAGTACGCTATCAGAATCAAAAGAAAGTAGTGAGGGAAAAAAGATGGAGTTATTAGAAGAATTTGCAAAGTTATGTATGACTGCAGGAGTCTACAGCGAAAACACAATTATTCAAGAATTAATACAAAGTTACAAGCCACAACGTATCGAAAAGTGCCAAACTGAAATGAAGATACTTTTGAGTGACGAAGTACCTGTATTTCAGCGTCCACGCAGATTGGCCTTGGATGATAAAAATTTTGTGAGCCAACAAGTTGAAGAATGGTTGAAAGCAGATATTATCCAGCCAAGCTTTTCAAACTACGCATCTCCCATCGTAATAGTAGGGAAAAAAGACGGTTCAAAAAGATTATGTTGTGATTACCGATTGTTAAACAAAAAAATTATCCGAGATAATTTTCCCATGGCGCGCATCGATGACGTGCTGGACAGGTTGCAAAGAGGTAAGGTTTTCACAACATTGGACTTGGAAGATGGGTTCTTCCATGTTCCAGTCGCCAAAGATTCAAGGAAGTACACATCTTTTGTGACACCCGATGGACAATACGAATTTAAATACGTTCCGTTTGGTATATGCAACTCGCCGGCGGTTTTCTGTAGGTTTGTAAGCTTTGTGTTCAGAGAACTAATACAAGATGGGACTATTGCGATGTATATGGATGACATCATCATTCCATCGCAAGATGTTGACGAGGGTTTGCTAAAATTGAAACGCGTTTTAGAAGTAGGGTCGCGGTACGGTGTACGTATCAAATGGAAGAAATGCCAATTTTTAGAGAAAAGAGTTAACTTTCTGGGCTACATCATTGAGGAAGGTACAATTAGGCCATCTGAAGAAAAGATACAAGCGATAGAGTCCTACCCAATTCCGAGGGATAAGAAAACTCTCGAACGTTTTCTTGGACTAACGTCATACTTTAGGCGGTTCATAAACAAGTATGCAATTTTAGCAAGACCTTTATCTGACTTGTTAAAAAAAGATAGTATTTTTAAAATAGAAGAAGAGCAAGTAGCTTCTTTCGAAAAGTTAAAAAGAATTTTAACCACTTCACCAGTTCTTCGGTTATATAACCCTAACGCAATGACGGAGATTCACACGGATGCGTCAAAATTTGGTTATGGGGCGATCTTCATGCAAAAATGGAGTGAAGACCAAAATTTTCATCCCGTTCAGTTTTTAAGTAGAAAAACAAGTCACGCAGAAGAGAACTACAGTTCATATGAATTGGAGGTTTTGGCAGTAATTGCTGCTCTTAAAAAGTGGCGAATTTATTTGAAAGGTGTTAAGTTCACCATCGTTACCGATTGTAACGCTTTCGCACTTACGATGCGCAAAGAAGACGTGCCGCCTCGTATTGCAAGATGGGCGATTTTCTTACAAGAATTTGACTATCAAATTGTACACAGATCTGGAACTCAGATGAGGCATGTAGATGCCTTAAGCAGAATGCATTGCCTACAGATGGAAGATACCTTAAGGCATCGGTTGTTGCAATCTCAGTTGAACGATGATTGGATAAAAGCTGTTAGGACGATTCTTGAAAAGGGACCCTATGAAGATTTTTATATATCCCATGGCATATTATGTAAAGACCCTTCCAAAGAGCTTGTCGTTGTGCCTTGTCAGATGGAAGAGGATATAATAAAAACCGTGCATAGGCAGGGTCATTGTGCTGCGCGGAAAACGCAGGAGTTAATAGAAAGGTCATACTATATTTCACAGCTTAGTCAAAAGGTAGCCAAGATTGTAACCAGTTGCGTAGAGTGTATTGTGGCAAATGCAAAAATGGGTAAGAAAGAGGGGTTTCTCACACCAATTCCCAAAGATGATCAACCGTTATGCACGTACCATTTAGACCACTTAGGACCTCTGACAATTACAACAAAGTGTTATAACCATATTTTGACAGTCGTAGATGCATTCTCCAAGTTTGTTTGGTTATACCCAACAAAAGATACGGGAGCATCAGCTGTAGTTGACAGGTTGAGCAAACTAGCCAACGTTTTTGGAAACCCAAAACGAATTGTAACTGACAGAGGTGCAGCGTTTACTTCACAAGCCTTTAAAGAGTACTGTAGTGAGCAAGGTATACAACACCTCTATATAGCGACAGGAGTTCCGAGGGGTAACGGTCAAGTGGAGCGTATCCACCGAACCGTAATTCCAATGTTGACGAAACTTTCTTTGAACAATCCGGACCAATGGTACAAAAACGTTGGGAATGTACAACAGTTTTTAAATAATTGTCCCAGTCGTAGCACGAAAGTATCCCCATTTAAACTTTTGACAGGTCTTAATATGCGTTTAACAAAAGATATAGATTTAAATGAGTTTATTGTGGATGACGCAATAAAAGAATTGGAGACAGAGCGCGAACGCATTAGGGAAACAGCAAGGGATAGCATTCAGGCAATTCAAGAAGAGAATCGGAAAAGTTTTAATGCAAAACGAAAAGCCGAACAAACGTATGAAGAAAACGAGCTAGTAGCTATAAAGCGTACACAGTATGGTCCCGCTCTGAAAATTAAGAAAAAATTCCTAGGTCCTTATAAAGTTGTCCGCAAATTAAATCACGGTCGGTATGATGTCGAAAAGGTAGGCGAGCACGAAGGGCCAAACCGGACGACGACAGTAGCGGAATGAAAAAATGGCAAGCTTCGTTCGGGGACGAACGAATGTCAGGACGGCCGATTGTAGGAACGGATAAGGGACGTACCAGAAGTGGACGTACTTACGGTGACGTACAACCCTCATAGCGACTAACAACCTAGACGTAAAAATGCAACCCAGATGTACAAATACAACCCTGACTTTTAAACCTAAACGAGACGGACGAGTAAAAACCGAAAAGACGACAAGTTAGTTTACGTACGAATTTCAACGAAGTAACACGCCAATATACAGTTTAATTCATCCAACACATATTTTAATCATCAAATACTTTATTTAACTCATTATCATTATAAATGTAACAATCAATGTACTTTGAAAAATAAATAAATGAATTCACATCCTACATATATATATATATTTTCGCAAATTTTAGCCCCATTTTAACAGCTAGATGGTATATATAGTATATATATATAGTATATATATATTTTTTTACGATTTCGGCCCAATTTTAACAGCTAGAAGCTTCAAATTTCACCAAATGCTTACGTGTATAGCATATATTGATGTCTGAAAACATCATTGAGATCGGTGGTATACATAGTATATATCTCATACAACCGATTGTTCAGATAAGAAACTTTGCACAATTTCTGTCCCGTTTTAACAGCTAGAAGCTTCAAATTTCACAAAATGCTTACGTATATAGCATATATTGTTGTCTGAAAAAATCATAGAGATCGGTGGTATATTTTTTATATACTTCATATAAACTGTCATTTTGATCCCCTTTTTACGGCTAGAAGCTTCAAATTCATCAAATTTCATCAAATAGTTACGTTTACGTCATATATTTTTGAAATACGAGTTTTTACATGCAGACCACAAAAAACGTGAAACAGCTAGAAGCTTCAAATTTCACAAAATGCTTACGTGTATAGCATATATTGTTGTCTGAAAAAATCATAGAGATCGGTGGTATATATATTATATACTTCATATAAACTGTCATTTTTACCCCTTTTTTACGGCTAGAAGCTTCAAAATTCATCAAATTTCATCAAATAGTTACGTCTACGTCATATATTTTTGAAATACGTGATTCGTAGTCATAGTTTTTACATGCAGACCACAAAAAACGTGAAGCTTTGCATCCTCACACAGATTACCTACCTATTTTTTATTTTATATTTATCTTAAAAATCGTTTAGATATGTTCAAATTTCACCAAATGCTTACGTGTATAGCATATATTGTTGTCTGAAAAAATCATTGAGATCGGTGGTATATATAGCATATATCTCATACAACCGATAGTTCAGTTAAGAAACTGCGCAATTTCTGCCCCTTTTTAACAGCTAGACGCTTCAAAATTCACCATATGCTTACGTATATAGCATATATTGTTGTCTGAAAAAATCATAGAGATCGGTGGTATATATATTATATACCCCATATAAACTCTAATTTTTGCCCCCTTTTTACGGCTAGAAGCTTCAAAATTCATCAAATTTCATCATATATTGTTGAAATACGTGATTCGTAGTCATAGTTTTTACACGCAGACCACAAAAAACCTGAAACTTTGGATCCTCACACAAAGTACCTACCTGTTTTTATACCTTTCATGAAAATGAAATGGTATATTAATTTCGTCACGAAACCGAAAATTGTAAGTCCTTAAAGGAAAATAGATAGACCCACCATTAAGTATATCGAAATAATCAGGTTGAAGAGCTGAGTTGATTTAGCCATGTCCGTCTGTCCGTCTGTCTGTTTGTATGCAAACTAGTCCCTCAATTGTTGAGATATCTTGATAAAATTTGGTGAGCGGGTGTATTTGGGTGTCCGATTAGACATTTGCGGAACCGACCGGATCTGTATATCCTCCATACAACCGATTTTTCAGAAAAAGAGGATTTTTGTAATATCTTACCCAATTTAACAGATTGAAGCTTCAAACTTCACCATATACTTTCGTATATTGCACATATTGTTGCCTGAAAAAATTTAAGATATCGGTCGTATATATAGTATATATCCCCACAACCGATTGTTCAGATAAGGAACTTTTCGTAATTACTGCCCCATTTTAAGAGCTAGATACTTCAAATTTCAACGAATGCTTACGTATATAGCATATATTGTTGTCTAAAAAAATCATAAAGATCGGCGGTATATATAGTATATATATATAGTATATATATATATATATTTTCGCAAATTTTAGCCCCATTTTAACAGCTAGATGGTATATATAGTATATATATATAGTATGTATATATTTTTTTACGATTTCGGCCCAATTTTAACAGCTAGAAGCTTCAAATTTCACCAAATGCTTACGTGTATAGCATATATTGATGTCTGAAAACATCATTGAGATCGGTGGTATACATAGTATATATCTCATACAACCGATTGTTCAGATAAGAAACTTTGCGCAATTTCTGCCCCGTTTTAACAGCTAGAAGCTTCAAATTTCACAAAATGCTTACGTATATAGCATATATTGTTGTCTGAAAAAATCATAGAGATCGGTGGTATATTTATTATATACTTCATATAAACTGTCATTTTGACCCCCTTTTTACGGCTAGAAGCTTCAAATTCATCAAATTTCATCAAATAGTTACGTTTACGTCATATATATTTGAAATACAAGTTTTTACATGCAGACCACAAAAAACGTGAAACAGCTAGAAGCTTCAAATTTCACAAAATGCTTACGTGTATAGCATATATTGTTGTCTGAAAAAATCATAGAGATCGGTGGTATATATATTATATACTTCATATAAACTGTCATTTTTACCCCTTTTTTACGGCTAGAAGCTTCAAAATTCATCAAATTTCATCAAATAGTTTCGTTTACGTCATATATTTTTGAAATACGTGATTCGTAGTCATAGTTTTTACGTGCAGACCACAAAAAACTTGAAGCTTTGCATCCTCACACAGATTACCTACCTATTTTTTATTTTATATTTATCTTAAAAATCGTTTAGATATGTTCAAATTTCACCAAATGCTTACGTGTATAGCATATATTGTTGTCTGAAAAAATCATTGAGATCGGTGGTATATATAGCATATATCTCATACAACCGATAGTTCAGTTAAGAAACTTTGCGCAATTTCTGCCCCTTTTTAACAGCTAGACGCTTCAAATTTCACCATATGCTTACGTATATAGCATATATTGTTGTCTGAAAAAATCGTAGAGATCGGTGGTATATATATTATATACCCCTTATAAACTCTAATTTTTGTCCCCTTTTTACGGCTAGAAGCTTCAAAATTCATCAAATTTCATCAAATAGTTACGTTTACATCATATATTTTTGAAATACGTGATTCGTAGTCAAAGTTTTTACACGCAGACCACAAAAAACCTGAAACTTTGCATCCTCACACAAAGTACCTACCTGTTTTTTATTTTATATTTATCTTAAAAATCGTTAAGGTATGTAGATCTGTTCACTATACATTTCTTATCTTATACAACCGATTATTCGGAGATTACGAACGGGATAAGATTATTGTTCAGCCCCGTTCATGAAAGGTATGAAGTCTTTGGCACAGCCGAAGACAGTCACGTTCTTACTTGTTTTAATATGCGGTAAAACTTCCTCGCGAATAACTACATCTTATTAAAATTGGCTACTGGGTATAATATATTCGGATCCATTTGAATTAAGGCTTCTTAATTTGCTTTTATTTTTTCTTGTTTTGCCTATTTACTATTGTTTTTTAAATCTGTTTATCCGATTGTTTCTTTCGCATTGTTTTTCTTCTGTGCTATTGTTGTTGTTTTGTTATGTTAGTTCTTGTTAAAAATCGGGTTAATTGGGTGTTATGTCGGGGCGTTAACCGCGTGCGCAGATGTTGATTATTTGTTTGCGCCGTGATTTGTTTGGCCAGTTTTTTCCTCAACACTTTGTTCCTTCCTCTTGCGGTGTCCACGTTATAATGAGTATGGTTGTTGTCATTGTTGTTGCTGTTGTGCTTTCAATACCTTCTTATTTAGTGCTCATTGCTACTCATTCAATTGTTAACGATTCCAAATGCAACATCAAGACATTTGGCTTATTTTATTTTACGAGTAACTAAGTAAGTGCAGAGTGCAGTGTTGTCATGTTTTTATACTCAGCTGAGCAGAGCTCACAGAGTATATTAACTTTGTTCGCATAACGGTAATCCGTAAACGCATAAACTAATCGATGTAGATATAGACTTCTATATAACAAAATGATCTGGGCGAAAAAAGAAATTCATTTAGCCATGATAAAATGATAAAATTTGGTATGTAGTAGGTTGCTGGGCACTCATCTCAGATAGCTATTTAAAATAAACGAAATCGGACTATAAACACGCCCACTTTTTCGATATGGAAAATTTCGAAAAACAGAAAAAGTGAAATAATGCATTAGCAAAGGCGGATAAAGCGATGAAACTTGGTAGGTGGGTTGACGCAGAATAGAAAATTAGTAAAATTTTGGACAAAGGGCGTGGCACCGCCCACTTTTAAAACAAGGTAATTTCAAAGTTTTGCAAGCTGTAATTTGGCAGTCGTTGAAGATATCATGATGAAATTTGGCTGGAACATTACTCCTATTACTGTATGTGCGCCAAGTAAAAACACTGGACCACGAATTTCAACTTTTTCTCTTTACCAGAAACGCCGTTATGAAATTCTATGGTACCGTTTTTGAGTTATTTGCAATTTACCGTTATTCGAAAAAACCAAAAAGATGGCTTCTTTAATTACGTATATCTCACGAAGGTGTTAAGCAATTGCAAAATGGAACACAGAATGGGAAAGACGATAAAATTTTCTATAAATGCATCATACATTGTTTTTTGCTCAACCAGATAGTTTTCGAGATATTAGCTTATCATTTCATATCTTTGTTTTTTTTTTTATGAAAAAATATGAAAAAAAATTATTTTTGCGAGGGCAGCATTCCAAAACCACAACTTTTTTCCAAACATTTTTTATTTACGTAAAGCTCTGTTTAATTAGAAAAAAGATAAGCTATCATCGAAGAAAATCGATGCAAAACTACGTAAGTTATAAGCGATCAAATAAAAATACCCAGGTTGCGCAATTTCAACGTATACCTCAAAACGTATGTATGGAATAAAGAAGAGTGAAATATCTAGCTATGCTCTGTTTCTATTTAGTTAAAAGTTCAATTTATGAATGAAATTACCCATATTTTTAACTTTTTTTTTTAAATTTATTTATGTTTGTACTATATTCTAACAATCTTTATCTTAATTTTATTTTACTATGTAGTCGAAATAATTATGTGTTCGACTTTGACGCTTATTCAGTTTAGGATCGGTTTCTCTTATGAGAAACCAGCAGTAATCACCCATGAATTGTCACCGGGTTCTGACTTACGGCCCAAGTTTCATGTCTCTAGCTCATCGGGAAGTTACTCGAAAATCGATCGCAAGATTCCCCTCATTTTTCAGGGATTTGTAGTTATCTCAATTAGCACGCCACCTAGCGGAATTTTGTTTTCTCTAAATTGTATTTTCACCATGCCTCGAACTGTGTGCCAAGTTTAAAGTCTCTAGGTCACCGCGCAGTTAGTTAAAAATGGATTGAAAGATTCCCAAATCAAAACTAATTTTCTTACTATCTCGATCCGCGCGCCACCTAGCGAGTTTTTTTGATCAAATATTGCATTTTCACCGGGTTCTGACTCACGGCCCAAGTTTCAAGTCTTTATCTCACCGAGAAGTTACTTAAAAATCGATCGCAAGATTACCTGCGTTTTTTCAGGAATTTTCGTTTATCTCGATTCGTCTGCCACCTGGCAGCATTTTGTTTTCCACGAATTGTAGTGCCATCAACTCGCAAACTATGTTCTAAGTTTCAAGTCTCTGGATCACCGAGAAGTTAGTAAAAAGTCGATCGCAAAATTTCCATTTTAAAATTAATTTTCTGTATATCTCGATCCGTGCGCCACCTAGCGGATTTTTTTTTCACTTGCATTGTAATGTCCCCCAGATCTGAGCAATGTTCTAAATTTCAAGTGTCAAAAGACTTTTCCGTGGGTCAAAACCTCGTATGAAAATGAGGGGACAAACATGAAAAGGACTTAATATAAAGGTAGTAAAAATCAATCCAAATTTGGAAAGACTTATAAATTGTACTTTGGAAGATTAAAATTTAGTGGGCTACAAAACTGCCCACTCAAAAAGAATAAAAATTCCCGAAATTCTAAGTTAATAATTCGAAATTAATATTGTGGCAAATATTAGTATTTCTAACATCACTATGCCGTTAGTAAATAAACACAACGATAGTAAGCCACTTACAGGCATACATAGAATGTAACGAAGAATATTTCACACACATAACCAGCAGCTTGAAACGAAAAGGGTATTTCACATACACATATGTAGTCAGCAGAGCGAAGAATAAAGAGAAACAACCACACATCACGTTATCATCAGCTAAGAGCAGAAGCTGTTACTCACAAATATACATGTATATAGCAAATATGAGATACAACTGTTTCAGAAAGCATGTTCGTGAAAAGTCTAGACCTTAGGAGAAATAGCTGAACGAGGCTAACTGAGAGTATAAAAGAAGCGCGGTGCAAGCGATAACACTGGTCGACGGCCAAAATTTACCAGAGACGCCGTTATGAAATTCGTATGTAAAACCACCCCCTGATTTCGAAAATCGAGTTCATTTTTGATTCTATGGTACCTTTTTTGAGATATTTGCAATCTGCCGTTATTCGAA
Organism: Eurosta solidaginis; assembly: GCF_040869045.1. Classification (NCBI taxonomy): domain Eukaryota; kingdom Metazoa; phylum Arthropoda; class Insecta; order Diptera; family Tephritidae; genus Eurosta; species Eurosta solidaginis. The sequence goes on from NC_090323.1 coordinate 170,578,276, forward strand.
AAAACCAAAAAGATGGCTCCATTTAGTTACGTATATCTCACGAACGGGTCAAGCAATTGCAAATAAGTTTACACAATCGGAAAGACGATAAATTTGCTATAAATGCATCATACATTGTTTTTTGCTCAACGATATAGTTTTCGAGATATTAGCTCATCATTTCAGATTTTTGTTTTTTTTTTTTATGAAAAAATATGAAAAAAATTACTCTTTGCGAGGGCAGCATTCCAAAACCACAACTTTTTTTCCAAATATTTTTTATCTACGTGAAGCTCTGTTTAATTAGAAATAAAATTAAAGAAAAAAAAACTTTTTTAAAAATAAGCTTTTATTATTTTGGTTAATAAAATTAACTAAAAAGTAAACAATAAATTGACTCTAAAGAAATATAACACTTTATAAGTTCATTGTAAACTTAAACGATAATTAGGGTTTTTCGTCTGCGACAAAAAAAAATCTATATTATACATAATTGTATATTTTTAACATTAAAACTTTACACCTAAATTATTAAATCTTACAGTTTATATCACAGTCCTAATTGTTCTAATAAAAAACGTGTTAAATTTTGATGGTATAATTAAGAACATTTAGGATCTCCTTTTCTTGCTATCGCAATGTAACACGCTTTTATTAGAACAATTAGGACTGTGATATAAACTGTAAGATTTAATAATTTAGGTGTAAAGTTTTAATGTTAAAAATATATAATTATGTACAATATAGAATTTTTTTTGTCGCAGACGAAAAAGCCTAATTATCGTTTAAGCTTACAATGAACTTATAAAGTGTTATATTTCTTTAGAGTCAATTTATTGTTTACTTTTTAGTTAATTTTATTAACCAAAATAATAAAAGCTTATTTTTAAAAAAGTTGTTTTTTCTTTAATTTTATTTTTTACTTTTTAGTTCGTTTTATTAACAAGTAATAGAAGCTTGTTCTTATAAAAGCTTTAAATATAAGTATAGGGGGTGAAACAAAAACACATATATCAGTTACATCTGCGTATAATGCGTATTGGAATTTATTAGTACACATTTTATGCGCAGCAACTTCAGAGGTGTATTTAAAGTTTAAAGCATTTTAAATATAAGTATTGAAGTCATGAGCCTGGGCATTCGCGCAATTTTAGTGATGTAAATTGCATGGCGCCAGCGCCAATGCGGTGCCAGCTCAATGGTAGCTCATTGACGAAATTACTCCAAGCGAATTTTTGACGCTTCTTAGTAGTGAGTGCGTAGTACATTTTACTTGCGCTATTGAGTGAAAAGACTTTTGTGTGTCAGGCACGAGTTTGGTGTTATTGGCGCTACTGGCAGTGATGACACTGAGCTGTTGACGGTAGCGCTGGTAGTTCAGATTTTGAATCAGAGAAAGAATTGATGACCCGTGTGAATTATTATGGCTTTGGCCGTGTAAATTATTATGGTGTATTTGTATATTTTAGATTTAATGCACAATTAATGTTTGTGTGTTTGAGCGGCCAAATAATAACAGTAGTATTGCTAAAGTGCTGCTTAGTTGATGGAATGCCGCTAATTTCTTAGCGATGATCAGCAGATTGTCAATATTTCGTTCAACGTACGCGCGAAATTGCTACATCTGCTCAAATTTTCCAAAGATTTTCCATTCTTGATTTAACTTAAGCTGTTATGCCAATATTTTTCAGCCAGCTTTTTTCAAATAGGTAATTTTTCCAAAAGCAAAATAAATTACAGAAAAGATTACAGGGTTAAACAGCCTTAAAAATTCAGCTATGTTGGTTATACACAGAAATACAACAGAGGGTTGTGTCTCCGCTTTTCGCAAGCGATGAGATTCACCACGCGTGACACGTGATTCACCACGTCCAAATATCACAATCCACGGATAGGTACCGGCGTGTTTGTATGGGACTTAGGCTGTTATGCCAAAGTAAATACAAATCTTTACCGATAACTGTGTTATCGATTAATTTATCGAATTCTAACAAAGTAATATTGCATTGTCATCGGAGTTATACATGTGTGCAAAATTTCAGCTCAATCGGACACCGGGAAGTGTATCAAATTTAACTTGCAAGATTCCATTACAGACAACAAAAGTGAAAGTAAATAAAAGCTTATAAAAAAGCAACGACCCGTTCGTGAGATATACGTAATTAAATGGAGCCATCTTTTTGGTTTTTTCGAATAACGGTAAATTGCAAATATCTCAAAAACGGTACCATAGAATCAAAAATGAACTCGAGTTTCGAAATCAGGGGGTGGTTTTACATACGAATTTCATAACGGCGTCTCTGGTAAATTTTGGCCGTCGACCAGTGTTGTTAATGAGACGTTAATTGATTGGAGACTTAAACTTCCGTTCATCCTTCCCATATTCGTAAAATTTAGTGATTTCTATAGCAATTTCACACAGAGGATTAATGAATTCTGTGGCAATTTCAAAAAACAACCCAATTCGAGTTAGGATAATGGCGGGACATAGACCTTTATCTGAAAAGCTAGCCACAATTCACCATTGTAATTTCCTATATTTTGTAGCAGCCATTTGGCGCTAGGACTATGAGTGAGTAACGCAAGGAGATCTGTAGCAGATTTCTGTTATGAAGCCAGAATATCACTTTTATCCTAACAAGAATTAGGTTGTTTTTTCAAATTGCCACAGAAATAATTAGCCAAGTTTTCTACATTCAAGCTCTTAATAAACCCTATGTTCCATACAAAATACAAATTCCTAATTATCTCATTATTGCTTTATTGAGTGCCTAATGGATTCAAAAATCTAGAGGTTATTTATTCATTAGTGGATTGTGTGAATAAAAAATAAGTATAAACCTCTAGATTCAGGAATTGGGCACAAAGCAAATATTTGGCTGTTTTGAAAGAAAATTTCTTAGTTATTTGTTTATATATTTGCACAGCTTAATTGTGCTCTTGAATTGAGAAAGGCCATTTGATATAATGTTTGTATTTTTAATGAAGAAACACAGAAAAGTATAAAAGCGACACTAATTAGTTTTATCTGTTTGAATTTTTAACAAGTAAGGAAGGCTAAGTTCGGGTGTAACCGAACATTACATACTCAGTTGAGAGCTGTGGAGACAAAGTAAGGGAAAATCACCATGTTGTAAAAAGAACCTAGGGTAACCCTGGAATGTGTTTGTATGACATGTGTATCAAATGGAAGGTATTAAAGAGTATTTTAAGAGGAAGTGGACCATAGTTCTATAGATGGACGCCATTTAGGGATATCGCCATAAGGGTGAACCAGGCCTGACTTTAGAATTTGTTTGTACGATATGGGTATCAAATGAAATGTGTTAATGATAATTTTAAAAGGGAGTGGGCCTAAGTTCTATAGGTGGACGCCTTTTCGAGATATCGACATAAAGGTGGACCAGGGGTGACTCTAGAATTTATTTTGTACGATATGGGTATCAAATAAAAGGTATTAATGAGTATTTTAAAAGGGCGTGGGCCTAAGTTCTGTAGATGGACGCCGTTTCGAGATATCGCCATAAAGGTGGACCAGGGGTGACTCTAGAATTTATTTTGTACGATATGGGTATCAAATGAAAGGTATTAATGAGTACTTTAAAAAGGCGTGGGCCTAAGTTCTATAGATGGACGCCGTTTCGAGATATCGCCTTAAAGTTGGATCAGGGGTGACTCTAGAATTTGTTTGTACGATATGAGTATCAAATGAAAGGTGTTAATGAGTATTTTAAGAGGGCGTGGGCCTTAGTTCTATATGTGGACGCCTTTTCGAGATATCGCCATAAAGGTCGACTAGGGGTGACTCTAGAATTTGTTTGTACTATATGGGTATAAAATGAAAGGTGTTAATGAGTATTTTGAAAGGGAGTGGGCCCTAATTCTATAGGTGGACGCCTTTTCGGAATATCGTTATAAAAGTGGACCAGGGTTGACTTTAGAATGCGTTTGTACAATATGGGTATCAAACGAAAGGTGTTAATAAGTGTTTTAAAAGGGAGTGGGCCTTAGTTCTATAGGTGGACGCCTTTTCGGAATATCGTTATAAAAGTGGACAAGGGTTGACTTTAGAACGTGTTTGTATAATATGGGTATGAAATGAAAGGTGTTAATGAGTATTTTAAAAAGGCGTGGGCCTTAGTTCTATAGGTGGACGCCTTTTCGAGGTATCGCCATAAAGGTGCACCAGGGGTGACTCTAGAATTTGTTTGTACGATATGGGTATCAAATGAAAGGTGTTAATGAGTATTTTAAAAGGGCGTGCGCCTTAGTTTTATAGGTGGACGCTTTTTCGAAATATCGCCATAAAGGTGTACCAGGGGTGACTCTAGAATTTGTTTGTACGATATGGGTATCAAATGAAAGGTGTTAATGAGTATTTTAAAAAGGAGTGGGCCTTAGTTCTATAGGTGGACGCCTTTTCGGAATATCGTTATAAAAGTGGACCAGGGGTGACTCTAGAATGCGTTTGTATAATATGGGTATCAAATGAAAGGTGTCACTCTAGAATGTGTTTGTACGATATGGGTATCAAATTAAAGGTATTAATGAGGGTTTTAAAAGGGAGTTGCCCTTAGTTGTATATGTGAAGGCGTTTTCAAGATATCGACCAAAATGTGGACCAGGGTGATCCAGAACATCATCTGTCGGGTACCGCTAATTTATTTATATATGTAATACCACGAACAGTATTCCTTCCAAGATTCCAAGGGCTTTTGATTTCGCCCTGCAAAACTTTTTCATTTTCTTCTACTTAATATGGTAGGTGTCACACCCATTTTACCAAGTTTTTTTCTAAAGTTATATTTTGCGTCAATAGACCAATACAATTACCATATTTCATCCCTTTTTTCGTATTTGGTATATAATTATGGCATTTTTTTCATTTTTCGTAATTTTCGATATCGAAAAAGTGGGCGTGGTCATAGTCGGATTTCGGCCATTTTTTACACCAATACAAAGTGAGTTCAGATAAGTACGTGAACTGAGTTTAGTAAAGATATATCGATTTTTGCTCAAGTTATCGTGTTAACGGCCGAGCGGAAGGACAGACAGTCTACTGTGTATAAAAACTGAGCGTGGCTTCAACCGATTTCGCCCTTTTTCACAGAAAACAGTTATCGTCCTAGAATCTAAGCCTCTACCAAATTTCACATGGATTGGTAAATTTTTGTTCGACTTATGGCATTAAAAGTGTCCTAGACAAATTAAATGAAAAAGGGCGGAGCCACGCCGGTTTTGAAATTTCCTTTTATTTTTGTATTTTGTTGTACCGTATCATTACTGGAGTTGAATGTTGACATAATTTACTTATATACTGTAAAGATATTAACTTTTCTTTTAAAATTTGAATTTAAAAAAAAAAATTTTAAAAAGTGGGCGTGGTCGTTCTCCGATTTTGCTAATTTTTATTAAACAGGCATATAGTAATAAGTGTAACGTTCCTGCCAAATTTCATCATGATATCTTCAACGACTGCCAAATTACAACTTGCAAAACTTCTAAATTACCTTCTTTTAAAAGTGGGCGGTGCCACGCCCTTTGTCCAAAATTTTACTAGTTTTCTATTCTGCGTCATAAGCTCAACTCACCTACCAAGTTTCATCGCTTTATCCGTATTTGGTAAGGAATTATCGCACTTTTTCGATTTTTTGAAATTTTCGATATCGAAAAAGTGGGCGTGTTATTGTCCGATATCGTTCATTTTAAATAGCGATCTGAGATGAGTGCCCAGGAACTTACATACCAAATTTCATCAAGATACCTCAAAATTTACTCAAGTTATCGTGTTAACGGACAGACGGACGGACGGACATGGCTCAATCGAATTTTTTTTCGATACTGATGATTTTGATATATGGAAGTCTATATCTATCTCGATTCCTTTATACCTGTACAACCAACCGTTATCCAATCAAAGTTAATATACTCTGTGAGCTCTGCTCAACTGAGTATAACAAACAGATAAAACTAATTAGTGTAGCTTTTATACTTTTCTGTGTTTGTTCATTAAAATGCATGCATTATATCACATGGCCTTTCTTAATTCAATAGTACAATTAAGCTGTGAAAATATATAAACAAATCACTAGGAAATGTTCTTTTCAAAACAGCCAAATATTTGCTTTGTGCCCATTTCCTGAATCTAGAAGTGTCTGCCTATTTGCTATTCACACAATCCACTAATGTATAAATAGCGCCTACAAAACTTGTCTTGATTTACTCAATATCTAACAAGCGTCTAAAAAAGTTATCATTTAAAATGGGTTTCCAAAATTATATCGTGCTGCTCTTGGTCGCGCTTACCTTCCCTTTCACCTACGCGAATGGGGAGTTTCGCACTGGAGATGGCAGTTCTAGCAGTTCTGTGAATACAGAGGAGGAAACACCACATGTGCTATATGTGGTGGCAATATATAAAAACGGACGTTATGTTTGCACAGGTTCACTGATAACTATGGAATTCGTAGTTACAGCTATAGAATGCCTAGACAGAGATGAAGATACACAGATCACAGTTCAAGCTGGTGTAAACAGTATATCTCCAAGAGTATATACCATGGAGGAAGGGCCAATTCGCGACGCGATTCATTTTATTATTGAAGAACTTACGGGAAGCAATGATATAGATTTAGGTATAATTCAAGTGGGACCCCCCTTTAACAAGATTCCTACATTAAGAACAATAAAACTTTGCGAAACTAGTTTACAACAGGACGAGCAAATGCAAGTTATTGGATGGCATAAGCGAAGTGGTACTAATCTCCTTTCTACTAGCGAAACTATAGGAAAAAGGGGCCTTTGTCATCGTAATTTCGAAGGGCTAGGTATAACAAGTACGTTTTATGGATTCAAATCAACACGTAACGTAGATCCTGGAGCACCGGGCGTTGTGGGCGGAGCTCTTTGTGCTGTGGCAGGATCTTATTACGGTGCTTCGTCAAGGCTATATACAGATTTATCTTATCAAAGTGCTGCTCTATTATTTGTAAAAGTAAAAACGGGATGTACATAAGTGTTGTCATAAATTAAATGCTGTCATAATATTATGTAATACTACTAAATAAATAGTACAGAGAGCGTAAAATCGCAAACAACAGAGTGCTGATAGATTTCTATTAAATTGTTTTCGTTTTTCTTTTCCATGAGGAGGTGCACCTAAATTATACATTTTTATTGTAAAACTTAAACTGCTACAATCAAAATACTTCGTGAATTAAAAACTCATCGCGCACATATTGTTGTAGCAATATCGGACTATTACATATACAACTGCTGAGTGGAGCATCGCCCTATCTCGGCTGAAAGCCCCATTACAGAATTTTTTGTATAAATGCCCGTTTTCGAAATGGTGGCTGAGATAGGGTGACATTCCACTCAGCAGTCGAAATGGCGATGTTTTTATGGTACTATCTACAAAGAAATTTTGATGATTGCGATTTAATAAAAAGTTTTGGTTATATTCATTTAAAGTGTGATAAATTAAGTTGTTACTTTCTTTGCTGACCTCAACCAAACTCATAAATTTACTTCTATTTCACCAGTTATGAGTTGACAAAAAATTAATACTCTTCTCTTAAAACTCATTGAAATATTTATCGCTTTTTATAATATTAAACAAGGTAAAATTGACATCTCTCCAACTTCATAATCAAGGGTGCTAGGCACGATCCCTATTGGATGAATTGCAGCCAGGGGGTATTTTCCCCATACCCATCCCCCATAATGGTTGCCACAGCAAGGGGCGATGTTGTAGCCGAGATTTTTATCCCCACTTTTAACATTAAACCGATGAGCCCGCCTTGTTGGACAGGTGGTCGAACGACCAAGATGAACTCAAAAAATTCTAAAGTAAGTAAGTATGATAAACAAAAAGCGATGGTGTCGCAAGCCCGGGAGGAAGAAATCGCTATCAGTAATGATTCAAATGCAGATATCCATGATAGTATGCAGTCAGTGCGCTCGGTAGAGGAGCGGTCTACCATCCCGGACAAAGAACTAATGTTAGCCCAACCAACGACGAGAGCGATCGCTTGGCATCAGCCAGAGAGACATGCCCCGAGAGGGAAGAGGCAGCGATCGGTTGAACCTCACAAGCCTGCTTTTAAGAGGCAGGAGGCGGAGGGAAAACTCTCCAGTCCCAGAACCAGGAAGCAAAGTGGTAGAAATGATAGGAACCAAACCTCAAATTCTGCAAAGCGGAGTGAAGAGGTAATATCTACAAAGCCATGTACCCTAAAAGCTGTAGTACAGGAAGAGGAAATAAGAAATAAAGACGTAAATGCTAATAAGCTAAAGGGAAGAAATGACCAGACTCCAGCTTATTCGGTGATACTAAAAGGAGCTAACGATGAGACTCCGGTTATCACCGAGAAGAAGATGAACAACGTTGCGAAGCAGGCCTTCACTGTGGCACTGCTAGATTGCAACAACCCCAATGGACTGGTGTCAACCGAAAGTCAGAGGTATTAGAATTGGGCAGAAAGCTCAATAATGATGCGAGCCTAGCAAAGATGCTTCGGAAAGAGGAGGGAGAAACATACCTATACCGGAAATAGCGAAAAAGATGTATTGCGGGAATGCAGTGGCGGAGAATTTGGAGAGAGACAAGCAGCTCAATGGCGTTGCGAGTCTTACAAAAAACTATCCAACACGGTAAAGTGGCGTCGGGTGAGCTCTTCCTGAAACCTGAGGAAGGTTCTTCTGATGTGACGCTGATACAGGAGCCATGGGTCTCATCTGGAGGAAATGTTTCTGGACTCAGCGCTCGCGGACTCAGCGTTTATTGCTCCAGCGAAACGGCGAGACTGAGGAAAGTCGTATACAAGGCGGTCCAGGCGCTGATAAAAAAGATCGGCGGGGAATGGTCACACAGTAGTGAAGAGTCCCTTGATGCACTACTTAACACACACTTCGCATGAGGAGATGATGTAAAAACGTCTATACTCCTAATACGGAGCGAGAGGTACCAGGATTGATGAAAAATACCAAAATCGTTTGCAAAGTTCAAATCGACGGGTCTAGATGCGATATTCTTCGAGTAGTCTTCATACCGAAAGCGGGAAAAATCAGCCATCTACATCCCATTAGTTGGACATCTATTTTGCTCAAAACCCTAGAAAGTTTAAAAGATGTGTATATAAAACCAAATATGAATGAGGAGTTCAGCACAACATACTTGTACCAAAGGCAAGTCAATCGACACTGCATTGCATAGGGTGGTCATAAATATAGAGAAAGCCCTGGAACACCAGGAATATTTTCTAAATGTTTTTCTGGGGCTTTCAACAATATCACGAAACGAGTAAACATGGACAATCTCAACTCAATTAAAGTTCATCCCGCCTTTACAAAATGGATCGGCTCGATGTTAAGCTGCAGAATGATCACGTCGGAATGGGGTCTAGGCAACAAAACCTGTAAACAGAGGAGCGCCGCAAGTTGAGGTTTTATGGGCGTTCACAGTATTGGTGACGCTAGTTCAACCAACTGCTTAGGCGGTTCGACGGAGGACCAGTCAAACTGCATATCAGATTGACGTTTCAGTCATAAGAAGCGGTAGATACCTAACAACAACAAGCTCTCTGATGGATCAGGTACTTCGGAATGTACAGGCCTAGGCAACTGGCATCGAGTTAACCACCAATCCTACAAGAATAACATAGCCCCAAAATATCTAGGAGTCATCCTAAATAGAAAGTTGTCTGTGAAATAGGACGCTTGGATGGACTTGGGACCTATTACCCGAACTCTCTTACGGCAATTGTCAAACCTATACTTTACTATTGGGTCCTTGATTGGTGGACAGCCACACAAAAAGGTACGTATACCAATAAACTTGAGGGACATGCATCACTGATTGGCATAACGGGAGCCCTAAAAGCTATTCCGACAGTAGCATTGCTTGCCATTCTATACATCACGCCTGCAGATCTAATGGCCAAAATTGTAGGGTTATCCACTGCAACAAGACTTAAGCCCTCGGGGCAGCTTGAGTGCAGGCCGTATGGCCATAGCACTATAGCCTTAACTAATATCGGGCAAACGGAATATATGTATGATCCCGTGCCTGAGCTTCGACTTCAACTTATTTTGAAGTTGCATATCAGATTTACACACGGCGATTCTTTCTAAGCAACAATTTGACATTTTGTATCAATTCTTTCCATGGCGCAACGATATAAGGTGGCAGCATGGAACAGCTGATTATAAACTTTTTTATTTTAATTTGATTCCGGCGCAGTACGATTTTGACATTTGTCCATCGAATTTACAAAAACAAAGTACATGAAATTTTTATTTGTGTGTGTAGGTATGTCACCATGCTGCCAGCTTGTATCGTTCCACCATGATTCTTTCTAAACACTTTTTCTATTCATTGAAAATTAGAAAAATTATTGTAAAATATAAGAAATATTAAATAAATTTATTTATTTTATTTAAATTTATATATATACTAGAAGACCCTGCAGAGGTTGTCCTGCCCTAAATTTGGCCTTATCTGCATACATTTTAATAAGCTTTTCCGTCTGATTCTGCCCTCCCCCCTCTTCACTTTTTCCTAATCCTTTTATTCACTCCTCCTCCGTCTTTTTCGACTCGGGTCCACGTTTCGGCCTATATCTCGAGACCCTGTACGTCGATCGCAAAAGAGCCTATGTAGTAACCTCCGCGTGAGTTTTACGCAACTTGCGTGAAAGTTTGAACAAAATCGACCGACGCATCTCTTCAAACACCGGCGACCACACACACACACATTTTAGCCTTTCTTTTTATATATATAGATTTTTATTTTTCACACTTCACTATAATATTAAAACGAAATGCAGATTTTCGTTGCTTTTGAAATTCGGCTTAAAAATTGCACATGGAACAACTAAAGAGTCTCCTGAATAAAAAAAATATCATAGTACCTCTAAATCGCAGGCCCCCTCAGAAACTAATGAGTTGGCAAAGGAGGGCGCAGCACTCGCTGAATCTACGGTTAACGTCCCAATCTCTTTGGGAGAAATCAAATGCAGACAGAATTTGCGGGTCATATCCATCAAGCAGGAAAAGTGTAAATAGACGCGCGGGGCTGCAAAGTTTCTAATATAATGTGCAAATTCTTCGATATAAGATTTTTAGATTTAGATTTAGATTTATTCATTCATTCTTTTCTTATAATGTAACATTTCAACTTAAAATTAACATCATTTAGATTAATATGTAAGAAAACAAGGTAAAACATTCTGTAAAATATAATATAATAGTGTGGAATTCTATACATAAATAGAATACAAAACTAGTGTGTGGGGTGAAAATGGCACTTAAATATGCGATTATAATATAAATATGTAATATTCAATATTTACACATCCAAAGTCAAATTAAATACTAGGGTCCAGCAAAACCTTGATATCGTTATGTGATAGCTCGAGTAGATACGATTTTACATTTTTTAAAAACTTGTGCAAATTTTTTATGAGACGTATATTGGCAGGCAGGGCATTGAAAAGCTTACAAAAGACGATTGTGAAAAAGTTACTATAATGAGTTGTACGATATGCAGGAATGACAACTAGGCCGTGGGTGTTTGCCCTCAGATTATAATTATCCGAAGCTAGGCTATGTAAATAACCGCATCGAATGAAAAATATTTTTAATGTCTTATAGTAATACATGTGTTTTATCGGCAGAATTCCAAGTTTTGTAAAAAGCTCCATGGAGTGATGAAATCGGTTAACATTGCAGATTTTTCGGATAACGTATTTCTGACTAACTAGAAGGGGCTGAATTTTATTAAACGATGCCCCACCCCAACAGCTTATGCCATACTGAAGTTTGGAGTGGATTAGCGCATAATACAGAACCTTGATGGTTGCATTTGTACAAATGTTTCTAAGATTATAAAAGTGTCGAATCGTACATCGCAAATAAGTTTTTAAACGCGAAATGTGTGAAGACCAGTTAAGACTTTGATCAAGAGACACACCCAAATATTGAAACTCCTTAACTTTTTCAATTGTAAAGCAGGAATCGCTACAATGAGCATTGCAATTGAAAGAACTCATTGGACAAGATAAGCCATGTAGGGAAAAATACGTGCAATTAGTAGAATGGAAAACAATATCTCCGTCAGGCATATCTCTCGCATGTAGATTAAAAAACATCATCTGTGTTTTTTACTTACAAAAAGCTTATGCTTAGCAAACCACGCTCTTAGCAAATACACATCATGGCTGATACCTGCCACCAAATCTAAAAAGTTCGTTGAGCCGTATGCAATCGCCAGGTCATCCGCGAAGGCATTTACTCTTCCGTAGAAAGGTAATGAAAAAATTGAGTTGAAGTAAACTAAAAACAATATTGGGCCTAATACAGACCCTTGTGGCACTCCCATGTTAATTGAGACTTACCCTCTGAACTCTTCCTGTTAAGCAGGAACTAAACCAATTATGAATAAACCCACGAAAACCAGCGCAATGCAATTTATCTAGCAAGATTTTATGATCTCCCATATCAAAAGCCTTGGTAATATCCACAAATAAGCCAGCGCAATTCTTTCTGTTATCTAAGTCGGCATTTATAAAGGAATAAAAGTTAAGTAAAACATCTTCAGTAGACCTTCCTGATCTAAAACCGAACTGCATTGAGCTAAAAAAGTTTGTATTTTCCAGGAACGAAAGAATCCTATTTTTAATCAGTTTCTCAAAAACCTTTGAAATAGAGGACAGCCAAGAGATAGGTCTATAATTGTTTTTGTCTTTTTTGTTGCCTTTCTTAAAAAGTGGAATGACAATAGCACATTTCAAGTCGGACGGAAAAGTTCCAGAGAACACGCTAGAATTGAAAAGGTGTGCAAGGATATCAATCAAAATAAAAGCCACATTTTTTAAAATCTGGTTTGATATACCATCATAGCCACATGATCTTGAGTTATTCAAGCACTTAATGGTTTTCAAAATTTCTGATCCAGTAAAGGGTTCGAAGAAAAAACTACTGTTCGTACTTGACCCAATAAACTCCAACTCAAGGCATTTGCATGAAGATATCATTGCATAAGTATGCTCAATAAAAGAAAAATGTTTCTTTGAAAAGATTTGCTACCTCCATAGAGTTAGTAATTAACTCATCACAATTTGATAGGGCAATTGACGTGTCTTTTGTCCTACTATTCCTGTTTAACATACTGTTAGTAACATCCCATTCTTTCTTTGAATTACCCTGAGAAGCAATAAAATTATTGCGATAAAAGTTATCACGTTGCAAGCGAACTTCTTTTTTCACGGTATTACACAAGACAGCATAGCGTCTACGAAGTTTGTCATTTTGGGCATGCTTACTACACTTTCTCGCAAGTTTATTTTTTAGCCTTATCTTAGAAATGAGTGACGCTAATCCACGGTTTTAGACTTTTAGCCGATTTACGGGGCTTAAGCGTATAGGTTGAGGCTACGATATGATTTTGAAAGATGTTTGAAAAGTTGCTGTACGCCATGGATACATTAGTCTCATTATAAACTTCTCTCCAGGACTCAAATAAAAGGCTTTCCTTCAGAAGGCTGAAATTGATTCTAATTTTATTCGTAATCGCCTTTTTGTTTAAAATACCCTCCTCAGAAACTTTGTTAATAATCAAGCCAGTCATTTTGTGATCCGTAATATTGAGGTCAAAGTTAAGACTATTAAAATCACCTAAAATAGTAAGATTAGCCGATTTTTCACTCTCCAGGAGAAGTGAAAATTCTTCCATAAAAGATTGAATGGAAACGGAATGTAATCTGTAGACACATATAAAACTAAAGACCTTACCAGAGATACTTAACGTCAGCTTCAATACATCCGCACTCGTCAAGTGATAGCAGAAATATTCAAAATCATACGTACTACGGACGAATACTCCCACTCTACCTGCAGAATACTGCTCGTTAGTATTTGCAACAAACTTATAATTGGGAATATTGAAATCTTGTATTTCGTGTGCATATGTATATCCAGATTTCAGACACAAAAATAATATCTAGATAATTTTTAAATAATTCGATGTTACAAAGCAGTAAATCAAAATTTTGCCGGAGATTCCTAATATTTGGATGTACGATAACGAAGGAGTTGTTAAGCTTAGATAAAATATCGAGATCGTTAATGGGACTAATATTGACGTTGATGTATGTTTCAAGAAGATTATAAACATTCATAATTATTAATATATATAAGATAATAATAAATCAAAGATAATTTGAATTAAGTTAGTTCCAACAAATCATCAAAAGTTTTTAAAACAACAACACTGTCATTATCGTCCTTTTTAATAAGAATCTTATTATTAGTAACCCAAACATACTTATTGTTTTTATTTTTTTTGTGCTTTTTCGCAGCTGCAAGCAAAGCTGTGTTGTATGCTGTTAAGCTTGCGTTTATGTAAATATTCCCCTTTTTGTCATCTCCAAAATGTTCACCCGTTAATTTGCCCTTAGACTTCCATTTCATTATACTCAGTTGAGCAGAGCTCACAGAGTATATTAACTTTGATTGGATAACGGTTGGTTGTACAGGTATAAAGGAATCGAGATAGATATAGACTTCCATATATCAAAATCATCAGTATCGAAAAAAAATTCGATTGAGCCATTTCCGTCCGTCCGTCCGTCTGTCCGTTAACACGATAACTTGAGTAAATTTTGAGGTATCTTGATTAAATTTTGTATGTAGGTTCCTGGGCACTCATCTCAGATCGCTATTTAAAATGAACGATATCGGACAATAACCACGCCCACTTTTTCGATATCGAAAATTTCGAAAAATCGAAAAAGTGCGATAATTCATTACCAAATACGGATTAAGCGATGAAACTTGGTAGGTGAGTTGAACTCATGACGCAGAATAGAAAACTGGTAAAATTTTGGACAATGGGCGTGGCACTGCCCACTTTTAAAAGAAGGTAATTTAGAAGTTTTGCAAGCTGTTATTTGGCAGTCGTTGAAGATATCATGATGAAATTTGGCAGGAACGTTACTCTTATTACTATATGTCTGCTTAATAAAAATTAGCAAAATCGGAGAACGACTACGCCCACTTTTTAAAAAAAATTTTTTTAAATTCAAATTTTAAAAGAAAAGTTAATATCTTTACAGTATATAAGTAAATTATGTCAACATTCAACTCCAGTAATGATATGTTGCAACAAAATACAAAAATAAAAGAAAATTTCAAAATGGGCGTAGCTCCGCCCTTTTTCATTTAATTTGTCTAGGATACTTTTAATGCCATAAGTCGAACAAAAATTTACCAATCCTTGTGAAATTTGGTAGAAGCTTAGATTCTAGGACGATAACTGTTTTCTGTGAAAAAGGGCGAAATCTCTTGAAGCCACGCCCAGTTTTTATACACAGTCGACAGTCTGTCCTTTCGCTCGGCCGTTAACACGATAACTTGAGCAAAAATCGATATATCTTTACTAAACTCAGTTCACGTACTTATCTGAACTCACTGTGTATTCGTGTAAAAAATGGCCGAAATCCGACTATGACCACGCGCACTTTTTCGATATCGAAAATTACGAAAAATGCCATAATTATATACCAAATACGAAAAAAGGGATGAAACATGATAATTGTATTGGTCTATTGGCGCAAAATATAACTTTGAAAAAAACTTGGTAAAATGGGTGTGACACCTACCATATTAAGTAGAAGAAAATGAAAAAGTTTTGCAGGGCGAAATCAAAAGCCCTTGGAATCTTGGAAGGAATACTGTCCGTGGTATTACATATATAAATAAATAAGTGGTACCCGACAGATGATGTTCTGGATCACCCTGGTCCACATTTTGGTCGATATCTCGAAAACGCCTTCACATATACAACTAAGGGCCACTCCCTTTTAAAACCCTCATTAATACCTTTAATTTGATACCCATATCGTACAAACACATTCTAGAGTCACCCCTAATCCACGTTTATGGCGATATCCCGAAAAGGCGTCCACTTATAGAACTAAGGACCACGCCCTTTTAAAATACCCATTAACACCTTTCATTTGATACCCATATCGTACAAACGCATTCTAGAGTCACCCCTGGTCCACGTTTATGGCGAAATCCCGAAAAGGCGCCCACATATAGAACTAAGGCCCACTCCTTTTTAAAATACTCATTAACACCTTTCATTTGATACCCATATCGTACAAAAAAATTCTAGAGTCACCCCTGGCCCACCTTTATGGCGATATCTCGAAAAGGCGTCCACCTATAGAACTAAGGCCCACGCCCTTTTAAAATACTCATTAACACCTTTCATTTGATACCCATATCGTACAAACGCATTCTAGAGTCACCCCTGGTCCACGTTTATGGCGATATCCCGAAAAGGCGTCCACTTATAGAACTAAGGCCCACGCCCTTTTAAAATACTCATTAACACCT
Source organism: Eurosta solidaginis (assembly GCF_040869045.1). Classification (NCBI taxonomy): domain Eukaryota; kingdom Metazoa; phylum Arthropoda; class Insecta; order Diptera; family Tephritidae; genus Eurosta; species Eurosta solidaginis. Next base: position 170,594,659 of record NC_090323.1, read on the forward strand.
TTCATTTGATACCCATATCGTACAAACGCATTCTAGAGTCACCCCCGGTCCACGTTTATGGCGATATCCCGAAAAGGCGTCCACTTATAGAACTGAGGCCCACGCCCTTTTAAAATACTCATTAACACCTTTCATTTGATACCCATATCGTACAAACGCATTCTAGAGTCACCCCTGGTCCACGTTTATGGCGATATCGCGAAAAGGCGTCCACCCATAGAACTAAAGCCCACTCCCTTTTAAAACACTCATTAACACCTTTCATTTGATACCCATATCATACAAACGCATTCTAGAGTCACCCCTGGTCCACGTTTATGGCGATATCCCGAAAAGGCGTCCACCTATAGAAATAAGGCCCACGCCCTTTTAAAATACTCATTAACGCCTTTCATTTGATACCCATATTGTACAAACGCATTCTAGAGTCACCCCTGTTCCACGTTTATGGCGATATGCCGAAAAGGCGTCCACCCATAGAACTAAGGCCCACTCCCTTTTAAAATACTTATTAACACCTTTCATTTGATACCCATATCGTACAAACAAATTCTAGAGTCACCCCTGGTCCACCTTTATGGCGATATCTTGAAAAGGCGTTCACCTATAGAACTAAGGCCCACGCCCTTTTAAAATACTCATTAACACCTTTCATTTGATACCGATATCGTACAAACAAATTCTAGAGTCACCCCTGGTCCACCTTTATGGCGATATCTTGAAAAGGCGTTCACCTATAGAACTAAGGCCCACGCCCTTTTAAAATACTCATTAACACCTTTCATTTGATACCCATATCGTACAAACAAATTCTAGAGTCACCCCTGGTCCACCTTTATGGCGATATCTTGAAAAGGCGTTCACCTATAGAACTAAGGCCCACGCTCTTTTAAAATACTCATTAACACCTTTCATTTGATACCCATATTGTACAAACGCATTCTAGAGTCAGCCCTGGTCCACGTTTATGGCGATATCCCGAAAAGGCGTCCACCCATAGAACTAAGGCCCACTCCCTTTTAAAACACTTATTAACACCTTTCATTTGATACCCATACCGTACAAACAAATTCTAGAGTCACCCCTGGTCCACCTTTATGGCGATATCTTGAAAAGGCGTCCACTTATAGAACTAAGGCCCACGCTCTTTTAAAATACTCATTAACACCTTTCATTTGATACCCATATTGTACAAACGCATTCTAGAGTCACCCCTGGTCCACGTTTATGGCGATATCCCGAAAAGGCGTCCACTTATAGAACTAAGGCCCACGCCCTTTTAAAATACTCATTAACACCTTTCATTTGATACCCATATCGTACAAACGCATTCTAGAGTCACCCTTGGTCCACGTTTATGGCGATATCCCGAAAAGGCGTCCACTTATAGAACTAAGGCCCACGCCCTTTTAAAATACTCACTAACACCTTTCATTTGATACCCATATTGTACAAACGCATTCTAGAGTCAACCCTAGTCCACTTTTATAACGATAATCCGAAAAGGCGTCCACCTATAGAACTAGGGCCCACTCCCTTTTAAAATACTCATTAACACCTTTCATTTGATACCCATATCGTACAAACAAATTCTAGAGTCACCCCTGGTCCACCTTTATGGCGATATCTCGAAAAGGCGTCCACATATAGAACTAAGGCCCACGCCCTTTTAAAATACTCATTAACACCTTTCATTTGATACTCATATCGTGCAAACAAATTCTAGAGTCACCCCTGGTCCATCTTTATGGCGATATCTCGAAAAAGCGTCCATCTATAGAACTTAGGCCCACGCCCTTTTAAAATACTCATTAATACCTTTCATTTGATACCCATATCGTACAAAATAAATTCTATAATAATTCAGCTATAGAACTTAGGCCCACTCCCTTTTCAAATTATCATTAACACATTTCATTTGATATCCATATCGTACAACCAAATTCTAGTCAGGCCTGGTCCACCTTTATGGCGATATCCCTAAATGGCGTCCATCTATAGAACTATGGCCCACTTCCTCTTAAAATACTCTTTAATACCTTCCATTTGATACACATGTCATATAAACACATTCCAGGGTTACCCTAGGTTCTTTTTACAACATGGTGATTTTTCCTTACTTTGTCTCCACAGCTCTCAACTGAGTATGTAATGTTCGGTTACAGCCGAACTTAGTCTTCCTTACTTGTTTTTATTACTTTTTCCTTCAGCTCAGTGGAAGCAAAATGCACGCGAATGACATTTGTTTTATGAGCCCTTTGTTTATGCTTCTGTTTTTCCACATAGTATTTCATTATTTGATCGGGAGAGACTGATATGCCCAAAGCTGAGTTTAAAACTCGATGTGTGCATTCTCTCAAGTTTTCGTCGGTAAGCTCTGGCACTCCAACAATATCGACAGCGCACTCTAGCAATTGTTGCTCTCTCCAATTAACGATACCTTCAAGTCTGTTTACCTTTTTACTCAGTTTTGCATTTTCTTCTTTCAGCTGCTTCACAGTGCTGAAAAAGTCAGCACTGAATTTTTTCAAGCTTAATATTTCCTCATACAACAACTGCAATGTAATTTCTTTAGAGAATGCACCGTTCTCAGAAATTTTATTCTCATGCACTTGTTGTACTTTGAACCAGGCATGCTTAACGAACGAAACGATATCATTTCGTTACGATAATCAACGTTAATAAACGAAACGAAATGACTTCGTTTCGTTTATTAACGTTGATTATCGTAACGAAATGATATCGTTTCGTTCGTTAAGCATGCCTGCTTTGAACCCGATCTGTTGAGCTGATGGTGAAATTGTTATTATTATTGTTTCTGTTGCTGTTGTTTACAGACTTTTGGGTATGTTGTTTTTGGTTATTTCCAATTAATTTTTGTTTGTTGGAAACATTTGGTAAAGATTTGGCGGCTGTCTGTCTTGCAATTTTAGGATTAGTATCTGCAGCTGCAGCTCCTGGTAATGGCTGTAGATACAGGGATTTACGACGGGTGAGATTACAGCCGTCGCAGCGATGTTTGATATTATTGGACTTCATATAGTCCAAGTCTTCCGGGTTAAGACTCACAAAGTGGCTCATATTACTGGGTCCTAGGAAACTTTTAGTATTTGCCAAGAGGATGGAGTTATTCTATAACATAAGTCCTGGCACCTGATTGGGGTTCTTACGTTTGGTCGTAAAACAAACAAATTGGGGTAAAACGTTCGACAAATTCAGACTATGTGAAGTCTTTACTGGCCGACCAGAACCTAGGTTCAGCAACTAAGTAAGTTATCAGGGCACATGTCCTTTGTGTCTTTGTCCACCACTCAAAGAATTAATTTTACCAAAGCAAGATGTCGTGGCTTCAATAAGCTGACAAAATACAATCAAAAACCTCATGAACTATGCGTCCCATGGACTAGCCACACTTATGGTGAAAATTGGGTTCCTATTGCGGTCGTGTTATTTTAATTTCTCTTTACAAATTAATTATCTGAAAGAGTTATAGTTTGTCTTAAGCTAATAACGAAAACTGTAAAAATTCGTGCGTTTTGTCCCCTGCCATCCGTGGAATGCTCCCCATACAAAACACTTGCACATATCAAAAAAGCACACACTTAAAAAATCATGAAAGTTCACAACACCCGGTCATACTCCACATAGCTTAATTCTGACTATATGTAAAAGCCACCTGTAGAAAAGGAAAATTGGTACTGGCAGTGGCATTTTTGAGTGAAAATGTTGTTGCATGCTGGGACTTTGGTTAAACGCGCTTTATGGAATTCAATTAGTTGTGTAATGTGTTAAAATGTAGAAAAATGTATACGGAGGGATGCATGTGTAAGTATGAATGTTCATACATATGTATGTATATAGGATTGTACAAGTGCAGTTAAAATATTCAGTTGCTGAGTACTTAAGTTAAGCAAAATTTATATCTTTAATGTGTGAAAGAATATCAAAACGTCTAAGGAAATTACCAACTGTTGCATTACAAATCGTAAAATTCTTTCATAAGCTTCATTTAGTCTTTAATTTACTCGCCCAACAAAGAAGCATTTGAAATGACTTTAGTTGACACGCTCCATTTACGCGCTTAGTCGACTGATGAAGACAAAAATGTGCGGAAGCTGACTATGGAGTTGGGGTGATTGGGCAACTTCAAATTGTTAAAAAATTTCTCGGTATTTTTACAATCGTCACTTCAACATTCCGTGACTGCCACAAGCAGTGAACGAACGGAGGTTTTCAAGCAATAATACCAAAAACAACAATCAAAAGAAAAAGTCATCACGCCAACATACCAAACATCCGGAATATTTAAATAAACCGCTTTGCTGCTTAGCTTTTAAAGTCGCCCGGAAATCCTACTTATTTCGTATCCTTAATCTTAATTATATCAAGCAGACAGTCGAGTTGAAACTTCATACAGCACCCACCTCTATGCTAATGCTGTGATTGTGTTGCTGGAATGTGGAATGTGGAAAGATTTTTCGATAGCAACTTGATAATTTTTCAATGGAGAACCAAAAAGTTTTCGCTAATAAATAGATAGCTTTTCAAAAATATACCGATAACAGTTCGATAACTTTTAGGTAACATATCGATAATTTTTCAATTGATAATCGATAACTTTTCAACGATAAATCGCTCCCTTTTCAAAGAAAGCTTTTCGATAATAAATCAATAATTTCTTTATAGCAAACCGATAACGTCAGTAAAAATCACTCATCGATAAAACATGCCGTCAATAAGAACTGGATAATGCGCCCATAATCCAGCAATAACAAACCGATAACTCATAGACAACAAACCATTAAGATCAAATCGATAACCCACCGTTCGGTTTCGGTTCCATTTACGGTTATGACTTCTTATCTGTCCTTTCATGACGATAAACGCAAGCATCGTTGTTTTCATCCACATCATTATCGACATTGTTATTATACTGCTCTTCCTCTTCCTAATTTTCTATTGTCCCGTCTTCACACTTACTTATTTTAGTTTGTCGTTTTGTGAGGTTTACCAATCTAATATGTCTTGAGATTTATGTTATCTTTATAACACTGTCTTATGTAACTGATTGCTCAGATATTCCAAATTTTTGTAATTTGATTAGATTATTGCTCAGCTCCATGCATTTTCTCACTTGTTTCGTTCTAAAATTTGACCAATATCAGTTACATATTTGCAACACCTGCTAAAGTATGAAAATTTTAGTCCAAGACAGCCGCGCCTCAATGACTGAAAGCAAAACTAGCAGTTTTTAGGAGTCGAGTCAGAGAAAGAGCGAGAGAGGAGGGGCAACGTAAACGAATGATGGTGGGTATGATTTATAAAAAAACTGAATAAAAAGTTTTCAAAATTTACGCCGTCTACCAAATTTTTTTGGTTTTGTACAAGTGGGCCGCGTCTGTAAATTTGTCGAAAAATAAAACGAGTTTGTGTGCTTGCAACGGTCTGCAAACTCTATGATTTATGATGAGTGGCACGTCATGGCGTGTAGTAAATTCTCGGTATGCTTCCATCTTCGTCACTGCCTTTTTCTTTTTGCTGGTTTATGGATGAGTGTAAATATGTTTTTGAATATTTTTTCACAATCAACCTATGTAACTCACACTTAGTTCTTGTTGACGAATGTTTTGAAAAATGTGCCGCGACTTTTATTAAGACAAATGACTCTTTTATGAATGCGGGATGGATCTTCTTTATTTCAATATCTCTGTTTTTAATGGTTGGATTAAAATTTTTTTGTTATACTTTTTTGCTTTTTAAGCAGACTTTTCTAATAAGAAATCATCATGCTTATATATATATGGCTTTAGTGCGAAATTTGTGTAACTACAGACTAAAAATATTGGTATGTTCAGCTTTTGCCATTCTTGGACTACCACTGTGATTTTTAGTCCCAATCCCAAAAATTACCTTTTAAAATCCATTTATCCTATCAGTTTTCCCTCTACATTTCTCCTGCTCTGTGTCTCGTTTTTGCCCCTCCGTCTTTACTCCCACTTCTTTTTCCGTTCATATATCCCCATCTCTCTATATTCAGATCACTTTATCTCTTTCTCAGTTTCTTCATCCTTCTTCCTTCCCTCTTTTCACTTCTTTCTAGTTCTTCTCCATCCCTTATTGCCAGTCCCAGAGGCTGATTTGTATTTTGTTCCAGTCCCATTCCGAGTCCCAGTCCCAGTCTCAGTTACAGTCCTAATCCCATTCCTAGTCCCAGTCAGTTCCTGGTCCACTTCCCGGAAAAAGGATCGTAAATACTAATCTAGGCTAATGGCTACCTATATACCAAATTTCAGGCAAATCGAACCATGGATAGAATTTGCTCGGATAGATCGGTACTTGGTTCACTTCCCGGAAAAAAACTTCGTAGATACTTATCTAGGGAAAGGGCTACACTTTAAGCGACACCAAAAGAGAATGGCCGATAATAGAAACACGGAGTTTGTGCGTTTGGACTCGGATATTTCATTTCGGACGCATGTACATATGTGTGTATCAAATCATGCACTTATTTCGGCTTCACATGCATGTTTATCCGTTTTGCCAGGTTAATGCAAGTAAACCGTATATCACAATAAGAATTACTTTACTTCAAAACTCTCATCAACAACTTTCATTTGATATTTGTATTGTATAAACACATCTTAGGGTTACCGGGCCCACGTTTTGGTCTATATCTCAAGACCCTAGCCATTGGGGAATCTATCTAATAAACAAACCAATTAAAAAGTAAACAGAGATGTTAGTTATTAACCCTTGTTCCATATTCGGAGTGTAGATATTTTTTCTCACCTCGTCCGCATTACCTTCAAATGGGAAATGTGTGCTAAAAAGCGCCAAAAGGGAATCTTTCCTATTGGGTAATCACGCTCCATTCTCTTTTTCGTGTACTCGTGAACTATTTGTCCATTAGATAGGATTTCCTTAATCAATCTATTTCAGAAGGAAAGAACTATGATATGAACCTTTGCCGTCATAAAACCTTTCGACTTATAGAAAGAAATCCAAGTTGAGAAATTATGGTATTGATGAGAGGGGAAGGGAGGGGATAAAAGTTCTTCATACATTTTTAAAAGGAAGAATATTTTTTTTTTACTAATTTCTTGATCTTATTTGGCCCCATTACTTGTTATACAAAGTTTTGAAACTGGGCGTGTCACTGCTTTCTAGGAATAAATGTTTTTGTAGGCAAATCTCGAACAGTGAACTGTATAACATAGCAACATTTGGTGTCAGTATTTATATTTTAAGAAAAAGAAATTCTTGTATAAATACATAGTGTAAAATTTCTTAATGATCACAAATAAAAAAAAAAATATGTAATGAAATTTAAGGTATGCTTAGGTAAAAATTGCAAATAGGTGTCTAATTGGGGAAGTAGTTCAGTGCTTTTTTTTCTCTTCATCGATTAATTTCTAAAGCTGAGTGCGTACGTATAGATTTTAAGAACATTTGCAGATATGTTTAAAATATATATAATGTTAAAACTATGTTGTATAAAATTTGTTATACATACATAAAAGTTACAACAATATTTTAAATTTTGTCATTACAGACGTTAATATGGTTGCTGAACATAAGCCGCACCAAGTGGGAAGAAAGCGACAGAATCCAACAAAAGCCGGAAATGATTGGTAAGTTGAAATAAGTTTTATATATGAGCCCCAATGCACATTTTTTAATCTCTGATATTTTGACATTCGGCGGCGGCGTGCGAAAAACGACCCAAATCGGCGGCGGCGACGGTGGCGGCGTTTATCGGCGGTGTATATCTCTAATACATATCTACATAGTTGATTGAAAGTAATATACAGCTAATATAAGCATGGCTCAATTATATGGTTGGCTCATCTCATCAGCTGATTTTATTAATTTCATTGCAGGGTCGATGGGATTGTCAAAAGGAGATAGCAAACTCAAAATGAAACCAACACATGGCAACATTTTCTTACACGTACAAAAACTGCTAAGTTTTATGTTTCCATTCCATACCATACGCACCAACACCAATACATTGCCTGAAAAAATTTAATTTGAAGGACATCACCGTGTCGGCTGGTGCGACCCTGTTATAGAAAAAGATACACAAGTTCGCAATGTGGAGCGTGTATTATATCCATTTATATATACTTCCACAACACATAATTTGGATATAAGTGTGATTAAAGGGCGTACACCCTTTACCCTGGGTCCTTAAGTAGGAACAAATAACTTTGAAGTATTAACACCGGGCACAACAACGCGGGTGGATGGAGTTCATGTAGCCTTTACTTCCAAAGCAACTGTCGTGCCTAGATTACCACAGCGAGAATATGAGGTTCGTTTCAAGGGGACACAGATGACTGTAACAAAAGCAATGATTTGTGCTGGAAATAGAATTTTTGGTCCGTGTAGTGGGATTTCTGAAGCACCGGATGTTGTGAATGGACAACTTTGTGCAAATGCAATATGGAGGACGTCTCGCATGAATTATCCACAGCATATACCTGTACAAATAGTAAAAAAGTCATAAACTTTATAAAAACAAGTGAGGACGGGACTGCCTTCGGCTGTTCATAAATGGGGCTGGACAATAACCTTATCCCTTTCGTAAGCTCCAAATAATCGGATATATAAGATAAGAAATATATCGTGAACAGATGTACATACCTAAACGATGTTTAAGGTAAATATAAAATAAACAAGTAAGGAAGGCTAAGTTCGGATGTAACCGAACATTACATTTTCAGCTGAGAGCTTTGGAGACAAAATAAGGGAAAATCACCATGTAGGAAAATGAGCCTAGAGTAACCCTGGAATTTGTTTGTTTGACATGGGTATCAAATAAAAGGTATTAAAGAGTATTCTAAAAGGGAGTGGGCCATAGTTCTATAGGTGGAGGCCATTTCGGGATATCGCCATAAAGGTGAACCAGGGGTGACTCTAGAATGTGTTTGTATGATATGAGTATCAAATGAAAGGTGGTAATGAGTATTTGTTTAAGGGGCTTAAACTGTGACTTTTTTTCTTTCGTTTGTTTCATTCGCCATTGAGTGTGCTTGTAATTCTCAACTTGTTAGTGAAATATTCTAAAGATATAGTTTTAGTTTTTTATTTAAAATTGAGGTTCTTCGAGTAGAAGATGGGGTGCCAATACCTCAGAGCCCAGTGCTCGCCTCCATATTACATTTTTTAAGGGTTCTTCAAATAGAAGATGAGGTGGCTCATTAGAGCGAAACCTCAGAGCCCCCAGTGCTCGCCCCCAATGAATAAATACAAGGGGTTTTTCAAAGCAAAACAAGGTGGCTCATCCCGCAGCCAATACCTTGGAGCCCCCAGTGCTCGCCCCCAATGAATAAATACAAGGTGTAACAGGTACATAGTGACCTCTCTCTAAATAAATTCAAAAATAACAAACAAATACATTAAAATAAAGATATCATAAATAAGCTGTACCGATGCTTTACATCGTCCCGTATTTTAAATACACCATAAACAAAGTAAAATAACACACAGTCCATTAAAATAGTAATTTATAAAATAAAAAAGATAATAAATTTAAAAAATGCTTGCTTGCAGTGGGCTTTGAACCCGCAACCCCAAACGTGTGAGTCGGGTACGTCATCCACTGTGCCACGACTCATACGCCTACAAGCGCATCAAATTACTCCCTTATAACTCATATTAAACTGTTTGCCCTCAACTGCCCCACGCTTAGCTAGTATTTTAAAAGGGAGTAATCCTTAGTTCTATAGGTGGACGCCTTTTCGAGATATCGCCATAAAGGTGGACCATGGGTGACTCTAGAATGTGTTTGTATGATATGGGAATCAAACGAAAGGTGTTAATGAGTATTTTAAAAGGGAGTGGGCCTTAGTTCTACAGGTGGACGCTTTTCGAGATATCGCCATAATGGTGGACCAGGGGAGACTCTATAATTCTTTTGTACGATATGGGTATTAAATGAAAGGTGTTAATGATTATTTATAAAGGAGTGGGCCTTAGTTCTATAGGTGGCCGCCTTTTCGAGATAACGCCGTAAAGGTGGTTCAGGCGTGACCCTGTAATGTGTTTGTACGATATGTGTATCAAATTAAAGGTATTAATGAGGGTTTTAAAAGGGAGTGGCCCTTAGTTGTATATGTGAAGGCGTTTTAGAGATATCAACCAAAATGGGGTGACCCAGAACATAATCTGTCGGGTACTGCTAATTTATTTATATATGTAATACCACAAACAGTATTCCTGCCAATATTCCAAGGGCTTTTGATTTCGCCCTGCAGAACTTTTTCACTTTCTTCTACTTAATATGGAAGGTGTCACACCCATTTTAAAAAGTTTTTTCCAAAGTTATATTTTGCGTCACTAAACCAATCCAATTACAATGTTTCATCCCTTTTTTCGTATTTTGTATAGAGTTATGGAATTTTCATAGTCGGATTTCGCCCATTTTTTATACCAAGATAAAGTGAGCTCAGATAAATACGTGAACTAAATTTAGTAAAGATATATCGATTTTTGCTCAAGTTATAGTATTAACGGCCGAGCGGAAGGACAGACGGTCGACTGTGTATAAAAACTGGGCGTGGCTTCAACCGATTTAGTCCATTTTCAAAGAAAACAGTTCTCGTGACAGAGTCTGTGCCCCTACCAAATTTCACAAAGATTGGTAAATTTTTGTTCGACTCATGGCATTAAAAGTGTTCTAGACAAATTTAATGAAAAGGGTGGAGCCACGACCATTTTGGAATTTTCTTTTATTTTTGTATTTTGTTGCACCATATCATTACAAATTCTGATTTTGGCGACCTTTTCGTTATCTTATCAGTTTTTGCTAGCTGGTTTGAGGTCCGAATTGAAATAAAAATACAAGGGTTTTTTTTTTATATATTACCAATATATTTCGATTACACACGGTAATCGTCTTTAGGATGAAAACTACAAAACATAAAAACAACAAAATTAATAACAAATTTTCTAACATACAAATTTTAAAAAATTAATCACATACATTTTTTTTACACGTGTGTATCACTGGACGTGGAGTTCATCACTGATCGTTTGTTTGTCAACAAATGTCTATAGAAGCTAGCGGAGTTATCTACGTCCGGTTTGTAGTTCATTCATTTGCTGGCTGGTGTGTTAATAATGTGAAGCATTTCCAGAGTAAATCGTTTGCTGTAATGTTGTTCTTTTTGAAGAATAGTAGCTTTGTCGAAGCTTGGTGAGTGGGAGTTTTCAGTACAGTGGGCCGTAAGTGCAGTTTTTTGGTTTGCAGTATGGTGGCAATATTTATAATCCGATTTGTGTTGCGCTAGTCGCGTTTTAAGTTTGCATTTTGTTGTTCCAACATATACGCTGTGGCATGATTCGTTGTTTTTTCCATTGCAAGGGATTTCGTTCACTATATTGCTTTTTTATGTATGTGGAATTTTTGATTTTATTTGATTATATATTGTGACGAATATTAGTGACACTAAGTGATACTCCCATCACTAATCTAATACTAATTAAATAAAGCCACAACAACAATAAGGCGAGCTGCTACACTTGTATGTACGCAAACAAATTAATCATTATGTCTGCACACATATATGCAAGGCAAAATAAAGAGAGATACTCACAAGCGCATGTCATCAACAGCCGCTCACATATACACACGCATATGGATACAAATTGCAATTATATGTGTATATAGCTCGTAAATAAGCATCAGGTTCACGAAATTCTAGACCTTAGGAGAAATGGGTGAACGAGGAGACCGAAAAGCATAAAAGCGGCACAGGCTGAGGCATCACGAATCAGTTTGAGTTAAACAAGCTTTCAGTAAGCGGAGTATAAGTGCTATTGTGTAGTACTACTTTAATAAAGGCCATTTTCCCATTATTCAATAGTGGAGTTTTTATTCAACAGTTTAGTAATTCGAACTTAGCAGAAGGTTGCAAATAAGAGGATTTGTAGTAAATTCGTTACAATGTGTTTTCTAATGTATTTATCGGGTTATGGGCTGTTTTTACTTCATCTTTGTTGTAGCAGTCTGATTTGGCCAATCGTTCCGACAATTTTGGCACATAAGCTGCTGACTTAAATCAGCCCATTCACGCAATCCATCGTAGATTTTTTTTTCGGGATTCGTAACATTCGAATTCGTAACATCGCTTCGATGGATTGCGTGATTGGGCTGTTTGTTTTAAATATTTTTCACGTTTCGTAAATTTTCTCCGTTGGCAAGAAATTGTCGTAGAAAATTTCAAATAAAGGTCATAAGTTTACGTTCCGAGTGAATTCAGTGATGCTACTGTAAGAATTTCGAATTTACTTATTTACTTTCGGAGACGTTCGGAAACGCGGTCGAATTGCATGATAACAATTTCGTAACTTCCCCGAAAAAAAACAGTCTACGATGGATTGCGTAATTGGGCTGATTTTCTGCCGTTTTTCTTTTTCTTTTTCTCTTTCTTGATTCTTTTCTTCTTGATATTTGTTTAACAGTATTTTAATTATGTTTTCAGGAAAATCATTTCTTCTTAACAATAGTTTTATTTCATTTTTAATTTCCTCGTGGTAAGTGTCGTCCGTAATTCTTCTTATACAGCCCACTTCTGTATTCATTATCATCGTCTTTAGATGCTTTGAATAAAAGTTGATGATTCGTCCTGTTGTTGTTGATTTCTTATACCACTTTAACTCCAATTCATTTTTGCTTCTAATAGCAATTGAATCAAGATATGGTAGTTTTCCGTCTTCTTCAAGTTCCGTTTTAAAATTTATATATTTGTTGAAAGAGTTTAGCGTGTCCAGCGTTCTTTTTACATCATCTTCGTGTATTATAGCAAATAGATCGTCGACATATTTTGTGAGTAAAGTGGGTACTCTTGCTAATTTTGTTGTTCTTTTCTCTAATAGTTTTCTATTACTATATCGGCAATTACTGGTGATGTTGGGGATCCTATCGGCAATCCTTTAAGCTGTATATACAATATATCATTGAATTTGAAATACCTATTTTCTTCGATGCAAAACGTAAGTATTTCCATAAAAAGTTTTTTGGTATATTTGTGTGTTGTTCTATTTTCATCCAATTGTCTCTTATGATCTCAAGGGCTAATTGTGTGGGAAAGCTGGGAAAAGGGGAAATTACGTCAAAAGATATTAGCTTTTCATTGTCCGAAATGTAGGTGTTTTTAATATTTAATTTAAACTCAAGTGTATTTTTGATGTTGTATGCCGAGTTTTCTGTTGCGTTTTTTAATATATCTGCTATATATTTGCATAGTCTGTGTGCTGGTGATCCAGTGGCTGAACAGATTGGCCTGAGTGGTGTTCCTTCCTTATGTAGTTTTGGTAGTCCATATATCCTCGGTGCTAAAGCTGTTGTTGTAGATAATTTATTTTTCTCCATTTTTGAAATTAAATGATATTTATAAAGTTTGTCGACAACACTGTTATTTTTGCTTTGTAGTCTCGATGTTGGGTCCTGTCTTTGAACCCTATACATTGTCAAGTCGTTTAATATATCGCCCATTTTCTTATTGTAGTCACTTATATCCATAGCTACCATTTTATTGCCTTTGTCAGATGTTAATATACGAATGTTTTTATTTTTACTAAGAAATGTGTGCGTGCGTCCCACTGTATCAGTTATTGCACGATCTATTGCACTTTGCCTATTTGTTGTTGTATGATCTTTCATAAGTAATGAAAGTTTTGTTCTTGCTTCCTCTTGTTTCTTTTTAACTTGAATTGTGTGTACAATATCCTCTCCATGAGCTATATATTTGAATAAAGGAAATTTTGTATTCCCGATTCGAAGCGCAAATTTTGGAACTTTTGTCAAAAGCGTTTGTATGTCTGATGGAAGAAACTCGACTTCTGTTTTGTTTACGAACCAACCTTCGTTTTTATTGTTGTCAACAAAGAGATGAATTCGATTTTGACGCAGTTTGTCGTGCTTTGCTTCTTTTCGTTTCTTTACAGTTGTTGTGAATGTACCTGCGACTTTTGTTTCACTTTGAAGCAATTTCTCAAAATGTCCCGCGTTTAGACATTCCTTAAGTTTTGTTTTTGTTTGCTCCATCTGTTGCTGCTGTCTTTTTAGTATGTTGTGTTTTTGTTTTATTAGCAGACTAAGTATTTTTGTTTGAAAACAGCATGTATGTCTATCTAAAGTTCTGTCTATGTCGGTTTGTGTATAACGATCAAATATGAACAAGCTATTACACTTTGTAGAATTTTTAATAAAATTAGGAACTAATTCAGATTTTGTGCACTTTAAAAGGAACTAAATATTACATTTTTGCTTTACCGCTTTTTATACTCAGTTGAGCAGAGCTCACACAGTATACTAACTTTGATTGGATAACGGTTGGTTGTACAGTTATAAAGGAATCGAGATAGATATAGACTTCCATATATCAAAATCATCAGGATCGAAAAAAAATTTGATTGAGCCATGCCCGTCCGTCCGTCCGATAACCCGATAACTTGAGTAAATTTTGAGGTATCTTGATGAAATCTGGTATGCAGGTTCCTGAACACTCATCTCAGATCGCTATTTAAAATGGACGATATCGGAATATAACCACGCCCACATTTTCGATATCGAATATTTTGAAAAACAGAAAAAGTGCGATAATTCATTACCAAAGATGGATAAAGCGATGAAACTTGGTAGGTGAGTTGAACTTATGACGCAGAATAGAAAATTAGTAAAATTTTGGACAAAGGGCGGGCACCGCCCACTTTTAAAAGAAGGTAATTTAAAAGTTTTGCAAGCCGTAATTTGGCAGTCGTTGAAGATATCATGATGAAATTTGGTAGGAACATTACTCCTATTACTATATGTACGCTTAATAAAAATTAGCAAAATCGGAGAACGACCACGCCCACTTTAAAAAAAATGTTTAAAGTAAAATTTTAACAACAAATTTAATATCTTTACAGTATATAAGTAATTTATGCCAACATTCAACTCCAGTAATGATATGGTGCAACAAAATATAAAAATAGAAGAAAATTTCAAAATGGGCGTGGCTCCGCCCTTTTTCGTTTAATTTGTCTAGAATACCTTTAATGCCATAAGTCGAACAAAAATTTACCAATCCTTATAAAATTTGGTAGGGGCTTAGATTCAGGACGATAACTTAATTTTGTGAAAAAGGGCGAAATCGGTTGAAGCCACGCCCAGTTTTTATACACAGTCGATCGTCTGTCCTTCCGCTCGGCCGTAAACACGATAACTTGAGCAAAAATCGATATATCTTAACTAAGCTCATTTCACGCACTTATCTGAACTCACTTTGAATTGGTATAAAAAATGGCCGAATTCCGACTATGACCACGCTCACTTTTTCGATATCGAAAATTACGAAAAATGAAAAAATGCCATAATTCTATACCAAATACAAAAAAAGGGATGAAACATGGTTTATTGACGCAAAATATAACTTTAGAAAAAAACTTTGTAAAATGGGTGTGACACCTACCATATTAAGTAGAAGGAAATGAAAAAGTTCTGCAGGGCGAAATAAAAAACCCTTGCAATCTTGGCAGGAATACTGTTCGTGTTATTACATATATAAATAAATTAGCGGTATCCAACAGCTGATGTTCTGGGTCACCCTGGTCCACGTTTTGATCGATATCTGGAAAACGCCTTGACAACTACCATTACTCCATTTTAAGACCCTCATTAATACTTTTAATTTGATACCCATATCGTACAAACATATTCTAGAGTCACCCTTGGTCCACCTTTATGGCGATATCTCGAAAAGGCGTCCACCTATAGAACTAAGCCCCAAGCCCTTTTAAAATATTCATTAACACCTTTCATTTGATACCCGTATCTTACAAACAAAGCCTAGAGTCACCCCTGGTCCACCTTTATGGCGATATCTAGAAAAGGCGACCACATATAGAACGTAGGCTCACTCCCTTTTAAAAAGACTCATTAACAACTTTCATTTGATACCCATATCGTACAAACAAATTCTAGAGTTAACCCTAATCCACCTTTATGGCGATATCCCTAAATGGCGTCCACCTATGGAGCTATGGCCCACTCCCTAATAAAATACTCTCTAATGCCTTTCATTTGATACACATGTCATACAAACACATTCCAGGGTTACCCTCGGTTAATTTTCCTACATGGTTATTTTCCCTTATGTTGTCACCATAGCTCTCAACTGAGTATGTAATGTTCGGTTACACACGAACTTAACCTTCCTTACTTGTTTTCCATTCTTGTTGTTGAATGTATACGGCGTGCCTTCCGTCATTACAAATTTTGATTTTGGCGACCTTTTTGTTAACTAATCAGTTTTTGCTAGCTGGCTTCACGTCCCTTGTGTTTTTAATTCAATTCGGACCTCAAGCCAGCTAGCAAAAACTGAACATATCACTGAACATATGAACTGGAGTTGAATGTTGACATAATTGACTTATATACTGTAAAGATATTAAATTTTTTGTTAAAATTTGACTTTGAAACAATTTCTTTTTTAAACTGGGCGTGGTCGTTCTCTGGTTTTGCTAATTTTTATTAAGCATACATATAGTGATAGGAGTAACGTTCCTGCCAAATTTCATCATGATATCTTCAACGACGCGGCCACCGTGGTGTGATGGTAGCGTGCTCCGCCTATCACACCGTATGCCCTGGGTTCAACTCCCGGGCAAAGCAACATCAAAATTTTAGAAATAAGATTTTTCAATTAGAAGAAAATTTTTCTAAGCGGGGTCGCCCCTCGGCAGTGTCTGGCAAGCGCTCCGATTGTATTTCTGCCATGAAAAGCTCTCAGTGAAAACTCATCTGCTTTGCAGATGCCGTTCGGAGACGGCATAAAACATGTAGGTCCCGTCCGGCCAATTTGTAGGGAAAAATCAAGAGGAGCACGACGCAAATTGGAAGAGAAGCTCGGCCTTAGATCTCTTCGGAGGTTATCGCGCCTTACATTTATTTTTTTTTTATCTTCAACGACTGCCAAATTACAGCTTGCAAAGCTTTAAATTACTTTCTTGTAAAAGTGGGTGGTGCCACGCCCATTGTCCACAATTTTACTAATTTTCTATTTTGCGTCATAAGTTCAATTCACCTACCAAGTTTCACCGCTTTATCCGAATTTGGTAATGATTTACCGCACTTTTTCGGTTTTTCGAAAATTTCGATATCGAAAAAGTGGACGTGGTAATAGTCCGATATCTTTCGTTTTAAATAGCGATCTGAGATGAGTGCCCAAGAACCTACATACCAAATTTCATAAAGATACCTCAAAATTTACTCAAGTTATCATGTTAACGGGCAGACGGACGGACGGACATGCCTCAGTCAAATTTTTTTTCGATACTGATGATTTTGATATATGGAAGTCTATATCTATCTCGATTCCTTTATACCTGTACAACCAACCGTTATCCAATCAAAGTTAATATACGCTGTGAACTCTGCTCAACTGAGAATAAAACAAGTAAGGAAGGCTAAGTTCGGGTGTAACCGAACATTACATACTCAGTTGAGAGCTGTGGAGACAAAATAAGGGAAAATCACCATGTAGTAAAAAGAACCTAGGGTAACCCTGGAATGTGTTTGTATGACATGTGTATGAAATGGAAGGTATTAAAGAGTATTTTAAGAGGGAGTGGGCCATAGTTCTATAGATGGACGCTATTTAGGGATATCGCCATAAAGGTGGACCAGGCCTGACTCTAGAATTTGTTTGTACGATATGAGTATCAAATGAAAGGTATTAATGAGTATTTTAAAAGATCGTGGGTCTTAGTTCTATAGGTGGACGCCTTTTCGAGATATCGCCATAAAAGTGGACCAGGGGTGTCTCTAGAATGCGTTTGTACGATATGGGTATCAACTGAAAGGTGTTAATGAGTATTTTAAAAGGGCGTGGGCCTAAGTTCTATAGGTGGACGCCTTTTTGAGATATCGCCATAAAGATGGGTGACTCTAGAATTTGTTTGTACGATATGAGTATCAAAAGAAAGGTGTTAATGAGTATTTTAAAAGGGCGTGGGTCTTAGTTCTATAGGTGGACGCCTTTTCGGAATATCGTTATAAAAGTGGACCAGGGTTGACTCTAGAATGCGTTTGTACAATATGGGTATCAAACGAAAGGTGATAGTAAGTGTTTTAAAAGGGAGTGGGCCTTGGTTCTATGGGTGGACGCCTTTTCAGGATATCGCCATAAAAGTTGATCAGGGGTGACTCTAGAATGCGGTTGTACAATATGGGTATCAAATGAAAATTGTTAAAGAGTATTTTAAAAGGGTGTGGGCCTTCGTTCTATAGGTGGACGCCTTTTCGAAATATCGCCATGAAGGTGGACCAGGGGTGACTCTAGAATTTGTTTATACGATATGGGTATCAAATGAAAGGTGTTAATGAGTATTTTAAAAGGGAGTGGGCCTTAGTTCTAAAGGTGGACGCCTTTTCGAGATATCGTCATAAAGATGGACCAGGGGTGACTCTAGAATTTGTTTGTACGATATGAGTATCAAATGAAAGGTGCTAATGAGTATTTTAAAAGGGCGTGAGCCTTAGTTCTATAGGTGGACGCCTTTTCGAGATATCGCCATAAAGATGGACCAGGGGTGACTCTAGAATTTGTTTTTACGATATGGGTATCAAATGAAAGGTGTTAATGAGTATTTTAAAAGGGACTGGGCCTTAGTTCTAAAGGTGGACGCCTTTAAGAAATATCGTCATAAAGATGGACCAGGGGTGACTCTAGAATTTGTTTGTACGATATGAGTATCAAATGAAAGGTGTTAAAGAGTATTTTAAAAGGGTGTGGGCCTTAGTTCTAAAGGTGGACGCCTTTTCGAGATATCGCCATTAAGATGGACCAGGGGTGACTCTAGAATTTGTTTGTACGATATGAGTATCAAATGAAAGGTGTTAATGAGTATTTTAAAAGGGCGTGGGCCTAAGTTCTATAGGTGGACGCCTTTTTGAGATATCGCCATAAAGATGGGTGACTCTAGAATTTGTTTGTACGATATGAGTATCAAAAGAAAGGTGTTAATGAGTATTTTAAAAGGGCGTGAGCCTTAGTTCTATAGGTGGACGCCTTTACGAGATATCGCCATAAAGATGGAACAGGGGTGACTCTAGAATTTGTTTGTACGATATGAGTATCAAATGAAAGGTGTTAGTGAGTATTTTAAAAGGGAGTGGGCCTTAGTTCTATAGGTGAACGCCTTTTCGGAATATCGTTATAAAAGTGGAGCAGGGTTGACTCTAGAATGCGTTTATACAATAAGGGTATCAAACGAAAGGTGATAATAAGTGTTTTAAAAGGGAGTGGGCCTTAGTTCTATGGGTGGACGCCTTTTCGAGATACCGACATAAAGGTGGGCCAGGGGTGACTCTAGAATTTTTTTGTACGATATGGGTATCAAATTAAAGATATTAATGAGGGGTTTAAAAGGGAGTGGCCCTTAGTTGTATATGTGAAGGCGTTTTCGAGATATCGACCAAAATGTGGACCAGGGTGATCTAGAACATCATCTGTCGGGTACCGCTAATTTATTTATATATGTAATACCACGAACAGTATTCCTTCAAAGATTCCAATGGCTTTTGATTTCGCCCTACAAAACTTTTTCATTTTCTTCTACTTAATATAGTAGGTGTCACACCCATTTTACCAAGTTTTTTTCTAATGTTATATTTTGCGTCAATAGACCAATACAATTACCGTGTTTCATCCCTTTTTTCGTATTTGGTATATAATTATGGATTTTTTTTCATTTTTCGTAATTTTCGATATCGAAAAAGTGGGCGTGGTCATAGTCGGATTTCGGCCATTTTTTACACCAATACACAGTGAGTTCAGATAAGTACGTGAACTGAGTTTAGTAAATATATATATCGATTTTTGCTCAAGTTATCGTATTAATGGCCGAGCGGAAGGACAGATGGTCGACTGTGTATAAAAACTGGGCGTGGCTTCAACCGATTTGGCCCTTTTTCCCAGAAAACAGTTATCGTCCTAGAATCTAAGCCTCTACCAAATTTCACAAGGAGTGGTAAATTTTTGTTCGACTTATGGCATTAAAAGTATCCTAGACAAATTAAATGAAAAAGGGCGGAGCTACGCCCATTTTGAAATTTTCTTTTATTTTTGTATTTTTTTGCACCATATCATTACTGGAGTTGAATGTTGACATAATTTACTTATATACTGTAAAGATATTATCTTTTCTTTTAAAATTTGAATTTAAAAAAAAAAATTTTTAAAAAGTGGGCGTGGTCGTTCTCCGATTTTGCTAATTTTTATTAAGCAGACATATAATAATAATAGTAACGTTCCTGCGAAATTTCACCATGATATCTTGAACGACTGCCAAATTACAGCTTGCAAAACTTCTAAATTACCTTTTTTTTTAAAGTGGGCGGCGCCACGCCCATTGTCCAATATTTTACTAGTTTTCTATTCTGCGTCATAAGTTCAACTCACCTACCAAGTTTCATCGCTTAATCCGTATTTGGTAATGAATTATCGCACTTTTTCGATATCGAAAAAGTGGGCGTGGTTATTGTCCTATATCGTTCTTTTAAATAGCGATCTGAGATGAGTGCCCAGGAACCTACATACCAAATTTCATCAAGATACATCAAAATTTACTCAAGTTATCGTGTTAACGGACAGACGGACGGACGGACGGACATGGCTCAATCGAATTTTTTTTTCGATACTGATGATTTTGATATATGGAAGTCTATATCTATCTCGATTCCTTTATACCTGTACAACCAACCGTTATCCAATCAAAGTTAATATATTCTGTGAGCTCTGCCCAACTGAGTATAACAAGTGTATAAATACTGTCCATACAGCGATTGATTAAGAATGTCGAGAAGCTCTCGAGATTTACTAGGACTACTAGACACGAGAATCTCGCGAGAAGTCGAGTTCTCGATTTTTCGGGTCTCGAAAATCTCGCTTGTGTTCGAGAAGAAATCGTAATCTCTAATATTCGGTATGGAAATATCTGCTTTATTTACAACTCCACTATAGTAGTAGTACTTTACAATACTCGCGTACTTCTCTAAAAGCGTGTTAAAATCATTCCTCATAAGGTGTTGGATCAAAATTAATCCCGTGCAAAATGCCTTTGTGCACAAAGTTTGTTTCAGTGCACAACAACATTACAACAACCACATTAAAATCCTACTGCAAATATCACCGAACAGAGAAAAATTTTTCCGCTTTCGGATTATTGTTGTTGAGGTCAATACGCGTCGTTTAACACCTCTCCCCATATTATTTTACGCGTATTAGCAGTCGACCCGTTCTTGAAATAAATTGTGGAGGACCATGGAAATTAGTGGCATACAATTCGAGTGCGTATCTATACCACCCGATTGTCAATTTCACCCTTACTTTTACCTTCCTGTTTACTTAGCAAGCCAGGTTCTGGTGACCCCAAGTTCCTCACGGAGGGAGGTTTGTTGGCCTAAAAGGTTGATATCACCAAATTGTTCCCGCGATGATCGGGCTGGTATCTTAGTGGTGCTATTTTCCGGAACGTACCGTATTTGTATCCAGAAAAGGAGCATCAACATCGTTAAAACTCGCCAAAACCTTCGGACAGTTTCCACTATAAGAAAAAGAAGGCGCCCATGGATCTTTTATCGCTTGCTATAAATCAATTTATTTATTTATGGTTTCGTAAATTGTAAACGTAGGGTAAAGAGTTTTCCTTGCTCTTTGAGGTTTAATGATAATATTTCTAGCGACAATCAAAAGATTGCGAATTTCTTCGCGCAATTTTTCAAATCTAATTATTCCGGCGAGATTGCTTTGGCACCTCGGAAATATCCTTATGAACTGCATTCAAGTAATTCAATCCCTGCTCCACATACCTTATTACCTGAACATGGTTTATTGTAACTAAAGACCCTAAAAGAATCTTTTACATACGGCCCTGGTTTAATTCCCACATGATTTCTTAAAAAATATACAGAATTCATCTACAAACCTCTTACTGATCTGTTTAACCTATCTTTGAAGTATGAAATTTTTATTTCTCCATAAGTGATATTGAGTCGTCCATTGAAAACTATTGTGGCATAGCTAGACTGTCCGCTATTCCAAAGTTGTTCGAAGCAATCGTAACAAATCACCTAACATTTTCGATTTCAACTTTACTTTCAAGCTCTCAGCATGGGCTTTGTAAGGCCAAGTCAACCATAACTAATTTACTTGAGTTGATGACTCAAATTTCGAACGGGTTCAGGGAAAATCTTCACACCTACTTTATATAAAGCATTCGACATAGTATGACACTCTTTACTTGTATATAAACTCGACATGCTTGGGTTTCAACCCAGTCTCACTCGTTGGATTTCCTCCTATCTCTGTGGCAAAACACAAAGAGTAATCTTTAAAAATATGTTTTCGAGTATCATAGTGTCACCTCTGGTGTTCCTCGGGGAAGCCATCTTGGTCCGATTCTGTTTTTGCTTTTTATAAACGATATCTCTACAACTATAAAATATTCTAAAATCTTGATGTATGCTGATGATGTACAACTTTTTAAGACTTATGCGTCGATTGAAGAACGTTCTTTACTTCAGACGGATTTAAATTGCTTAGCTGTTTGGTTCAATGTGAACCACATGCCGCTAGAACGTGAACGCCGAAGCACCCGCGAGGGTCTAGATAATTCATTTCTAGTAAACACTTCGCGAATAAATTCTCTACCACATTCAGTTGTATATCAGCCTTTGGAATTCAAACTATATTCTGCCGTCGGCATATCAATAACAACTCAGCGCTGATTCTTTACAAAATGTTCTAGGTATGCGATTTTGCAAACTCTATTAGACAACCCTCACACCAACGACAAGGTGCCTACCTAGTGAGGGCACAACAACTTCACTAAGTCATTAATAGGCATTTAGACCGTCTCCTCCATTTTTTTTACAATACGTGAATTATCACCAGAGTAACAGCTTCGAAATCGTGGTGAAAAACTAATTCTAAAAATGGCGGAGCCACGCCTGTTTTTTAAACTTTGAATCGATGTTGATGGCGACCCAAATGTTATTTCAAAGTTTCAGCAACTGCTTGAGCCTTAACTCAGAAATGTTGTAGGCCACAAAAAAGTACTTCAGCCTAGACATATGGAGAATTTCATGATGTTCAACTTCGAACTGAGCGCGAGATATTTGCGAAGGGATCAAACCTTGCATGGGTGGGGTAATTTTAATTTTCCTAATAAATAAATTTTAAATTTTTTTCAATGCCATAACATTTTTGACTAATTTATTAGAGCTTTTGCTTTGCACTTTAAGAAGAAAATAAAAACTTGAATATGAATTTTAATTATGTATATGTGAGGGCATGCGAGAGTGCTTTGAATTTTTTTTATACCTGAAGTGTAAATTTGCATCTGTGCCTATGATTCAGGGAACACAGATCTAGATTTTTAACTCCATTAGGCACTCAATAAGGGAATAATGAGATAATTAAGCATTTGTAATTTTTATGGAACATTGGGTTTGTTAAAGACTTTAATGTAGAAAGCTGGGCTAATTATTTCATTAACAGTATGTGTGAAATTGCTATAGAAATCACTAAATTGTACGAATATGGGAAGGAAGAACAGACGTTTAAGTCCACAATCAATTAACGTCTCATTAACAATTAAGACAGGATATTGATTAACTTCGAGCGATGTTGTTGCTCAAAACTTGGTGAAATGCTCCCAACTCTGGTTTTGTGGCGGTGTAAAATAGACAAATTAGCAGTTTGGAAACATATAAAACTAAGAGGTGTTTATTCTTGAAAAATACAAACAGATAAAACTAATTAGTGTGCTTTTTATACTTTTCTGTGTTTGTTCATTAAAAATACAAACATTATATCACATGCCTTTCTCAATTCATAAGCACAATTAAACTGTGCAAATATATAAAAAAAACACTAGGAAATGTTCTTTTGAAAACAGCCAAATATTTGGTTTGTGCCCATTTGCTGAATCTAGAAGTTTCTACTTATTTTTTATTCACACAATCCACTAATGTATAAAGAACGCACACAAAACCGTCTAGATTTTTGCATCCATTAGGCATTTAATAAGGCAATAATGAGATAATTAAGAAATTGTATTTTGTATGGAACATTGGGTTTATTAAAACCTTTAATGTAGAAAACTTGGCTAATTATTTCATTAACCCTCTGTGTGAAATTGCTAAAATGGGTGGGACAGTTGTGAAGAATGCAAATAAAGCCTGCCAGATAACTTTCTGTTCAGCAGAGTTAATCCAAATGATAGACGTACAAGCAATAATTTTGCGAAACTAACTAAATTCTTGCTCACAGTCAGAGTTTCAAATCGATATGGTAATCTGCAGCGATATCTCCATGCAAATCCTCACCGAAGGGCTCCTACAGAATGTGAGTGCAACATTACTTGCCCAAAAACACCGTATTCGGATGGATACTAAGCGGCCCTGTAACTGAAAAGTTATCAACCTTCAGCACTCACGTCACGGAATGTACCGATGACCCCATCAATCAACTTTTGAGACAACTTTGGGAACAGGAAGAAGTTTACCAAACCCAACAATGATCAGCTGATAACGAATACTGTGAAGCACTCTACCGGACGACCACAATTCGCGAAGAAGATGGACGCTACAGAGTCAAACTGCCATTCAAGACGGAATTTCAAGCAAATCTGGCACTCTATCATTCACGACCCGCAGCACAACAGCAGTAAATCAGCATCGAACAAATCCTCGAAAGAAAACCCGAATTAAGAGGCAAATATTTTGAAGTCCTTAATGAATATTTAACCATGGATCACATGGAACCCGCCTCCCAACAAGAGATAATTAGAGATGGTAAATATCTCTCATTTTATCTACCCCATCATGCTGTCATAAAACCCGACAGCAAAACCACAAAAGTGCGAGTCGTCTTCGACGCATCAAAAATGTCACATTCTGGCAACTCTTTGAACGACGTTCTTCATACATGCCCATACTACAAGATGACTTTATGCTCGTTATACTTAAATTACGACTTGATAAGTATGTTTTTAATGGCGATATAGAGCAAATGTATCGCCAAATACTCATCCGTGAAGAAGATACAAATTTCCATCGACTCGTTTTTCGAAAACACCCAACTCTACCGATAGAAGATTTTCGACTGAAAACAGTTACCTTTGGTGTAAATTGCGCGCCATATTTGGCAATTCGAAACCTACACCAACTCGCCCACGACTATCAAGACGAATATCCACCCGCAAAAAATATCTTATTGAATGAAACATATGTTGATGATGTTTTGTCAGGCGGTCATAACATACAGTCCACTTTGAGCTCCATGATCCAAGTTATCGAAGCTTTAAAATCGACAGGATTCCCTTTGAGAAAGATGTCGGTAAATCACCCTGAAATTTTAAAATCCGTTCCCGACCCTGATTTGCTAGACGTCGACTTTCTTAAATTCCACGATTCGAGTTCCACAAATACCCTTGGAATTCAGTGGAACGCGGTAACTGACATCTTCGCCTATACGTATGAACCTCCATCGGCGGCAAACACAACTATGAAAAGGCAGATTTTGCTGCAAAAACTCTGGATGGAAGGAATGGATTGGGACGAAAACGTGAAGCCCTGGGCTCTCGATAAATGGACTTCAATTTATGAAAATTTACCCCACATCAGAGAAATTAAAATCCCTAGGTGGGTACAGTATGCCCCCAATAAACTCATCTAGCTACATGGACTTTCGGATGCTTCGGAAAAAGCATTTTGTGCCTGTATATACTTACGGGTACAAACCCATGAAACTAGTTTTTCATCCCATTTGCTAGCTGCTAAAAGCAAAGTAGCACCCCTTCAAACCGTGAGTCTTCCACAGTTGGAACTCTGTGGAGCAGTCTTACTCTCAAAATTAGTGAAACAGCTGCGGAATGAGCTGAATCTACCCCAACACGAACTCATTCTCTGGTGCCATTCTGCCATCATAATGGCATGGTTAGAAAAACCACCCCATACCTGGAAAACGTACGTCGACAACGGGACATCGGAATTGTTACAAATGTATTTATTAGAAACGTTGACATGGACGTTGGACACTCGAGGCTGCAAGCCTCAGGACTTTATCGAATGAACATTATGGTGGGAAGGACCTATTTGGCTTATCAGGCCATCAACTTTTTCGCAAAAGGATATATCTCACCACCCACAACCTATGCCATATGTAGCTTTAATGAGCGGCACCCAAGCATCATACCCGAAAATTCTCGTTTTTGCTCTCTTCTGTTGGACTTCCTCCATTCGAACCTGCTGCACGCCGAAAAACAGCTTATGATCCGAATGGTACAGCAACAGTACTAAATTCCACGTTTGAAGCAAAAAGTAAAAAACTCATCTTCCATTGCAAAACATGCACCCTCTACAAATAGCAGATGAAAATGCAGATAATGGCAGACTTGTCACCAGAGAGGTCAACATATTCCCTACCCTTCCACACAACAGGAGTCGACTTTGCTGGACGTTTGTTGGCGCACAACGTGTAACGCAAAGATAGTTCACCACATTCCTCAAGGAAGTCGCTACACACGTCGCAGAGAAATATGCAACTCACGGATTCTCATGGAAATTCACCCCACCATACGCTCCACACATGGGTGATCTATGGAAAGCGGCCGTGAAAAGTTTCAAGATACACTTTATGAAAGTAGCAAGAAATCAGGAGTTCTGCTTCGAAGAGCTTACTACCCTCTTACTACGCATAGAGGCGGTCCTCAACTCCCGACCGTTCTCCCCTATGTCCGAAAATCCAATGGATCTCCTAGTCCTAACCGAAGGGCATTTCCTACGTGGCGCGCCAATTTTATCATTGCCGGAGCCAACTGCAGAGCATCTCACCTTGGTCAATAAACGGCAGAATCTAAAAGTGATTCATCAGCATTTCAGCACACGATGGAAGAACGAGTACCTCAAGAAGCTGCACAAGCGGTACAAATGGAAATATCCTCAACGCAATATTCACGTTGGAGATTTAGTCGTTGTAGAGGATGATTTACTACCCCGAGCGAATGCCGTTTGGGGCGGGTAATCACTTTACACCCTGGATCGGGTAGTAACCATGTTCGAGTTGTGGAACTCAAAACCCAAAACGGACTAATATCCCGGAATATTGCCAAACTTTGCCTACTACGAACTTCCTAGCAGTGCTACCTCTACCTCTGGTATCCTCGGCTTTCATGTTGAAGACATGATCCCATTTTCGGATTAAGTCCGCCCCCCTCCATCTGGCAACACCCGGCCAGTGTCATCAAGCGCAATCAGTGCACCTCAGCTGTGTCTGCAATCACTACCGCACACACTCACATAGTTTAGTTTACATTAAACTACCGAACCGAACCGCCCGCACGCATCGATCGTGCCCGCATCATTCGTTCAGTTTTTTCGCCTGCCCGCCGTCGCGCAGTGTTTGGATATTTAAACAAATTCATTTTTTATAAAAATGTTTATATTTGAAAAGTTTTAATTTTGAATCAAATATATATATATATATATTTCATTAAACCCGTGTGCACCCTTTTTTCGTAAATGCAGCGCTAGTGAATTAGACATGGTCCTTCGAGCCGGATCACCTAACCGGATCAAACACTAAATTTTACGAATATGGGAAGAATGAACAGACGTTTAAGCCCACAACCAATTAACGGCTCATTAACAATTAAGACAGGATTCATTTGATACCCATATCGTACAAGCACATTTTAGAGTCAGCCCTGGTCCACCTTTATGGCGATATCCCCAAATGGCGTCCATCTATAGATCAATGGCCCACTCCCTTTTAGAATACTCTTTAATACCTTCCATTTGATACCCATGTCAGGGTTATTATAGATTCATTTCCCTACATGGTGATTTTCCCTTATTTTGTCTCCAAAGCTCTCAGCTGAGTATGTAATGTTCGGTTACACCCGAACTTAGCCTTCCTTACTTGTTAAAAATACAAACAGATAAAACTAATTAGTGTAGCTTTTATACTTTTCTGTGTTTCTTCATTAAAAATACAAACATTATATCAAATGGCCTTTCTCAATTCAAGAGCACAATTAAGCTGTGCAAATATATAAACAAAACACTAGGAAATTTTGTTTTCAAAACAGCCAAATATTTACTTGTGCCCATTTCCTGAATCTAGAGGTTTCTACTTATTTTTATTCACACAATCCCCTAACGTATAAATAGTCTCTAGATTTTTGACACCATTAGGCACTTAATAAAGCAATAATGAGATAATTAAGAAATTGTATTTCGTATGGAACATTGGGTTTATTAAAGCCTTTAATGTAGAAAACTTGGCTAATTATTTAATTAACCCTCTGTGTGAAATTTCTAAAATGGGTGGGACGGTTGTGAAGAATGCAAGTGAAGCCTGCCAGCCTTCGGATGGATTTTGAAAAGGTATCAACCTTCAGCACTCATGTCACGGAATGTACCGATGACCCCATCAATCAACTTTTGAGACAATTTTTGGAACAGGAAGAAGTTTACCAAACCCAACAATGATCAGCTGATGACGAATACTGTGAAGCACTCTACCGGACGACCACAACTCGCGATGAATATGGACGCTACAGAGTCAAACTGCCATTCGAGACGGAATTTCCAGCAAATCTGGCACTCTGTCATTCACGATCCGCAGCACAACAGCAGTACATCAGCTTCGAACGAACCCTCTAAAGAAACCCCGAATTAAGAGACAAATATTTTGAACTTCTTAATGAGTATTTAACCATGGATCACTTGGAACCCGTCTCCCAACAAGAGATAAATTACTTACTTACTTAATTGGCGCTTAACCGTCTCAACGGTTATGGCCGTCCAACAAGGCGCGCCAGTCTCTCCTTCGCTCTGCCAACCGGCGCCAATTGGTCACACCAAGGGAGTTTAAATCGTTTTCCACCTGGTCCTTCTAACGGAGTGGGGGCCGCCCTCTACCTCTGCTTCCATAGACGGGTTCCGATAGAAACACTTTCTTGGCCGGAGCATCGTCTTTCATTCGCATAACATGGCCTAGCTAGCGCAGTCGTTGCGTTTTAATTCGCTAGACTATGTTGATGTCTGCGTATAGCTCGTACAGCTCATCATTAAATCTTCTTCGGTATTCGCCATCGCCAATGCGTAGAGGTCATAAATCTTTCGAAGAACTTTTCTCTCGAACACTGCCAAAGCCGCTTCATCTGCTGTTGTCATGGTCCATGCTTCTGCCCCATATAGCAGGACGGGTACGATAAGTGACTTGTAGAGTATGATTTTCGTTCGCCGAGAGAGGACTTTACTTTTCAATTGCCTACCTGGTCCAAAGTAGCATTTATTGGCACGATTGATTCTTCGCTGGATTTCAGTGCTGATGTTGTTGCTAGTGTTGATGCTGGTTCCCAAATAAACGAAGTCTTTTACTATTTCAAAATTATGGCTGCCAACAGTAGCGTGGTTGCCAAGGCGCGTATGCGCTGACTCTTTGCTCGATGACAGCAGGTACTTCGTTTTGTCTTCATTCACCATCAAACCCATCTTTACCGCTTCTTTTTCCAGTTTGGAGTAAGCAGAACTAACAGCGCGGGTGTTTAGGCCGATGATATCAATGTCATCAGCATATGCCAGTAACTGCACGCTCTTATAGAATATTGTTCCAGTGCGGTTAAGTTCTGCAGCTAGTTTAATTTTCCACAGCATCAAATTAAAGAAATCGCACGAGGGGTCACCCTGTCTGAAACCTCGTTTAGTTTCGAACGGCTCGGAGAGGTCCTTCCCAATTCTGATTGAGCTGATGGTGTTGCTCAACGTCATTTTGCACAGCCGTATAAGTTTTGCGGGGAAACCAAATTCAGACATAGCGGCATATAGGCAGCTCCTTTTCGTGCTGTCGAAGGCGGCTTTAAAGTCGACAAAGAGGTGATGTGTGTCGATTCTCTTTTCACGGGTTTTTCCAAGATTTGGCGCATTGTGAAAATCTGGTCGATGGTAGCTTTACCAGGTCTGAAGCCGCATTGATAAGGTCCAATCAGCCGGTTCACGGCGAAAAGATTATATGCGATATTAAGAAGTCTGATTCCACGACAGTTGGTGCATTTTGCAGTATCCCCCTTCTTGTGGACTGGGCAAACACTTAGATTACAATCGTCGGGTATCCACTCGTCCTCCCATATTTTGCTAAGAAGCTGTTGCATGCGCCTTACCAACTCCTCGCCGCGGTACTTGAATAGCTCCGCAGGCAATCCGTTAGCGCCCACGTCCTTGTTAGCTAAGCGTGGGGCAGTTGAGGGCGAGCAGTTTAGTGTGAGTTATAAGGGAGTAATTTGATGCGCTTGTAGGCGTATGAGTCGTGGCACAGTGGATGACGTACCCGACTCACACGTTTGGGGTTGCAGGTTCAAAGCCCACTGCAAGCAAGCATTTTTTAAATTTATTATCTTTTTTATTTTATAAATTACTATTTTAATGGACTGTATGTTATTTTACTTTGTTTATGGTGTATTTAAAATACGGGACGATGTAAAGCATCGGTACAGCTTATTTATGATATCTTTATTTTAATGTATTTGTTTGTTATTTTTAAATTTATTTAAAGAGAGGTCACTATGTACCTGTTACACCTTGTATTTATTCATTGGGGCGAGCACTGGGGGCTCCAAGGTATTGGCTGCGGGATGAGCCACCTTGTTTTGCTTTGAAAAACCCCTTGTATTTATTCATTGGGGGCGAGCACTGGGGGCTCTGAGGTTTCGCTCTAATGAGCCACCTCATCTTCTATTTGAAGAACCCTTAAAAATGTGATATGGAGGCGAGCACTGGGCTTCGAGGTATTGGCACCCCATCTTCTACTCGAAGAACCTCAATTTTAAATTAAAAACTAAAACTATGTCTTTAGAATATTTCACTAACAAGTTGAGATTTGCAAGCACACTCAATGGTTAATGAAACATACGAAAGAAAAAAGTCATAGTTTAAGTCGCTTAAACACTTGTTGTTTTTCAATTTGGTTTTGCTATTCTAATTTCGTCATAATCGGACGGGGGACATATATTCCATCATCATCGATTGCGGGATCGGGTTCGTCATCTCTGCGCGGTGAATCGCTGCCTCCATTTAGGAGAGCAGAGAAGTATTCCCTCCATAATCTAAGCACTCTGTGGACATCAGTTACAAGGTCGCCGTTTTACCGTTCCTACAGGAGTTTGCCCCGGTCTTAAAACCTTCCGTCTGTCGCCGTATTTTTTGGTAAAATTTTCGGGCGTTATTCCTGGTGGCTAGCAGCTCAAGCTCCCCGCACTCACGCCTATCTGTTTCTGCTTTTTTCTTCCTGAAAAGGCGTCTCGCTTCCTCAACTCACTATAGCGTTCACACACCCCTCTTGTTGCGCTCGCTTTTAACGTAGCCCTGTAGGCAGCGTCTTTTCTTTCGGTTGCAGCGCGGCATTCTTCATCGTACCAGTTGTTTTTTCGTGGCCGCCGGTAACCAATTGTTTCCTCGGAGGCAGTACGAAGTGCTTTGGAGATATGCTCCCACTGCTCCTGTATCCCTTTAGGATGAGTTGTGCTCTCAGAGAGCAGGTGTGAGAGTCGCGTTGCGAAATCATTGGCAGTCTGTTGTGATTGAAGCTTTTCGACGTCTAGCTTTTCTTGTGTTTTTTGTTCCTTGGTTTTAGCCGCGCTGAGGCGGGTGCGTATCTTGGCTGAAACGAGATAATGGCCCGAGTCGATGTTAGGTCCTCGGATCGTACGCGCATCTAAAACACTGGAGGTATGCCGTCCGTCTATCACAACGTGATCGATCTGATTGCGAGTATTTCGATCAAGAGACAGCCATGTAGCTTGATGTATCTTTTTATGCATGAACCTCGTGCTGGATATGACCATGTTTCGAGCACGGGCAAAGTCAATCAGCCTAAGTCCATTAGGAGAAGTTTCATTGTGTAGGCTGAACTTTCCGACTGTAGGGCCAAAAACACCTTCTTTGCCCACCCTGGCGTTAAAGTCAAGTACGACTTTTATATCATGACGGGGCAGCGCTCGTACGTGCGTTCTAATTGTTCAAAAAAGTGTCTTTCACCTCATCGTCTTTCTCTTCTGTCGTACCATGGGCGCAGATGAATGATATATTAAAAAATGTTGCTTTTATTCGGATAGCGGCGAGACGCTCGTCCACAGGCGTGAACGCCAGAAAGCCAGAACTTGGCGACGAAGTCTCTCTCCCACCACGAATCCGACGCCGAAACTGCGCCTATTCGTATGGCCACTCCAGTAGATATCAGAAATTTTGATCTTCTTTCTTCCTTGCTTCATCCAACGAATGGATGGCGGTTATGTCACATTTTGCTTTGACGAGGACATCAACCAGCCGGGTATCTGCACCAATCCCATTCAGGGAGCGGACGTTCCAGGTACAAGAGATAAATAGAGATGGTAAATATCTCTCATTTTATCTACCCCAACATGCTGTCATAAAACCCGACAGCAAAACCACAAAAGTGCGAGTCGTCTTCAACGCATCAAAAATGTCACATTCTGGCAACTCGTTGAACGACGTTCTTCATACATGCCCATACTACAAGATGACTTAATGCCCGTTATACTTAAATAGCGATTTGATAAGTATGTTTTTAATGGCGATATTGAGAAAATGTATCGCCAAATACTCATCCGTGAAGAAGATAAAAATTTTCATCGAATAGTTTTTCGAAAACACCCAACTCTGCCGATAGACGATTTTCGACTGAAAACAGTTACCTTTGGTGTAAATTGGGCGCCATATTTGGCAATTCGAACCCTACACCAACTCGCCCACGACTGTCAAGACGATTTTTTTATTGAATTAAACGTATGTTGATGATATTTGTTCAGACGGTCAAAATATAGAGTCCACTTTGAGATCCATGATCCAAGTTATCGAAGCCTTAAAATCGGCAGGGTTTCCTTTGAGAAAGATGTCGGTAAATCATCCTGAAATTTTAAAACCCGTTCCCGACCCTGATTTGCTAGACGTCGACTTTCTTAAATTCCACGATTCGAGTTCTACAAAAACGCTTGGAATTCAGTGGAACGCGCTAACCGACACCTTCACCTATACGTATGACCCTCCATCGGCGGCAAACACAACTATGAAAAGGCAGATTTTGCTGCATAAACTCTGGATGGAAGGAACGGATTGGGACGAAAACGTGAAGCCCGGGGCTCTCGATAAATGGACTTCAGTTTATGAAAATTTACCCCACATCAGAGAAATTAAAATCCCTAGGTGGGTACAGTATGCCCCCAATAAACTCATCCAGCTGCATGGACTTTCAGATGCTTCGGAAAAAGCATTTTGTGCCTGTATATACTTACGGGTACAAACCCATGAAACTAGTTTTTCATCCCATTTGCTAGCTGCTAAAAGCAAAGTAGCACCCCTTCAAACCGTGAGTCTTCCACGGTTGGAACTCTGTGGAGCAGTCTTACTCTCAAAATTAGTGAAACAGCTGCGGAATGAGCTGAATCTACCCCAACACGAACTCATTCTCTGGTGCCATTCTGCCATCATAATGGCATGGTTAGAAAAACCACCCCATACCTGGAAATCGTACGTCGCCAACCGGACATCGGAATTGTTACAAATGTATTTATTAGAAACGTTGACAACGTCAGTTGCATACAAGTTTCTAGGAACGATAACCCAGAGATTTGGACACTCGAGGCTGCAAACCTCAGGACTTTATCGAATGAACATTATGGTGGGAAGGACCTATTTGGCTTATCAGGCCATCAACTTTTTCGCAAAAGGATATATCTCACCACCCATAACCTATGCCATATGTAGCTTTAATGAGCGGCACCCAAGCATCATACCCGAAAATTCTCGTTTTTTCTCTCTTCTGTTGGACTTCCTCCATTCGAACCTGCTGCACGCCGAAAAACAGCTTATGATCCGAATGGTACAGCAACAGTACTAAATTCCACGTTTGAAGCAAAAGGTAAAATACTCATCTTCCATTGCAAAACATGCACCCTCTACAAACAGCAGATGAAAATGCAGATAGTGACAGACTTGCCACCAGAGAGGTCAACATATTCCCTACCCTTCCACACAACAGGAGTCGACTTTGCTGGACATTTGTTGGCGCACAACGCGTAACGCAAAGATAGTTCACCACATTCCTCAAGGAAGTCGCTACACACGTCGCATAGAACTCACGGATTCTCATGGAAATTCACCCCACCATACGCTCCACACATGGGTGATCTATGGAAAGCGGCCGTGAAAGGTTTCAAGATACACTTTATGAAAGTAGCAAGAAATCAGGAGTTCTCGCGTCAGGAGTACGCGTAGAGGCGGTCCTCAACTCCCGACCGCTCTCCTCTATGTCCGAAGATCCAATGGATCTCCTAGTCCTAACCGTAGGGCATTTCCTACGTGGCGCGCCATTTTATCATTGCCGGAGCCAACTGCAGAGCATCTCACCTTGGTCAATAAATGGCAGAAACTAAAAGTGATTCACCAGCTTTTCAGCACACGATGGAAGAACGAGTACCTCAAGAAACTGCACAAGCGGTACAAATGGAAATACCCTCAACGCAATATTCACGTTGGAGATTTAGTCGTGGTAAAGGATGATTTACTACCCCCGAGCGAATGCCGTTTGGGGCGGGTAATCACTTTACACCCTGGATCGGATAACCATGTTCGAGTTGTGGAACTCAAAACCCAAAACGGACTAATATCCCGGAATATTGCCAAACTGTGCCTACTACCAACTTCCTAGCAGTGCTACCCCTACCTCTGGTATCCTCGGCTTTCATGTTGAAGACATGATCCCATTTTCGGATTAAGTCCGCCCCCTCCGTCTGGCAACACCCGGCCAGTGCCGTCAAGCGCAATCAGTGCACCTCAGCTGTGTCTGCAATCACTACCGCACACACTCACATAGTTTAGTTTACATTAAACTACCGAACCAAACGCATCGATCGTGCCCGCATCATTCGTTCAGTTTTTTCGCCTGCCCGCCGTCGCGCAGTGTTTGGATATTTAAACAAATTCATTTTTTATAAAAATGTTTATATTTGAAAAGTTTTAATTTTGAATCAAATATATATATATATGTTTCATTAAACCCGTGTGCACCCTTTTTTCGTAAATGCAGCGTTAGTGAATTAGACATGGTCCTGCGAGCCGGATCACCTAACCGGATCAAACACTACATTTTACGAATATGGGAAGAATGAACAGACGTTTAAGTCCACAACCAATTAACGGCTCATTAACAATTAAGACAGGATTCATTTGATACCCATATCGTACAAGCACATTCTAGAGTCAGCCCTGGTCCACCTTTATGGCGATATCCCCAAATGGCGTCCACCTGTATAACAATGGCCCACTCCCTTTTAGGATACTCTTTAATACCTTCCATTTGATACCCACGTCATACAAACACATTCCAGGGTTACTATAGATTCATTTTCCTAGTTGGTGATTTTCCCTTATTTTGTCTCCGAAGCTCTCAGCTGAGTATGTAATGTTCGGTTACACCGGAACTTAGCCTTCCTTACTTGTTAAAAATACAAACAGATAAAACTAATTAGTGTAGCTTTTATACTTTTCTGTGTTTATTCATTAAAAATACAAACATTATATCAAATGGCCTTTCACAATTCAAGAGCACAATTAAGCTGTGCAAATATATAAACAAAACATTAGGAAATTTTCTTTTCAAAACAGCCAAATATTTGCTTGTGCCCATTTCCTGAATCTAGAGATTTCTACTTATTTTTATTCACACAATCCCTTAACGTATAAATAGTCTCTAGATTTTTGAATCCATTAGGAACCCAATAAAGCAATAATGAGATAATTAAGAATTTGTATTTTGTAGTAGTAGTAGTAGTAGTAGTTTATTTATTTTCTTTCAAAAATGGAATTACAAAAGTAAAAGCAAAATTAACCTGAACTAGATATAAAATGAATAAAAAATTGTTTAGACAATAACAATAAATGTTGTGTGTCTTAATATCACTTATATCTAAACAAACATTTAGGAAAATTCGTTCATAATAAGACTTCTATATTTAAGACAATTACTTAAATAAACGTAAAGCGAATGATAGTTACAACCTTTAAGGATATTTATCACCATCTGCAGATCTAAAACTTTCTCACCAAAACAATTATACCGAATATCTTTATATATAGGACATTTCCCAATGAAATGGTATGTGTCTTCAACACCATTTAGATTGCAAATAGAGCAGTTTACGGAAGCCACGTTTTTGAAAGTTCTAGCATTAAGATTTAGCAAGCCACCCCTTGCCCGGAAGTTCAGACTTATGGCATACGCAGAATACGTTTCATTAAAATAGGTGGAGTCCGTAGGAATCAAGCCGGAGTAGAGGTCATGTGACCTAGACTGGCGTGCACTTTCGGTGTAGTTATCAAACTCTTTTTGAATAAATTTTTCTAGTACTATTGGAATACTAAGCTTGAGCGATGCGTGGGAGAAGTCCGACTGGGGAATCATGTCAACACTTTCGTAAATCTTTTTCCACTTTTTGACCCAGTAGGAACCTTGCCTTACTGCTTCCTCTGCTACAACGCGGGGGAGTCTGTTTGGAGTCAAACTTAAACAGCGTGAAATAAAAAAGCATGTGTGTACGCAAAGTATGTATGAATAGGGAGCATAAACCTGATTCTAGGCGTATCATATAATTTGGTGTGTTAGATGGCAGAAGGATTAACTTTTTTACAAAGAAACGCAGAAGTTTCTCTACGCATTCAAACTTATCAACTCTCCATATTTGGGCACCGTAAAAAATGATGGACCTACATGCGGCGTCAAAAATATTCATCTCTTTTGAGATACAAATTCGAGGGTTATTTATGTATTTTAACCATGTAGCATTTATAGCTGTCTTAACCTCTGCCAGTTACGCCTCAAGGTGCTTTATGTCCGATAATTTGTAGTTCAATAGAACTCCCAAGTACTTGTACTCATTAACAATTTCAATGATCTCGCTCCCATAATTCCATTGAAAAGTAGGAGACTTTTTACATTCCCTGAAAACTATTATTATGGATTTGGCGAGGTTAACTCTCAAGCCCCACTGCATACTGTACTCGTAAAGCTCATTTATCATTTTCTGTAAAACTTGTGCCGAGTCGGCTAAAAGCACGAAATCATCGGCGTACATAAGAGATTTTACTGTTGTGTCCGCAACCTGTACACCGCCGGTGAGACTGTCACTTAGGTCATTTATATAGAGAAAAGATTTGGACTCAGCAAGCAACCTTGTCGAACACCTTGATTGACAGTAAACGGCTCAGAAAGCACTCCACCAAACCATACCTGACTTGATGTATCTTTATAAATGAGTCGCAGAACCTATATAATGTGGCTGGAGAGACCGATATGAGCCAACTTGTAAAAAAGCATATTCCGAGGAACTGTGTCAAAAGCACATGAAAAATCCACAAAGAAAGCGAAAGTTTTCTTCTTCGCACTGAAGTTTAAGTGTACTATACCTGTTAAATTGAACAGATTGTCCATTGTTGAATAGGTTTTGCGGAAACCCTCCTGATGTTCCGTAATTATATTGTTACAATCAAGCCACGCGAATTTGTATTTTGTGCACCGACGTTATAACTATACACCGATTTTAGTATGCCACTCTTTACTTGTATATATACTAGACATGCTTGTGTTTCAACCTACTCTCACTCGCTGGATTTCCTCCTATCTCTGTCGCAGAACACAAAGAGTAATCTTTAAAAATATGTTTTCGAGTATCATTAGTGTCACCTCTGGTGTTCACCATGGCAGCCATCTTGGCACGGTTCTGTTTTTGCTATTTATAAACGATATCTCTACAACTATAAAACATTCTAAAATCTTGATGTATGCTGATGATATAAAACTTTTTAAGACTTTCGCGTCGGTTGAAGAACGTTCCTTACTTCAGACGGACTTAAATTGCTTAGCTGCTTCGTACAATGTGAACCATATGCCGCTCAATCTTCAGAAATGTAAATTTATGTTTTTCTAGTAGGATTTAACAACCAAAACCTTGAAAGTATTTTTGTAGACTTGGGAGTTACAATGAACT
Organism: Eurosta solidaginis; assembly: GCF_040869045.1. NCBI lineage: Eukaryota > Metazoa > Arthropoda > Insecta > Diptera > Tephritidae > Eurosta > Eurosta solidaginis. The sequence goes on from NC_090323.1 coordinate 170,632,777, forward strand.
GCAAACTTAGCTTCAACACTCATATAAGTGTCGCTGTCAATAGAGCTAAAGGTGTCATAGCATTTGTGAAAAGGTGGCCAAAAGAGTTGAGCGACACCTACGTTACGAAAACCCTCTTCACAACATTGGATAGACCGATATTAGAGTATGGCTCAATAGTCTGACATCCGCGTTTTCAAGTCCATACTGACAGGATCGAATCAATACAAAAACAGTTTTTACTATTTGCCTTAAGGAATTTTCAATGGGACTCTGCGTTTGATCCCCCACCTTATACTAATCGATTAAAACTTATCAATCTTCCAATTCTTGCTAGTCGTAGAGAAATGCTTGGTGAAATATTCATGACAAAACTACTAAATGAATCGATTTCAAGTCCATTTCTTCTGAACGAAGTGAACATTGGTGTTCCCTGTCGCACTACAAACCTCTTCTTTTAAAACAATGTAGAACGAATTTCGAACTTAACGAACCTTTCCGGTACTTGTGCCAAGATTATAACTCTCACTCAAACACATTTTCTATAAAAAAGACTGCCCTTATCTCTCTTAATCGTTAATGCTGTATACGTTTGTTTCTATATTCTATTTATTTAAGTTTTACCCTCACCTGATGATATTTCTTCTGAGCAGTTTTAAATCTCGACGCTTGACAAACCCCTGCCCATCAATGACTCGGCACAAAAAAAAATTATAAATATGTAATAAAATTAATACAAAATAAAATAATGAACTGGATTACGTCCAATTATATAATTTTTCTTTCATCTAAGGTGGAACTTTAACTCTCCATAGTTTTGCAAACAGTTTAAGTAGCACGTGAACGCCGAAGCACCCGCGAGGGTCTAGATAATTCATTTCTAGTAAACAGTTCGCGAATAAATGCTCTACCACATTCAGTTGTATATCAGCCTTTGGAATTCAAACTATATTCTGCCGTCGGCATATCAATAACAACTCAGCGCTGATTCTTTACAAAATGTTCTAGGTATGCGATTTTGTAAACTCTATTAGACAAACCTCACACCAATGACAAAGTGCCTACCCTAGTGAGGGCACAACAACTTCACTAAGTCATTAATAGACATTCAGACCGTCTCCTCCATTTTTTGTTTTAAATACGTGAATTATTACCATAGTTACAGCTTCAAAATCGGGGTGGAAAACTAAGTTAAAAAATGGCGGAGCCACGCCAGTTTTTAAACTTTGAATTGATGTTGCTGGCGACCCAAATGTTAGTCCAAATACAATATTTGAACGAGTTCATTTCGTTAATATCTTGTCTAGGTCAGTTCAAAGTTTCAGCAACTGCTTGAGCCTTAACTCAGAAATGATGTAGACCACAAAAAAGTACCTCAGCCTAGACATGTGGAGAATTTCATGATGTTCAACTTCGAACTGAGCGTGAAACTCGAGCAACGCATTGGAAGCGAGATATTTCCGAAGTACTAAATTCTGTGACCCCGGGTCTCGAGCATCTCAAGGCGCGCAAATGCGACTAATCATGACTTTTAATATCATTACCATAATATCAAAACGAAGGCATATGCAAGTTTCCAAGTTTTATCTCAAACTCCGGGGTCAAACCCTTGAATGGGTGGGGTAATTTTAATTTTCTTAATAAATAGTGTTTAAGTGAGTTTCTCCACTTAAACCACTCTTCTATGACTCACGCTCATGTGAAGAGTCTACGAGTTCTGTGGTGACTCACGTTCCCGCAGTTTTCCCCACATCAGTCACACATATGTGCATAATGCATCCCTGCATGCACTCGTCACTATTTGACAACTCATTGGAACGGACTTCCAATGTCCAAAAGGTTATATAAGCGCTGGGCGCTTTGCCACTTGCTTCTCTTTTTGCATCACCAATCCACAAGACGGAGCATCTCCCGTAACGACACGGGATCCTACTCAGCAACAACTACAATCAACATACATAAGTATTCAACATAATTCTATTAAATGCCTTTATTTTGCGTAAATTAAAGTTTCATTTGGAATTGCTTTAAAGAATTACATAGCAATTTAATTTTGTAAATAATTGAATAATTTGATAAACTACTGAAAGTGAATACGTAACTTTAAATTAATCTTGTTAGACTAAGGCCAATTGTTTGAATAAATGAATATCATTGAATTTAAAATATAAATCAGCTCGTGGTTTAACATTGGTCCTTCGAGCCGGATTTGGATCAGCAAATTGGCAACGAAAAAATTTCCCTCTAATTCCTTACGCAAAGAAACAACATTGGCCTTAGCTTTGACAGCGATCACTCGCTGAACACACTCTCACACTTCATTTTCGGCATACGGCAAATTTTTCGGCAGCAAGAAAAACAAGCGTGAACAAAAAAGTTGATAAAGAAATAAAATTGTAAAAATCTAGTTAAAAAGCTTAAACATAGAAAAAACAAAGTGAAAATTTAAAAAAGTTGTCGAAAGTAATACCATTTCAAAGAAAATAGTATCGGTATAAAGAAAGCTAGTGTGCGAATACTAAACTAAAACGAAAAAGCAGCATTTTCTTCTGCTGCCCACCGAGGGACATCTGGAGTAATTTTGTAACCATTTTGTGGCGTCAACAGGTGGCACATTTCACACCGGCAAAGCCATATTGCTGGCTCCACGAGGGAGCACCACATCACCGAAAATCACCATAACAGTCCCAGACAGGCACATTGGTAAAGTACAAGGAATTATGTCCAGGTGAGTCTCTGAAAATTTTCGATTTCAAACGGCACATTTACTGTTACCGGCAAACGGTTCATATGTATATATATATATGCACATCGCCAAGTAAAAGTACTCGTTCAAGAAGTACCGAAAATCCCTAAGGTGACTGATATATGTACATACATTTGAGGTTAGATTTGCAATTTGTGCTAAATACCCCCTTTCTCATAATCAATCAATTTCTTCCCATGCAAACTCCCACAAACATGCATACATAATTTTTAAAGCAAATTCTCTTGCATTTGGCGTTAAAATTCTTAATTTTCGTTAAACATACATGGGCATAAAATATACGGTCGAGTCTTTGTTGTTGTAAATTTTTCGTTCGAGCATTTGTGCATACAAAAAGACATCATATACCAGCAAACAGTTGCGCATCATATCGACTTGAGAGTTTCAAATAATAATTTTCAATCAAAGTCCCACTTTCAAGAATTTAATCCCTAAAATCACTCCAAATTGTGATATCACAGCCATTAATGCGTTCTTTTAAAATCCTATCAATTTGCAAGTCCCGTAAGAAAATATATAACTATTCTTAGTCCCTTCTACCTTTTTCAAATACCATAAAACTACACATTAATAATCCAAGAGGTTTGGAACGTAGCAGTTATTCTATTTGTTAATTGATTTCGCAAAACCTAATTGTAATTGGAATACGTGTAATTTTTGGTGTTACTTGGGTTATTTACTGACTCGCTGCCGGCGTCAAGCATACATTTTTTGTACACATGCACATTTTAAGCTGCGATTAACGACAACATAACTTAGCTTGGAAGAAGTGACCATAGAAAATATCTAACTACAGTATCGTGCAATAAAAAAGAAACGGTTGAACACAGACACGTTTATAAAATTGTAAATTCGCTAAAAAATTACACTGTATACATACAAATCCCCAAATATCACCTCCACATACACTTTCTATCCATTTTAAATTTTCCTTAAAATCAAGCTCGAAATCTCATATTACGTTTAAAATTAAACCATGGCAACGGGCGCAGCAGCAATGTCCGCTTTCATTTTCGACTCTAACAATTTTATCAGTTTTTGTTCACATTTTGAAAAGGAAGATCCCGGGGTTAATACCAACACTTTGTTAGAAGTGAAACTCCAAGACCTCACCACACGCTGGGAAACCTTGCAGGCCTCGTATCGCACTGTAGGTCTTGGAGATGTCCAATGTATTTCAACGGACTTCAAAGAGGAAGCAGCTAAGAAATTTGAACTTTGTACTGATAGTTTTTATATCTGTAAGTCCCAAATTTTGGATCAGCTTAAGCTTGTCCAAGGCGCATCGGGCGAAACAAACAACCAATCCCGTCAATCTCTCTCCACATATGTCAACCCCAATTCAGTCCCTTGTATCAAAGTACCCCCTTGCGATACCGAAATATTTTACGTTAGCTACGAAGATTGGCCGTCATTCCGTGACATGTTCACGGCGGTGTATATCAATCATCCCAAATTAACCCTTGCCCAGAAATTGTACCACCTACGAAACAAAGCCAAAGGAAAAGCAGGAGCAATCGTGAAGCAGTATCCATTGGTTGATGGGAATTTTCAATTGGCCTGGGAAGCACTAAGAACACGATTCGAGAATAAACGGATTCTCATTGATATGCAACTTAAGACGCTTTTTAATATTACTCCAGTCACGTTGGAAAATAGCGAGGGAATCCAAAAAGTACAAAATACCATTAACGACTGTTTAATTATTCTCAAATCCCAAGGGGTGTCTGTGTCCGATTGGGATCCTATTCTGATTTATGTGTGTTCCACCAAGCTTCCCGAACAAACCCTTTCTTTATGGGAGCAATCCTTAGAATCCCGAAAAGAGCTCCGCAACTGGTCCCAAATGAACCAGTTATTAACTAGTAGATATGAGGTAGTTGAACGCCTACATGGGTACAAAAGTACCAAATCCCGGAACTCAGTTACCACTAAATCTCCTCCCAAAATCCAAACATATCATTCGCAAGGAAATTTAACTCCGAAATGCAAGTTATGCACTAATCATCATCCACTGAAATCGTGTCCTGAATTTCGTAAGCTAACTGTCGCCGAACGCACGCAGTTCGTAGAGCGAAACCAGTATTGTAGTAACTGTTTCGCCTACAATCATGCACTTTCTAAATGTTCCAGTACATTCCGATGTGCAATTTGTAAGAAAAATCACCATACAATGCTGCACCCCCAAGTCACTAATAAGCCTAACCCAAAATCAAACGGTAGAACTTCCTCTACTACATCCTCTCAAAATCCAGCCTTACTTCACACTGAGTCAAACCAGAAGTCCAGGCATCCGATATTTGACCTAACCAAGGGCAATTGGCAGGAATCCCCTTCATCGGCCAAGACTAGTCCAGGTAGTGAGTCAAAGATCCAAGCGAATTTCTCCACCAATAATGAGAAAACGCTTCTTCCCACCACCCAAGTTCAAATTGAACACCTGGGTTCGCTTTATACCTTAAGAGCCTTAATTGACCAAGGTTCGCAAAAAACCTTTATATCCCAAAAGGCTCAGACTCGTTTACAACTCCCTACATCTAAAGACAATTTTTCAGTCACAGGAATGGGTGGAAAAATTGTCGAAAATACAAACCGAGTTTGTCAACTTACGCTAGTTTCCCAGCGCTACAACACACGCATCAACACCAATGCGATCGTTTTGAAAAAGCTAACGAGTTTTCGCCCATCTTTCCAAATCCCTAAACCAGACGTTTCCTAAATTAAAGATTTAGATCTCGCTGATCCCTATTTTTACACTCCCGGTCAAATAGATCTTGCTATAGGCAGTGACCTCATTCCTCAAATTCTGCTCCAAGGCATCAAACATCAGGTTCTTGGCAGCTTACTCGCGCAAAATACCATATTTGGTTGGTACCTTAGTGGACCTCTATCTTCCAATTATTGTTCCACTTTTCATACATACGCTACCGGGATTTCCGATGAAAATCTCAACATGCAACTGAAACGCTTCTGGGAGATAGAAGAAGTGCAAGAATCACATCAACCATCAGATGACGACGTAATCTGCGAATCGTTTTACAAGGAAACCACCTACAGACACCCTGATGGACGGTACGTCGTACGTCTACCATTTAAATCGGAATTTCCCTCTAATCTCGCCCTTGGTCCCTCTCGGGCGCAAGCCATGAAGCAAGCCATTCGAATGGAGCACATGCTCACTAAGAATCCAGATCTCAAAGACGAGTACGAGCGTGTCTTAGAAGAATATCTCATGCTGAATCACATGAAACCCATCGATCCCAAGGAAATTCAGGAAAACGGTAATTATTTCTCGTATTACCTTCCCCACCATTCAGTAGTTAAGCCAGATAGTAAATCTACTAAGGTTCGAGTAGTTTTCAATGCTTCCAAATCATCCTCATCTGGCAAATCTCTGAATGATATTCTCCACATTGGTCCCACTCTGCAGTCTGATCTAATGTTAGTAATTTTAAATTGGCGTCTTTACAAATTCGTATTCAACGGAGATATCCAGAAGATGTACCGCCAAATATTATTACACGAGGAGGATCAACAATTTCAAAGGATTCTTTTCCGCATGAGCAACGAAACAAAGCTTACCGATTTTGCCCTCAAGACTGTCACGTTTGGAGTAAACTGCGCGCTGTACTTAGCCATACGCACCTTACATCAGTTGGCGAATGATTCGAGAGTCACTTATCCCTTAGCAAAGCGAATTTTAACAGAGGAAAGCTACGTGGATGACATACTGTCCGGTGGACATGACATCGCATCTTGTATCCAGACCCAATCCCAAACAATTAGTTGTTTAATGTCTGCAGGTTTTCCCCTTAAAAAGATCACTGCTAATCATCCCGATCTCCTTAGTCACATCTCAGCAGAAGACTTGCTCGATTCAGATTTTCTGAAATTCGATTGTTCCAGTTCTACTAAAACTCTTGGCATCCGATGGAATGCTTTAAGGGATGACTTTTCATATACCATTGAGCCAACCCAGCCCCCTACTAGTGCAACCAAGAGGCAGATTTTATCGTCGGTGTCGAAACTTTTTGACCCCGCAGGGTGGCTAGCGCCAATTCTTATTCAGGCGAAAATATTGTTGCAACAAATATGGCTGGAAGGCACGGATTGGGACGAATGTGTCAAACCATTATCTCTCCAAAAATGGCTACATGTTTTAGCAGAATTCCCAATGATAGAGCAAATTCGAATACCGAGATGGACTGAATTTTCCCCTAATAACAAAATACAAGTACACGGATTTTGTGATGCATCAGAGAAAGCGTATTGTGCGGCCGTTTACCTTCGTTCACAGTCAAACAGCAAAGTCTCGTCTCATTTACTTTTCTCTAAAACTAAGGTTGCGCCATTACAAACAGTGAGCCTTCCGCGCCTGGAGCTGTGTGGAGCAATCTTACTGTCCAAATGCATCAAAAATGTCATCAATCAACTTCCCTTAAGAAATATCGAACTCTTTTTATGGTCAGATTCATCGATCGTTTTGTCATGGCTTGAAAAACCGCCATGCACATGGAAAGTCTACGTGGCAAATCGCACATCCCAGATCATACAAAATGTTGGAAACATCAAATGGCGCCACGTATCCACAAACCACAACCCTACTGATCTCGGTACTCGAGGGTGTAGGCCTCAAGATTTAATCCAACTACAAATTTGGTGGAAAGGCCCTGACTGGCTGCTAAAACCTTCCGATTGGATTATTTTAGTACGTTTTCATAATGTCTAACTGCATTAAATGCAAATCTAAATGTTCAGCCAACGACCACCTTGCGCGTGGTATTTGTTGTTCAAAAACCCACCTAAAGTGCACTAAACTGAATTCAACTTGTTTAAACGTAATATCCACAAACAAAAATATTGTGTTTAAATGTGACAAGTGTTGTGACAAAATTGCTCCATTTAGCAAAGAGAAACTTGATGCGCTTAATAACATAAATCAACTTAACGATTTCGTTCAAGCCTTCGTAAATATACATAATGATAATATATATGCCTACCAACCGGCTTTGTCACTTCTAAAATCTATTTAGTGGTAGATTTTCAAAAAAAAAGGGTGGTAGATCTCCTAAAAATAGTGGTAGAATTTTCAAAAACATTAAAACCAGTTTTGTCACTTCTAAAATCTATTTAGTGGTAGATTTTCAAAAAAAAGGGTGGTAGATCTCCTAAAAATAGTGGTAGAATTTTCAAAAACATTAAAACCAATTTTTTTCAAATTATTTTTTTTCAACCATTAAAACGAACATAACAACTTCAAGTGCATTAACAACATACTGTCACGGATATTAGCATCACTAAGCTATACCATCACTAAGGCGATGCTAAGGCCATGCCAAGCAGTATTTACGTTAATAATCAAATCAAGTATACACATATATAAGGCAGCCCAGAGAGATGTCACACACAGATGCATTTACTTATACGCCTATGTGCGCGCGAGAGACTGTAAACTACAAACATTCACATCAATAATTCAATCTTTATGTATCTACATAAACGAATAAATAATTGCGTCTACACATATGTACCATGTACGAATACGAGCAGCGGAGAGTCAATGCGCAAACACATGCATATAGCTGAGAAGTTTGAGAGCTCATGGACAATGCTAGTACATTCTGGAAAAATGCGAACGAGGAAAAAAGGGTATAAAAGGCAACAGATGAAGAGGCGCTGAAATTCAGTTTGAGTTGAGCTATCAATCAGTTTGATTAAGCACGCGATCTGGTGGCCAATAGTAGAGTTTCATTTGAATTATCAATCAGTTTGGTTATTAAGCCAGCGAGTAGCAAAGTATAAGTGTTATTGTGAAGTACTTTAATAAAGGCAATTTTTCCATTATTCAATATTGGAGTTATTTATTCAACAGTTTAGTGATTCGAACTTAGCAGAGGATTGCAAATAAGAGGATTTGCAAGTAAAATTCGTTACAATACATATAAACATCTGTATGAAGAGTATGTGTATACTGTATAGGCTTTAGACCTTATCAAATAAAAAAATATAATTAAATAATAGTGGGACTCTCACCTAGTTTTTAATTCTGAAGTTAGTAGTCGGTAGTTCTTAGGCGTTTTTGTTTTTTAATAAACTATTTGAATAAGTATCAAAGAACTAGTCTTAAAAGTTTTAAAATTTTTTTTACTACAAAAACCTTAACAGCTGAAATTGATAATCAAATGCGAACTACCGACTAAGAACTTTAACAATCCATGTGTGGATACGACTAAAGTTAATTTACAGTCTCCAAATATTCCATTTTTCATAACACTTCAAACCACGGTTGCCACTTTGGGTCCATTTGGACCAAAAATGGTCCCTTTCACCCCCATTTGGTCCGCTGGCCCCTTTTTTTCAATTCTGGTCCTTTTTAGGCAGTAGCCACGATTTTGGTGCTTTTCTTCCTTTTTCACTGAGGTTAAAATTTACAACTCTGCCCACAACATTTGGCACAATTTCATTACACATATAATTTTAAATTTACTTAGGTATATGGAAATCTTACCACAAAAATTGCTCAGTCAATGAAATGTAGCAGACCTTTTCATAGGAAATAATTTAGGCGAGGCATTAATAAGAAAGTGATGGATCTAAGGGGAAACACATTACACGGACTTATCAGAAAAACTTCTTGTTTTAGTATCCAGATATTTCAATCGATTATCAAACACTTTTCGTGATAGATTTTGTTTCACTAGTTGAGCTAAGAAAATTTTTCTCAAATGCACGTGTGCTTCTAAGAAATTTGGCAGGGCTTTCCACTGATGGAGCCAATACGATGGCCGTCGAGTTAAGATTTGAATTGAAAACTAAGTAAAATATGAAACTAATCTGTTTTATGTTTGGTAACACTTTCAAAATTTTTTACAAAGAAATCGTATGTAAAAATTGCAGGAGTATTGTGTTGTTAAGGCACGCCGAATGCTTGAAAACTAAGCAGCTTGGCATAAGAAATATTTTAACTGTAAGTAAGGCAGAAATACTTCTTGAAAGCGGTAACTTTATAAATTAAAATATAAATTTACTTTTATATTCAGATTTTGAAGCAAATGCAAAAAAGATTTGATTTCGAAAGAAGTGTTTTGTGTTTTATTCTCGTAGCTACAGAACCCCATAAACTTCAATAACAACGCTGTTAACTAATTTGTAGTACCTACTTAAATGTAATCAGGTTCCATTATTGCACAGTTGAAACTTTTAAGAAGTTTGATTTTTAATCTGAAGCTAGTACAAATGACTTCTGCCGCAGCTGTAGGGACAAGGAGGAGATGGAAAGCGTTGAGCACTATCTGTGCCACTGTCCCGCACTGTCAAAAACCGGGTACCAATGCCTCTTTTGGGTGCCTTGCGGAGCTTGAATCTATAAAACCAAACGACATTTTGCGTTTCATTAGGCAAACGCGCTGGTTTAGCCTCACTGGGGTCTAAACTTTCTTCTTCTTCGAAAGTAGGGTAACAGGAAATAGGGGCCCCCGCGTGGTAGCACAACGGGCCACAACGGCCTACGTGAGTCTCCGCTCGGACAGCGGAGGCAGCCAATCTAACCTAACCTGGTAGCTAGATTCAGTAAATGTGAGTTTTTGGAAAATCACACTCACTAAATCTAGGCTTTGGTATGAAATTTCAACGTTCAGGGGAAAAAGTAAGCATCATTTATGATTTACTGAGTTTGCTCATAGTTCGGCTACAGCAAAACGCGAATTTTTTAGCCTTTTCTTACTAAAACCTAACTGCGCTATACATTTTATTTCTTTCCAATTAACAACATAATGCTGGAACTAAGAGATTTGCCAGCAAAACTACATTCAACCGTATAGTTAGTGAAGGCACAGACTTATCCTAGAAATTTGAAAATATGATACCTAAAAGTAGTGTTTTTGTTTGTGCAGTTTGAATGTCTCCTATTCGCTAAGTTTACTAAAATTTTGTATAGGAAACCATGGAAAAATCTTAAAATTTTATGTTTAACAACGACTACGACACTTCTGTGAATGGCTTGGATCACAATCAAATAAAACAAAAATGTGGTCCTGTTTTCTGAGATTTGGTCCTTTTATTCGATGAATTTTGGTCCCAAATGAAAACATGGTGTGGCAACCGTGCTTCGAACATATAATAATACTACTAAAAAACCTCAAAATAACAGATTACTTCAATGGTATCCTACGAATACCAATATCCCGAATTTAATGATATAGCCTTATGCATTGAATCGATTTATTTTTTAAATTTTACAACTTACTTATGCATTAAAACGATTTATTTTTTAAATTTTACACATCCGTGGCATCGAAGGTATCCATCGCATACTGCAATCGACGGCTGAGTGGAATATCGCTCGTATCTCGGCTGCCAGTTCGAGAACGCCCTATCTGAGAATGCTTTTGAAAAACACCATATTTCATGTTTTCTTTTGAAAACGACCTATCTCAGAACTCGATTGAAAAACGCCCAAAATGTTTTTCATAAACGTCCCAGCTTATGTCACAAATTTATTAAATTTAAGCTGAGATAGAGCGTTTTTGAAACAAGTTCTGAAGTAGGCCGTTATTCCAAAATTTTCTGGGATAGAGCGTTTTTGAAACGCCTTCGCCTTTGCCTTCCAACGTAACAATTATAACAACAAACAGAACTCGGGCGCAGTAAATTCTTCGGATGTTCTACCTCAAGCCGCTGCCGATGATGTTGCTATTGTTTCCAAAGATTGATCGAAGAGTAAAGATTTTGCAGGGACGAAAAATAGTGTGAAGCAAGCTTCACAAAATTCTAGTAGGTCACATTCACCACTTACCACAGCAGAATTTGTTAAACTACCACTGTCTGTATTTGTTGTTTAACAATTATTTTTACACTTTTAATTCAGCTAATGAGTTCAGAAATTTAACTTTTACTCTGTAAAACTCCAATCAGTGTATTTGTGTGCTTAAATTTTGTTAAAAATTTTGTTAAAGTTTTTGGTGTGGTGGAAGTGACCTACTAGAATTTTGTGAAGCTCCGCTGCTTTCCACTGAAGTTCGCGCATGCAACATCTTTATATTCAAAAATTTTTGTTGTTTCTTATGCAAATGCAGCTAAAACTAACGCTGCTACTGCAAGCGCAACTTTTCCTACCAAGCAAGCTGAATACAAAAATTTTTGAATATAAATATGTTGCATGCGCGAACTTCAGTGGAAAGCAGCGCAACTTCACAAAATTCTAGTAGGTCACTTCCACCACACCAAAAACTTTAACACAATTTTTAACAAAATTTAAGCACACAAATACACTGATTGGAGTTTTAGAGAGTAAAAGTTAAATTTCTGAACTCATTAGCTGAATAAAAAGTGTAAAAATAATTGTTAAATAACAAATACAGACAGTGGTAGTTTAACAAATTATGCTGTGGTAAGTGGTGAATGTGACCTACTAGAATTTTGTGAAGCTTGCTTCACACTATTTTTCGTCCCTACAATATCTTCTGAATATATGTATACCTGAAGCAGCTGCTAATAAGAAGAATGAGAAGAAGAACAATGCGAAAAATAAAAACAATAAAAACAAACACACTGTTATTATCGGTTCGAACATAAACAATGAGTTGGATGTTGCTGTTCGATTTAAATGGATTCACTTGTCGTCTTTCAAACCAACTGTTAGCGCTGACAGCATACTGGATTCTGTTGGTAAACCAACAAATCTAGATAAAAATTCTTTGCGATGCTTTAAATTAGTACAAAAAATCGCCGATAATGATAGTAGCAAGAATACCGAAAAGGCTTCTCCCAACAGAATAAGCTTTAAACTGGGTATTTGTGAATCTCAGTATGAATCATAGTTTAATGCTAAGTTGTGGCCTAGCAATGTAAGGGTGCAACCATTTCGGGTTTTTCGATCCGCCAAACCAAACGTCCAAGAACAATGACAACAACAATGCGTATACTTCTTCAACTAACATGACATGAAAGTATACAATGTATTATCACAACGTCAGCGGCATGCGAACAAAATCAACGCAATTTCGGCGTAACGTATGTGCTCATGATTATGTTATTGTTGTGATATGTGAAACGTGGTTAAATCAACATATTTCATCCTGTGAATTTTTTGATGATTACTACCATGTTTATAGCTTGGATCGTTGTCCTGAAAGTTCAGGGCTTGAGCGTGGCGGTGGAGTGCTGATTGCTATTAGAAATGACTTGTGCAGTAGTGCTGTGGATCTTAACTCATATGGCACTAAGATTGAACAGATCTACGTTAAAGTTAAATTTTCTAAATCAAAATGTATTTTTATTGTATTGCCTTATATTCCTCCCAATAGTACTATTGATGTTTATGAAAACACTTAGCCAACCTAATCTTGGTATACAATAATTTAACTCAATGCGATGAGCTTATTTACCTTGGTAACTTTAATTTAGGTAATATTGAATGGATATCCACTGATAATTTAACCTCACCATCCAATTTGAGATCAGATATCGATATACTGTTTGTGAGCAATATATTATATTAAAACTTAAATCAAATTAACTCTATTGTTATTTATTTAAATCGCTTTTTAGACCTAGTTTTTATTTCTGCTGATTTGAATTTTTCTTGTGGGGAATGCATTGCACCATTATTAAATAATAGTATTCATCACAAAGCACTCACCATAGAATTTCAGTTCTACCAATTCGATAGGAATGTCGTTTATGATACCAAGTCATATAACTATAATAAAGCAGATGTTACTGGAATTAATAATTATCTTAATAATGTTGACTGGTCATTTCCAGACTCCTTAGATGATCCACAGTTATTATACAGCAAGATAACCCATATATTTACTCTTATGATTTCAAATTTTGTTCCTCAACATGAATTAAGGTCCAACAATAAGCCTCCTTGGTTCAATCACAGATTGTGTTCCTCAAAAATTTAAAAAATAAAGCCTACAAAAGGTATAAAACAACGACTTCAGAGGCCGATCATTCAGTCTTCATCCGTCTAAGAAAGGTCTTTGATTGTTTTACTAATTTTCCCTACAAGAAACATATGTTTAGAATTGAATCCAACTTGAGACAAAATCCTAAAAGTTTTTAGCAATACATCAACAGGAAATGAAAAAGTTGTGGGTTTCCAACTACTCTGTCTTACGATGGTACTGTATCCGAAAACATAGTTGATTCTTGTAATCTCTTCGCAAATTTTTTTCAAAAAGTGTATGAAGTTCATGCGCCTAGTGACTATACAACGCCCAAAGCCTTGACATTGGATCAAATTGATGGCTTTAGCGTCTCGACACAGGATGTTTCGAACGCAATATCTATTCTAAACAAGTAAGGAAGGCTAAGTTCGGGTGTAACCGAACATAACATACTCAGTTGAGAGCTATGGAGACAAAATAAGGAAAATCAATCTGGGGTAACCCTGGAATGTGGTTGTATAACATGTGTATCAAATGAAAGGTATTAAAGAGTATTTTAAGAGAGAATAGGCCATAGTTCTATGGATGAACGCCATTTAGGGATATCGCCATAAAGGTAGACCAGGGCTGACTCTAGAATTTGTTTGTACGATATGGGTATCAAATGAAAGGTGTTACTGAGCATTTTAAGAGGGAGTGGGCCTTAGGTCTATCGGTGGACGCCTTTTCGAGATGTCCCCATTAAGGTGGACCAGGGGTGATTCTATAATGTGTTTGTACGATATGGGTATCAAATAAAAGCTGTTAATGAGTATTTTGAAAAGGAGTGATCCTTAGTTCCATAGGTGGACGCCGTTTCGAGATATCGCCATAAAGGTGGACCAGGGGTGTCTCTAGAATGTGTTTGTACGATATGGGAATCAAATGAAAGGTGTTACTGAGCATTTTAAGAGGGAGTGGGCATTAGGTCTATAGGTGGACGCCTTTTCGAGATATCGCCATTAGGGTGGGCCAGGGGTGACTCTAGAATGTTTGTACGGTATGGGTATCAAACGAAAGGTGTTACTGAGCATTTTAAGAGGGAGTGGGCATGAGGTCTATAGGTGGACGCCTTTTCGAGATATCGTCATTAGGGTGGGCCAGGGGTGACTCTAGAATGTGTTTGTACGATATGTGCATCAAACGAAAGGTGTTACTGAGCATTTTAAGAGGGAGTGGGCATTAGGTCTATAGGTGGACGCCCTTTCGAGATATCGCCATTAGGGTGGGCCAGGGGTGACTCTAGAATGTTTGTACGATATGGGTATCAAACGAAAGGTGTTACTGAGCATTTTAAGAGGGAGTGGGCATTAGGTCTATAGGTGGACGCCTTTTCGAGATATCGCCATTAGGGTGGGCCAGGGTGACTCTAGAATGTGTTTGTACGATATGGGTATCAAATGAAAGGTGGTAATGAGTATTTTAAAAGGGAGTAATCCTTAGTTCTATAGGTGGACGCCTTTTCGAGATGTCGCCATAAAGCTGGACCAAGGGTGACTCTAGAATGTTTGTACGGTATGGGTATCAAACGAAAGTTGTTACTGAGCATTTTAAGAGGGAGTGGGCATTTTCACAGAGAACAGTTACCGTCATAGAATCTATGCTCCTACCAAATTTGAGAAGGATTGGTAAATTTTTGTTCGACTTATGGCAATAAAAGTATTCTAGACATACTAAATGAAAATGGGCGGAGCCACGCCCATTTTGAAATTTTCTTTTATTTTTGTATTTTGTTGCATCATATCATTACTGGAGTTGAATTTTGACTTAATTTACTTATATACAGTAAAGATATTAAATTTTTTGTTAAAATTTTAATTTAAAAAAATTTTTTTTTAAAAAGTGTGCGTGTTCTTAATCCAATTTTGCTAATTTTTATTTAGCACATATAGAGTAATAGTAGTAACGTTCCTGCCAAATTTCATCATGATATCTTCAACGACTGCCAAATTACAGCTTGCAAAACTTTTAAATTACCTTCTTGTAAAAGTGGGCGGGGCCACGCCCATTGTCCAAAATCTTACTAATTTTCTATTCTGCGTCATAAGGTCAACCCATCTACCAAGTTTCGTCGCTTTATCTGTCTTTTGTAATGAGTTATCGCACTTTTTCGGTTTTTCGAAATTTTCGATATCGAAAAAGTGGGCGTGGTTATAGTCCGATATCGTTCATTTTAAATAGCGATCTGAGATGAGTGCTCAGGAACCTACATACCAAATTTCATCAAGATACCTCAAAATTTACTCAAGTTATCGTGTTAACGGACGGACGGACGGACGGACGGACGGACGGACGGACGGACGGACGGACATGGCTCAATCAAATTTTTTTTCGATCCTGATTATTTTGATATATGGAAGTCTATATCTATCTCGATTCCTTTATATATGTACAACCAACCGTTATCCAATCAAACTTAATATACTCTGTGAGCTCTGCTCAACTGAGTATAAAAATATGTATATGTTTATTAAGTCTATGATCGAAAAGAATCTTACAGACTAGATACATATGAATAGAAAGATATAAAAACTATATAGTCAAACTTATATATGTAATTACCGTGTAAATAATAAACATTTCGTCCAGAGAAAAGATAGTCCCTCCAGAAGAACGAAAAGTCCAAGCTCTACTTACTTTGGATATTGAACCTGATATACTTGATCGCTTCTCATCATGGCCGAGAGCTCTCCGGGTGATAACTTACATGTTTCGTTTTATACATCGAACCAAGCCCATACAGTCCACTCCATCAATAAATTATGAATCCCTAGTTATCTCCCAAGCAGAAATTCACTGGGTCAAAGCACGCCTGATTAGGCTCACTCAGGAAAGATATTACCATAATGAATATGCAACAAAAGTAAACTTTTGCCTTTGAATCCTTCTCTAGATGAAAACGGCCTTCTTCGAGTAAGTGGTCGATTAGCCAACTCCAATCTCCCACACAATGAAAAGCACCCTATAATCATTCCTGAATCTTCACGGTTTTGCCATCTTTTTCTCCAATTTGTACACAATGAATTAATGCATGCTGAGCATCAACTCATGATCCGGACGGTTAGGCAAGAATATTTCATTCCTCGACTGAAGTCGAAAATAAAACTATGTATTCGCAGTTGCAAAACGTGCACCATTTTTAAGAAGAATACTCAATCCCAAATCATGGCAGCTTTACCACCAGAACGCTCCAACTTCTCCTTACCATTCACATTTACCGGGTTGGACTTCGCAGGTCCCTTGGATCTCAGGTCGTCAGCTCTCCGAAAATCGTCGATAATAAAGGGTTATGTCTGCGTTTTTGTATGTTTTTCAACAAAAGCAATTCATTTAGAGCCTTGTTCTGACCTTTCCAGCAAAGCCTTCGAAGCAGCGTTTCTGCGATTCATTGGAAGGCGTGGGCTACCAAAATGAGTATATTCTGACAACGGGAAAAACTTTGTCGGCGCAAACCGAGCCTTTCAAAGGGCTTTCGACCGGTTCCTCAAATCAACGTCCGTCGATATTCAAGCAAGACATGGCATACATGGGTTCGAATGGCAGTTCTTACCACCGAATGCACCTCACATGGGTGGCCTGTGGGAGGCAGCTGTCAAAAGCTTCAAATTGCATTTTAAACGTGTCGCTGGAAGCCACCACTTCACCTTTGAAGAATTAGCTACATTGCTCGCGCGTATCGAAGCGGTGCTCAATTCCCGTCCACTATCGCCTATGTCGGACAATCCCGACGAATTACTAGCCTTGACACCAGGACATTTTCTGCGGGGTGCGCCATTGCTGGCTCCCCCAGAACCCCGAATAGATAATCTTTCACTTCAGAATCGATGGGAAAAACTAAAGATTCTTCACCAACAATTCAGCCAGAGATGGAAGGACGAATATCTTAAGGAGTTACATCGGCGTTATAAATGGAAACACCCTCAGAAAGATATCTCCGTAGGTGACTTTGCGGTCGTCAAAAATGACTTACTTCCCCCTCAAGAATGACGCTTAGGCCGAATTGAGAAGGTCTACCTTGGAGCGGATAATCGTGTCAGAGTTGCGGATGTTCGAACACAGCATGGTCGTTTCACTAGACCAATCGTAAAACTATGTCCCCTACCAATTTATTCCGATGCGCCAACTCCCTCAACTCCCTAATTTTATCTACACTAACTTCACAATCTCATTAACTTTTTTACAAAGAAACGCAGAAGTTTCTCTACGCATTCAAACTTATCAACACTTCATATTTGGGCACCGTAAAAAATGATGGACCTACATGCGGCGTCAAAAATGTTCATCTTTTTTGAGATACAAATGCGAGGGTTATTTATGTAGTTTAACCACGTAGCATTTATAGCTGTCTTAACCTCTGCCAGTTTCGCCTCAAGGTGCTTTATGTACGATAATTTGTAGTTCAATAGAACTCCCAAGTACTTGTACTTATTAACAATTTCAATGATCTCGCTCCCATACTTCCATTGAAAAGTAGGAGACCTGTTACATTCCCTGAAAACTATTATTATGGATAGGGCGAGGTTAACTCTCTAGCCACACTGCATACTGTACTCGTAAAGCTCATTTATCATTTTCTGCAAAACTTGTGCCGAGTCGGCTAAAAGCACGAAATCGTCGGCGTACATAAGAGCTTTTACTGTTGTGTCCGCAACCTGTACACCGCCGGTGAGACTGTCACTTAGGTCATTTATATATATCGAGAAAAGAGTTGGACTCAGCAAGCAACCTTGTCGAACACCTTGATTGACAGTAAACGGCTCAGAAAGCACTCCACCAAACCATATCTAACTTGATGTATCTTTATAAATGAGTCGCAGAAACTCTATAATGTGGCTGGAGAGACCGATATGAGCCAACTTGTAAAAAAGCATATTCCGAGGAACTGTGTCAAAACCACATGAAAAATCCACAAAGAAAGCGAAAGTTTTCTTCTTCGCACTGAAGTTTAAGTGTACTATACTAGCTAAATTGAACAGATTGTCCATTGTTGAATAGTTTTTGCGGAAACCCGCCTGATGTTCCGTAATTATATTGTTACAATCAAGCCACGCGAATTTGTATTTTGTACACCGACGTTATAACTATACACCGATTTTAGTATGCCACTATTTACTTGTATATATACTGGACATGCTTGTGTTTCAACCTACTCTCACTCGCTGGATTTCCTCCTATCTCTGTCGCAGAACACAAAGAGTAATCTTTAAAAATATGTTTTCGAGTATCATTAGTGTCACCTCTGGTGTTCACCATGGCAGCCATCTTGGCACGGTTCTGTTTTTGCTATTTATAAACGATATCTCTACAACTATAAAACATTCTAAAATCTTGATGTATGCTGATGATATAAAACTTTTTAAGACTTTCGCGTCGGTTGAAGAACGTTCTTTACTTCAGACGGACTTAAATTGCTTAGCTGCTTCGTACAATGTGAACCATATGCCGCTCAATCTTCAGAAACGTAAATTTATGTTTTTCTAGTAGGATTTAACAACCAAAACCTTGAAAGTATTTTTGTAGACTTGGGAGTTACAATGAACTGCAAACTTAGCTTCAACACTCATATAAGTGTCACTGTCAATAGAGCTAAAGGTCATAGCATTTGTAAAAAGGTGGCTAAAAGAGTTGAGCGACACCTACGTTACGAAAACCCTCTTCACAAAATTGGATAGACCGATATTAGAGTATGGCTCAATAGTCTGGAATCCGCGTTTTCAAGTCCATACTGACAGGATCGGATCAATACAAAAACAGTTTTTACTACTTGCCTTAAGGAATTTTCAATGGGACTCTTCGTTTGATCCTCCATCTTATACTAATCGATTAAAACTTATCAATCTTCCAATTCTTGCTAGTCGTAGAGAAATGCTTGGTTAAATTTTCATGACAAAACTACTAAATGGATCGATTTCAAGTCCATTTCTTCTGAACGAAGTGAACATTGGTGTTCCCTGTCGCACTACAAACCTCTTCTTTTAAAACAATGTAGAACGAATTTCGAACTTAACGAACCTTTCCGGTACTTGTGCCAAGATTATAACTCTCACTCAAACACATTTGATATGTCGGACTACCTTTTTTCTATAAAAAAAGACTGTCCTTATCTCTCTTAATCGTTAATGCTGTATATGGTTGTTTCTATATTTTATTAAAGTTTTACCCTCACCTGATTATATTTCTTCTGTAGCTGAGCAGTTTTAAATCTCGACGCTTGACAAACCCCTGCCCATCAATGACTCGGCACAAAAAAAAATTATAAATATGTAATAAAATTAATAAAAAATTAAGTAATGAACTGGATTACGTCCAATTATATAATTTTTCTTTCATCTAAG
This sequence comes from Eurosta solidaginis, assembly GCF_040869045.1. Classification (NCBI taxonomy): domain Eukaryota; kingdom Metazoa; phylum Arthropoda; class Insecta; order Diptera; family Tephritidae; genus Eurosta; species Eurosta solidaginis. The sequence goes on from NC_090323.1 coordinate 170,652,792, forward strand.
GTGGAACTTTAACTCTCCATAGTTTTGCAAAAAGTTTAAGTAGCACGTGAACGCCGAAGCACCCGCGAGGGTCTAGATAATTCATTTCTAGTAAACAGTTCGCGAATAAATGCTCCACCACATTCAGTTGTATATCAGCCTTTGGAATTCAAACTATAGTCTGCCGTCGGCATATCAATAACAACTCAGCGCTGATTCTTTACAAAATGTTCTAGGTATGCGATTTTGCAAACTCTATTAGACAAACCTCACACCAATGACAAAGTGCCTATCCTAGTGAGGGCACAACAACTTCACTAAGTCATTAATAGACATTCAGACCGTCTCCTCCATTTTTTGTTTTAAATACGTGAATTATTACCATAGTTACAGCTTCGAAATCGTGGTGAAAAACTAAGTCTAAAAATGGCGGAGCCACGCCAGTTTTTAAACTTAGAATCGATGTTGCTGGCGACCCAAATGTTAGTCCAAATACAATATTTGAACAAGTTCACTTCGTTAGTATCTTGTCTAGGTCAGTTCAAAGTTTCAGCAACTGCTTGAGCCTTAACTCAGAAATGATGTAGACCACAAAAAAGTACTTGAGCCTAGACATGTGGAGAATTTCATGATGTTCAACTTCGAACTGAGCGCGAAACTCGAGCAACGCATTGGAAGCGAGATATTACCGAAGTACTAAATTCTGTGACCCCGGGTCTCGAGCATCTCAAGGCGCGCAAATGCGACTAATCATGACTTTTAATATCATTACCATAATGTCAAAACAAAGGCATATGCAAGTTACCAAGTTTTGTCTCAAACTCCGGGGTCAAACCCTTGAATGGGTGGGGTAATTTTAATTTTCTTAATAAAAAGATTTTAAATTTTTTTCAGTGCCATAACCTTTTTGACTGATATATGAGAGCTTTTGCTTTGTACCTTCAGAAGAAAACAAAAACTTCCATATGAATTTTAATTATGTATATGTGAGGGCATGCGGGAGTGCTTTGAATTTTTTTTATACTTGAAATGTAAATTTGCATCTGTGCCTATGATTCAGGGCAAACCAGATCTAGATTTTTGACACCATTAGGCACTTAACAAAGCAATAATGAGATAATTAAGAAATTGTATTTCGTATGGAACATTGGGTTTATTAAAGCCTTTAATGTAGAAAACTTGGCTAATTATTTCATTAACCCTCTGGGTGAAATTGCTTAAATGGGTGGGACAGTTGTGAAGAATGCAAATAAAGCCTGCCAGATAACTTTCTGTTCAGCAGAGTTAATCCAAATGATAGACGTACAAGCAATAAATTTGCGAAACTAAGTTCTTGCCCACAGTCAGAGTTTCAAATCGATATGGTAATCTGCAGCGATATCACCATGAAAATCCTCACCGAAGGGCTCCACAGAATGTGAGTGGAACATTACTTGCCCAAAAACACCATATTCGGATGGATATTAAGCGGCCGTGTAGCTGAAAAGGTATCAACCTTCAGCACTCATGTCACGAAATGTACCGATGACCCCATCAGTCAACTTTTGAGACAATTTTGGGAACAGGAAGAAGTTTACCAAACCCAACAATGATCAGCTGCTGACGAATACTGTGAAGCACTCTACCGGATGACCAAAATTCGCGATGAAGATGGACGCTAAAGAGTCAAACTGCCATTCAAGGCGGAATTTCCAGCAAATCTGGCACTCTGTCATTCACGGACCGCAGCACAACAGCAGTACATCAGCATCGAATGAACCCTCGAAAGAAAACCCGAATTAAGAGGCAAATATTTTGAAGTCCTTAATGAATATTTAACCATGGATCACTTGGAACCCGTCTCCCAACAAGAGATAATTAGAGATGGTAAATATCTCTCATTTTATCTACCCCATCATGCTGTCATAAAACCCGACAGCAAAACCACAAAAGTGCGAGTCGTCTTCAACGCATCAAAAATGTCACATTCTGGCAACTCGTTGAACGACGTTCTTCGTACAGGCCCCATACTAAAAGATGACTTAATGCTCGTTATACTTAAATGGCGACTTGATAAGTATGTTTTTAATGGCGATACTGAGGAAATGCATCGCCAAATACTCATCCGTGAAGAAGATACAAATTTTCATCGAATCGTTTTTCGAAAACACCCAACTCTGCCGATAGAAGATTTTCGACTGAAAACAGTTACCTTTGGTGTAAATTGCGCGCCATATTTGGCAATTCGAACTCTACACCAACTCGCCCACGACTGTCAAGACGAATATCCGCTCGCAAAAATTATTTTATTGAATTAAACGTATGTTGATGATATTTGTTCAGGCGGTCAAAATATAGAGTCCACTTTGAAATCCATGATCCAAGTTATCGAAGCATTAAAATCGGCAGGGTTTCCTTTGAGAAAGTTGTCGGTAAATCACCCTAAAATTTTAAAACCCGTTCCCGACCCTGATTTGCTAGACGTCGACTTTCTAAAATTCCACGGTTCGAGTTCCACAAAAACCCTTGGAATTCAGTGGAAAGCGCTAACCGACACCTTCACCTATACGTATGAACCTCCATCGGCGGCAAAAACAACTACGAAAAAGCAGATTTTATAAGCAGTTGCGAAACTGTTTGACCTCGCAGGATGGCTATCGCCAATAATGATTTTTGCGAAAATGTTGCTGCAAACACTCTGGATGGAAGGAGCGGATTGGGACGAAAACGTGAAGCCCGGGGCTCTCTAAAAATGGACTTCAATTTATGAAAATTTACCCCAACATCAGAGAAATTAAAATCCCTAGGTGGGTACAGTATTCCCCCGATAAACTCATCCAGCTGCATGGATTTTAGATGCTTCGGAAAAAGCATTTTGTGCCTGTATATACTTACGGGTACAAACCCATGAAACTAGTTTTCCATCCCATTTGCTAGCTGCTAAAAGCAAAGTAGCACCCCTTCAAACCGTGAGTCTTCCACGGTTGGAACTCTGTGGAGAAGTCTTACTCTCAAAATTAGTGAAACAGCTGCGAAATGAGCTGAATCTACCCCAACACGAACTCATTCTCTGGTTCGATTCTGCCATCATAATGGCATGGTTAGAAAAAACACCCCATACCTCGGAATTGTTAGAAACGTAGTTATTAGAAACGTTGACAACGCCAGTTGGATACAAGTTTCCAGCAACGATAACCCAGAGATTTGAACACTCGCGGCTACAAGCCTCAGGACTTTATCGAATGTCCATTATGGTGGGAAGGACCTATTTGGCTTATCAGGCCATCAACTTTGTGGCAAAAGGATATATGTCACCACCCAACTCCCCCCGAACAACGACATGGATACTGTCGAGTATATCAGGAATCATGCGAGTTTCTGGAAGATTAGCCTATGCCATATGTAGCTTTAATGAGCGGCACCCAATCATCATACCCGAAAATTCTCGTTTTGCTCTCTTCTGTTGGACTTCCTCCATTCGAACCTGCAGCACGCCGAAAAATAGCTTATGATCCGAATGATACAGCAACAGTACTACATTCCACGTTTGAAGCAAAAGGTAAAAAACTCATCTTCCATTTCAAAACATGCACCCTCTACAAACAGCAGATGAAAATGTAGATAATAGAAGACTTGCCACCAGAGAGGTCAACATATTCCCTACCTTTCCACACAACAGGAGTCGACAACGCGTATTAACAAGGGAGTTCACCACATTCCTCTAGGAAGTCGCTACACACGTCGCAGAGGAATATGCAACTCACGGATTCTCATGGAAATTCACCACACCATACGCCCCACACATGGGCGGCCTATGGAAAGCGGCAGTGAAAAGTTTCAAGATACACTTTATGAAAGTAGCAAGAAATCAGAAGTTCTCCTTCGAAGAGATTACTACCCTCTTAGTACGCATACAGGCGGTCCTCAACTCCCGACCGCTCTCCTCTATGTCCGAAGATCTAATGGATCTCCTAGTCCTAACCGTAGGGCATTTCCTACGTGGCGCGCTACTTTTATCATTGCCGGAGCCAACTGCAGAGCATCTCACCTTGGTCAATAAATGGCAGAAACTAAAAGTGGTTCACCAACAGTTCAGCACACGATGGAAGAACGAGTACCTCAAGGAGCTGCACAAGCGGTACAAATGGAAATACCCTCAACACAATATTCACGTTGGAGATTTAGTCGTGGTAAAGGATGATTTACTACCCCCCAACGAATGCCGTTTGGGGCGGGTAATCACTTTACACCCTGGATCGGATAACCATGTTCGATGGTCAATAAATGGCAGAAACTGAAAGTGATTCACCAGCAGTTCAGCACACGATGGAAGAACGAGTACCTCAAGGAGCTGCACAAGCGGTACAAATGGAAATACCCTCAACACAATATTCACGTTGGAGATTTAGTCGTGGTAAAGGATGATTTACTACCCCCCAACGAATGCCGTTTGGGGCGGATAATCACTTTACACCCTGGATCGGATAACCATGTTCGAGTTGTGGAACTCAAAACCCAAAACGGATTAATAACCCGGAATATTGCCAAACTGTGCCTACTACCAACTGCCTAGCAGTGCTACCCCTACCTCTGGTATCCTCGGCTTTCATGTTGAAGACATGATCCCATTTTCGGATTAAGTCCGCCCGCCTCCGTCTAGCAACACCCGTCCGGTGCCGTCAAGCGCAATCAGTACACCTCAGCTGTGTCTGCAATCACTACCGCGCACACTCACATAGTTTAGTTTACATTAAACTACCGAACCGAACAGCACACACGCATCGATCGTGCCCGCATCATTCGTTCAGTTTTTTCGCCCCCCCGCCGTCGCGCAGTGTTTGAATATTTAAACAAATTCATTTTTTATAAAATTGTTTATATTTGAAAAGTTTTAATTTTGAATCAAATATATATATATACATATATATATTTCATTAAACCCGTGTGCACCCTTTTTTCGTAAATACAGTGCTAGTGAATTAGACATGGTCCTTCGAGCTGGTCCACCTAACCGGATCAAACACTAAATTTTACGAATAAGGGAAGAATGAACAGACGTTTAAATCCACAACCAATTAACGGCTCATTAACAATTAAGACAGGATTCCTTTGATACCCATATCGTACAAGCACATTCTAGAGTCACCCCTGGTCCACCTTTATGGCGATATCTCGAAATAATTCTCTCTTTTAAATAATTATTAACACCTTTCATTTGATACCCATATCGTACAAGCACATTCTAGAGTCAGCCCTGGTCCACCTTTATGGCGATATCCCCAAATGGCGTCCACCTATAGAACAATGGCCCAATCCCTTTTAGAATACTCTTTAATACCTTCCATTTGATACCCATGTCATACAAACACATTCCAGGGTTACTATAGATTCATTCTCCTACATGGTGATTTTCTCTTATTTTGTCTCCAAAGCTCTCAGCTGAGTATATAATGTTCGGTTACACCCGAACTTAGCCTTCCTTACTTGTTAAAAATACAAACAGATAAAACTAATTAGTGTAGCTTTTATACTTTTCTGTGTTTGTTCATTAAAAATACAAACATTATATCAAATGGCTTTTCTCAATTCAAGAGCACAATTAAGCTGGGCAAATATATAAACAAATCACAAGAAAATGATCTTTTCAAAACAGCCAAATATTTGGTTTGTGCCCATTTCCTGAATCTAGAGGTTTCTACTTATTTTTTATTCACACAATCCACTAATGTATAAATAACCTCTAGATTTTTGAATCCATTAGGCACTCAATTAAGCAATAACGAGTTAATTAAGAATTTGTATTTTGTATGAAACATTGGGTTTATTACGAGCTTTAATGTAGAAAACTTGGCTAATTATTTCATTAACCCTCTGTGTGAAGTTGCTATAGAAATCACTCAATAAAGCAATAATGAGATAATTAAGATTTTGTATTTTGTACACCGACGTTATAACTATACACCGATTTTAGAACGTGTAAAGCATTCGATAAATTATGCCACTATTTACTTGTATATAAACTCGACATACTTGGGTTTCAACCTAGTCTCACTCATTGGATTTCTTCCTATCTCTGTGGCAGAACAGAAGGAGTAATCTTTAAAAATATGTTTTCGAGTATCATTAGTTTCACCTCTGGTGTTCCCCATGGCAGCCATCTTGGCCCGGTTCTGTTTTTGCTATTTATAAACGATATCTCTACAACTATAAAACATTCTAAAATCTTGATGTATGCTGATGATATAAAACTTTTTAAGACTTGCTCGTCGATTGAAGAACATTCTTTACTTCAGACGGACTTACATTGCTTAGCTGCTTGGTACAATGTGAACCACATGCTCAATCTTCAGAAATGTCAATTTATGTTTTTCTCGTAGGATTTAACAACCAAAACTTGAAAGTGTTTTTGTAGACTTCTGAGTTATAATGAACTGCAAACTTAGCTTCAACACTCATATAAGTGTCACTGTCAATAGAGCTAAAGGTGTCATAGCATTTGTGAAAAGGTGGTCAAAAGAGTCGAGCGACCCCTACGTTACGAAAACCCTCTTCACAACATTGGTTAGGCCGATATTAGACTATGGCTCAATAGTCTGGAATCCACACTGACAGGATCGAACCAATACAAAAACAGTTTTTACTATTTGCCTTAAGGAATTTTCAATGGGACTCTTCATTTAATCCTCCACCTTATACTAATCGATTAAAACTTATCAATCTTCCAACTCTTGCTAGTCGTACAGAAATGCTTGGTGAAATATTCATAACAAAACTATTAAATGGATAGATTTCAAGTCCCTTTCTTCTGAACGAAGTGAACATTGGTGTTCCCTGTCGCACTACAAACCTCTTCTTTTAAAACAATGTAGAACGAATTTCGAACTTAACGAACCTTTCCGGTACTTGAGCCAAGATTATAACTACTCAAACACATTTGATATGTCGGACTACCTTTTTTCTTTAAAAAAGACTGTCCTTATCTCTCTTAATCGTTAATGCTGTATATGTTGGTTTCTATATACAATTAATGTAAGTTTTACCCTCACCTGATGATATTTCTTCTGTAGCTGAGCAGTTTTAGATCTCGACGCTTGACAAACCCCTGCCCATCAATGACTCGGCACAAAAAAAAAATTATAAATATGTAATAAAATTAATCTTAATATATAAAAAACACGTGTCACACAATTGAGGCCAATGGACTCCTAAACTACTGAACCGATTTTGAATTTGTTTTGCACCCCGTGTGTAGTTTGATCTAACGAGATATAGGCCAAAACGTGGACCCGGGCACCCCTAGAATGTGTGTATAGAATATGGATAGCAAATGAAAGCTGTTGATGAGTGCTTTAGTAGAGGATAATCTTCATACTCCTGGGTAACTGGGGTCACGAGATATAGCCCAAAACGTGGACCTGGGTACCCCTAGAATGTGTGTATAGAATATGGATATACAATGAAAGCTGTTGATGAGTGCTTTAGTAGAGGGTAATTTTCATACCCTTGGGTGACTAGGGTCTCGAGATATAGGCCAAAACGTGGACCCGGGTACCCCTAGAGTGTGTTTATAGAATATGGATATCAAATGAAAGCTGTTAATGAGTGCTTTAGTAGAGGGTAATTTTCATACCCCTGGGTGACTAGGGTCTCGAGATATATGTCAAAATGTGGACCTGGGTACCCCTAGAATGTGTGTATAGAATATGGGTATCAAATGAAAGCTGTTGATGAGTGCTTTAGTAGAGGGTAATTTTCATACCCCTCGGTGACTAGGGTGTCGAGCTATAGGCCAAACGTGGATCCGGGTATCCCTAGAATGTGTTTATAGAATATGGATATCAAATGAAAGCCGTGGTTGAGTGCTTTAGTAGACGGTCATTTTCATACCCCTGGGTGACTAGGGTCTCGAGATATAGGCCAAAACGTTGACCCGGGTACCCCTAGAATGTGTTTATAGAATGTGGATATCAAATGAAAGCTGTTGATGAGTGCCTTAATACAGGGTAGTTTTCATACCTATTTGTGAAGGGTCTCGAGATATAGGCCAAAACGTGCATCAGGGTAACACTAGGATGTGTTTTTACATTATGGGTATCAAATTGAAGCTGTTGATGAGTGCTTTAGTACAGAACAATTTTATACCGCTGGGTGACGAGGGTCTCAAGATATGGGCAAAATCTGGACCCGGATACCCCTAGAATGTGTGTGTAATATGGATATCAAATGAAAGTTTTTGCTGAGAGCTTTAAAGTAATTTTCATTGTGATATTCGATTTAGTTGCATTAACCTGGCAAAACTGATAAATGTGCATGCGAAGCCGAAATAAAGACATGAATTAATAATACCCACATAACTATTTACATACGTCCTATTCGATTTGCCTGGCAATAAAATATGAAGAAGAATGGGAAAAACTTTAGAGAAGAGAAAAGAGAGAAGGATACTGAGAAAGAGATAGAGTGAGACAAAAATAGAGATAGATGAAGCGAAAATACGGAGGGAGGAGTGAATAAAAGGATTAAGAAAAAGTGAGGAGGAGGGGGGGGGGGGGGGGGGGGGTCAGAGCTAGACCGAAAAAGCTTATTAAAATGTATGGAGACAGACCAAATTTAGGGCAGAACAACGTCTGACGGGTCTGCTAATATAGGTATATACTGAAACATTTTTTACAGTGGTGGCTATGACTATTAATACAGAATGAATTTGAAAATTATTTAAGTGATGAAAATCATTAGTACGTCAGGTCATGCTGGAACATACCCGGACCCAAGGACGATAGTTCTTCAATTATCTTAGAGGTTCAGAATAGCTTTAGCTCGAGACATTGTGAGAGGTAATTGTGTTATCGTCATGTTGAATGGCTGCGCCTCGACTCGCAGCCTCAATGTCTGAGTTGGAAGTATCTGCTATATCCGAATCTGGAAAATGTTCGCGGGGCTCCACTAGCGGCAGTAAGTAGATTTTCCGTATTGGACGCTTAAAGCACTTGCCATTGCATTTTAACGTAACGACACGAACTAACACGTCTTCACCAGGGTGTACGCCCATGATGCGTGCCATTGGCCATTTACCAGGAGGCGTCCTTTCATCGTACAGTAGTACAAGATCGCCCACTTTGACATTGGCGCGTACCGTCATCCACTTAGGCGACTTTGGAGTCTACTAAGGTATTCGGAATACCATCGACGCCAAAAATGTTGCTTCATCTGTTCCACCATACGCCAGCGATTAACTCCAACCGTTTTAAATTCGAGTAGATCTTCATCCGGAATATTGATCGTTGGTTCCCCAATCAAAAAATGTGCGGGTGTTAGAAAATCATAATTTTCAACGACTTCATTTAGTGGACACAATGGCCGTGAGTTCAAACATGCCTCAATCTGATAAAGCAGGGTGCAGAGCTCCTCAAAGTTTAAAGCGCGACCCTGTGTAATTCGCTTAAAGTGGTGCTTAGTTGACTTGACTCCAACTTCCCACAATCCACCGAAGTGTGGAGATGAAGGTGGAATGAGGTTCCAAGTAGTGCCTTCGCTAGCAAGAATTTCTTTGAGGTCTTCTGGCAACGATGAAATGCTGCGCTGGTTCATGACTTGCAAGACTTTGTTTGCACCAATAAAGTTTGGGCCATGATCTGAGTAAATCTGCGTACACCTTCCTCTTCTAGAAGTAAACCGACGGAAAGCCGCAATAAATGCATCGGAAGTGAGATTGGTGACGGCTTCCAGATGTATGGCTTTAGTTACCGTAAACTCAAATATGCATATATAGCCCTTCATGATTTTTGCATTTCTTAGGGATGACTGACGTATATCGATAGGCCCAGCATAGTCAACACCATTATGAAGGAAAGGTCGAGCGGGTGTAGGTCTCACCGGAGGTAAGTTGCCCATCAATTGATCCGCTGATTTGGCGAGGTATTTACAGCAAGTTAGACAACGGCTTATGATGGTTTGAACAAGTCTACCAGCGCCAGGTACCCAATATTTTCTGCGGATGTAGTTTAGCATAAGCGCAACTCCACCATGAAGTGTAGTGAGATGTGCTTCTGAAAATATAAGAAATGTTAGTGGATTTTTTCCTGATAATAAAATAGGATGTTTCATAGAAGATGATATATTTGCAAAATGCAGGCGCCCACCTACGCGTAAGCACCCGTCACCATCTATGAATGGAGTTAGCCTTTTAACAGAATTGTCTTCAATTGGTATTCCCCTTGAAAGTTTCTTTAATTCGTCGCTGAAATCGACGGTTTGGGATGCAAGAATCAGTCGTTTTAATGCTAGTTGTAACTCATGATTGGTTAGGTACCGAGAACGGCGAGCTTCTTTGTGAGTGCAGTTGTGTAAAAAACGAAGTATATACGCAGTCACGTTTATCGTTTTTTTAAACTGGAGTATTTTCCTAGGTATTCAGGACAAGAAAACGTATTGATGTATGCTACCTTCGCTGGTGGACCCAGCTCTAATGTAATGTTTGGGCTATGGATAATATCTGCAGACCAAAATTCTTGAGTATTAGTGAGCCAAGATGGTCCGCACCACCAAAGAGCATGATCAGGTAAATTTCGGGGCATTACACCTTTTGATGCACAATCTGCCGGATTGTCCAGTCAGTGTAGGCACATACCTCCACTGACTTACCGCTGACAAGCTTTGTATTTCCGCAACACGGTTCGCCACATATACGGTCCATTTTATAGGTTGCGCAAGGATCCAAGCCAAAACATTGGAACTATCACACCAGTAAAATACTTGCTGCACACATTCCTTCAAAGTTTCCTTCACATTATTCAATAGTTTGGCCAGTAGTTGTGCACCACATAGCTCAAGTTTCGGAATAGATATATGTTTTAGTGGTGCAACCTTTGTTTTGGCCTGTATAATTCTTATTATAATTTCACCATTATCCAACACGGTCCTGGAATATACGACGGTAGCGAAACCAACCTGTGATGCATCACAAAATTCATGCAGGTCACATTTACGAGTCTTCGATATTCCAATAAATCTTTCTATTTTGATCGATTCAAGACATTTTAGTGTATCTCAGGCAGCTGATCATCCCAATCGATGCCTGCAAGCCACAATTTTTGAAATAAGATCTTAACAATTATTGTTGTAGGTGCCAGCCATCCCTGTGGATCAAAAAGCTTAGATACGTCAGAAAGCAAATGTCGTTTGGTTAAATTTGTATGTAAATCGAAAGCAACTAAGAACGAGAAACAATCGGAGAAAGGTTGTCAATGTAATCCCAATGCCTTTATGTAATTATTAGTGCTCAACTCAATTGTACTTGATAACTCCTGCAGCTCTGTTGGGATAGATTTTAATAATTCGGAAGAATTAGACGACCATTTTCACAACTTGAATCCACCAGATTGTAATAATGCGCAAAGCTGATTTTGTATATATAAGCCTTCTGCTAAATTATCGGCTTCAGTGAGTATATCATCACCATAAATATCGTGAATAAGTATATTAGATGCGATAGGGTAGGAATTTGATTCATCTCTAGCAAGTTGCTGCAATGTTCGTACTGACAAATAAGGGGCAGGAGCTGTACCATAAGTCACGGTTAAAAGTTTATAAATTTTTACTGCGTCAGATGGGGATTTCCTCCATAAAATCTGTTGATAAGTTTGCTGTTCTGGACTGACAATAATTTGTCTAAACATTTTCTCGATATCAGAGCACAGCGCAATGTAGTGAGTGCGCCATCTCAAAATAATTTGTGATAAATCATTTTGTAGTGATGGCCCTGTAGCCAGCTCTTCATTAAGTGAACGATGATTGCGGTATTTGGACGAGCCATCGAAAACAACACTTAGTTTTGTTGTTGTACTGCTTAGTTTCTCTACGCCATGGTGTGGCAGAAAATAAGAATTCGGTTCACACATGTGACCGAGCTCTATATACTCATCCATGAATTTTAAATATTCTTCATAGAATTTTGGCGTCTTTTCGAAGACTCGTTCCATATTTCGTAACTTTGTCATAGCTCCTAGATGTGTATTTTCGAATAATGGAATAGGCTTAACATGCAATTCTGCTTTAAATGGCAGATATACACAATACCGACCGTTTTCGAGTCTTTGATGTGTGGCGGCGAAATGACTTTCGCATTTAGCATCTTCCGGAGACCATATAGGTTTTTTGCTTATCTCTTCTTGCTCCCAAAAAAGTTTTAGCCTATCGTCAATATGGCAAAAGTGCATGCGTATTGATGTGACCTCATTAGAATTTGATAGCGGCCTAGATATTACCCAACCGAAGTACGTATCTTGTAACAGCAGCCCGATGTTTGTCGTATGCTGAACCTTCTTTAAAATCGAGACGTATACGTCAGCACCCAGTATTAAATCAATAGGTCGTGATTTGTAATAGTCTGGATCAGCTAGGGTAAAACGTGCACCTGATGGTAATAGCTGTGGAGTTTCACTCGACTGTGGTCAGCAAGTAGATAAATTGGGCAATACAAATGCTTCTATTGTAATAGAAAAATCTGAGTCATGACGGGAACTTAATTGCAAGAAGGTAAATTTCTTAGCACAGTTAAATTGATTTGGAGTAATGAATTTGAATATGAGTGGGGTGGCAGGTTACTCGATAAAGTTGTATGAAATGCTCGGTTAAAAAAGAACCCTATGAGCCCTGGTCAAGCAATGCCCTTGCTGTCACCTTGCCATTTGGTGTATCGATATACAAAAGGACTGTGGCGAGAAGAACAGATTTTGTAGGTCGTGGCAAAGGCGCCGATATATAATGGCTCGAAATTTCATCATGTTCAAATGGCTTTACACTAGTAGATTTTGTGCTCCATAAGGCGTCGTGCATAACAGTGTGGTGCTTTTGTTTGCAAAGGTGACAAGTATATTGTGATTTACAATCCTTGTGTGTATGGCCACCAGTCAAGCAATTTTCGCAAATAGCATTACGCTCGACGAATTTTTTCCGCTCTCCAAGTGTATATGCATGGACAACTCAGCACTTAAAGAGAAAGTGATTTTTCTTGCAACAAGGGCAGGTATTTGCTTTATTAATATTGAAAGCTTTCAGCCCTGGACGATGCTGAACCGTTTGTGGTTTCAGTTTCACTGCGACATGGTCGCCAAGAGTTTCCAGTGTACGGAATGCGGTTTCTAGAAATATGAAAAGATCGGATAGTTTAGGAATCTCCCTTGTGGCTTTAAGCGTATGTTCCCAATCTTTTCGTGTTTCGGAATCCAGTTTGTCAGCCGTAATATGGACAATTATGGGATCCCAGTACTCAGTTGGTACCTCTAGATTAGTTAAGGAAGAGATACATTATTTTGTTGTGACGAGCATGCCTCTGATCGCAGAAGGAGATGCTTTTGTAAATAAATAAATAAATGCTAGGCGCGATAACCTCCGAAGAGATCTAAGACCGAGCTTCTCTTCCAATTTGCGTCGTGCTCCTCTTGATTTTCCCTACAAATTGGCCGGACGGGACCTACATGCTTTATGCCGACTCCGAACGGCATCTGCAAGGCAGATGAGTTTTCACTGAGAGTTTTTCATGGCAGAAATACACCCGGAGCGCTTGCCGAGGGGCGACCCCGCTTAGAAAAATTTTCCTCTAATTAAAAAACCTTATTTCTAAAATTTTAATGTTGCTTTGCCCGGGGTGCGAACCCAGGGCATACGGTGTGGTAGGCGGAGCACGCTACCATCACACCACGGTGCTTTTGTGCACTTGGGAATTGCGCAAAGTTTTCGCAAAATTGCATCAACTATAGCACGTTTATCGTGATACATATCTTCTAATGTTTTCCATGCGTGATCGTAATTAGCTTCAGTTGGAGAAATATGTTTAATCAAACGTTCAGCCTCGCCTTTAACGGAGTCTTTAAGATAGTACATTTTTTGTATTTTGGTATACGACGTGCTTTAATGTACTGGTGATAAATATAAATCTCGAAAGGGAACCCATTCAAGATATTGACCAGAAAAGGTTGGTATGGAAATTTTTGGCAACTTGACGTCACTTTTGGTTGTGATGTCTTGCCGTTGAGTGCTGGCGAATGTGCTTTGAAACACACTTGGTGACATGCTACTAGTTGGCATGGAATCGTAGAGAAATGCTTAGTATGGTATGTCAGATATTTGTCCTCAAACAAAGAACAATGATCCTCAGTACAATACTCGATTTCATTGCACGTTAAATTATTGTCTTTAATGCACTTATAAATGTTGGTATGGTTTGCCAAAAAGGTGGAGTACATACCTTCAGCCTTTTCCAACAGCACTGTAACATACCCCTTGGTCAGCTGTTGCACACTTAAATTCTCCGCTTTACTCACAAATGTGTCAAGCTGTAGCTGAAGCTCCTGCTGCTCCGTCACCAGTCTCAGTACCTCGTCCAAAGCTTCTGCCATGGTTAATTTGCAATAACTTATTGTTTTAATAGTACGCGAACTTTACAAAAATTTGCGAAAATTTATTAATTTAATATTACGCAAAGTCCCAGTTCGGGCGCCAAAAAATGTTTTACACGAAACTTTTATTAGTTGATTTTTTAAGCAGGCATCTGCCGATTTATTCATAACCAAAACAACTAAACTATTTTTATACTCAGTTGAGCAGAGCTCACAGAGTATATTAAGTTTGATTGGATAACGGTTGGTTGTACATATATAAAGGAATCGAGATAGATATAGACTTCCATATATCAAAATAATCAGGACCGAAAAAAAATTTGATTGAGCCATGTCCGTCCGTCCGTCCGTCCGTTAACACGATAACTTGAGTAAATTTTGAGGTATCTTGATGAAATTTGGTACGTAGGTTCCTGAGCACTCATTTCAGATCGCTATTTAAAATGAACGATATCGGACTATAACCACGCCCACTTTTTCGATATCGAAAATTTCGAAAAACCGAAAAAGTGCGATAATTCATTACAAAAGACCGATAAAGAGACGAAACTTGGTAGATGAGTTGAACTTATGACGCAAAATAGAAAATTAGTAAAATTTTGGACAACGGGCGTGGCACCACCCACTTTTAAAAGAAGGTAATTTAAAAGTTTTGCAAGCTGTAATTTGGCAGTCGTTGAAGATATCATGATGAAATTTGGCAGGAGCGTTACTGTTATTACTATATATACGCTTAATAAAAATTAGCAAAATCGGAGAAGGACCACGCCCACTTTTAAAAAAAAATTTTTTTTTAAGTAAAATTTTAACAAAAAATTTAATATCTTTACAGTATATAAGTAAATTATGTCAAGATTCAACTCCAGTAATGATATGGTGCAACAAAATACAAAAATAAAAGAAAATTTCAAAATGGGCGTGGCTCCGCCCTTTTTCATTTAATTTATCTATGATACTTTTAATGCCATAAGTCGAACAAAAATTTACCAATCCTTTTGAAATTTGGTAGGGGCATAGATTTTATGGCGTTAACTGTTTTCTGTGAAAATGGGCGAAATCGGTTGATGTCACGCCCAGTTTTTATACACAGTCGTCCGTCTGTCCTTCCGCATGGCCGTTAACACGATAACTTGAGCAAAAATCGATATATCTTTACTAAACTCAGTTCACGTACTTATCTGAACTCACTTTATCTTGGTATGAAAAAAGAACGAAATCCGACTATGACCACGCCCACTTTTTCGATATCGAAAATTACGAAAAATGAAAAAAATGCCATAATTCTATACCAAATACGAAAAAAGGGATGAAATATGGTAAGGTAATTGGATTGTTTTATTGACGTGAAATATAACTTTAGAAAAAACTTTATAAAATGGTTGTGACACCTACCATATTAAGTAGAAGAAAATGAAAAAGTGCTGCAGGGCGAAATAAAAAACCTTTAAAATCTTGGCAGGTATTACATATATAAATAAATTAGCGGTATCCAAAAGATGATGTTCTGTGTCACCCTGGTCCACATGGTCGATATCTGGAAAACGCCTTCACATATACAACTACCACCACTCCCTTTTAAAACTCTCATTAATACCTTTAATTTGATACCCATATCGTACAAACTCATTCTAGAGTCACCCCTGATCCACCTTTATGGCGATATTTCGAAAAGGCGAACACCTATAGAACGAAGGCCCACTCCCTTATAAAAATACTCATTAACACCTTTCATTTGATACCCATATCGTACAAACAAAGTCTAGAGTCACCCCTGGTCCAGAAAGGCCCACTCCCTCTTAAAATACTCATTAACTCCTTTCGTTTGATACCCATATTGCACACACGAATTCTAGAGTAACCCCTGGCCCACCTTTATGGCGATATCTCCAAACGGCGTTCACCTATGGAACTAAGGATTACTCCCTTTTAAAATACTCATTAACACCTTTCTTTTGATACCCATATCGTACAAACGCATTCTAGCGTCACACCTGGTCCATCTTTATGGCGATATCTCGAAAAGGCGTCCACCTATAGAACTAAGGCCCACTCCCTCTTAAAACACTCATTAACTCCTTTCGTTTGATACCCATATTGCATAAACGAATTCTAGAGTCACCGCTGGTCCACCTTTATGGCGATATCTCGAAAAGGGGTCTACCTATAGAACTAAGCCCCACGCCCTTTTAAAATAATCATTAGCACCTTTCATTTGATACCCATATCATACAAACAAATTCTAAAGTCACCCCTGGTCCACCTTTATGGCGATATTTCGAAAAGGCGAACACCTATAGAACGAAGACCGACTCCCTTTTAAAAATACTCATTAACACCTTTCATTTGATACCCATATCGTACAAACAAAGTCTAGAGTCACCCGTGGTCCACCTTTATTGCGATACCTCGAAAATGCGTCCACCTATAGAACTAAGGCCCACTCCCTCTTAAAGTACTCATTAACTCCTTTCGTTTGATACCCATATTGCACAAACGAATTCTAGAGTCACCCCTGGCCCACCTTTATGGCGATATCTCGAAACGGCGTCCACCTATAGAACTAAGGCCCACTCCCTTTTAAAATACTCATTAACACCTTTCGTTTGATGCCCATATTGTGCAAACAAATTCTAGGGTCACCCCTGGTCCACCTTTATGGTGATATCTCGAAACGGCGTCCACCTATGGAACTAAGGATTACTTCCTTTTAAAATGCTCATTAACACCTTTCATTTGATACCCATATCGTACAAACGCATTCTAGAGTCACCCCTGGTCCATCTTTACGGCGATATCTCGAAAAGGCGTCCATCTATAGAACTTAGGTCCACGCCCTTTTAAAATACTCATTAATACCTTTCATTTGATACCCATATCGTACAAACGCATTCTAGAGTCAACCCTGATCCACCTTTATGGCTATATCCCTAAATGGCGTCCACCTATAGAACTATGGCCCACTCCCTTATAAAATACTCTTTAATGCCTTTAATTTGATACACATGTCATACAAACACATTCCAGGGTTTCCCTCGGTTCATTTTCCTACATGGTTATTTTCCCTTATGTTGTCACCATAGCTCTCAACTGAGTATGTAATGTTCGGTTACACCCGAACTTAACCTTCCTTACTTGTTATGTTTCACTTGCTTATTTATAACTCTTGCTCCAAAAGAGAGTAACCGTAATATCAGGTGATGTGATCCCAAAATATAATAAAAAACAAGTAAGGAAGGCTAAGTTCGGGTGTAAACGAACATTACATACTCAGTTGAGAGCTATGGAGATAAAATAAGAAAAATCACCATGTAGGAAAATTAACCTAGGGTAACCCTGGAATGTGGTTGTATGGCATGTGTATCAAATGGAAGGTATTAAAAAGTATTTTAAGAGAGAGTAGGCCATAGTTGTATGGATGGACGCCATTTAGGGATATCACCATAAAGGTGGACCAGGGCTGACTCTAGAATTTGTTTGTACGATATAGGTATCAAATGAAAGGTGCTAATGAGTATTTTAAAAGGGAGTGTGCCTTAGTTGTATATGTGAAGGCGTTTTCGAGATATCGCCATAAAGGTGGACCAGGGGAGACTCTAGAATGTGTTTGTACGATATGGGTATCAAATGAAAGGCGTTACTGAGCATTTTAAGAGGGAGTGGGCCTTAGGTCCATCGGTGGACGCCTTTTCGAGATATCGCCATTAAGGTGGGCCAGGGGTGACTATAGAATGTGTTTGTACGATATGGGTATCAAATGAAAGGTGGTAATGAGTATTTTGAAAGGGCGTGATCCTTTTCGAGATATCGCCATAAAGGTGGGCCGGGGGTGACTCTAGAATGTGCTTGTACGATATCGGTATCAAATGAAAGGTGTTAATGAGCATTTTAAAAGGTTAAGTTCTATAGGTGAACGCCTTTTCGAGATATCGCCATAAAGGTGGACCAGGGGTGACTCTAGAATATATTTGTACGATATGGGTATCAAATGAAAGGTGTTAATGATTATTTTAAATGGGAGTGATCCTTATTTCCATAGGTGGACGCCGTTTCGAGATATCGCCATAAAGGTGGACCAGGGGTGTAGAATGTTTATACGATATGGATATCAAACGAAAAGTGTTAATGAGTATTTTAAAAGGGAGTGATCCTTAGTTCTATAGGTGAACGCCTTTTCGAGATATCGCCATAAAGGTGGACCAGGGGTGACTCTAGAATATATTTGTACGATATGGGTATCAAATGAAAGGTGTTAAAGAGTATTTTAAAAGGGAGTGATCCTTAGTTCCATAGGTGGACGCCGTTTCGAGATATCGCCATAAAGGTGGACCAGGGGTGACTCTAGAATGTTTATACGATATGGATATCAAACGAAAGGTGTTACTGAGCATTTTAAGAGGGAGTGGGCATTAGGTCTATAGGTGGACGCCTTTTCGAGATATTGCCATTAGGGTGGGCCAGAGGTGACTCTAGAATGTGTTTGTACGATATGGATGTCAAATGATAGGTTGTAATGGGTATTTTAAAAGGGAGTAATCCTTAGTTCTATAGGTGGACGCCTTTTCGAGATATCGCCATAAAGGTGGAGGAAGGGTGACTCTAGAATGTTTGTACGATATGGGTATCAAAGGAAAGGTGTTACTGAGCATTTTATGAGGGAGTGGGCATTAGGTATATAGGTGGACGCCTTTTCGAGATATCGCCATTAGGGTGGGCCAGGGGTGACTCTAGAATATGTTTGTACGATATGGGTATCAAATGAAAGGTGGTAATGAGTATTTTAAAAGGGAGTAATCCTTAGTTCTATAGGTGGACGCCTTTTCGAGATATCGCCATAAAGGTGGACCAGGGGTGACTCTAGAATATATTTGTACGATATGGGTATCAAATGAAAGGTGTTAATGAGTATTTTAAAAGGGAGTGATCCTTAGTTCCATAGGTGGACGCCGTTTCGAGATATCGCCATAAAGGTGGACCAGGGGTGACTCTAGAATGTTTATACGATATGGATATCAAACGAAAGGTGTTAATGAGTATTTTAAAAGGGAGTGATCCTTAGTTCTATAGGTGAACGCCTTTTCGAGATATCGCTATAAAGGTGGACCAGGGGTGACTCTAGAATATATTTGTACGATATGGGTATCAAATGAAAGGTGTTAATGAGTATTTTAAAAGGGAGTGATCCTTAGTTCCATAGGTGGACGCCGTTTCGAGATATCGCCATAAAGGTGGGCCAGGGGTGACTCTAGAATGTGTTTGTACGATATGGGTATCAAATTAAAGGTATTAATGAGGGTTTTAAAAGCGAGTGGCCCTTAGATGTATATGTGAAGGCGTTTTTGCGATATCGACCAAAATGTTGACCAGGGTGATCCAGAAAATCATCTGTCGGGTACTGCTAATTTATTTATATATGCAATACCACGAACAGTATTCCTGCCAAGATTCCAAGGGCTGTTGATTTCGCCCTGTAGAAGTTTTTCCTTTTCTTCTACTTAATATGGTAGGTGTCACACCCATTTTACAAAGTTTTTTCTAAAGTTATATTTTGCGTCAATAAACCAATCAAATTACCATGTTTCATCCCTTTTTTCGTATTTTGTATAGAATTATGGCATTTTTTTCAATTTTCGTATTTTTCGATATCGAAAAAGTGAGCGTGGTTATAGTCGGATTTCGGCCATTTTTTACACCAAGATAAAGTGGGTTCAGATAAGTACGTGGACCAAGTTTAGTATAGATATATCGGTTTTTTCTCAAGTTATCGTGTTAACGGCCGAGCGGAAGGACAGACGGTGGATTGCGTATAAAAACTGGGCGTGGCTTCAGCCGATTTCGCCCATTTTCACAGAAAACAGTTACCGTTATAGAATCTATGACCCTACCAAATTTAAGATGGATTGGTAAATTTTTGTTCGAATTATGGCATTAAAAGTGTTCTAGACAAACTAAATGAAAATGGGCGGAGCCACGCCCATTTTGAAATTTTCTTTTATTTTTGTATTTTGTTGCATCATATCATTACTAGAGTTGAATGTTAACTTAATTTACTTATATACAGTAAAGATATTAAATTTTTTGTTAAAATTTGACTTTTAAAAAAATTTGTTTTAAAAAGTGGGCGTGTTCTTCATCCGATTTTGCTAATTTTTATTTGGCACATATATAGTAATAATAGTAAGGTTCCTGCCAAATTTCATCATGATATCTTCAACGACTGCCAAATTACAGCTTCCAAAACTTTTAAATTACCTTCTTTTAAAAGTGGGCGGTGCAACGCCCATTGTCCAAAGTCTTACTAATTTTTTATTCTGCGTCATAAGGTCAACCCATCTACCAAGTTTCATCGCTTTATCCCTCTTTGTCAATGAATCATCGCATTTTTTCGGTTTTTCGAAATTTTCGATATCGAAAAAGTGGGCGTGGTTATAGTCCGATATTGTTAATTTTAAATAGCGATCTGAGATGAGTGCCCAGAAATCTACATACCAAATTTCATAAAGATACCTTAAAATTTACTCAAGTTATCGTGTTAACGGACAGACGGACGGACGGACGGACGGACATGGCTCAATCAAATTTTTTTTCGATACTGATGATTTTGATATATGGAAGTCTATTTCTATCTCGATACCTTTATACCTGTACAACCAACCGTTATGCAATCAAAGTTAATATACTCTGTGAGCTCTGCTCAACTGAGTATAAAAACCGTTTAAAAAATAGGTACATATGTAAATAGCAATGTCTATAATAAACGTAGGTATGTGCAGATGATGTGCATATATCTGTTCATGTACAAATTTCAAAGTAGAATGCAAGAGAACCAATAAGTAAAATTATGTATATAGGTATATACTGAAACATTTTTTACAGTGGTGGCTATGACTATTAATACAGAATGAATTTGAAAATTATTTTAGTGATGAAAATCATTAGTACGTCAGGTCATGCTGGAACAATTGTTTACTAATCAAGAACTGAAAAGGAAATCGGTTCTGATCTTTATCGAGAAAAGCAGCTCGGCTTTGAAATGAAACTAAAAAATTAATTTGTACTGAAATCGACAAGAATGTGATAAAATCGCTAAATGGGAGGAAGTGGAAAAAAGCGATAAGAAGCTAAAAATGCTTGACTAATCCTATATGAAACTAATACTTGCCCAGAGGAAAATATCTTTCGTTATCGAAAACTTTGATTTTTAAATTTTGAATATGGGAGATGTGTCTATTTTACCCACTGATCTTGCCAGTTCAATGGAATTCCCCATTGAAATATGCATATATCTGTGGCATAGGGCGGTACTTCATCCGCGCTATGAATGATGACGGATTAAAATGGTTTTTTGCTCCTTTGGATGTGGCTCCCTTTTTCGTATTTATTAATTTGTTTGGTCAAAATTGATTGCTAAGACAAACTGAAACGCCAAATAGGAAAGCAAAACAATGTTGCTGTAGTAGCTGTGCAGCTATTTTGCTGACTTTCTAAGAAAAAGAGCTTGCTTACCTGTAACCCGCAGTCAAATTGTCTTAAAAACTATGCCAGTGTGGCAACAGTAAAGCCATGAGTTAAGTGTTATCTTTTTTGTTGCTGTTGTTGTTATAGCTGCTGACACTGACACTGGCACTTCATGTGTATCCTGAGGGGTAGTTCTACATTTTCAAAATTTTCTAACGACAAATTGAACTTTTATTACCTTTGAGGGTTTTGTTTTATTTTGATTTTTGTATTTAATTCTTTTTAGGTATGCTTATAATTTTGTTGTTATTTTTTTTCTTGCAAAAATTATATGTGGGGGATTTATTGCCCGTTCTTTTGTTGAGGGTCAGCAAAAAAGCACTTTTCTATAATTTTTTTTTTTTAATGGTTTTTAAGAATAGTAAATTTTTTTTTAGAAAAACAATAACAGGAAACCTTACTTTGTTTACTGTGTGAAATATTTACTAATTATTTGTGTATCGAGGTTAATTGCAATTTCTTGACAACACTTCAGTACCGTTATATTTGTTTCTTCACGCTTAAGCGCAACTCCACTTCATCACCGTTATTTGTCAAGCGTAGACATATTGCTACTGTATATTTTGTTGTTGAATTTGCATATATACAAATATGAATTGACATCGTCGACACTTGAAAATTGAAGTGACTTATATTTGCGGGCGTGTGCACCTAAAGCTCGAACCGAAGAGAATGCTTTGGTTGAGAAAGAGTTGCGTTTGCTTTGGCGTGCTCATGGCGCAACGATACAAGGTGGCAGTATGGGACAGCTGATTTTAAGCTTTTTTTATTTGATTTGATACATCAAATTACGGCGCAGTACGATTTTGACATTTGTCCATCGAATTTACGAAAACAAAGTACATGAAATTTTTGTTTATGTTTGTAGGTATGTCACCATGCTGCCACCTTGTATCGTTCCGCTATGGGCGTGCTATTGAAAAATGTGTTGCATAGTGCGGGGAGGATGTAAACTCTGCGGAGTGTTAAGTTATTGCGTTGATACCAGGATGACGCCAGTTGCACTAGAAACTCATCTTGAACTGGCACCATTTTAACTGTGTGGCGCATCTATTTTCTTTGCGAGATCTGATAATTCGATTGGTGCTGTGTATTAGCTAAAGATACAAGGAAAATCATTTATCAGGCTCAAGCGCTGAAATACTACCACAGCGACATCTGTTAACATATAGATTCGATAACAGAAAAGTCCTAAACAAAAGCCAAATATTGAAAGAAAGCAATAGATGACTGAGTAAGTAGCCGGCTGGAGTTAAAAAAGAAATCGAGCTGGTAATGATGAGGCCGGTGAACAGTGACAAAA
Source organism: Eurosta solidaginis (assembly GCF_040869045.1). NCBI lineage: Eukaryota > Metazoa > Arthropoda > Insecta > Diptera > Tephritidae > Eurosta > Eurosta solidaginis. The sequence goes on from NC_090323.1 coordinate 170,675,964, forward strand.
ATACCTGTGGTTGATACAAAAAAATATCAGTGAAATAGGTAAAAAGTGAACCAGTGTCTGGAAGATGATTGATTGCTAAGTATGGTTGGAGAATGCTGATAATGTGGGTGATTCATAAGTGTCAAAATTACTAGTTAAGTATAATGGTGGAACTCATGAAAGATGAGTAATTTGTTGATTTACAATTGAAAGTAAGTGGCGACCGATGAATGGTGAGTGGTAGATCGGTATCAAAAATGTCACTGTAGGGAAAATGGTAAAACTGGCGGACAGTGATCAAGTGGACGGTTGATGGTGGAATACCGGTTGTCGTTAAGATGAAAAGCGGTTGGGTAAAGTTGGAATCTGTATTCGGGTATAAAGCTTACAGTAGATACGGTTAATGGTACGCTGATGCAAGAAATGAATCGGTTGAGGTATATCGAAAACTACCGTGAAATCGGTGAGCAGTTTGTGATTGTCTCCAAAACGACTGGTGAAATTAAGGGATGGTGAACGATGAACGGTAAATTATGAGCTGAGGTATGGTGTATGAAGGACTCTGAATAGTCTATGGGTTGTTCGATGAGAGATGAAAAGGCGAAAAATTTATCGTTACCTATGTTGCCGGCAAAGAATATTAGAGAAATACAACATAAAAATGTAGATTGGTGGCTACAGAATGGAAGAACACAAAGGCGAATGTATAAAACCCTTTTTGTTAAGTGTTTGAAAATGGAAGTGGGCTCATCAAATGGCTGCAAATGAGGTCTGTCTGCCTACCTGCTCGTTACCCTCTATGTTTTCGTGGCCAGCTACTTAGCCGAGAAGCATAGACAAGTGAATGAGGTAGGTTCCCACAACTTTTGGAGGACCATGTGAAAATCGGTCTATCAGCGGTTGAACAAGATAAATGCTAAATAAAGTTTTAGACTGCATTTTTGGTCTCCTTGGTTGATTATTACACATTTCGGCAGCTTAAGCCTTTCTGTGCTACCTTTAAATTATGTGATTTGACGACGTGTGGGAAGGCAATTAGTACCATCTCTGAAAACGACCTTCACATAACTAAAGCGAGCCACTACTCGCCAATGGGCGTCAGGAATCCATCACTGGAATGCGACAGATTTTAAATGGTGTATGCTTCTGGCTTACGAAGGTTTTTAGTGACGAAAGGTATGATGCTGACATTGGCGGCTGCTAGACGCCTGAGTCTTCTGGATATATTTTCAATTTGTTTTTGCTGCTGAGTCCTTGCGATTCCTCAGAAAGGAGCTGCCGCGAATTACTGAGAAATGAGCGTAATTCCCAGTAGGGGCTGAAGCGAAACGCTCAGCTGAGCTGACGTGAAGTACTCAGAAACCAGCTTTATACTTAGTATGGGCTGACGTCGAGTGCTCCGAGAAGAGCTGACGCGAAGCACTCAAAAACGGGCTTTATACTCAATAGTATCTAACGTGGATTGCTGATAAAAGTCCTGAAGTGAAGTGCTAAGAAAAAACTGACTGCCCAATAATAATAATAATAGTTGGACGTTGTGGCAGCGATACTGTAGTAAAGTGCTCAGAAGAAAGTGCCTTCGGAACGCATCCAGAAGTTTTAAAAGACTTGACTCAATAGTATTTCCGCGGGGTTGAAATACCGTGATACACTATACACCAAGAGGTTACGTCAAAGTTCGTAGGGCGAATCATGGTCTACTTATGCTTGATGTGAAGCGCATGAAAAGGTACTGCCTCGCAAGAGACACACAGTCCTCAACCCGTGGCTTGTTCTCTCTCTCTCTCTCTTACCAATACCAAATACTGGCAGCAGACTATTTATAACGATCTATGCATCTATTTCACATTATAAAAACTTTTCAGAACTATAAACCAGTTCTAATAGTGAAAGAGGACCGAATAATGCGATTGGCAGAGAGAATCAGATTCGCGCATTGCAGTTTCTTGGAACACCCACAGAGGGCGAATTCGGTGCGTCACAGCGTGGAAGAAATATATTTTGTAAATATGATTATTGATCCCTAAAACAAGTAAAGGAAGCCCATACCCACGCCGCCGCGGCTTGTATGCCATATGGCTCGGTCAAATACGCCGTTTTTCGCTAATGCGTTTCGGCTCCAACTCGCATACTGCAGAACCTCCCAACAAATTTGTAAACGATAGGCAACGAAAGTCTAACGACCAGAAGCTAACGGAAAAAACGATTGCAGAACTGAGCATTGCAACACCGCCTACTTCCAAATATGCGCACATACAACACTGTTTGTACGCGCTTGAAACTCAGTCATGCGCATGCGTGTCAATATTGAAACAGACGCCTTGCTGTAGTGCATCAGCCGGTCAAGCGTCTGACCGTCATTAGCGTCACTAGCAAACGCTGAATTAATAGAGAAGCATTGAAGCAATATTGTTGACGTCAAAAATGTAGTCATAAAATTAACTTTTGTGGCACAAAGTTAAAATAAATACAGCGTGCGCAACTAAGCAATTCAAATCAGAAATTATTGCACGGTATTGTAAATTTTTGCTGTAACACTAAATATGCAGAAGTGAGTGTGAAATTAAAAACAGTTAAAAAGGTGACCGCGTCATTCACAACTGAATGTTGAATGTGAGACTGCGCGACAGCAATTCGGTTAAAATACGATGCAAACGACGCGATTTGGCATAGCTGATAAGCGGAAGGAAAGTTACATAGAAAAATCTACTAAACTATGTAGTAATGTATACTTTGTATATACATAGCACAGAAGTATGCACGCGTATTTGTGTGCGAATTTTGAGACGGTGCGCTGCTGTAACGCTTGCAATGTAGCGTGCATATCCAATCAGCAATCAAGTTAATTTCATTTGATTTGAATTTTTCCCAGAGGCGTGCGCAACAAGCATTTTTTTGAGTTGAACGATTATACAAATAAAAAATTACCATGCAACATTGATTTTTTCAGTTAGTTAAATGCGTTTTGCGCTTCACTTCCTTGTCGCGCTCGCATATTTCGTCGATCTTGTAATTGCTAACTTTGGTAGCTAATAATTTTGCTTTTAATGCAGTGTTGAAGCGCGCGGTACTTCTTTTTGCGCCTACATTGTTTGCTTTTGTCAGGTTTTCAACATCCTCAATAAGCTACACAATTTTTGGCGCCATTGAGCTGTAAACATGGGTATTGCATGCGCAAGCGCATTGTATTTTTATTTCGGCAACCTCAAACACATGACATCATATGATTTCATCACTTGACAACTTATCACATGACATTGTTACACCCTGTTGTACTTTTTTGAAATTTGTGTTTTATTTGATTTGCTGATTGATATTGATGAGCATGTAGCAATTCCGAAACAAAAGTTCATTTTCCCCTTTATTTGATAAATTTATTGCCATTTAATTGCAATAGATTTCCTGGCTTAAGTGCAGTATACGGACAATTCCAAAATCAAAAAAAGAAGTATGGGGATTGATAGAGATGGTCAAGGTGAGTATAACTACACAATTTTTTTTGTGGGCAAATGACAATAACAGGAGTTATTAAGGGTCAAAGTTCATATGAAGCATTTTTTAAATCTAAATTTCTCTTTAAGTATCGAACAGATTTGCAAGATTTTTTTTCATTGTATAGGCAGTAGAATTACCTTTCATATGATATGCTGCTTGTATTCCTATCCCGTAAAATACTTACAAAATTCGATGATTAAAAGTGCTATATTTACTAAGTAAATTACGCATATTTATTTGTATGTATGTAGGATTCCAAATAAAAGAAACACGCGACTGGTTAATTTTAGCAAATTTATTTGATTAAACTCAATAGTTAAATAGGTTACTTATGAGAACTATATTTTATAATTAAGCGGTCCGTGTAGTCTCGTATTTAAACAGCAACTGTGTCATCGTTCGTCAATGTCGCTGATGCTGTCCTCGTTTTGTTGTCGTTCGTCAAGAAAGGGTTGTTGTGCAAGGTTGCATATTAGCGTATTTGCAGGATCGTACCTTATGGCACGTTTAGGGACATCACGTTAAGGCATGCAATCCCACATTCGGCCATTCTGACTAATCGTTCGGCTCGAACGATGGGTCCCACTTTTTCATAAATTCGGCGACTGTGGTCGTTCGTCCCGGACCTTCACCTTCACCAACCTTTTCTACCTCGTAGCGAGCATGAGCCAGAACTTTCACAATCTTGTAAGGGCCAAGGTACTTCGGCCTTAACCGAAGGCAACTCCCAAATTGAGTGCGCTTGATGGCAACTAACTCGTTTTGTTTGTACCTCACTGCTTCTTTTCTTTTAGTATCGTAGCTACGTTTATTTTCTTTCTGAATCAACGCAATATTTTCTTTGGCCTGTTCTCGTATAGTTTCACGTTCTAAATTTAGCTCATCGAAAGCTGCATTCTGTAAAAACTCATTTAATTCCGACAACCCGGTTACCCTCATATCACACCCCGTCAATATTTTAAAAGGTGAAAACTTTGTACTACGCGTTGGAGTGTTATTTATGGCCTGCTGAACTCTTTCTATGTGCTTATACCAGCATTTCGGCTCCTCCGCGCACAACTTTGACAACATTGGCACAACTATTTGGTGCATCCGCTCGACTTGGCCATTTCCCCTCGGAACTCCCGTTGCTATTAATAAATGCTCAATACCTTCTTTTTCGCAGTATCCTTTAAAGAGGTTACCTGTGAAAGCGGCTCCACGGTCTGTTATTATACGCCTAGGATTCCCGAAATTCGCTGCCTGTTTGGAAAGACGGTCAACGACAGCTTCAGCACCAGTATTTTTGGTTGGGTACAACCACACAAATTTGGAAAAGGCATCCACCACAACCAAAATATAATTGTAGGCCTTCTTTGTTGGCTCCATGGGCCCTACATGGTCGATATGGTAAGTGCTTAGAGGACGGGTCTCTTTATCTATGGGATTCAGCAGACCTTCTTTCCTCCCAGCCTTCGCGTCAGTAGCAATGCATTCTACACAACTCCTTACGATTTTGCATATTTTTGAGTTAAGCTGTGGTATGAAAAAGTTTTTCTCAACAGCGTCTTGGGTTTTCTTTATTGAGAAATGCCCCTGCTTGTGTGCTGTTCTTATTATCTCTTCTTCCATAACCGAGGGTACTACTATAAATTCCTTTACAATATCCTTATACAAGAGGTTGTGCTTCATAAAGAAATCTTCGAACGTCTCTCTCTCCAAGACCTTACAAATCGCTCGAATCCATTCATCCTGCTGCTGAGCTTGTTTGAGTCTATGGATTAATGAATCCTCTAGCATCAAACAGGCTACCCTACTTAACGCGTCAACGTGACGCATTTTGGTGCCACTACGATGCTCGATCTCGTAATCGTAATCCTGTAACATCATTGCCCAACGAGTTACCCTTAGAGGCACGTCCTTTTTCTTCATTGTCATGGTGAACGCGTTGCAATCCGTGACAATCTTGAAGTGAATTCCCATCAAATATACCCGCCATTTCTTGAGAGCTTCCACTATAGCTAGCACTTCCAGCTCATATGAGTGGTACTTCTCCTCAACCGGTTTTGTCTTTCGGCTCATATACTGGACCGGATGGAATAGCTGGTCTTCACTGTCTCTCTGTAGGAGTACTCCTCCGTACCCATACATAGACGCGTCAGTATGAACCTCAGTAAAGGCCTTCGCGTTATAAAGTTTCAAAACCGGTGCACTGATCAATGCTACCTTCAGCTGCTGAAACGCGGCCTGTTGACATTCCCCAAAAACAAATTTGGCGTCCTTACGCAAAAGGTCAGACAATGGTTTGGCGATCATTGCATACCCTTCAATAAATCGGCGGAAATAAGACGTTAAACCGAGGAACCTTTGCAATGCTTTTTTGTCATTTGGGATCGGAAATGTCTTTACTGCTTCGGTTTTACCTTCTGATGGTCTTATCGTACCTCCCTCCACTATATACCCTAAGAAGTCTACTTTTGTCTTGAGAAATTGACATTTTTCCCACTTAATGCGCAAATTAAACTGTGCTGCCCGATCTAAAACTGCCTTCAGCTTTATTATCCCCTGATCCACATCCTTAGAGGGAATGATAAGATCATCCATGTATGTTACTACAGTGTTATTCCCAACAAGATCCCTAAACACGGCGTAAATGTATCTGGTAAATACAGCAGGAGAATTCGAAATTCCAAAGGGAACATACAAAAATTCGAATTGTCCTTGGTGGGTAACAAACGAAGTGTATTTCCTGGATGCTGGTTCGATTGGGACGTGGAAGAAACCATTTCTCAAATCTAAGGTTGTGAATACGCGTGCACTTTGCAGCCTCTCGATCACATCATCCATGAGCGGCATGGGAAAATTGTCTTTGATTATCTTCTCATTAAGACGACGATAATCGCAGCACAATCTCTTACTACCGTCCTTTTTCGGTACAAGGACAATTGGCGATGCATACTCTGAGGCACTGGGTTGGATAATGCCTTCCCTTAGCCACTCCGCAACTTGATTGTCAACGATGCACCTGTCAGAGTATGACATTCGACGTGGTCCTTGAAAAACAGGACTATCATCAGTTAAACAAATTTTCATCACAACTAGGGATTCCTGATGCTTCATCGGCGAATAACCTTTCACAGCAGTTTCAATTTCTTTAGCTTGCGCGCTGTTTAGGTGGGATAGGTTAATATTTACTTCGTTTTTAGGTTTTACATCGATTGATAACGACAAGTCTTTAAACTCCTGCAATACACACATCTCTAACTCTGGCTCCCTCAACCCAGGAGACTCAGTTGGTTTCAACTTACCTTTCGCCTTAAACTCGACTATGTCTTCCGAAACAATCAAGTCAACCTGTTTCAAAACGTTGTTGCCAATGATTGCCTGATACACAATGTCTCGCTCACGGACGACGTGAAATGTTACATCTAGTTCGACGTCATCTGCTTTTAATTTGATATTGAATCCGCCAACTGTATGAAGAACACTATTGCCTATGCCTCTTAACTGGTGTCGTTCCCTGGATAAGTCAATATCTCCTAGCATCAAGAGAACGTCGTATCTCAAGAGACACAGGTCGCACCCTGTATCCAGCAACGCCGAAAATGTGAAATTATTTATTGTCAGATCTTTAAAAATAACACATCCTATAGAGGATGAAGCACGCACCGATTCTAAAGTATTGACGCGAGGCACCTCCTGCTTGACCTTAGCTTCTTTGTTTGGACAATCAGCAATGCGATGGCCAGGTTGGTTGCACCCAAAACACGTCGACTTTCGCTGGCGTTGACACCCGCTAGCTAAATGGCCTCCCTCTCCACATCGATAACATTTCTTAGAATCAGTTCCTTGTGTTTTGCTGATGCTTTTATTCGAATCTTCGCGCTTACTCTGCGAAACACTTGTAACTACTTGACGCCCTGATCGTATCTTTTCGTATATTAGAATCTGAGCTTTCAATTCTACGATGGTCCTGGCCTGATACAAATTAGACTTTCCTGCCCTAGAGTCAGGGATACCCTCAATAAAATACTCAATCAGGCTCCTGTCATCGATATTGATGGGCCTACCTATTTCCATAAGGCTATAAAAGTACTCCCGGTAGTCCTCGTTGACACGTTTTCGCCGATTCCTAAGCTCTCGATGTACCTCGATTGAAGATACAATAACCCCAAACTCTTTCTTTAATGCTTCCTTAAGCATACACCAACTACTGATTCTACGTTGGCTGCGTACAAAAATTTTAGCTGCGCCCTTCAGAAGCTGCTTCCCATAAATAAACTTTTGTAAATCGCTCCACTGCACAGCTGTAGCATTATTCTCAAAATCATCCAGCCATTCCTCAACTGAGGGATAGCCGATACCACTAAATGATACAAGAGAACTTTCGATATCGCGCAATGTGAAAGCCGGACGACCAACCACCTCCGTCCGCTGCACGCCACTTTGAAATGAGCCACTATCGCTTTCAGACCCATCGTCGTCATCGATTGTCAGGCCATAGTGCTCACAAAGACGATCCTGCAGTGTAGCTTTGCGCCCGATGGTTGAAATACCTAGAGCTACCAAAGTTTCTTTTAGACCATTCACTGTCAGTGCTAGAATTTGTTCCCTGTCCATGTCGAGCTTACAGTGTACACTAATTTCTTATAACACAGAGCTATATAGATATATATACATATATGTATATTTTAAATAAAGTGTTAGGTTTACTTTAACAATCGCTAATGTCGATTCAAATATTCTCTTACTTATCTATATTCTTAAAATGTTTTTATAAAGAAAGTAATTCTTATAACAATTAGTCGTTATGTGTTTTCATATTTTATTTACCCTTTTCTTTTATCGAAAACTACTTTGCATTCAAACTTCAATATTATTATTTCAATTACTTACAAATGTATGCATCCGTTTTTATCTGTTTTGTTTTGGTTAACACATTCAATGTTTCTTTACTAGCTTTTCTTTCCAGCTTCTTTCTATTTTAACACCCACTATTCTTCAACCAAATTCTTCTTTGCCTTTGCTTACACATTCGATATCTTTCACCTTTCTTTAACCTGAGATTTCAGATATACATCTTGTATTCACATAAATTTTGCTTTGCTTTTTCTTTTCATTACACTTCGTTTCTTTTCAACTTCTTAAAACATATGTAGATCATTTATTTATGTTTTGATACCAATTTGTTTAATTTAGCAACCTTTCTTCCAACTACAATTTCGATTTAATTACACGTATGCATGCTTCTACGCTCACATTTATCTCTTGTTGCTTTTATTACAATTTTGCTTAAATTTCACACATTTTTGCTTCTACTTGCTCTTCTTGCTTTTTACAACACGCACCTACATACAAATTAAATTTAAAATTTTACTCACGACGGTTTCCTATTGCTGTTCGCTTTTAGCCTTTCGCTATTCGTACTCTTGCTCGTATTATTTGCTTTTCTTTTGTCTTCGTCCGCCACTGTCTTTCGTTATTAAACCGGTACTCTTGCTCGTACTCGCCCTTGCACTTGTATCAGCCAGTAACGCATCTGCGCAGCGTTACTTTACTCAAATTCGCTTACTTCTTGTTCGTTCGCATTTATCTCGACGCTTTCGCCAAATGCTTTCAACCACTCTTCCAAAATAATGTATTTTCCTTCTTTCGCATTTATTTCGACGCTTTCGCCAAATGCTCGCACTCACTCTTTCAAAATTACGTTTATATATGTATATGTCTTGCAGTCCAGCAACGATATGACCCAGTTCGTCCGTGTTCTAATGGCTTCGCTGCTTCTCCTATTGTCGACTTGGCGTTGGAATAGCTTCGGATAGCGGTGCTTTTAACTAACGGATATCACGCTACGCTTGTTCAAGAGTACAGCAACCGAAAATTTTAAAATGATTTTTGTTTTTTTTTGAGACTTTTGGGACGCCTTCCTTCATACCCAAATGAAAATTATTCACAAATGTAATTTGTCTTTTTATCTATGGTATAATATTGATTTTTCTTTCTTTTGAATTTAAATTTTCAATAAATGTGCACATTTACATGTTTTGTTCGCATACACTCGCTCGATGTGTAGCACTTTAAATATTAAAATTTTCACAAAATCGCACTTATTTTATTAGGTAGGTACTCAAAGCGTTCGCAATTTTTGGTTAAACAATCGAGTTCACTAGGCAGGAATTCGATCCACGCCTGACACCATTTGTAGGATTCCAAATAAAAGAAACACGCGACTGGTTAATTTTAGCAAATTTATTTGATTAAATTCAATAGTTAAATAGGTTACTTATGAGAACTATATTTTATAATTAAGCGGTCCGTGTAGTCTCGTATTTAAACAGCAACTGTGTCATCGTTCGTCAATGTCGCTGATGCTGTCCTCGTTTTGTTGTCGTTCGTCAAGAAAGGGTTGTTGTGCAAGGTTGCATATTAGCGTATTTGCAGGATCGTACCTTATGGCACGTTTAGGGACATCACGTTAAGGCATGCAATCCCACATGTATGTGTATGTATATTTCGTTAATACGTTGGTATTTAAATCTTAAATTAATTTTCTATAGCGTTAACCAACAATTTTATTGAAATAAATGTATTCGATATGGCGTTATGGTAAGGCGCCATTAATCGATTTTATTGATTTCTATAAGGTTGGTTGGAAGATTAGCTGGACCTTAACAGATGTTTGGAAAATAACCGTTATTTCAATTTATTGAAAAGTGTTAATTTAAACTGTTAAATACAAGTGCAATTTATTATGGCAAATATAAAGTTGTTGCAAATTTATCGAATATTTGAGTGCTGTGAAAGTGGTCCCATAAGTGAGTCAGCCCTGCATACACTGCAAGAGTGGGGATTGGTTCCCAGCGATGGCGAGTATTTGTGTAGTGCAGGACATGTTCTCAAGTTAGTTGAAAATGCTGATAGCGGTGACGGTTACTCTTGGAGGTTAGCTTATATATGCTAGCATGTGATTATGTGTATGTAACAAGTTAATTTTTAAAATTATTTAGGTGTTGTGCTCTCAAGAACGGCAAGGGCGAACGTAGATGTAACGTTAAAGTCTCGTTAAGAAAGAACACATTTTTCGATAAATCAAAGCTTCCCATTTTCAAAATGGTAGCTTTCGCGTATTTATGGATTATAAACACTACCCTCGATTTCATTATGGATGAGCTCACGATAACAAAACATACGGCGGTCGATTGGAGCAGCTTTTGTCGCGAGGTGGTGTCTGATGGTATGATCATAAATAAGACTAAGATTGGCGGGGACGGGCTGATTGTTGAAATCGACGAAAGTAAGTTCGGTCGTCGGAAGTAACACAGCGGTCATCGTGTAGAAGGGCAATGGGTGTTCGGTGGGGTGGAGAGGGGAACTAACCGATGTTTTATGATACCTGTGGAGAAAAGGGACAAATATACTTTGCTCCAAATCATAAAAGAATGGATTTTACCCGGTAGTATAGTTGTGTCCGATTTCTGGAAGGTTCGTTGATTTGAAAATTATATATTTCATTCATTTATAAATATACATTTATGTATATCGTTTATAGGCGTATGATAGCTTACAGGATGAGGGTTATGTACATTTTAAAGTGGACCACTCGCTCAACTTTAAAGACCCCGAAACTGGCCAGCATACAAATATGATCGAAGGGTTATGGAGGCATGCCAAGGTCTTTATGCCCCAATTCCACCGCAAACAGCAATTGTTTTGCGGCTATTTGGCAAAATTTATTTTTTTGCGGCATTTCAAGGCTACTAATATTGACCCTTTAACAACATTTTTTAAAATGGCTGGGAACCTTTACAACCCATGCAACCCACGACTTGTAGAGGAGGAAGATGAAGATGATTATGAGGTCGATATGTCGGCGTGAGTTAAACGTAAGTTACAAAATAAATACTTATTTTTTAAGGGGCTATGTATGTATGAAAGTATTCTGCGCAGAAATACTGTGGATGACGGTGGGGTGCAATAAAGCCATACGCAATAACGCCATACGGCTTTATTTCCAATCAGTTTGAGAAATAAAGCCATATGGCCTTATTTCCAATTGCTAATGGAAATAAAGCCAATATGGTCTTATTGCCATTTTCAAAACATGGTTGTGGTAACTTTATTAGGCTGTACCTAAAAACGCGCAAAAGAGTGCGTACCGTGGCATGTTTCCACGGTTCAGGCAACCACCCGGACTTGGCATGGCGTAGCCCAGGGATATTTAAATAAGGGCGGCCGAAGGCCGCCAACTCGGAAAGGTGTTCTGCAAATAAAGGAAACAAATACCAGGTGTTCTGCGCAGAATTACTGTTAATTTGCCCAAAATTAAGTTTTGGTATACCAGGAATAGGACAGTTGGTATTGCATTGATGGGACTAAGGATATTATATATAATTTTAAATGAAAGCTTAAATTATTTCCCATCTACCAAACTATATTTTCATATATTTAATACAGCAATTAAATTTAAAAAAATTAAGTTTTTAAAAATTTTGATATGTTTTTTAAAAAATTATATTATTTCAGGAAATTCTTTGCAGTTATATACTTAAGATATACATCAAATGAAATGTATTGGAAATACCTATCAAACGACGTTGATAATCGGTTCAATACTTTAGAAGTAATTTAGATTTAAAAAAAAGCTTATTATGAACTTTGACCTTTAATAACTTTTGTTGTTGTTGTTTGCCCAACAAAAAAAATATATCGTTATGTATCTTTTATTAATACGTATCGATCTCAATTTTTCGTTTTTTTATATCAGCATTGTCCGTATACTGCACTTGCTCCGATTTCCTTTAGCATTAATTTTTTTTTTTTTGCAACAAAGAGTTGGCATTTCTGCGAAGTCGGGTGTGGTAGGAGGTATTTTTGTATTATTTTTATTTTTTAGTTACTCACCTTTACGATAACGTACTGTAGTAGAGCAACACTGTTGCAATTTCGTAACAATTGATCCCAGCTGCTAGTACACATTCCGTATCTACTGTAACTAATGGATTAGCTTCAGATCTCTCGTTCCTGAAAAAAATGCAAGGGTTTGGTAAGATATAACAAAAGTGTCTAAAAAATATCATAAGCGCCTAAAAGTTTGCTATGTTTAGTTACACGTCTCTTATATTAACAAATGCACTCAGCCTCAGAGTATACTGCAAACAGCTTTATGGCTTAGATGGGATTATTTGTAAGATTGTGGCATACCTGAGAGGTATAAGAATGTTGTGTAGATGTAACGAAAAAATATTAAAAATACTAAAAGTTCATATGCGATGTCTTATAATGTGAGTAAGAGAACGAGATAACCTGGAGACTACTCCAAAGATGGCAAGAAACTATCGCAGCAAGCAGTGGAAGGTTTGCAACGGCAGCAGGTCATGGAACGGAGCGCGTTCCAGTAGTAAAGTCACAGTGAAAGGAGTGCTATGGCCGATATTTCGGGCGAATTCTATTATAGCTGTAGGCGCATTTGAAGTTAAAAGAGATTGGGAGAGACTGGGAGGATAATTTACACTATAACCAACACTAGAGGGCATTCCTTGCTAGAAATGATTCCAGCATCCGATCAAAGACCCAGCCTCGCTCAGTAAGACATCAAATTCTTTTCCCATGTAATTTCTTAATATCTCTCTTGTTATGCATTGCTAGAGGATTAATCGCTAACTGGCATTAACCGCCTAGGCGTTGGCTGAGCAGTACCGCAAAAAAAGGCATGGCATGCTAGACAATTCTCCTAACAACTCCTAACCATACTGCACTTATTTCTCAGCACCATTCTGGGTCAAAGCGTCTTCTTCACATAGCATGACTTACACGGGGGTCTAGCATCTTGACCTTGGTGCTTAGTAATGGAGAACATAGCATCTCTATTATATTACTTATATACTTTCTAAAGAGTTAGAGCTGAGAGCTTCTATCATCCTCCTGGTAAAAAAAAAACTTGGCGCCATACACCTTCAACGGTATTTAGGCCGAGCTTCTCTTCCAGTCAACGGGTTCTCTTTCGGTATACCTTCCGGGATTAATTTGGGAATCATTTCGAGCTTAATTTAGGGATTCCTTTCAAGATCAGATCAACATTTTGGGACCATTTTGCGACCATGGGGATTGTTTCCAAAACATCTGAGACTGTCTCCGCGTTATTTTGGACTGTATGCGGATTAGTGCCCGAAAAGTCTATCAAAAAGTCCGTCGGATGACGGCAAGTTTCCTTACCGGGTAAGATTCCGGCAGGAACCTGGTAATTGGCGTACAGAGTGTGCGTAAGTTTTGGATGGAACACGTCTCCTCATTACTAGTTAGCAAGGCAAAAGACGAACCTGATATTCCAATCGCCGATAATGGAAAACACGTTCCGGCACCCGATTATAACGAAGTCCGATTGTGTGTTAAGTGTACTCTGTCCATTCCATTAGAAATGCGATCCCGAAAACTGGTACAATTAATGTGGAATCAGACTGTTTAATATCGCGTTTAAGTCTATCTGGCGTACTGTGGGAAATACTTAAGCTCATAGCCAACAAACTGGTAAATCTACTATCGATCTGATCTCCACGATACGCCAGATCCTGGAGAAGACTCACAATAAGAGAATCGTTATTCGCCATTGTTTCTTCGACTTCAAATCAGCCTTTGATAGCGCGGAAATAAGTTGCTTGTAAGCTGCTATGTCTGAATTTAAGTTCCCTGCAAAGTTTTGCAAATTACGTTGATCAACACCACCAGCTCCGTAAGGATTGAAAAGGAACTTTCCGTTCCATTCGAAAGCAAATAAGGCTTCAGACAAGGCGACTCCATTTCATGCTAATTCTTTAACATAATACTGGAGAAGATCGTTCCAGTAGCAGAACTAAAACGTGATGGTACAATCTGACATAGGAGCGTCTAATCACAGGCGTATGCTGATGATATTGATATGATTGGCCTGAACAAACGCGCAGTAAGTTCTGCCTTATCTAGATAAGATAAATAAGGGGAAAAACGAGGAAAATACGAGGTACTTGCTTTCATCCAAGAAAATATAGGCGCATTGGCGTCTGTGAAGCATTTCGTCGTATTTGGGAACCAATTTGAAAGCAAAGCAAGGGGGAGACCTCCAATGTGTTGGGAGGGACAGGTGGAAGAAGACTTCACACCGCTTGGTGCTACCAATTGGCATCAGTTATGGCGAAACAGGGATAGGTTAGGTTAGGTTAGGTTTAAGGGGCTGGCCTGCGCATCAGAGCGGCACACTTAGGTCTTTATAGGCCCATTGTGAAACCACACGGATTTGTTCCTATTCTCCTAATCAAACCACTTCGTTGAGTTTGTGAAGCTAACTAAGCGTTGTATGTCAGTCAGATCTACGAGAATCATCTTGCCCTTAAAACGTTGCGTGACGTTCTTTTACCGAGCGCTGGACATTCGCAGAGTAGATGCCTAACAGTTTCATGCTCTTTTTCGTTGCCGCAACTTCTACAATAATCATTAAGTGGAGCGCCAATCCTTTCCGCATGCGGTCCAATACAAACGTGACCAGTGAGAAGTCCTACAACTAAGGAAAGATCCCTCTTAAGGAGGGTCAGAAGCTCTCGCGATCTCTTCTCATTCCATTCCGGCCATGTGAGTTTTTCCGTGTAGCATCTATCATAATGCTTCCGTCTGCCTTCGGCTTCCATCAGTAGAGCCTCCTTTATCTTGAGCTTGCAGGTGGAGACCTCTTCCAGGATTGCGAAAGTGGAAGGGAAGTACCCTTTCTTGCAAGCTCATCTGCTATCTCATTACCTGGTGTGCCCTTACGTCCGGAACCCATACCAGATGAAGAGTAAACTGCTCAGCCATCACGTTAATTGATCTGCGACAGCCTACTACAGTTTCAGAATTAGTTGTGACAGAGTCAAGGGCTTTCAGCGCTGCTTGACTGTCTGAAAAAAATTTAATGAGTTTCTGAGAGATCTTTGTATGTCCAATAGTTCCGAATGGACACCCCCTCCGACCCTGTTATCCAGTTTAGATCCATCTGTGTAGATCTGAATGCTGTCAGTGGGCCAATCTGGGTCATTCACCCACTGTTCCGTCTCAGGGATTAATATCTCGTATCTCTTGTTAAAGTTGGTTTGTGTTTTGCTGAAATATGTCCATTCTGGTATGGAGAATCTGTCAAGAATTTCAGTATGGTTGCACTGAGACCATGTGTTCAGTTTCCTCAGCCTAAAGCTGCACATGCTGCATATTTTATGACAGGGATAACTGGCGTGAATGTTACGAAATAGCAAAGAGCGCTTAGGGGGCTAAGCGCCTATTAACGATGATGATACGCGGAGTTTTCGGATTAACTTAGGCCATTTCGGGATTACTTTAAGGATCAATTCGGAAATGTATCGGCATGACTTCAAAACTATCTCTTGATCATTTTGTTCTGTTTTCTAGATAATTTCATGACCATTTTAGTTCCATCTATAGATAATTTAGAGATTATCTCTAAATTATTTCGGGACTATTTGTGTTATTAATTTGCAACTATTTTGTAGTCATTTTGTTTTGTTTATTTGCCGACACGGTGGCTTTTAGATGTATATTGGAACCATTTTCGATCATCTCTTGTCAAATTTGGTTTGAAGAAGAGGCGCTCGCGGCGTTGTGCCATTTTCAGTGTCATTTTTCGTTCTGCACACAGAAAATCGTTCCAATATAAATTAATATTTTTTCTGAGCTATTTCCGGATTGCTTTAAGGATCATGTCAGGCCTATATCAGGATCGAATCCAACGTGTCAAAAGCCATACCACAACTTCATCCACATATTACTTTTGTTTTTATTTCGGAAAGCGACCCAAAGACCTACTTTTCTGACTTGATTTTGGCACTAAATGAAATGAAATCTTATCAATTGTGCTTTCAATCTGTCACTTTATCGAGCGCAAACGCATTTTTTATTAAGAGTGAAAAGTTTTAAATTAATATGCATGATTTAATCTGTGGTGCACATAAATTGCAGGCGACGAATAAATTTGCATTTCAATTAAATTTATTTAATTCAACCAGCAAACAAATGAACTTGGTACAATGTTTGTGGTCAGACAGCACACAAACGCTCACCTAGTCATCCAACCACCCAAATACTCGTAGCACCTAGACGCCAACTGAAAACAACACACCTTCTGCAAATCACTTGCCACATGTTGCACATACACATACACATTTGCACCTGCATGTTACTTCACATTCAACAATTTTTTTTTCGTCTCACAGGCTGGGTGGTCAATTAAACGTTAATGTGTTAAAATGTATATGTAACAACAGTGTGACTACTGTGAAATGATGTGAGGATGGCACATGTTCAAACGCACACACTAACACGGCTCCACATTTGCTTGAGAGAGTAAACAATATACATTTTTTTTTATTTAAAATAAAGTGCCGTCGAATCTTCAGCAGGATGTTATTTTTGGTGTTGACGTTGATGTTGTTCGGCTTCAAATTGATTTTACAAAGTGTTGCAAGTTTAATTGAAAGGCAGTAATGAAAATGAAATGTTCGATAGTTGGGGCAAGTTGAACAGGAAAAACGCGGTTTGGGCTGTAATATGAAGCATTGATATGAATTTTACTTCCAATACGCACAAATTGCCAAATTTATGATAGGAAATTTGATTGGCTGTGATGTGATATGATACGAGTATGTATGATCATCACACGATCAGCATCAACCACAACTGTGTGAGTGACGTCAATTTGAAAGGTGGAATTCGATACATTTATATAAGATGTAGGTTTAAATTAAGGTGGTTCGAGTTTTTTAAATAAAATTGTAGCAAGATAGTTTAGTACATAATCTAGTGACTCCACTACATAAGCACCATAATTAAAGTCGTCGTAGTAGGTGAGAACTAAGACAATCAAATGAACCCCCAGTGGGTTAGAGGGTCAGGTTCAAGGGGCTGTGTAGCGCAACCCTTAAAGTTCTCCAAACCCAATTGTCAAATTTACCTATCCGCGGCGAATCCTGTTTCACTAACAGATGAGGCTCTGGCGACCCCAAGCTCCTCATGGAACTTGAGGGTGGGGAGGGAGGGATGGCCTGAAGGCTTAATGTGGCTATATAAATCGTTCACGAGATGGTCGAGCTAGCACTTTAATGGTGCTGTGTTACCGGAGCGTACCGGATCTGTATCCGGCAAAGGACCATCACATCGATAACACTCCACAAAGCCTTCGGGGAGCAACCTTATCGCTACAACAACAACAACAACAAGCAAATGAAAATCCCAAAGAAAAGCCAAGTAATCCTCTTACGTTCTACCCAACTCAGCTTAGCGTGTCGATACAGGACATCGCCGATTTAAGACATCGGATGAAAGAAGGCGGGTTTTTCTGACATCTCAATTGACATCGAATTGCTCGATTCACTCGTCGTAAGTCTTTGGATTTGGCATATCGTGAAAATTTCAGCAATAGCAAAATTAGCAGGTCCACTTATCAGTCGTGGAAGTATTTGCCTGTATAGAAACCCTCCGTCATCTGCTGCATTTTTTGGTATATTCTTTGTGTTTTATTCCTACCAGACAAATCGGAAGCTCCTTACACCTCTCTGATCGCACTCATCCAAGAAGGCGAATTTCTTTCTAATTCGCGCCACGTTAGCGATCCTCCACAGTGCGAGTTGCAGTGCCCGTTCGCAGAGCGGCCTTAAATGAACCATCCTTTCTTTCAAATCTGCACGACATACCTACTAGCTGGAAACCTAAAATGTTAGTAGAGGCGGCACGTAGTGAATAAGAAATGTGCTACTACTTCTCGGCTGCATTATCAGGTCGAATATTACTCTCAGTGATCGGATGTGAGACAACTGGACGATTTGGTGCTATGTTGGTTATTATAGGAAAGCCTTGTCACGTCCTTCATCTCGACTGAATGGCGGAGATTTCAGCCGATGCTTTCATATGGTCGTCAGCCTGCCGTGACGAGCTTCCTTCTTCATTTGCCGTAGTCCTTCTTAGAAGGTAGAGAGCTCATCCAGGGAATGTTACTTACTTTTAGTTTATTGGTAGGGGCTTTTCATGGCAGGTCTAAAGCTCTGCGCAAAACCCGGTTGCGTTGCTTAAAGATGCCTCTTACGACGATCATGCCTTTATCCTAGTATGCTCTCTTACTCCACTGGGGTTATGGCAGTGCCCAATTTTTCAGAATTTTTAAGTTTTCTCAGACTTAAAAATGTTTAAAAAGTAACAGTTCGCAGGGGTCGGAGAACCAACACTTCTCAAAAACCTTTCCAGTAATTCTGTATATTTATGACATTTTTTGTAGAACCATAAGTTCGAAACCCATAATCTATGTGAACGATTATATCTGAGGCACGCCATGCAAACCGGGTTTTTATAAAAGACTTTTTGGCTAGGTGTTGCCACCGTTTTTTTTAAAAGGTTGCCATCTGTTGGAATATAAAATTATGGAACAAGATACGCCAAAATGGATGACAAACAAAAGTGATTTTACTTCATTTTGTTTTTAACTAGAGTTGCCACCTAAGTTTATTTTATATACTTCGTTATATCCGCAACTAGTTTAAAAAGGGCTTAACTCATTTGGATACAACCGTGTATGTAGGTAATACGCTATAACTAAATCTCTTCTAATAAAGTTTTCATTTATTTTGAATTGCGGGTAGGGTTGCCACCTTTTTTTAACCGCTTCTACCTTGAAAAAAACAACTTTATGCATTTCGATATAATTTTGTATCTCAGTAATGATTTTAAGCTCTCTTATTTAGGTGTCGTTATTTCGGACACCTTTATGTGGTTTCCACCTGTTTGAAGTAAAAATTTTGTGAAATATGCGAATATAGGTGTCAAATTAAAGATATTTTACGAAAATAAGTAGCATTGCCACTTAACATGCATTATACATATATTTTCGTAATTGAATAATGTAATCAATAAAACTTTTAGGCAAAGTTAAGTAAGATGTGCTCGGACACTACTAGTTCTAAATTCAGTCTTCCTAAGTTTCTTCCACAAAATGTGTGCCACACTAATGCAGGCTTATATGTGTATGTGCATTAGGCCGGATCGATTTGTGGGGAGGCAAAAAAACTGCCCATTGCTCTGTTAAAATCATATTCTAGGGATCAAAATAAGAAACTTTGCCGAAGGAACCATACCTCTAAAACGAATTCTGATTTCCCCCCTTTTGTTCGTAGGGGCAAATTTTGGAGTTTATTTTTCTCTTTAGAAATTTATTTAGTCAGAACATATGTAAATGACAAAATGAATTTAACTTAGTAATAGAAAAGAAATTTAAAAAGATTATTAGAAATTAGCGTTTTTACAACCCCCTTTTAAAACCAAGGTATCACTGTGACACAATTGCAGATCGTAAAATTGCTTGATTGTTTTTTTTTTAAGCCACCACAAGACACCTCAGGTAGAATTGAAATTGCCCCTACCCAAAAGTTCGACCCAAAGGGGGGGCGGGACATCAGAATTCGTTTTAGAGGTATGTTTCCTTCGGCAAAGTTTCTTATTTTGATCCCTAGAATACGATTTTCACAGAGCAATGAGATTTTTAAATCGACCCGACCTAATGTGCATCCAGCTAAACGTCTTGCAGTTTGATAAAATTAAAATGCAAATCAATTGGTGATATTTATTATGAAAAGCGTGTGAGCTCATGTTTGCATGAAATAAAATAAGTTTATAACTTTATGTAGTTTTTAAATTTAATCGCACAAATTTAAATGAAAAATTTATGGCGAAAGTTTCAATTCAGAACATTTAAAATGCCATAAACAATGCTGACTCTGAGATGTTAATTCAAAATATGCAAAATAACTGAAGAAGATATGATATAAACAATATCACATCGCATACACGCAGTGTCACATCACACGCACATTGACCTAACGAAAATGTAAAAATACTCACAAAATCAATTTTTTATTTGAGCGGATGTTTTGATAATCAAATTTACCTGGTAAATAAATGCCCGATGTGGTTAAAAGCTTCTCAGGGATTTCACTGATCGATGCAGGTGGTACGATTTCACATTCGTATTGATGTGTAATTGAGATAAAAATTGCTTTATTGGTTGTTATTGCTATTTAATTGTATGTTTAAAGTTGTTTGTATGCATAAAATACACTACATTGTATATGTTTTGTTAGAGCAAGCGCTTAGTTTTGTATTTTTTGTTTTTCCCAAAATTTTGTTTTATTTCGAACTTTTTGGTTTATTGTAGTGAATGGCAAAATTGAAAGGTACCCGAATTATTCAATGAGTTGTTTTGTGCAATTTTTTCATATAACAAGTGGGACTGATGTTTTATGTTGTTGTTCTAAATTTTAATTACTGATATTGGACGAACACACATTGAGTTTAAATTGAAGTTTACATTTTGTAATTGGTATAACTTTCAATGAAAAAATGAGATGGGCTTGGGGCCCGCCACGCAAAATCATCTACAACTGGTAACAGTCCTATGGCAAGGTCAGTTTTATTTAACGACGACGACGGCCAATATTTTAAGGCAATGAAAACAAATCGATCACATCGAATTGGGCCACTCTTTTGTGGCAGCTAAGATAATTACCGCTTCTGTGCAGCGAAGACAGTACAAGGAGTATCGTCAGACAAGTTTGCTGTCGAGTAGCAGCTCACGGAACAAACAGTTGATAACTTCTTAACTGACCTCTCGGACTTGCTCCCTTAGCACAATCTTTGAACTTGCGAAGAACGAAGGGGGGGGGGGGGGGCAAATTCTTTACTCAGTACATACCAGCATTGAAAACTACTGGTAAAAAGAGGACTGTCGCGCTTCCTCAACAAGAAAAAATGCTGCTTATAGGGCCACACTGCGTATGGGCGCAGCTAAAGGGAAGAGAGACGCTGGACTGATAAAAGATGCGACGTAATATACGTTAAATGAGAATGCCATATTCTTAGTAGTCTTGGTGTGGCTATTATAGAAAAGATATTCATATCTATCTAATCTAATATATATATATTCTAAAACCAATATTTATATTATAAATGGGAAAGTTTGGATGTTAAGATGTTTGGATGTTTGTCCAGACGTTTGTCTTTGTGACTCAATAACGCAAGAACGGCTGGACCGATTTGGATGAAATTTTGCACACATATAGCCAATAGTCTAGAAGGATCTACTAGCTATATATTTTTCAAAAGGGGCGTGGTCCCCGCCCCCTAGGAACAGTTATAATTTAATTATTATATTTTTTCGTCTTTGCGACTGAATCACGCCAGAATGGCTACACGGATTTTGATGAAATTTGGGACACAGACAGTAGTCTACTAGCGAAATTTTTTTCGAACATGGAAAGAGGGGTGGGGGTCCCACGACCCCTTCGAGAAATTATTTTTCATAATTTTTACACATTATAACTTTACGTATACTGGCCTTCACCAATATCACAGACTCAAGGGGTCAAATAAGTCGAGGGCTTACAAAGTAAGCACCCTCCGCCCGCCCCCCTTTATTTCCCCTCTGGTGTAAAATCCATAAATTGTTATAACTCAATCTAAATTTTCTCCTAAATCAATAGTTTTTGGTATCTGGTACATACAGAACGAGATCTAGACAATTTTGGAGGAACGATCAGTGGTCCTCTCTACTCCCGCCATCCGCCCTCCATCAATTGTTTTTATTAGCACCCTTTTATTAGCTTTACCTGTATGTTTCTATCTAACTTTTTATTCGCTCCAATGCGCCTGCTGCCTTATTAACATGGTTTTATAATTAGCTTCACCTTATTTGTAATCCCGTAAGGGTCATATCGAAACCCTTCCGGGATCATTCCTGGATGGTTTTCGGGATCGGTCCGGGATTACGCCGGGGTAATTTCGGGACTTTTTCGGGACTATTTCGGGATCATTTTGGGACCCTTCCGGGATCATTTCTGTATAGTTTACGGGATCCGTCCGGGATCCCGTCGGGGTTATTTTGGAACATTTTCGGGCCTATTCCGGAATCATTTCGGGACTATTTCGCGATCATTTGGGGACCCTTCCGGCATCATTTCTGGATGGTTTTCGGGATCCGTGCGGGATCTCGTCGGGGTCATATGGGGACTTTTTCGGGATTATTTGGGGGCTCTTCAGGCATCATTTCTGGATGGTTTTCGGGATCCGTCCGGGATATCGTCGGGGTCATTTGGGGACTTTTTCGGGATCATTTGGGGCTCTTCCGGCATCACTTCTGGATGGTTTTCGGGATCCGTCCGGGATCTCGTCGGGGTCATTTGGGGACTTTTTCGTTAGGGTAATTTCGGGACAATTAGGGGATCATTTGGGAACCTTTCCGGCATCATTTCTGGATAATTTTCGGGATCCGTCCGGGATGCCGACGAGGTCATTTCGGGACTATTAGGGGATCATTTGAGGACCTTTCCGGCATCATTTCTGTATTGATTTCGGAATCCTTTCGGGATCCCGTCAGGGTTATTTTGGGACTTTTTCGGGACTAATACGGGATCATTTGGGGAACCTCTAGGGGTCGTTTCGTGACTTTTTCTGTTTTATTTCGGGATCATTTGGGGACCCTTCCGGCATAATTTCTTGATGGTTTGCCGGATCCATCAGGGTCATTTCGGGACCATTTTGTGATCATTTGGGGACCCTTCCGAGATCATTTCTGGATCCGTCCGGGATGCCGCAGGAGCCATTTCGGGATTTTTTGTTACTTTTCCGGGACAGTTTTTGGACCCTTCCGGGATCATTTCTGGATCTGTGTGGGATCCCATCTGGGTCATTTCCGGACTATTTCGGGATCATTTTGGGATCCTTCCGGAATCATTTCTGTATGGTTTTCGCGATCCGTCGTTGATTCCCTCGGAACCATTTCGGAACCTTTTCTGGAGTATGTCGGGGTCATTTGGGGACTTTTTCGGGATCATTTGGGGCTCTTCCGGCATCATTTCTGGATGGTTTTCGGGATCCGTGCGGGATCTCGTCGGGGTCATTTGGGGACTTTTTCGGGATCATTTGGGGGCTCTTCCGGCATCACTTCTGGATGGTTTTCGGGATCCGTCCGGGATATCGTCGGGGTCATTTGGAGACTTTTTCGGGATCATTTGGGGGCTCTTCCGGCATCATTTCTGTATGGTTTTCGGGATCCGTCCGGGATCCCATCAGGGTAATTTCGGGACTATTAGGGGATCATTTGTGGACCTTTCCGGCATCATTTCTGGATAATTTTCGGTATCCGTCCGGGATGCCGACGAGGTCATTTCGGGATTATTTGGGGGCTCTTCCGGCATCATTTCTGGATGGTTTTCGGGATCCGTCCGGGATTTCGTCGGGATCATTTGGGGACTTTTTCGGGATCATTTGGGGGCTCTTCCGGCATCATTTCTGGATGGTTTTCGGGATCCGTCCGGGATCCCGTCGGGGTCATTTCGGGACTTTTTCGCGACTAATACGGGATAATTTGGGAACCCTTTCGGCTTCATTTCTGGATGATTTTCGGGATCCGTCCGGGATCCCGTCGGGGTCAATTCGAGACTTTTTCGCGACTAATACGGGATCATTTGGGAACCCTTTCGGCATGGTTTTCGGGATCCGTCCGGGATCCCATCAGGGTAATATCGGGACTATTAGGGGATCATTTGGGGACCTTTCCGGCATCATTTCTGCATAACTTTCGGGATCCGTCCGGGATGCCGACGAGGTCATTTCGGGACTATTTCGGGATCATTTGGGATACCTACCGGCATCATTTCTGAATGGTTTTTGGGATTCGTCCGGGATCCCGTCGAGGTCATTTCGGGACTTTTGCTCGACTAATACGGGATCATTTGCGGACCCTTTCGGCATCATTTCTGGATAGTTGTCGGGATCCGTTCGGGATCCCGTCACGGTCATTTCGGGACTACTTCGGGATCATTTTGGGACCTTCCCAAGATCATTTCTGGATGGATTTCGGGATCTGTCCGGGATGCCGTCAGGGTCATTTTGGGACTATTAGGTGATCATTTGAGGACCTTTCCTGCATCACTTCTGGATGGTTTTCGGTATCCGTTCAGGATCCCGTCGGAATAATTGCGGAACTTTTTCGGGATCATTTGGGGTTCGGGGGTTTCCGGCATCATTTCTGTATGGTTTTTGGGATTCGTCCGGCATCCCGTCGGGGTCATTTCGGGACTTTTACTCAACTAATACGGGATAATTTGCGGGCCCTTTCTGTATCATTTCTGGATAGTTGTCCCGAACGGATCCCGTCAGGGTCTTTTCGGAACTATTAGGAGATCATTTGAGGACCTTTCCGGCATAATTTCTGGATAGTTTTCGGGATCCTTTCGGGGTCCCATCAGGGTCATTTCGGGACTTTTTCGGCAACATTTAAGATTGGTTTTCAGGATTCGTCCGGGATCCCGTCAGGGTAATTTCTGGACTTTTCCGAGACTATTTCGGGATCATTTTGGGACCCTCCCAAGATCATTTCTGGATGTATTTTGGGATCTGTCCGGGATGCCGTCAGGATCATTTTGGTACTATTAGGTGATCATTTGAGGACCTTTCCCGGCATCACTTCGGAATAATTGCGGGATTTTTTCGGGATCATTTGGGGTCCCTTCCGGCATCATTTCTGGGTGGTTTTTGGGATTCATCCGGCATCCCGTCAGGGTCATTTCGGGACATTTTCTCGACTAATACAGGATCATTTGCGGGCCCTTTCGGCATCATTTCTAGATAGTTATCGGGATCCGTTCGGGATTCCGTCAGTGTTTTTTCGGAACTATTAGGAGATCATTTGAGGACCTTTCCGACATCATTTCTGGATAGTTTTCGGGATCCTTTCGGGGTCCCGTCAGGGTCATTTCGGGACTTTTTCGGGATCATTTAAGGATGGCTTTCAGGATTCGTCCGGGAACCCGTCAGGGTAATTTCTGGACTTTTCCGAGACTATTTCGGGATTCCCAAGATCATTTCTGGATGGATTTCGGGATCAGTCCGGGATGCCGTCAGGGTTATTTTGGGACTATTAGGTGATCACTTGTGGACCTTTCCGGCATCACTTCTGGATGGTTTTCGGTATCCGTTCAGGATCCCGTCGGATTCATTGCGGAACTTTTTCGGGATCATTTGGGGTCCCTCCCAAGATCATTTCTGGATGGATTTCGGGATCTGTTGGGGATCCCGTCAGGGTCATTTAGGGATGCGTTCGAGATCACGTCAGGGTCATTTCGGGACTTCTTTGGGACTATGTCGGGATCGTTTCTGGATGGTTTACGGGATCCGTAAAGGGCCCCTTAAGGCTAATTTCGGGACTATCAGGTGATCATTTGAGGACCTTTCCGGCATCACTTCTGGATGATTTTCGGTATCCGTTCGGGATCCCGTCGGAATCAATGCGGGACTTTGTAGGAATAATTTGGGATCCCTTCCGGCATTATTTCTGGATGGTTTTCGGGATTTGCTCGGGATCCCGTCGGGGTTATTACGGGACCTTTTCGGGGATAATACGGGATCATTTGGGGATCCTCTAGGGGTCGTTTCGTGACTTTTTCTGTATTATTTCGGGATCATTTGGGGACCCTTCCGGCATAATTTCTTGATGGTTTGCCGGATCCATCAGGGTCGTTTCGGGACCATTTTGGGATCATTTGGGGACCCTTCCGAGATCATTTCTGGATCCGTCCGCGATGCCGTAGGAGCCATTTCGGGATTTTTTGTTACTTTTCCGGGATAGTTTTTGGACCCTTCCGGGATCATTTCTGGATCTGTGCGGGATCCCATTTGGGTCATTTCCGGACTATTTCGGGATCAATTTGGGACCCTTCCGGGTTCATTTCTGTATGGTTTTCGCAATCCGTTGTGGATCCCCTCGGAGCCATTTCGGAGCTTTTTCTGGAGTATGTCGGGATAATTTAGGGACCCTTCCTGAATATTTTCTGGATGGTTTTTGAGATCCGCCCGGGAGCCCGTCATGGTCATTTCGGAACCTTTTCGGGATCATTTTGGAACACCTTCAGGGATCATTTCTGTGTGGTTCTCTGGATACGTCTAGAATCGTGTGGTTGTCATTTCTGGTTTTTTTGGGACTATTCCGGGAACTTTTGGAGACCCTTCCGGGGCATTTCTGGATGGTTTTCGGGATCTGTCCGCGATAGCGTGGGGGTCATTTCGTAGCTTTTTCTGGATAATTTCGGGATCATTTGGGATGCTATCAGGTTATCAACTCATTTAGTTCTTTTTTTTACTCAATTACAAAAATAAAATGCATTAGACAAAAAAAAAATTTTTTAAACAGATAACTTGATAAGTAGGCTAACGCGAATAGCCCATATATTTAAATTTCTCCTTGCGGACGGGGCCGCGGGTAAAGGCTAGTATATGTCCAAATTTGAGCTCCTCAGTATCAGGAACAACTTTTCGAGGCGTTCGAAAGCCGATGTGGCTTCAGCGAAGGCTCCTCCTTGTTTATATAGAAAATAAAACCAGCAACAAGAGCAGACCACACTTGCATAGTGTATTACATGGGTAAGCCTAAAACAAAAGGCGAGGAAGCCTCTTGCAATAAAAGAAGGTTCAGCGCATTCAGATTTTTGAGACCAATCTTCAAGCCTTTCCCTTCATCATAGCACTAATAAGCCTTATGTTTAACGAATATCCTGTTAATTTTTTTCTGTCCTGCTGGTATTTGCTGTCTCCCTCACTCTTGTGTTGTAACACTCTATACGCATCCCACTTATTCATTCTCTTTGTTAAGGTATACCCTTATCCTCCACATACATTTACTCTCACTATCACCCTTCTATTTTTCTTTCCCAATGTTTTCCCCATCTAATTTGCTGCCTTTTTATTTTTACTCACTTTCCTGTTTTTTTGTAATTTATTTCTCCCTAAGACTTCGGTTCCTCTCTATCTGTAGCCAACTTCATTTTTTCTTTCAATGGCTTTGCTGTTTGCACCTTTATGACTTATTCAGGATCCTACACCTATAACGAAAGTAATATCATATGCGGCTGTTGCGGAGGTGAAGCAGGAGAGGGTTTATACCATGTTTTTTTAAATTCCCAAGATTACACACCCGAGCTATTCGTTGCGCGTGTGATCGAAAGTTACGAAGAAATGAACAGGGGAGTGTGACGTCATCGAACACATCGAGAAGTAGCTAAGATGCTTTGAATGGCTGCGTTCCGGTATCGGTGACCAGGCAACATAGAGAGATCCAAGACGCGTGTTGAAACATAGCCTTTCTTACCACGGAAGTTGGAAAGAATAAATCAAATAGTAAAGCCTGAGGTACGGATTTGTTAAAAAAGAACTCTCCAACCGTAAAAAAGAGACTTACGATTGAAGAAGCAATCCTAGGTAGTGATTGTCTGGTGACGGATTGAAGATCTAGATTATATGGGTACAGTTTAGAGATAAGCCCTATTTAACCTGGATAACTAACGACATTGGAGTAGTAGCACATCGTAAAGTATTATTATGGGAAGTAAAAAAAGACGATATTATTGAAGCCAAACACAGAATTTAAAAAACAAAACAAAAAAAAAAAAAAAAAAAAAAAAATTAACAAAAAATACAAACAAAAATTTTTTTTAAATTTAGATATGCTTCAATGCAAACAGAAATTAATGGTCCCACTTCATAAGAGAGAAGCAAAGTCACAGATTGGTACACAGCCCTCTTCAATCGACGGAACGCGCTTACTTCCGACACAGTAAATATCTCGCGATTATATAACCAGTAAAGATATTAATGTAGTTAGCAAAGGTGAGAATAAGCCAGTGTATACGTTTACGAGTTTCAGCCTCGACAACCCACCTCCCGACCGAATAACTGACGCTAGTACCAGAGGGAAATGGTACTTAGACGGAAAGAGCTTTAGTGCTGGCTGTAGTCCTTCACTGACTTTAAGGCTTTTCATTCAGGCTGCTCTTAAAAAAAAAAAAACTATAACAGGTGTCACGCTTACTTTTCCAAAAACATTTCTATCCATCATATTACTTACATTAGCTATAGAAATGCTGTCATATCTAATTCCAATGTGATAAGACTTATGACATTGGAAATTTCAGCCCTTTGGAAGGTTATGATATTTATAATACAATCACATTTCATTGAATTGATAAAATTTAAACATTAAGCAGAAGAGCCGCTCTTGCTGGTTGGGCGGCATGTTATGAATTGTATTTTAAAAAAAGTTAACCGCTTAACCATTTCTTAAGAGGTCGTACCAATTATTGCTGCTTCGCAAAATTTAACGCTAATTGGTATAACCAAGGGAGCGAGAATCGTCGTCCACATATCCGTCTCAACTAAGTGGACTTAATCCTTCCTTTCCTGCGAAATATGTTCTGAGCCGGAACGTCTTCAATCTACTCAGTCCAAATTAGCGAAATTTTAATCTTATCTGTCGTATCACTGCTTTACCTCGCCGCTTGCGTTAAGTTGTTGCGTTGATATGAAGTGTAGCGCCAACTACTAGCGCTGATCACTCAATAGCACCCTTCAAAGGTTGGGGGTTTTCGATTATTACGTTGCACTCTTTAATTCTAACTTTTCAGCTAGGTAACCTGGCGCTAAGCAAAGGGGCCCCATTTTTAGGTAATCGCACCCCTTTTTTATTCAGTGTAAAAAATGTTGTGATAAAAATACAAAATCTCCCGAGAAAGATAAGAAGAACAAACAGTACGACATTATTTTCAGAAAAGAAGACGCCATTAAATACCCAAATGATGCAAGGGATTTTTTAGCGCAATTTCATGGATTGGCAGCGTAATTTATAGCTTCTCCAACACAATTTTTTACCTCGCTTACCTGTGGCGAATCTTGTTTCATAAGCAGGCACCCTCATGGCACTAGAGAGTGAGGGGCGGGAAGGCTAGAATTTAAATGTGGTAATTAAATCGTTCCCAGTATGGTCGGGCTAAATCCGGAAAAGGAGCATCAACACCGAAAACGAGTAGGATCTTTATCGCAACAACAATAACGACAACATCACGCCATGTTGCCAGAAGTGCCAGTCACACTAGATTAATACAAACTATTTTTTACGGAACATTGACGCGACTTCAAAACATCTTTTAAACATTTCTGAGATGGCACCTCGAGCACATTGCGTTGATAGCCACCATAGCGCTGGTATCATGGTATCAGCGTTCAAAATACCAAGTCTTATTTTTATATGTATGATGTCACCCCCACTTAACCAATGTCATCTTTTCGCTCTAAGAAAAAGGTTGCTATCGCACCAAATTTGCATGTGATGTGACTTTTATTAAAGTGCAAAGGTATGACTATTTAAAATTTTACGTCTGGAAGCTCTGCTACGCTCCCTGAGCCAAATTCTATGAATGAAGTTTTCTTATTACAAACGATTTAAAATATCAGGATCAAGCTCAGATTTTTCTAAATATTTAGTAGCTAGATTAAATTTTCATCGTCTTAATCAACAGTGCTATAAATGTTACTTAAACCGGTATAAGCTTCAATTTTTTAGCAACCCGAAGCAATTCTATAGTTTTGTCAATTCGAAGAGAAAAACTTCAGGATTTCCGTCTGCATTTGCCTATGGATGTAAGGACGCAAGCTCTAATGATGATATTGCCAACTTATTTGCTGAATTGTTTAAGTCGACCTATTTATCTGAAAGTTTTCAATCAGATCTCTATCCGTACACCTTAGACAGTTCTAATTGTATTCTAGATGCTGTCATAGACATAGATACTGTTCTGAAGAGTCTTCTGGAGTTGAAACCTACTTTTTCTCCGAGTCCAGATGGTGTTCCTAGTTGTGTGCTAAACTTTTGCGCTGTCAATTCATCCAATAAGATCCTTAAGTTATTTACACTATCTTCTTTATTCCCTTTTATTTGGAAGTAATCATTTATTATTCCCTTACAAAAGAAAGGTAGGTAGGTAGGTCCAATATTGCGAACTACAGGGGCATAGCTAAACTTTCGGCTATTCCAATAATGCAAAGATCATCACCTGCCAAATTCAATACATATGTAGTTCTTTATTATCACCCAGCCAGCGTAGTTTTGTGCATAGAAGATCAACCACAACCAACTTGTTTGAGTTCACTTCTCTAGTTATGGATGGATTTTTTCCCAATAAGCAAACCGATGTTATTTATACAGACTTCAGCAAAGCATTTTATTCTGCTAATCATGAGCTTACAACTCATAAACTTGACTTACTGGGTTTTCCAAAGAATTTATTACTTTAGCTTCGAAGCTATCTCGAAAATAGAACTCAACGAGTTATGTTCGAAAACAGTATCTCTGAGTTGTTAGAAGTAACTTCTGGTGTGCCTCAGGGCAGCCATTTGGGTCCATTACTTCTTACCCTCTTCAAAAATGACGTACCTAAGGTTATTTCGCATTACCGTGCTCAAATGTATGCAGATAATGTAAAACTATACTGCACATACTTGCTTTTATGACTCTTCCCGTTGGGGTCTACTTCAGGCCGATTTGGACTAATTTCAATATGGTGTACCGTAAATCTACTAGTTTTGAACTGCTACAAATGTAAGCTAATGACATTTCACAGAGTCAACCCAGTTTTAAAACTACTATATGCATTTCACAGAGTCAACCCAGTTTTAAAACTACTATATGCTAGTTGGTGCTCCCTTAGAGCGTATGTATGTATATATATAGTATGTGATCTAGGTGTTCTTTTTGATGCGAAACTGAGCTTACACATGCACATTTCATCTATCATAAACAAAGCATCGGATGCACTCGGATTTATAAAAGGATGGGCTAAATAATTTGATGATCCTTATCTAAAAAATACACTTTACACATCATTGGTACGCCCACTACTTGAGTATTGTTCGTTTATTTGATCTCCAATCATACAGATCAAATTGAATCGGTACAGAAGCAGTTTATAATCTTCGCATTACGTTGCCTTAACTGGGAATCAGTTCTTCATCTTCCGCCATATAGAAATAGACTTCTTCTCATTAGTTTGCAAACTTTAGAGATCAGAAGGACATTACTCGCGGTAATGTTCCTTCATAAACTGATTATCGGAGAGATAGACTCCACTGACCTTGTGAGTAGACTAAATTTTTCTGTTCCGGCGAGACTTTCGAGACACTATGTACTCTTTCATTTAGCCACTCTGCGGCGTAATTTTGCCAAAGATGGACCTCTTCCGCAATTGGTGCTCGCGCTATAATGAACTGCACAACTGTATTGGTTTTGAGTATTCGGTTGCTGCTATCCGTAAGGAAATACTCTCACGTTTGACATGATATTTTTCAAAGATTTTAAATGTCCAGTTAAATAAGATGTTAATTTTTTATTTCAATATTAACTTTGATTTATGTACTAGTCATAAAAGGGGCGGCGCCACGCCCCTTTTTTTAAATTTGAAGTTTTTCCTATTAATTGTTATAAATCCACTTGGGAAAGGAAATGCCATTGATATAAAGCTTATGAGGTGGGTTTTGTCTAAGGCTGGGGTAACGCTCAGTCAATCCAGAATCGAGTAAAGGTCCCACAAACCCCTACTGAATAAATACACAATATTTATGTGTTACGAACACACGCACACACGGCTGGAGATATTATGCGGGCAGCAGCTTTCCGTCGCAAGACGGCGAGGGGGCGGACCGGCGACTAACGGTCGTTGGAGTACAGGAGGTTCGGTAGGGCGGTTGAACGGTCGGGTAACGGGCGGATTGGTACGGCGGTACAGAAGTAGCGGCGGGATAGAAGCAGCGGCTTAACGGCGGTAGGATGGCAGACGGCCAACGGTCGTCGTAGCAGCGGCTTAGCGGCGGTAGAATGGTAGATGACCAACGGTCTTTGTAGCAGCAGCGTGACGGACGCAGTGGCTTAACGGTGGTAGGATGGCTAGCGACCAATGGTCGTCGTAACAGCGGCGGCTGAATTGCAATAGGACGGCGAGCGGCCAGTGGTTGGTGTGGCAGCGGTGGCACCAGCAAGGCGGGATGGGCGCGGCGGTAGTTTGGCCGACGGCCAACGGTCGGCGGAGCACCGGCGGGATGGAAGCAGCGGCGGCACCAGAGGGGCGACGATGCGACGGCAGCGGCGGTGGGCTACGGAGCGCGTACTAGGGCCGTGGCGATAGAGGGGAAGTAGGCTGACGATGGTGTTTACCTGGACAGCGGCGGCTCGATCCGGGCGGGGTCGGTTGGCGGTAACGGATTGATCGGTATTCTTCGGCAGGATCGATAGTCAGCGGGGTCGGTCACCTGGGGAAGAAACTGCGAGGACTCGGGTTAGTGCTGGTTTCACCGCTGGACACCCCCGCCTCCCTACTTGCACACTAGTATAATGTGCGTAAGGGGGCGGGGTTGTACCAGCCGAGACGCCGTGGGAGGCACACCTTAACGGCACAGCGGTAGCCCCTTGTGCGCACGCGCCGGCTCACGGCCGAAACCAGAGCTGCGGAGAGGGGGTCGTGCGGTCGTTCGGGCGGCGAGTCATTCCTTACCAGAACAGGACGACGGAGGGAAGGAAAGTCCGAAGACACAACTCGCGTTGTCTTGGTGCAGCGGGGGTGACTCGCGCCACGGCCGCACCCTCTTCTTCCCAGTTAACTAAAGGGAGTGGTCACTCCGCTCCGGCCAGCCTACTAAAACCAGTGCTTAGGGGGAGGGGGTTATTTGGTTATTAAGGCAGCGGGCCGCTCAACACTGAGGTGGGCGATGGAGGGAAGGATAGTCCGAAGACATCACTCGCGTCGTCCAGCCCAGGTGAAGTGTGACTCGCGCCATAACAGCGCCCCTTCCGCTCAGTCCGAGCCGCGGGGAGGGGGTATTTGGTCATTGAGACGGCGGGCTGCTCAACACCAGCGTGGGCGACGGAGGGAAGGATTGTCCGAAGACACCACTCGCGTCGTCCAACTCTGGTGGAGGGTGACCCGCGCCATGACAGCGCCCCCTTCCACTCAGCTAGCTAGCCGGAGTGGCAATTTTGTCTTTAAAAAGACAACCACTCCCGCTGGCTCAGCTGCGGGGGCTGAATTGCAAAAATGCAAATTCGCTGTTTATATGGGTGGTGCCGCAAACTGGTTAAGAAACCAATACACCATTATTGTGATTTTCTTGTACTTTTCTTGTGTTGAAGAAACACACCATTGGTTTTCTATCAGTCGTTGGTAGCGTGTGGTTATTTACCATAGTGGTTGTTGGCTATGCTATAGAGAAATAAGTACTGGGGGGTTCAGGTTTAAGTGAATAAGGAAATACAGGGAGGGTGATGTTATTGTAACGCTACGTTACAAGCTGTTTTTTGCTATAGTTAATTATATTCGTCCACGAACCTTTTAAAAATCTTGTATATAAAAGTGGGCGTGGTCCTTAACCGATTTCGTAAATTTTTCTTATAGTAAAGGCAACCGCTCTGCCGAATTTTGTTACGATAGGTTTGCCGATTTTTGATTTATGATTAGTAATATTTGTAAAATTGATTTTACCACGAGTGGGCGGTGCCACGCCCATTTAAAATTTTTTTGTATCAGGAGTCTCAATATCAGTCCACACGTCAAATTTCAACATTTTAGGTGTATTATTTTCTCAATAATCAGGTTTTTTGTGTTTTCCGAAATGTTATATATATAAAAAGTGGGCGTGGTTATCATCCGATTTCGCTCATTTTCAACAACAATCAATTCTAGGTCCAGTTAAGCTCGTGTACCAAATTTGGTGAAGATATCTCAATATTTGCTCAAGTTATTGTGTTATGGGACAGACGGACGGACGGATATGGCTCAATCAAATTTATTTTCGATACTGACGATTTTGATATATAGTAGTATATATCTATCCCGATTCCTTTATACCAGTACAACCAACCGTTATCCAATCAAAGTTATAATACCCTGTGTACAAATACAGCTGGGTATAAAGATTATAAAAAGAAATTAGTGCTATTGTTAAAACTTATCTCTAACTATATTATCAAAAATTTTCATACACCTTTGTTTTTTATAAAACATGTTTCTTAATATAAATGATTGCCATTTAATTGCTTGGTTTCTGTAATAATTTCTGCATTGCAAAGCAATTTACTCATTTGAAAAATTTAAAATGTTTTCCATTTTCCGTGACCGTATGTTTGTTGCTTGTGGCTGGCGTGTGTAGGTGTCAAGGTGCATTAATTCATTTAACACAATTCAAATCTACTTATGTAAGTAAGTGTATATACTTAAGTAAATATGTTGTTACGTAAATATATGTAAGGCGCGATAACTTCCGGAGACATTTTAGGCCGAGCTTCTTTTCCAATTTGCGTCGTGCTCCCTTTAATTTTTCCTACATATTGGCGGGATGGGACGTACATGTTATATGCCGACTCCGAACGGTATCTGCATGGCCGATGAGTTTTCACTGAGAGCTTTTCATGGCGGAAATACACTCGGACTGCTTGCCAAACACTGCCGAGGGGAGACCCCACTAAGACAAATTTTCTTCTAATTGAAAAACGTTATTTTTAAAATTTTGATGTTGCTTTGCCCGGGGCGTGAACGCAGGATCTTCGGTGTGGTAGACGGAGCACGCTACCATCACACCACGGTGGCCGCTGTGCTGTTTTTACGTAAGTATGTATAATATGCGCCACCAGCAACAGCCACCACTTGCAAACGGCAAAGTGGCGACACGGCGACATGCAACAAATGTATGCTGCCACATAGCAACGATATTTACTTAGCAAAAATTTGAATGTTTTACTCCACACCGCGTTGCATGTCTGAATTTTCAAACTTAATTTAAGTGGGCAGATCTAGAAGAACAAGCAAATTTCGCATTATTTAAAAAAAACAAAAAACTGTTCGGCTTAGCCGAAGACTTCATACCTTTCATGAATGGGGCTGAACAATAAACTTATCCCGTTCGTAATCTCCAAATAATCGGATGTATAAGATAAGGAGGGTGGAGCCGTGTGTAGAAGTGCACGAAAGTGGGGAAAGCTTCTAACCGCCATTCACCTGGGAATGGCCAGAGCGTTTCTTTTGCATGCGGTTCAAGGAGTTCACTACTGCCGGTCGCTTGTGCACTGGGCTTGGGACCCGCCACGCAAAACCATACTCCAATGAAATATAACAACAAGCCTCGGATAAATACAGTCTCTATTGATGACGACCATGGAAAACGTTTGAAGGACAATGATTTGAGGGCATGCACCTGGAACGTCCGCTCTCTGAATGGGATTGGTGCAGATGCCCGGCTGGTTGATGTCCTCGTCAAAGCAAAATCTGACATCACCGCCATCCAAGAAATGCGTTGGATGAAGCAAGGAAGAAAGAAGATCAAAAATTGTGACATCTATTGGAGTGGCCATACGAATAAGCGCAGTTTCGGCGTCGGATTCGTGGTGGGAGAGAGACTTCGTCGCCAAGTTCTGGCGTTCACGCCTGTGGACGAGCGTCTCGCCGCTATTCGAATAAAAGCAAAATGTTTTAATATATCATTTATCTGCGCCCATGCGCCGACAGAAGAGAAAGACGATGAGGTGAAGGACACTTTTTTGAACAATTAGAACGCACGTACGAGCGCTGTTCCCGTCATGATATAAAAGTCGTGCTTGACTTTAACGCCAGGGTGGGCAAAGAATGTGTTTTTGGCCCTACAGTCGGAAAGTTCAGTCTACACAATGAAACTTCTCCTAACGGTCTGAGGCTGTTTGACTTTGCCGGTGCTCGAAACATGTTCATATCCAGAACGAGGTTCATGCATAAAAAGATACATCAAGCTACATGGCTGTCTCCTGATCGAAATACTCGCAATCAGATCGATCACGTTGTTATAGACGGACGGCATGCCTCCAGTGTTTTAGATGTGCGCACGATCCGAGAACCTAACATCGACTCGGACCATTATCTCGTTGCGGCCAAAATACGCACCCGCCTCAGCGCGGCTAAAACCAAGGAACAAAAAACACAAGGAAAGCTAGACGTCGAAAAGCCTCAATCACAACAGACTGCCAATGATTTCGCAACTCGACTCTCACACCTGCTCTCTGAGAGCACAACTCATCCTAACGGAATACGGGAGCAGTGGGAGCATAACTTCAAAGCACTTCGTACTGCCGCCGAGGAAAAAATTGGTTACCCGCGGCCACAAAAAACAAGTGGTACGATGAAGAATGCCGCGTTGCAACCGAAAGAAAAGACGCTGCCTACAATGCTACGTTAAAAGCGAGCGCGACAAGAGGAGTGTGTGAACGCTATCGTGAGTTGAAAAGGGAAGCGAGACGCCTTTTCAGGAAGAAAAAAGCTGAAGCAGAAAGGCGTGAGTGCGAGGAGCTTTAGCTGCTAGCCACCAGGAATAACGCCCGAAAATTTTACCAAAAAATACGGCGACAGACGGATGGTTTTAAGACTGGGGCAAACTCCTGAAGGAATGAAAACGGCGACCTTGTAACTGATGTTCAGAGAGTGCTTAGATTATGGAGGGAACACTTCTCTGCTCTCCCAAATGGAGGCAGCGATTCACCGCGCAGAGATGACGAACCCGATCCCGCAATCGATGATGATGGAATATATGTCCACCCATCCGATTATGACGAAATTAGAATAGCAAAACCAAATTGAAAAACAACAAGTGTTTAAGCGACTTAAACTATGACTTTTTTCTTTCGTATGTTTCATTAGCCATTGAGTGTGCTTATAAATCTCAACTTGTTAGTGAAATATTCTAAAGACATAGTTTTAGTTTTTAATTTAAAATTGAGGTTCTTCGAGTAGAAGATGGGGTGCCAATACCTCGGAGCCCAGTGCTCGCCTCCATATCACATTTTTTAAGGGTTCTTCAAATAGAAGATGAGGTGGCTCATTAGAGCGAAACCTCAGAGCCCCCAGTGCTCGCCCCCAATGAATAAATACAAGAGGTTCTTCAAATAGAAGATGAGGTGGCTCATTAGAGCGAAACCTCAGAGCCCCCAGTGCTCGCCCCCAATGAATAAATACAAGAGGTTCTTCAAATAGAAGATGAGGTGGCTCATTAGAGCGAAACCTCAGAGCCCCCAGTGCTCGCCCCCAATGAATAAATACAAGAGGTTCTTCAAATAGAAGATGAGGTGGCTCATTAGAGCGAAACCTCAGAGCCCCCAGTGCTCGCCCCCAATGAATAAATACAAGAGGTTCTTCAAATAGAAGATGAGGTGGCTCATTAGAGCGAAACCTCAGAGCCCCCAGCGCTCGCCTCCAATGAATAAATACAAGTTGTTTTTCAAAGCAAAACAAGGTGGCTCATCCCGCAGCCAATACCTTGGAGCCCCCAGTGCTCGCCCCAATGAATAAATACAAGGTGTAACAGGTACATAGTGAACTCTCTCTAAATAAATTCAAAAATAACAAACAAATACATTAAAATAAAGATATCATAAATAAGCTGTACTGATGCTTTACATCGTCCCGTATTTTAAATACACCATAAACAAAGTAAAATAACATACAGTCCATTAAAATAGTAATTTATAAAATAAAAAAGATAATAAATTTAAAAAATGCTTGCTTGCAGTGGGCTTTGAACCTGCAACCCCAAACGTGTCAGTCGGGTACGTCATCCACTGTGCCACGACTCATACGCCTACAAGCGCATCAAATTACTCCCTTATAACTCACACTAAACTGCTCGCCCTCAACTGCCCCACGCTTAGCTAACAAGGACGTGGGCGCTGATGGATTGCCTGCGGAGCTATTCAAGTACCGCGGCGAGGAGTTGGTAAGGCGCATGCAACAGCTTCTTAGCAAAATATGGGCGGACGAGTGGATACCCGACGATTGTAATCTAAGTGTTTGCCCAGTCCACAAGAAGGGGGATACTGCAAAATGCACCAACTATCGTGGAATCAGCCTTCTTAGTATCGCATATAAGGTCTTTTCGCCGTGAACCGGCTGATTGAACCTTATCAGTGCGGCTTCAGACCTGGTAAAGCTACCATCGCCCAGATTTTCACAATGCGCCAAATCTTGGAAAAAACCCGTGAAAAGAGAATCGACACACATCACCTCTTCGTCGACTTTAAAGCCGCCTTCGACAGCACGAAAAGGAGCTGCATATATGGCGCTATATCTGAATTTGGTTTCCCCGCAAAACTTATTCGGCTGCGCAAAATGACGTTTAGCAACACCATCAGCTCAATCAGAAATGGGAAAGACTTCTCCGAGCCGTTCGAAACTAAACGAGGTTTCAGACAGGGTGACCCCCTATTATGCGATTTCTTTAATTTGATGCTGGGGAAAATTAAACTAGCTGCAGAACTTAACCGCGCTGGAACAGTATTCTATAAAAGCGTGCAGTTACTGGCATATGCTGATGACATTGACATCATCGGCCTAAACACCCGCGCTGTTAGTTCTGCTTGCTCCAAACTGGAAAAAGAAGCGGTAAAGATGGGTTTGATGGTGAATGAGGATAAAACGAAGTACCTGCTGTCATCGAGCAAAGAGTCAGCGCATACGCGCCTTGGCAACCACGCTACTGTTGGCAGCCATAATTTTGAAATAGTAAAAGACTCCGTTTATTTGGGAACCAGCATCAACACTAGCAACAACATCAGCACTGAATTCCAGCGAAGAATTAACCTTGCCAGTAAATGCTACTTTGGACTAGGTAGGCAATTGAAAAGTAAAGTCCTTTCTCGGCGAACGAAAATCATACTCTACAAGTCACTTATCGTACCCGTCCTGCTAAAGGGGCAGAAGCATGGACCATAACAACAGCAGATGAAGCGGCTTTGGGAGTGTTCGAGAAAAAAGTTCTTCGAAAGATTTATGGACCTCTACGCGTTGGCGATGGCGAGTACCGAAGAAGATTTAATGATGAGCTGTACGAGCTATACGCAGACATCAACATAGTCCAGCGAATTAAAACGCAGCGACTGCGCTAGCTAGGCCATGTTATGCGAATGAAAGATGATGCTCCGGCCAAGAAAGTGTTTCTGTCGGAACCCGCCTATGGAAGCAGAGGTAGAGGGCGGCCCCCACTCCGTTGGAAGTACCAGGTGGAAAACGATTTAAGCTCCCTTGGTGTGACCAATTGGCGCCGGTTGGCGAGCGAAGGAGCGACTGGCGCGCCTTGTTGGACGGCCATAACCGTTTAGACGGTTAAGCGCCAATTAAGTAAGTAAGTAATTTATCTCTTGTTGGGAGACGGGTTCCAAGTGATCCATGGTTAATTATTCGTTAAGAACTTCAAAATATTTGCCTCTTAATTCGGGTTTTCTTTCGAGGGTTCTTTCGATGCTGATGTACTGCTGTTGTGCTGCGGGTCGTGAATGACAGAGTGCCAGATTTGCTGGAAATTCCATCTCGAATGGCTGTTTGACTCTGTAGCGTCCATCTTCATCGCGAATTGTGGTCGTTCGGTAGAGAGCTTCACAGTATTC
Source organism: Eurosta solidaginis (assembly GCF_040869045.1). Classification (NCBI taxonomy): domain Eukaryota; kingdom Metazoa; phylum Arthropoda; class Insecta; order Diptera; family Tephritidae; genus Eurosta; species Eurosta solidaginis. The sequence goes on from NC_090323.1 coordinate 170,715,736, forward strand.
GTCATCAGCTGATCATTGTTGGGTTTGGTAAACTTCTTCCTGTTCCCAAAATTGTCTCCAAAGTTGATTGATTGGGTCATCGGTACATTCCGTGACATGAGTGCTGAAGGTTGATACCTTTTCAGCTACAGGGCCGCTTAATATCCATCCGAATATGGTGCTTTTGGGTAAGTAATGTTCCGTTCACATTCTGTGGAGCCCTTCGGTGTGGATTTGCATGGTGATATCGCTGCAGATTACCACATCGATTTGAAATTCTGAATGAGGGCAAGAACTTAGTTAGTTTCGCAAAATTATTGCTTGTACGTCTACCATTTGGATTAAATCTGCTGAACAGAAAGTTATCTGGCAGGCTTTATTTGCATTCTTCACAACTGTCCCACCCATTTTAGCAATTTCACACAGAGGGTTAATGAAATAATTAGCCAAGTTTTCTACATTAAAGGCTTAAATAAACCCAATGTTCCATACAAAATACAATTTCTTAATTATCTCATTATTGCTTTATTAAGTGCCTAATGGATTCAAAAATCTTGACGGTTTTGTGGGCTTTCTTTATACATTAGTGGATTGTGTGAATAAAAAATAAGTAGAAACTTCTAGATTCAGGAAATGGGCACAAATCAAATATTTGGCTGTTTTCAAAAGAAAATTTCGTAGTGATTTGTTTATATATTTGCACAGTTTAGTTGTGCTCTTGAATTGAGAAAGGCATGTGATATAATGTTTGTATTTTTAATGAACAAACCCAGAAAAGTATAAAATTAGTTTTATCTGTTTGTATTTTTCAAGAATAAACACCTCTTAGCTTTATCTGTTTCCAAATTGCTAATTTGTCTATTTCATACCGCCACAAAAACAGAGTTGGGAGCAGTTCACCAAGATTTGAGCAGCAGCATTGCTCGAAGTTAAGTGGGCTGACATAATCAAGATCCTGTCTTAATTGTTAATGAGACGTTAATTGGTTGTGGACTTAAACGTCTGTTCATCCTTCCCATATTCTTAAAATTTAGTGATTTCTCTAGCAATTTCACACAGACTGTTAATGAAATAATTAGCCAAGTTTTCTACATAAAAGCCCTAAATAAACCCAATGTTCCATACGAAATACAATTTCTTAATTATCTCATTATTGCTTTATTAAGTGCCTAATGGTGTCAAAAATCTAGATCTGGTTTGCCCTGAATCATAGGCACAGATGCAAATTTACATTTCAAGTATAAAAAAAATTCAAAGCACTCCCGCATGTGAGGGACATATACATAATTAAAATTCATATGGAAGTTTTTGTTTTCTTCTGAAAGTACAAAGCAAAAGCTCTAATATATCAGTCAAAAATGTTATGGCACTGAAAAAAATTTAAAATCTTTTTATTAAGAAAATTAAAATTACCCCACCCATTCAAGGATTTGACCCCGGAGTTTGAGATAAAACTTGGAAACTTGCATATGCCTTTGTTTTGACATTATGGTAATGATATTAAAAGTCATGATTAGTCGCATTTGCGCGCCTTGAGATGCTCGAGACCCGGGGTCACAGAATTTAGTACTTCGGAAATATCTCGCTTCCAATGCGTTGCTCGAGTTTCGCGCTCAGTTCGAAATTGAACATCATGAAATTCTCCACATGTCTAGGCTGAAGTACTTTTTTTGTGGTCTACATCATTTCTGAGTTAAGGCTCAAGCAGTTGCTGAAACTTTGAATTGACCTTGACAAGATATTAACGAAGTGAACTCGTTCAAATGTTGTATTTGGACTAACATTTGGGTCGCCAGCAACATCGATTCAAAGTTTAAAAACTGGCGTGGCTCCGCCATTTTTAGACTTAGTTTTTCACCCCGATTTCGAAGCTGTAACTATAGTAACAATTCACGTATTTAAAAAAAAAAAAATGGAGGAGACGGTCTGAATGTCTATTAATGACTTAGTGAAGTTGTTGTGCTCTCACTACTGTTTGCAGAACTATGGAGAGTTAAAGTTCCACCTTAGAGGAAAGAAAAATTATATAATTGGACGTAATCCAGTTCATTATTTTATTTTTTATTAATTCTATTACATATTTATAATTTTTTTTTGTGCCGAGTCATTGATGGACAGGGGTTTGTCAAGCGACGAGATCTAAAACTGCTCATCTACAGAAGAAATATCATCAGGTGAGGGTAAAACTTAAATTAATAGAATATAGAAAAAACATATACAACATTAATGATTAAGAGAGATAAGGACAGTCTTTTTTATAGAAAAAAGGTAGTCCGACATATCAAATGTGTTTGAGTGAGAGTTATAATCTTGGCACAAGCACCGGAAAGGTTCGTTAAGTTCGAAATTCGTTCTACATTGTTTTAAAAGAAGAGGTTTGTAGTGCGACAGGGAACACCAATGTTCACTTCGTTCAGAAGAAATGGACTTGAAATCGATCCATTTAGTAGTTTTGTCATGAATATTTCACCAAGCATTTCTCTACGACTGGCAAGAATTGGAAGATTGATAAGTTTTAATCGATTATTATAAGGTGGAGGATCAAATGAAGAGTCCCATTGAAAATTCCTTGAGGCAAATATTGTTTTTGTATTGAACCGATCCTGTCAGTATGGACTTAAAAACGCGGATTCCAGACTATTGAGCCATACTCTAATATCGGTCTAACCAATGTTGTGAAGAGGGTTTTCGTAACGTAGGGGTCGCTCAACTCTTTCGGCCACCTTTTCACAAATGCTATGACACCTTTAGCTCTATTAACAGTGACACTTGTATGAGTGTTGAAGCTAATTTTGCAGTTCATTGTAACAGCCAAGTCTACAAAAACACTTTCAAGGTTTTGTTTATTAAATCCTAAGAGAAAAACATAAATTTACATTTCTGAAGATTGAGCATGTGGTTCACATTGTACCAAGCAGCTAAGCAATTTAAGTCCGTCTGAAGTAAAGAATGTTCTTCAATCGACGAGCAAGTCTTAAAAAGTTTTATATCATCAGCATATATCAAGATTTTAGAATATTTTATAGTTGTAGATATATCGTTTATAAATAGCAAAAACAGAATCAGGACAAGATGGCTGCCCTGAGGAACACCAGAGACGAAACTAGTGATACCGAAAACATATTTTTAAAGATTACTCGTTCTGTTCTGCCACAGAGATAGGAAGAAATCCAACAATACAATAAATAGTGGCATACTTTATCGAATGCTTTACTTATTCTAAAATCGGTGTATAGTTATAACGTCGGTGTACAAAATACAAATTCTTAATTAACTCGTTATTGCTTTATTGAGTGCCTAACGGATTCAAAAATCTAGAGGTTATTTATACATTAGTGGATTGTGTGAATAAAAAATAAGTAGAAACCTCTAGATTCAGGAAATGGGCAAAAGCAAATATTTGACTGTTTTGAAAAGAACATTTTCTTGTGATTTGTTTATATATTTGCACAGCTTAATTGTGGTCTTGAATTGAGAAAGGCCATTTGATATAATGTTTGTATTTTTAATGAACAAACGCAGAAAAGTATAAAAGCTATACTAATTAGTTTTATCTGTTTGTATTTTTAACAAGTAAGGAAGGATAAGTTCGGGTGTAACCGAACATTACATACTCAGCTGAGAGCTTTGGAGACAAAATAAGGGAAAATCACCATGAAGGAAAATGAATCTATAGTAACCCTGGAATGTGTTTGTATGACATGGGTATCAAATGGAAGGTATTAAAGAGTATTCTAAAAGGGAGTGGGCCATTGTTCTATAGGTGTACGCCATTTGGGGATATCGCCAAAAAGGTGGACCAGTGCTGACTCTATAATGTGTTTGTACGATATGGGTATCGATTGTAAGGTATTAAAGAGTATTTTAAAAGGGAGTGGGCCATTGTTCTATAGGTGGACGCCATTTGGGGATAACGCCATAAAGGTGGACCAGGGGTAACTCTAGAATGTGTTTGTACGATATGGGTATCAAATGAAAGGTGTTAATGAGTATTTTAAAAGGGAGTGGGCCTTAGTTCTATAGATGGAGGCCTTTTCGAGATATCGCCATAGAAGTGGACCATGGGTGACTCTAGGATTTGTTTGTACGATATGTGTATCAAATGAAAGGTGTTAATCTAATATCTAATCTAATATCTAATATCTAATATCTAATATATATTATAAATGGGAAAGTTTGGATGTTAAGATGTTTGGATGTTTGGATGTTTAGATGTTTGGATGTTGGGATGTTTGGATGTTTGGATGTTTGGATGTTTGGATGTTTGTCCAGACGTTTGTCTTTGTGACTCAATAACGCAAGAACGGCTGGACCGATTTGGACGAAATTTTGCACACATATAGCCAATAGTCTAGAAGGATCTACTAGCTATATATTTTTCAAAAGGGGCGTGGTCCCCGCCCCCTAGGAACAGTTATAATTTAATTATTATATTTTTTCGTCTTTGCGACTGAATCACGCCAAAATGGCTACACGGATTTTGATGAAATTTGGGACACAGACAGTAGTCTACTAGCGAAATTTTTTTCGAACATGGAAAGAGGGGTGGGGGTCCCACGACCCTTCGAGAAATTATTTTTCATAATTTTTACACATTATAACTTTACGTATACTGGCCTTCACCAATATCACAGACTCAAGGGGTCAAATAAGTCGAGGGCTTACAAAGTAAGCATTGACACCTTCCGCCCGCCCCCCTTTATCTCCCCCTCTGGTGTAAAATCCATAAATTGTTATAACTCAATCTAAATTTTCTCCTAAATCAATAGTTTTTGGTATCTGGTACATACAGAACGAGATCTAGACAATTTTGGAGGAACGATCAGTGGTCCTCTCCTCTACTCCCGCCATCCGCCCTCCATCAATTGTTTTTATTAGCACGCTTTTATTAGCTTTACCTGTATGTTTCTATCTAACTTTTTATTCGCTCCAATGCGCCTGCTGCCTTATTAACATGGTTTTATAATTAGCTTCACCTTATTTGTAAGGGTCATATCGAGACCCTTCCGGGATCATTTCTGGATGGTTTTCGGGATCCGTCCGGGATCCCGTCGGGGTAATTTCGGGACTTTTTCGCGACTAATACGGGATCATTTGGAACCCTTTCGGCATCATTTCTGGATGGTTTTCGGGATCCGTCCGGGATCCCGTCGGGGTCATTTCGGGACTTTTTCGCGACTAATACGGGATCATTTGGGAACCCTTTCGGCATCATTTCTGGATGGTTTTCGGGATCCGTCCGGGATCCCATTAGGGTAATTTCGGGACTATTAGGGGATCATTTGGGAACCTTTCCGGCATCATTTCTGGATAATTTTCGGGATCCGTCCGGGATGCCGACGAGGTCATTTCGGGACTATTTCGGGATCATTTGGGATACCTACCGGCATCATTTCTGGATGGTTTTTGGGATTCGTCCGGGATCCCGTCGTGGTCCTTTCGGGACTTTTTTTCGACTAATACGGGATCATTTGGGACCCTTTCGGCATCATTTCTGGATAGTTGTCGGGATCCCGTCACGGTCATTTCGGGACTATTAGGGGATCATTTGAGGACCTTTCCGGCATCATTTCTGTATTGTTTTCGGAATCCTTTCGGGATCCCGTCAGGGCCATTTTGGGACTTTTTTGGGGCTAATACGGGATCATTTGGGGATCCTCTAGGGGTCGTTTCGTGACTTTTTCTGTTTTATTTCGGGATCATTTGGGAACCCTTCCTGCATAATTTCTTGATGGTTTGCCGGATCCATCAAGGTCATTTCGGGACCATTTTGGGATCATTTGGGGACCCTTCCGAGATCATTTCTGGATCCGTCCGGGATGCCGTAGGAGCCATTTCGGGATTTTTTGTTACTTTTCCGGGATAGTTTTTGGACCCTTCCGGGATCATTTCTGGATCTGTGCGGGATCCCATCTGGGTCATTTCCGGACTATTTCGGGATCATTTTGGGATCCTTCCGGAATCATTTCTGTATGGTTTTCGCGATCCGTCGTTGATTCCCTCGGAGCCATTTCGGAACCTTTTTTGGAGTATGGTGGGGGTCATTTGGGGACTTTTTCGGGATCATTTGGGGCTCTTCCGGCATCATTTCTGGATGGTTTTCGGGATCCGTGCGGGATCTCGTCGGGGTCATTTGGGGACTTTTTCGGGATCATTTGGGGCTCTTCCGGCATCATTTCTGGATGGTTTTCGGGATCCGTACGGGATATCGTCGGGGTCATTTGGGGACTTTTTCGGGATCATTTGGGGGCTCTTCCGGCATCATTTCTGGATGGTTTTCGGGATCCGTCCGGGATCCCATCAGGGTAATTTCGGGACTATTAGGGGATCATTTCTGGACCTTTCCGGCATCATTTCTGGATAAGTTTCGGTATCCGTCCGGGATGCCGACGAGGTCATTTCGGGATTATTTCGGGATCATTTGGGATACCTACCGGCATCATTTCTGGATGGTTTTTGGGATTCGTCCGGGATCCCGTCGGGGTCATTTCGGGACTTTTTCTCGACTAATACGGGATCATTTGCGGACCCTTTCGGCATAATTTCTGGATAGTTGTCGGGATCCGTTCGGGATCCCGTCACGGTCATTTCGGAACTATTAGGGGATCATTTGAGGACCTTTCCGGCATCATTTCTGGATAGTTTTTGGAATCCTTTCGGGATCCTGTCAGGGTCATTTCGGGGCTTTTTCGGGATCATTTAAGGATGGCTTTCAGGATTCGTCCGGGAACCCGTCAGGGTAATTTCTGGACTTTTCCGAGACTATTTCGGGATCATTTTGGGAATTTCTCAATATCATTTCTGGATGGATTTCGGGATTTGTCCGGGATGCCCTCAGGGTCATTTTGGGACTATTAGGTGAGCATTTGAGGACCGTTCCGGCATCACTTCTGGATGGTTTTCGGTATCCGTTCAGATTCCCGTCGGAATAATTGCGGGACTTTTTCGGGATCATTGGGGTCCCTTCCAAAATCATTTCTGGATGGTTTTTGGGATTCGTCCGGCATCCCGTCGGGGTCATTTCGGGACTTTTTCTCGACTAATACGGGATCATTTGCGGGCCCTTTCGGTATCATTTCTGGATAGTTGTCGGGATCCGTTCGGGATCCCGTCAGGGTCTTTTCGGAACTATTAGGTGATCATTTGAGGACATTTCCGGCATCATTTCTGGATAGTTTTCGGGATCCTTTCGGGGTCCAGTCAGGGTCATTTCGGGACTTTTTCGGGATCATTTAGAGATGGCTTTCAGGATTCGTCCGGGAACCCGTCAGGGTAATTTCTGAACTTTTCCGAGACTATTTCGGGATAATTTTGGGACCTTCCCAAGATCATTTCTGGATGGATTTTGGGATCAGTCCGGGATGCCGTCAGGGTCATTTTGGTATTAGGGATCATTTGAGGACCTTTCCGGCATCACTTCTGGATGGTTATCGGTATCCGATCAGGATCCCCTCGGAATCATTGCGGGACTTTTTCGGGATCATTTGGGGTCCCTCCCAAGATCATTTCTGAATGGATTTCGGGATCTGTCCGGGATCCCGTCAGGGTCATTTAGGGGTGCGTTCGAGATCCCGTCAGGGTCATTTCGGGACTTCTTCGGGAATATATCGGGATCATTTCTGGATGGTTTATGGGATCCGTCCATGACCCCTTAAGGGTCATTTCGGGACTATTAGGTGATCATTTGAGGACCTTTCCGGCATCACTTCTGGATGATTTTCGGTATCCGTTCGGGATCCCGTCGGAATCAATGCGGGACTTTTACGGAATCATTTGGGATTCCTTCCGGCATCATTTCTGGATGGTTTTCGGGATTTGTCCGGGATCCCGTCGGGGTTATTTCGGGACCTTTTCGGGGCTAATACGGGATCATTTGGGGATCCTCTAGGGGTCGTTTCGTGACTTTTTCTGTATTATTTCGGGATCATTTTGGGACCCTTTCGGCATAATTTCTTGATGGTTTGCCGGATCCATCAGGGTCATTTCGGGACCATTTTGGGATCATTTGGGGACCCTTCCGAGATCATTTCTGGATCCGTCCGGGATGCCGTAGGAGCCATTTCGGGATTTTTTGTTACTTTTCCGGGATAGTTTTTGCACCCTTCCGGGATCATTTCTGGATCTGTGCGGGATGCCCATCTGGGTCAATTCCGGACTATTTCGGGATCATTTTGGAATCCTTCCGGAATCATTTCTATATGGTTTTCGCGATCCATCGTGGATCTCCTCGGAGCCATTTCGGAACTTTTTCTGGAGTTAGTCGGGATAATTTAGGGACCCTTCCTGGATATTTTCTGGATGGTTTCTGAGATCCGTCCGGGAGCCCGTCAGGGTAATTTCGGAACTTTTTCGGGACTATTTCGGGATCAATTTGGTACCCTTCAGGCATCATTTCTGTGTGGTTATCTGGATAAGTCTAGAATCGTGTCGTTGTCATTTCGGGTTTTTTTGGGACTACTTCGGGAACTTTTGGAAACACCTCCGGGGCATTTCCGGATGGTTTTCGGGATCCGTCCGCGATAGCGTCGGGGTCATTTCGTGGCTTTTTCTGGATAATTTCGTTATCATTTTGGGATCCTATCAGGTTATCAGCTCATAAAGTTCTTTTTTTTTACTCAATTACAAAAATAAAATGCATTAGACAGAAAAAAAATTTTAAACAGATAACTTTATAAGCAGGCTAACGTGAATAGCCCACATATTTCATTTTCTCCTTGCGGACGGGGCCGCGGGTAAAGGCTAGTATATTATAAATGGGAAAGTTTGGATGTTTGGATGTTTAGATGTTTGGATGTTTGGATGTTTGTCCAGACGTTTGTCTTTGTGACTCAATCACGCAAGAACGGCTGAACCGATTTGGATGAAGTTTTGCACACATATAGCCAATAGTCTAGAAGGACCTACTAGCTATATATTTTTCAAAAGGGGCGTGGTCCCCGCCCCCTAAGAACAGTTATAATTTAATTATTATATTTTTTCGTCTTTGCGACTGAATCACGCCAGAATGGCTACACGGATTTTGATGAAATTTGGGAGACAGACAGTAGTCTACTAGCGAAATTTTTTTCGAACATGGAAAGAGGGGTGGGGGTCTCACGACCCCTTCGAGCAATTACTTTTTAATAATTTTTACACATTATACCTTTACGTATACTGGCCTTCACCAATATCACAGACTCAAGGGGTCAAATAAGTCGAGGGCTTACAAAGTAAGCAGTGACACCCTCCGCCCCACCCCCTCTGGTGTAAAATATATAAATTGTTATAACTCAATATAAATTTTCTCCTAAATCAATAGTTTTTGGTATCTGGTACATACAGATCGAGATCTAGACAATTTTGGAGGAACGATCAGTGGTCCTCTCCTTCTACTCCCGCCATCCGCCCTCCTGCAATTGTTTTTATTAGAACGCTTTTATTAGCTTTACCTGTATGTTTCTATATAACTTTTCATTCGCTCCAATGCGCCTGCTGCCTTATTAACATGGTTTTATAATTAGCTTCACTTTATTTGTTATCCCGTAAGGGTCATATCGAGACCCTTCCGGGATCATTTCTGTATAGTTTTCGGGATCCCGTCGGGGTTATTTTGGGACATTTTCGGGACTATTCCGGAATCATTTCAGGACTATTTCGCGATCATTTGGGGACCCTTCCGGCATCATTTATGGATGGTTTTCGGGATCCGTCCGGGATCCCGTCGGGGTACTTTCGGGATCATTTGCGTACCTTCGAGAGATAAATTCTTGATGATTTCCGGGATCATTGCGGGACTTTTTCGGTGTTATTTTGGGCCCCTTCCGGCATCTTTTCTGGATCGTTTTCGGGATCCGTTCGGGATCCCGTCGGGGTCATTTTACTACTTTTTCAGGATCATTTGGGGTCCATTCCGGCATCATTTCTGGATGGTTTTCGGGATCCGTCCGGAATCCCGTCGGTGTCATTTCGGGACTTTTTCTCAACTTATACAGGATCATTTGGGGTCCCTTTCCGCATAACTTCAGGATGGTTTCCGGGATCCGTCCGGGATCCTGTCAGGGTCTATTCGGTACTATTAGGGGATCATTTGAGGACCTTTCTGGTATCATATCTGAATGGTTTTCGGCATCCGCACGGGATCCCGTCGGGGTCATTTCGGAACTTTTACGGGATCATTTGGGGTCCCTTCCGGCATCTTTTTCGGGACTGTTCCGGGATCATTTGGGGATCCTTCCGGGATAATTTCTGGATTGTTTTCGGGATCCCGTCAGGGTAATTTCGGGACTTTTTCAGGCCTATTTCGCGCTCAATTTCGAACCCTCTGAATCCGTCCGGGATCCCGTCGGTGCCATTTCGGGACTTTTTCGTGACTATTTCGGAATCAATTTGGGACCCCTCCGGGGTAATTTCTGGGTGATTTGGGGATCTTCCGGGATCACGTCGGAGTTTTTTCGGGACTATTTCCGTACTATTTTGGGATCATTTGCGGAACCTCCAGAGATCAATTCTGGATGGTTTGGGGACTTTTCCGGGATCATTTGGGGATCCCTCCAGAGTCTTTCTGGATAGTTTTCGGGATCCCGTCAGTGTCATTTCGGGCATTTTTCCTGACTATTTCGGAATCAATTTGGGATCCCTCCGGGATAATTTCTGGGTGATTTTGGGGATTTGTCCGGGATCCCTTCGGAGTTTTTTCGGGACTTTTTCCGGACTGTTTCGGGATCATTTGCGGACCGTTCAGGAATCAATCCTGGATGGTTTTCGGGATCCGTCCGGGATCCCGTTAGGGTAATTTCGGGACTTTTCGGGATTATTTTGGGGGCCCTTACGGCATCATTTCTGGATAGTTTTCTGGATTTGTCCGGGATCCCGTCGGCATCATTTCGTGACTATTTTGGTGTCATTTAGGGATCCTGCCGGGATCATTTTAGGTCTCTTCGAAACCGGCAATTCAGCACACATGTCCGTGGATTTACTGCAAATTATTCGTAACTAAAATTCGGTATGTTTTATCTTTAATATCTAACACAGCTTTTTCGTTCTATTTTTAAATGAATCCTGTAACAAACTGTTACAACTATAGTTACAATTTTTGTAATATTTTAACCAACTAAATATCCGAAAAAGCAACACTACTTTCATTTAAAAAATTCTTTTTGGTTTTAGCTAATTGTGGTTTCACTCCTTTGTTCTATGAGTAGTAAATCTTTCAACCCTGTCATATCAATTAATTTAACTTAAAAACAAAATGTATTTTTTTTAATTCGAAAAAAGTGTATTGTACTATTCATGTAAGCGTGCCTATCAGCTCATTTAGTTCTTTTTTTTACTGTATTAAAAAATAAAATACATTGACAGAAACAATTTTTAAACAAACAACTTGATAAGCAGGCTAACGTGAATAGCACATATTTTATTTTCTCCTTGCGGACGGGGCTGCGGGTAAAGGCTACTATATTATAAATGGGAAAGTTTGGATGTTTGTCCAGACGTTTGTCTTTGTGACTCAATCACGCAAGAACGGCTGGACGGATTTGGATGAAATTTGGCACACATATAGCCAATAGTCTAGAAGGATCTACTAGCTATATATTTTTCAAAAGGGTGGAGATCCCCGGCCCCTAGGAACAGTTATAATTTAATTATTATATTTTTTAGTCTTTGCGACTGAATCACGCCAGAACGGCTACACAGATTTTGATGAAATTTGGGACACAGACAGTAGTATACTAGCGAAATTTTTTCGAACATGAAAAGAGGGGTGAGGGTCCCACGACCCCTTCCAGCAATCACTTTTTAATAATTTTTACACATTATAACTTTACGTATACTGGCCTTCACCAATATCACAGACTCAATGGGTCAAATAAGTCGAGGGCTGACAAAGTGAGCAGTGACACCCTCCGCCCTACCCCCCTTTATCACCCCCTCTGGTTTAAAATATATAAATTGTTATAACTCAATATAAATTTTCTCCTAAATCAATAGTTTTTGGTATCTGGCACATACAGATCGAGATCTAGACAATTTTGGAGGAACGATCAGTGGTCCTCTCCGGGATCATTTCTGGATGATTTTCGGGATCGGTCCGGTATCCCGCCGGGGTAATTTCGGGACTTTTTCGGGACTATTTCGGGATCATTTTGGGACCCTTCCGGAATCATTTCTGTAAAGTTTTCGGGATCCGTCCGGGATCCCGTCGGGGTTATTTTGGGACATTTTCGGGACTATTCCGGAATAATTTCGGGACTATTTCGCGATCATTTGGGGACCCTTCCGGCATCATTTCTGGATGGTTTCCGGGATCCCGTCGGGGTACTTTCGGGATCATTTACGTACCTTCGAGAGATAAATTCTTGATGGTTTCCGGGATCATTACGGGACTTTCTCGGGGGTATTTGTCAGGGTAATTTCTGGACTTTTCCGACACTATTTCGGGATCATTTTGGGACCTTCCCGAGATAATTTCTGGATGGATTTCGGGATCAGTCCGGGATGCCGTCAGGGTTATTTTGGTATTAGGTGATCATTTGAGGACCTTTCCGGCATCACTTCTGGATGGTTTTCGGTATCCGTTCAGGATCCCGTCGGAACCATTGCGGGACTTTTTCGGGATCATTTGGGGTCCCTCCCAAGATCATTTCTGGATGGATTTCGGGATCTGTCCGGGATCCCGTCAGGGGCATTTAGGGATGCGTTCGAGATCCCGTCAGGTTCATTACGGGACTTCTTCGGGACTATATCGGGATCATTTCTGGATAGTTTGCGGGATCCTTTCGGGGTCCCGTCAAGGTCATTTCGGGACTTTTTCGGGATCATTTAAGTGGGTTTCAGGATTCGTCCGGGAACCCGTCAGGGTAATTTCTGGACTTTTCCGATACTATTTCGGGATCATTTTGGAACCTTCCCAAGATAATTTCTGGATGGATTTCGGGATCAGTCCGGGATACCGTCAGGGTTATTTTGGTATTAGGTGATCATTTGAGGACCTTTCAGGCATCACTTCTGGATGGTTTTCGGTATCCGTTCAGGATCCCGTCGGAACCATTGCGGGACTTTTTCGGGATCATTTGGGGTCCCTCCCAAGATCATTTCTGGATGGATTTCGGGATCTGTCCGGGATCCCGTCAGGGTCATTTAGGGATGCGTTCGAGATCCCGTCAGGGTCATTACGGGACTTCTTCGGGACTATATCGGGATCATTTCTGGATGGCTTACGGGATCCGTCCAGGACCCCTTAAGGGTCATTTCGGGACTATTAGGTGATCTTTTGAGGACCTTTCCGGCATCACTTCTGGATGATTTTCGGTATCCGTTCGGGATCCCGTCCGAATCATTGCGGGACTCTTTCGGAATCATTTGGGATCTCTTCCGGCATCATTTCTGGATGGTTGTCGGTATTTGTCCGGGATCCCATCGTGGTTATTTCGGGATCTTTTCGGGGCTAATACGGGATCATTTGGGGATCCTCTAGGGGTCGTTTCGTGACTTTTTTTGTATTATTTCGGGATCATTTGGGAACCCTTCCGGCATAATTTCTTGATGGTTTGCCTGATCCATCAGGGTTATATCGGGACCATTTTAGAATCATTTGGGGACCCTACCGAGATCATTTCTGGATCCGTCCGGGATGCCGTAGGAGCCATTTCGGATTTTTTTGTTTCTTTTCCGGGATAGTTTTTGGACCCTTTGAAATATTTGGAAATTAAAAGAAGTTGTGACTTCGATGTGCAAACATTAAATCTCTGTTTATTCAATAAATTCTTTGTCTTATATAGTAATTTACTTAACCTATACCTTCATAAATATCTTAATACTAATAACTAAAAATATGTACATTGAAAATGGGGTATGTGTACATGTATGTTTGTATACAGTCTTTGTATACATGTAGTTTAGTATGCTTGACTCTATACATGTAGTTTTGTATATGTTATTTAGCAACGTCGGCAGATCAATGTGAGTACGTTGGTTAAGGCTATGCATACACGTAAGTTTGTAAGTTTGTACGCCCGTTGGAATATCGATGCGAGTACTTTTTAGTTGGTTCTCATAATGGTTTGTATGTACTAAGCAATTTATTGGCTGTGAACGGATAAGGGTTTCATATTCGGCATTCCATTGAAGTTAGTTAACCGTCTGGGTTAGTTCAATAATTTATGTTGGAAAATATTGTAATATGATTATTACTAAAACATATTTGGAGTTCATGATGCGTATTATTGCAAGTGTGTTACAGTGGGTATGAAACATAATGCTACATTACAGTGGGTATGCCGTATAATGCTACACCATCCGCCTTAGAAAAAAGAGTGTTATATAATTGTTTTGTGAATAATTGTATAAGACTCTTTGTCATATTTTCAATGATTTTGATATTTTATTGTTATTTGATACTGTAGTGAAAGAGGTTGTTTGCTTTGCTTTTGATCTGCTGACTTTGATGTTTTTATTGTTTATATTTTAATGCATATCCCCTTTTTTTCAGAAATGTTTACATTTTACTTATATTTTTCTTTTGTTTTTGTATACGTTCTTTTTCAAAATTTTAAATTTTTAGATATAGAAAAAATTCATTTATTTATTTTTTTTTTTAATTTTACTTATTTTATTTATCTTGTTTATTTTATTTATTTTATTATTTTATTGCCGGATTTCAAATGTGTCGACCCATCTAAAATCCGCTTGTTTTTAGAATTTATTTTTAATATTTGTATGGAAATATGAAGCAGAAGAAAAAAAATTTGTTTTCAATTGTTTAGATAAAAATTATTATTAAACAATTGAGTAAATTGTTTTCAACTGCTTAGGTATAATTATTATTGAGTAGATTGGAATATTTATTTTTAGGTTATTTTCAAGAGATATCTTAGATGTACTACTAATTCCTTATTTATTGCTTATCTGAACAATCGGTTGTATGAGATATATACTATATATACCACCGATCTCAATGATTTTTTCAGACAACAATATATACTATACACGTAAGCATTTGGTGAAATTTGAAGCTTCTAGCTGTTAAAATGGGGAAGAAATTGCGCAAAGTTTCTTATCTGAACAATCGGTTGTATGAGATATATACTATGTATACCACCGATCTCAATGATTTTTTCAGACAACAATATGTGCAATATACGAAAGTATATGGTGAAGTTTGAAGCTTCAATCTGTTAAATTGGGTAAGATATTACAAAAATCCTCTTTTTCTGAAAAATCGGTTGTATGGAGGATATATGCTATAGTGGTCCGATCCGGTCGGTTCCGACAAATGTCTAATCGGACACCCAAATACACCCGCTCACCAAATTTTATCAAGATATCTCAAAAATTGAGGGACTAGTTTGCATACAAACAGACAGACGGACAGACGGACAGACGGACATGGCTAAATCAACTCAGCTCTTCAACCTGATTATTTCGGTATACTTAATGGTGGGTCTATCTATTTTCCTTAAAGGACTTACAATTTTCGGTTTCGTGACGAAATTAATATACCATTTCATTTTCATGAAAGGTATAAAAATAGGTAGGTACTTTGTGTGAGGATGCAGTTTCAGGTTTTTTGTGGTCTGCGTGTAAAAACTATGACTACGAATCACGTATTTCAACAATATATGACGTAAACGTAACTATTTGATGAAATTTTATGAATTTTGAAGCTTCTAGCCGTAAAAAAGGGGCAAAAAAATACAGTTTATATGGGGTATATAATATATGTACCACCGATCTCTATGATTTTTTCAGACAAGAATATATGCTATATACGTAAGCATTTGGTGAAATTTGAAGCTTCTAGCTGTTAAAATGGGGCAGAAATTGCGCAAAGTTTCTTATCTGAACAATCGGTTGTATGAGATATATACTATATATACCACCGATCTCAATGATTTTTTCAGACAACAATATATACTATACACGTAAGCATTTGGTGAAATTTGAAGCTTCTAGCTGTTAAAATGGGGAAGAAATTGCGCAAAGTTTCTTATCTGAACAATCGGTTGTATGAGATATATACTATGTATACCACCGATCTCAATGATTTTTTCAGACAACAATATGTGCAATATACGAAAGTATATGGTGAAGTTTGAAGCTTCAATCTGTTAAATTGGGTAAGATATTACAAAAATCCTCTTTTTCTGAAAAATCGGTTGTATGGAGGATATATGCTATAGTGGTCCGATCCGGTCGGTTCCGACAAATGGCTAATCGGACACCCAAATACACCCGCTCACCAAATTTTATCAAGATATCTCAAAAATTGAGGGAGTAGTTTGCATACAAACAGACAGACGGACAGACGAACATGGCTAAATCAACTCAGCTCTTCAACCTGATTATTTCGGTTTACTTAATGGTGGGTCTATCTATTATCCTTTAAGGACTTACAATTTTCGGTTTCGTGACGAAATTAATATACCATTTCATTTTCATGAAAGGTATAAAAATAGGTAGGTACTTTGTGTGAGGATGCAGTTTCAGGTTTTTTGTGGTCTGCGTGTAAAAACTATGACTACGAATCACGTATTTCAACAATATATGACGTAAACGTAACTATTTGATGAAATTTTATGAATTTTGAAGCTTCGAGCCGTAAAAAAGGGGCAAAAAAATACAGTTTATATGGGGTATATAATATATGTACCACAGATCTCTATGATTTTTTCAGACAACAATATATGCTATACACGTAAGCATTTGATGAAATTTGAAGCTTCTAGCTGCTAAACTGGGGCCGAAATCGCAAAAAAAAAAAATATATATATACTATATATACCATCATATATATATTATATATATCACCGATCTCTATGATTTTTTGACACAACAATATATACTATATACGTAAGCAATCGGTGAAATTTGAAGCTTATAGCTGTTAAAATGGGGTAGAAATTGCGAAAAGTTTCTTATCTGAACAATCGGTGGTATGAGATATATACTATATATACAACCGATCTCTATGATTTTTCAGACAATAATATATGCTATATACGTAAGTATTCGGTGAAATTCGAAGCCTCTAGCTCTTAAAATAGGGCAGTAATTACGAAAAGTTCCTTATCTGAACAATCGGTTGTGGGGGATATATACAATATATACGACCGATCTCATAAATTTTTTCAGGCAACAATATTTGCAATATACGAAAATATATGGTGAAGTTTGAAGCTTCAATCTGTTAAATTGGGTGAGATATTACAAAAATCTTCTTTTTCTGAAAAATCGGTTGTATGGAGGATATATGCTATAGTGGTCCGATCCGGTCGGTTCCGACAAATGTCTAATCGGACACCCAAATACACCCGCTCACCAAATTTTATCAAGATATCTCAAAAATTGAGGGACTAGTTTGCATACAAACAGACAGACGGACAGACGGACATGGCTAAATCAACTCAGCTCTTCAACCTGATTATTTCGGTATACTTAATGGTGGGTCTATCTATTTTCCTTTAAGTACTTACAATTTTCGGTTTCGTGACGAAATTAATATACCATTTCATTTTCATGAAAGGTATAAAAATAGGTAGGTAATCTGTGTGAGGATGCAAAGCTTCACGTTTTTTGTGGTCTGCATGTAAAAACTATGACTACGAATCACGTATTTTAACAATATATGACGTAAACGAAACTATTTGATGAAATTTTATGAATTTTGAAGCTTCTAGCCGTAAAAAAGGGGCAAAAAAATACAGTTTATATGGGGTATATAATATATGTACCACCGATCTCTATGATTTTTTTAGACAACAATATATGCTATATACGTCAGCATTTGGTGAAATTTGAAGCTTCTAGCTGTTAAAATGGGGCAGAAATTGCGCAAAGTTTCTTATCTGAACAATCGGTTGTATGAGATATATACTATGTATAACACCGATCTCAATGATTTTTTCAGACATCAATATATGCTATACACGTAAGCATTTGGTGAAATTTGAAGCTTCTAGCTGTTAAAATGGGGCCGAAATCGCAAAAAAAAAATATATATACACTATATATACCACCATATATATATTATATATATCACCGATCTCTATGATTTTTTGACACAACAATATATACTATATACGAAAGCAATCGGTGAAATTTGAAGCTTCTAGCTGTTAAAATGGGGTAGAAATTGCAAAAAGTTTCTTATCTGAACAATCGGTTGTATGAGATATATACTATATATACAACCGATCTCTATGATTTTTTCAGACAACAATATATGCTATATACGTAAGAAATCGGTGAAATTTGAAGCTTATAGCTGTTAAAATGGGGTAGAAATTGCGAAAAGTTTCTTATCTGAACAATCGGTTGTATGAGATATATACTATATATACAACCGATCTCTATGATTTTTTCAGACAACAATAAATGCTATATATGTAAGCAATCGGTGAAATTTGAAGCTTATAGCTGTTAAAATGGGGTAGAACTTGCGAAAAGTTTCTTATCTGAACAATCGGTTGTGTGAGATATATACTATATATACAACCGATCTCTATGATTTTTTCAGACAACAATATATGCTATATACGTAAGCATTTGGTGAAAGTTGAAGCTTCTAGCTGTTAAAATGGGGTAGAAATTGCAAAAAGTTTCTTATCTGAACAATCGGTTGTATGAGATATATACTATATATACAACCGATCTCTGTGATTTTTTCAGACAACAATATATGCTATATACGTAAGCATTTGGTGAAATTTGAAGCTTCTAGCTGTTAAAATGGGGCAGAAATTGCGCAAAGTTTCTTATCTGAAAAAATCGGTTGTATGAGATATATACTATGTATAACACCGATCTCAATAATTTTTTCAGACATCAATATATGCTATACACGTAAGCATTTGGTGAAATTTGAAGCTTCTAGCTGTTAAAATGGGGCCGAAATCGCAAAAAAAATATATATACACTATATATACCATCATATATATATTATATATATCACCGATCTCAATGATTTTTTGACACAACAATGCATACTATATACGTAAGCAATCGGTGAAATTTGAAGCTTATAACTGTTAAAATGGGGTAGAAATTGCAAAAAGTTTCTTATCTGAACAATCGGTTGTATGAGATATATACTATATATACAACCGATCTCTATGATTTTTTCAGACAACAATATATGCTATATACGTAAGCATTTGGTGAAATTTGAAGCTTCTAGCTGTTAAAATGGGGCAGAAATTGCGCAAAGTTTCTTATCTGAACAATCGGTTGTATGAGATATATACTATTTATAACACCGATCTCAATGATTTTTTCAGACATCAATATATGCTATACACGTAAGCATTTGGTGAAATTTGAAGCTTCTAGCTGTTAAATGGGGCCGAAATCGCAAAAAAAAAATATATATACACTATATATACCATCATATATATATTATATATATCACCGATCTCTATGATTTTTTGACACAACAATACATACTATATACGTAAGCAATCGGTGAAATTTGAAGCTTATATCTGTTAAAGTGGGGTAGAAATTGCGAAAAGTTTCTTATCTGAACAGTCGGTTGTATGAGATATATACTATATATACAACCGATCTCTATGATTTTTCAGACAACAATATATGCTATATACGTAAGTAATTACGAAAAGTTCCTTATCTGAACAATCGGTTGTGGGGGATATATACTATATATACGACCGATCTCATCAATTTTTTCGGGCAACAATATTTGCAATATACGAAAGTATATGGTGAAGTTTGAAGCTTCAATCTGTTAAATTGGGTAAGATATTACAAAAATCCTCTTTTTCTGAAAAATCGGTTGTATGGAGGATATATGCTATAGTGGTCCGATCCGGTCGGTTCCGACAAATGTCTAATCGGACACCCAAGTACACCCGCTCACCAAATTTTATCAAGATATCTCAAACATTGAGGGACTAGTTTGCATACAAAATGACAGACGGACAGACGGACAGACGGATATGGCTAAATCAACTCAGCTCTTCAACCTGATTATTTCGGTATACTTAATGGTGGGTCTATCTATTTTCCTTTAAGGACTTACAATTTTCGGTTTCGTGATGAAATTAATATACCATTTCATTTTCATGAAAGGTATAAAAATAGGTAGGTACTTTGTGTGAAGATGCAAAGTTTCAGGTTTTTTGTGGTCTGCATGTAAAAACTATGACAACGAATCATGTATTTCAAAAACATATGACGCAAACGTAACTATTTGATGAAATTTGATGAATTTTGAAGCTTATAGCCGTAAAAAAGGGGCAAAAATGACAGTTTATATGGGGTATATAATATATATACCACCGATCTCTATGAAGTTTTCCGACAACAATATACATATACTATATACGTAAGCATTCGTTGAAATTTGAAGCCTATAGTTCTTAAAATAAGGCAGTAATTACGAAAAGTTTCTTATCTGAACAATCGGTTGTGGGGGATATATACTATATATACGACCGATCTCATCAATTTTTTCAGACAACAATATGTGCAATATACGAAAGTATATGGTGAAGTTCGAAGCTTCAATCTGTTAAATTGAAGAAGATATGACAAATATCCTCTTTTTCTGAAAAATCGGTTGTATGGAGGATATATGCTATAGTGGTCCCATCCGGCCGGTTCCGACAAATGTCTGATAGGACACCCAAATACACCCGCTCACCAAATTTTATCAAGATATCTCAAAAATAAAGGGACTAGTTTGCATACAAACAGACAGACGGACAGACGGACATGGCTAAATCAACTCAGCTCTTCATTCTGATTATTTCGGTATACTTAATGGCGGGTCTATCTATTTTCCTTTAAGGACTTACAATTTTGGGTTTCGTGACCACATTAATATACCATTTCATTTTCATGAAAGTTATAAAAACATTAGAATTTTTTGTTTTATTTTACAGCCGCGGGAGTTGCAAGCAAATAAGCTTTGTGTGGTTGCTTCTCTGGTATTTAGAGCAAATATGCAACAAAAAATAAAATAAAACAAAAACAAACTACAAAAAAACAGTTAAGAAAAATCCAAAAATAACACAAATCATATGTAAATGTCTCTTTGTGTCTAATTGCATGCCTTTAAAATTCTGTGGCACAGCAATCGATCGTTTCCGATTTGCTTCCACCTCGCCTACGATGGAGTAGTTAAAATTGTGAATGTGCAACCAACGCAATTGTGGCATGGCTTGCACCTGCAGTAATGTAACATTACATTTGTAAATAAATATGCATATGTCTTCTGGTTTTATTACCATAAAATGCCCCCTTCTGTGCATGCAGTAGTCGTGGTGCAACCCGCAAGTCTCGGCTGCCCATAAACGTACCAAATATGCCAGCTCCCACACTTAAATGCGAGCGCGTAAGCAATTCATTGCGCTAGATTTTTAACTTATTATTATATTTAACTAGTTTTGCATAAACCATGCGGGCCGGTCGATATTTGCTGGTTTGTAGCTCAACATCAATGCCAATCGAATTTCAATGCAGGCGCGAAAAGCTATTTGCCAAATGCCGCAGGTGAATGAGAGTGCTTCATTCATATGAGTTGGGTTTTCAGGACATGAAGCCGTCAAAAGTTTTACTATAAAAACGGAGTTTTAAAGTTTTTGAGTTTTAATAGAAAAATATGAGTTTTTATCCTCTTAGGTTTTTATATTTAGGTTATATTTTTCATTCAAAAATATAGATTATCTCAAATTTCACATATTGCTTGGAAAATTTATCGGCATAATTTCCGTGGTAACTCTGCATCTTATCGAAATTATTTAAAGACTATATTGGGTTAGGTTAGGTTGAACTGGTTGAACTAAACTGAATGTGTCCATAGTGTACCAGTATTTGTTCGATGACCAAACGGAAGAACCAAAATCAAGTATCAGGACTTATGTTATAGAACAACTCCGTCCTCTTGGCAAATAAAGAAGTTTTCTAGGACCTAGTTTAATTGCCGCCTCGAGATCTGGAAATTCTTTTGCACCTTATAACTAGAGCCTTGACCTGGCCAGCACAGGACACGAACACAAAACGTGCTCAGCCCTTTATTCCGGCAATTCGCACTTCCTACACCTGCGGTTACTGACGAGGCCTAACTTAGTAACATTAATTTGCCCACCGTGAGGCTTAAGTCTTCTCTCTTCAGAGATATAAGCCACTTTGTAAGTTTAATGGCGTAGGACTTGCACATGAAATAAGAAATTTTGCAGCCCCGCGCTTTTGCCCATGCCTTTCTTGCTTGATGGATCATATGCAACTCCTGTGTCCTTTGAATTTCTTCCAAACGGATTGGGGCGTCTATCCTCGTTTCAGCTAGTGTTGCATCCTCTTTTGCCAAATCTTCCTTCTCTATCTTTATGACCGGGAATCCAGTATAGATGTAGGGTCCGGGCTGAGCGAAGTTTTTCCAATGCTCCTTTTCATTCCAGAATACTTCTTGATGAAATACTGCGTGAGATTTTTGCTTTAATCGCCACCTGACTATCCATATTGATATTGACGCGACTGCAGCTTAAGTACACTTTCTTCAGAATTTCTACTGCTTGTTTTCACGGCTATAATTTCCGCCTGAAAGAAGCTGCAGTAATCTGGCAGCAGGTAGGATCTACTCTTCTGTACTCTTCTGTATCGACACTGTAAACAGCAGACCCTATCACTTCCGTTAACTTGAAGCCATCGGTATACACGTGAATAGTATGTTCTGCCAAATATGCACCTTGGCACCAATACTTTAGGATTCGTTTTATTTCGTGATTATTTCGGCATCATTTTGGGGCTCATTTCAGAATAATTTGGGCACTATTTTCGAATGGTTATGAAATTTCAAGGGCTTATTTATTAAGAATATTTCCAGTCTACTTCAATATTGTTTTCTGGGTATTCTCGTTATAGTTTCTATGACGTCCTCCGAATAAATATTTTGAGGATTATTTTTTGATAACTTTTTGAAAAATAAAAAATTTATTTAGAATCCTATGGGACTAATTAATAATAATTTTAGGAACAAAGTCTGACTAGTTCACAAATATTTCGTACTTGTTACGATTATTTCGATGTTGTTTTCGGAATAATTTAGATATTGTTTTCGAATAAATCCGAGACTATTTCCAGATGGTTTTAGGGATTATTAATAGTTTTAAAGGGGGTTATTCCAAGGATCATATCCCGAATATTTCGACGCCATTTCGAAATTGTTTTGAGAATCATTTTGGAATTATTTCGATTTGTTTTTGAATTTTTGTTTAAGAAATTTCGACCAAAGAACTTGATAGGCATGCCGGTAATAGTACACAAAATATTTATATTTTTTCATCTCGCATAGAAAATATGCAATAAATTCTCGTCCAAAGGAGTATATCCTTAGTACGCCTCCAGTAGGCTGGCCATATAAAACAAAAAGAAGAATGTGTTACTCTTGATGCCTTACACAGTTCAGTAAAATAAATACTTGGGAGAGAGGAGTCTTATTTTAGTCCGTAAACCCCATTCCCAAGTCAGTATGGTCTCAACTGCAATATATCAGGCTTCATATTTCGACAAAAGCTGTCGCATAATTCGTTCCCTTCGTTAAGCTTCACTCAGCCTTACAACAATAGTAACTGGTAAATCTTTTACAAAGAATTCAAATAATCGAGGAAGCTCTTCGACGAATAACTTTGATACCTAAATTATTCTTATGACACCTAGGTTTGAAATGACCCATCTTCATGTGGCAATTGTTAAGAAAATTGTACTTTTGAAGTCATTTAGGAAAGTGTATGATGAAGTCGTACAAATGGGTGTGGGTTTCTTCAGTTTAGCCTTAGAGCTTTTCATGCATATTTCCACAAATCTGATCGACTTGCATCAATTATCAGGGGTTTTTGCTTAGGTATTTCAAATAACTCTCCCGAAGTCGGCAAACCGTGCCCATTCTGTCTTGCTCACGTAGAAGATGGATGCTGATTCAACGCTACATACAAAAAATGGAGATGACTGATATGATATCAATTTGTTGATTGGCTCTTAATGCCGTAGGAGCGTAGAAAGTCCTATCTATAACTTGAAGTGCATTACATAGGAATTGTGGGCATGGGGTGTTGATCGGTTTGTGCCACCCCTTTTCGCTTTGATGATATGTCATCAGTGTCCTCTTTCCTGTTTACAGT
The DNA here is from genome assembly GCF_040869045.1 of Eurosta solidaginis. Taxonomy (NCBI): domain Eukaryota; kingdom Metazoa; phylum Arthropoda; class Insecta; order Diptera; family Tephritidae; genus Eurosta; species Eurosta solidaginis. The sequence continues at coordinate 170,739,828 of NC_090323.1, forward strand.
TCGGCTTCTGTTTTGCATTATTCGCAAGCTTTCTAGTGTCAATCTGACTTTTCTTCGTTTTTCTTTGTCTAAGATTTTCGCAATGTTTATTTCAGCTATGTGGCCAGTGGCTGTTGTATGTTGCGATAGTGCGGTGCTGTTTTTGTTGTTTTTAATGTCTGCAGCATGTTCTTTTAATCTTACGCCTAGTGTACGTTTTTTTGTTCCTATGTATGTTTTATTGCATGTTTGGTTTTCTGTTTCCTTACATTCGATTTCCTAAACTACATTGTTTTGTTGTGACGTTGGAATCGGGGTTTTTGTTTTGGTGTAGATACTTGACAGGGTTATGTTAGATTTATATGCCAAATATACGTTGTTGTTGCTTTTGATTAAGCTTTTGTTAAAATTGTCTGTTAGCCAAGGTATATATGTTACACTGTAAAATTGTTTAGGTCTGCCATCGGTATTTTCTGTAGTGTTGTTGATTTTTGTGTTTAATCTGTTCCATTTCCTGTTTTATTAGATTTTGTATGAGTGTGTGAGGGTAATTATTTTGTATTAATATTTTAGTGATTTTTTTCAAATTTTTATCCCAGAATTTTTGGTGGCAAATTTTCAGCACTTTATGTATGAGGTTTTTTTGCGGTATTAACTTTACATTTAGAGGGCTGGGCTGAAAGATAGTTAATTAAACTCCCAGATGAAGTGGGTTTGGTATACCAATCTAGCAAAAGTTTATTGTCCATTCTGAAGATACGTTTGTCTAGAAAGGGGATGCTGCCATTATTTTCAACTTCCACCGTGAAATTGAGTTTGTTGTCGTACTTGTTGAGGGTATGTAGGATTTGATCTAAGTCTCTTCTCTTCACGATAGCAAATATATCGTCCACGTATTTGCATAAGAATTTTATATTTAGCACATAAGCTTTTGTTTTTCTTTTAAGGTAATGACTTTGCTTTTGTATAAGTCTTCTACTAATCTATTGTTTTTCCTTTGGAGTTCATTAGTAGGATCATGCCTAAGTGGTTTATATGTGTTTTTGTCGTCTATTATTTTACTCATTTATTCGGTATATTCTTCTTTCTATAGTACCACGGTTTTTTTTCCTTTGTCGGCGTCAGTTATAATAATATTTTTGTGTGTATTCAAAAATAATTTGATTTTTTTAAATGTTTCCAAAATAAACTTTTCTTTGGAGTTATGCTTATTACCTCGTTTGAATGGTAGTACTCTATTACTTAGCTTGTTTCTAATTACGTCTTTTGTTTTATCATCGTCAAAGGTCTGTATTATTTGTTCCATTTCTGCTATGACATGTATTGGTGTAAAATTCGTTTTAGACGTTGTGATAGTGAACTTCCTACCCAGAGAGAGTAGCCACTTGACTTCCTCTGGAAAAAGAGAAAGAAAGGTCAAATATAAATATAAAATTCTTATGCAAATACGTGGATAATATATTTGCTATCGTGAAGAGAAGAGACTTAGATCAAATCCTACATACCCTCAACAAGTACCACAACAAACTCAATTTCACGGTGGAAGTTGAAAATAATGGCAGCATCCCCTTTCTAAACACACGTATCTTCAGAATGGACAATAAACTTTTGCTAGATTGGTATAACAAACCCACTTCATCTGGGCGTTTAATTAACTATCTTTCAGCCCAGCCCTCTAAATATAAAGTGAATACCACAAAAAATCTCATACATAAAGTGCTGAAAATTTGTCACCAAAAATTCTGGGATAAAAATTTGAAAAAAATCACTAAAATATTAATACAAAGTAATTACCCTCACACACTCATACAAAATCTATATAAAACGGGAAATGGAACAGATTAAACATACAAAAATCAACAACACTACAGAAATACCGATGACAGACCTAAACAATTTTACAGTGTAACATATATACCTTGGCTAACACACAATTTTAACAAAAGCTTAATCAAAAGCAACAACAACGTATATTTGGCATATAAATCTAACATAACCCTGTCAAGTATCTACACCAAAACAAAAACCCCGATTCGAACGTCACAACAAAACAATGTAGTTTAGGAAATCGAATGTAAGGAAACAGAAAACCAAACATGCAATAAAACATACATAGGAACAACAAAACGTACACTAGGCGTAAGATTAAAAGAACATGCTGCAGACATTAAAAACAACAAAAACAGCACAGCACTATCGCAACATATAACAGCCACTGGCCACATAGCTGACATAAACAATGCGAAAATCTTAGACAAAGAAAAACGAGGAAAAGTCAGACTGACACTAGAAAGCTTGCGAATAATGCAAAACAGAAGCGTAACTGTAAACAGGAAAGAGGACATTGATGACATTTCATCCGCTTATTTATTATGTTTATGATAATTGTTCGTTTTTCTACTTATGGATCAAAGTCCAATTTGACAAGTATACCTAAACAGAAGGGTATCTAAACCTTTTAAATTTTGACTTGAATTTAATTTATTTATTAAAGACAACTGTGCATTATGTAAATTATAATTACATATTTATACACATAAATTGTAAGTTTTTTATCTTAATGTGATATTTACACAAAAAAAGTTCTTCAATTTAAGTTCTATAATTTTCTATTTTCATGTTTCATGTTCAAAGTTGTTGTTTGTGGTGTATTATACTATTATTTAATAAATGCAGTCTGCCCTGAAAAAGCTAACAAGATTAGCGAAACGTAGGGCTTGAATAGTGGAGTCATTTGGCTTGCACTAAAGCAAATTTTGGTCATTGCAGCCTATTTCTATTACATACATATACAAAAAGTGTTGACCAGCTTGATCAAATCTAAAAATCGATATATCTTTACTAAACTCAATTCACGTACTTATCTGAACTGACTTTGTATTCGTGTAAAAAATGGCCGAAATCCGACTATGACCGCGCCCACTTTTTCGATATCGAAAGTTACGAAAAATTAGAAAAATGCCATAATTTTATACCAAATACGAAAAAAGGGATGAAACATGTTAATTGGATTGGCTTGTTGACGCAAAATATAACTTTAGAAAAAAACTTTGCAAAATGGGTGTGACACCTACCATATTAAGTAGAAGAAAATAAAAAAGTTCTGCAGGTCGAAATAGCACTTGGAATCTTGGCAGGAATACTGCTCGTCGTATTATATATATAAATAAATTAGCGGTACCCGACAGATGATGTTCTGCGTCACCCTGGTACACATTTTGGTCAATATCTGGAAAACACCTTCACATATACAACTACCACCACTCCCTTTTAAAATACTCATTAACAGCTTTCATTTGATACCCACATCGTACAAACAAACTCAAGAGTCACCCCTGATTCACCTTTATGACGATATCTCGAAATGGCGTCCACCTATAGAACTAGGGCCCACTCCCCTTTAAAATTCTCATTAGCACTTTTCATTTGATATCCATATCGTACAAACAAATTTTAGAGTCACCCCTGGTCCACTTTTATGGCGATATCTCGAAAAGGCGTCCACCTGTAGAACTAAGGCCCACTCCCTTATAAAATACTCATTAACACTTTTCATTTGATACCCATATCGTACAAACAAATTCTAGAGTCACCCCTGGTCCTCCTTTATGGCGATATCTCGAAAAAGCGTCCACCTATAGAACTAAGCCCACGCCCTTTTAAAATACTCATTAACACCCTTCGTTTGATACCCATTTCGTACAAATAAATTCTAAAGTCAGCCCTGGTCCACCTTTATGGCGATATTCCTAAATGGCGTCCACCCATAGAACTATGGCCTACTCCCTCTTAAAATACTCTTTAATACCTTCTATTTGATACACATATCATACAAACACATTCCAGGGTTACCCTACGTTCATTTTCGTACAAGGTGATTTTCTCTTATTTTGTGTCCATAGCTCTAAGCTGAGTATGTAATATTCGGTTACACCCGAACATAGCCTTCCTTACTTGTTGTATATATAGATTACAAAGAAATATCCTTATTTGTTTTCAAACGAGCACTTAATTACATCTCTCTTTAAAATCCATATGTCTTGACAATTTTAATTACATCTCTCTTTAAAATCCATATGTCTTGACAATTTTAATTAACAAATTGTGATACTTTATTACCGGGGACGATTGCTAAAACACGACCGAAACCGTCGGGGGATGTATTAATATACGCGATTTTGCTTCCCTTCCAATAATTCGGATACCTTTTCGCTTTTGGGCTATTAGTAACAGGACAAAACGCGTACTTTCATTTCTCTTTCCACACTTTTGGACGGGTTATTGAATGGGTAAAAAAACTTAGCACCCGTGTTTGTATTCTTAATATTGGAATAACTAAGCGTCCTCAGATACCCCAATTCAAGACTTTTGTATAATTTTCTGTAGGACCCATATAGGTGCACTACATTTTCATACTAAATTCGTTCAAAAAAATTTACCACCACACACCACAGCAACGCATATCTGATATTCCGCTCCTTTTTTGTTTCCTTGCGTCGCTTTCCACGACAGCAACCTCGGTAATTTTGACACTTCGTTCAGTGGTAAACGCATGTTCCACGCAGGTTCCACTGAGTTCCACAATAGTTTGACACTGACCGAAGTGTCAAACTGCAGTGTGTTAGAAAGAGAAAGGAATTGTTTCCTTCTCACAGATATCATATTTGTAAACCTTTTCTATGGTTAGGTGAGCCCAGCTGTGAACGAACAGCTGATACATATCTTACTTGCAAAACTTTACAATGGATTCTATCTACTATATGCATATCGATACTGTACAAAACTTCAAACGAAAACTTGATACATAAAACCCACACAAGTATTCGTATGAAATTTGTATGGAACAAAATTTGATGTTTTTGAATTAGATTTTCCGATTACATGTGCTGTACAGTATCGATATATCAAATGAAGCTATATATGATGAAATTCATATCAAATCCAATATGCGTTTAACCCGACCCCCTCAGAATTTGATGAAATTTTGCATGGGGTTACATCTTACCCACCCAAACACAACCTCATTTTTAGAAATTGCATTTTCGAAAAATTGTGGGCGTGGCAAGGTATCGAAATATCCGAAAATATTAGAAAAATGACGATAATAGATACTTTTAAAGTGTGATTACTACGGAATGGCTTTACCGATTTCAAAGATATTCATACCATTAGAAAGGTATTGAAATAAGCTTTCCAAAAAATATAATGTAAAAATTTTTTAGTACACTGAAAAAAATTTTTTTTTTAAATAAAATTTAAAACTGAAAAAACACTTCAAAGATCAAGCGATTTTGAAAAATAAAATTTTATTTTAGAAAGGTCTATTTAATATATATAACATATCTGAAAACTAAAATGGGGTTTTTTTTTTAATTTATTTAAGTAAATGCATCTCTTGGTTACTTTCTCATATTTGGATATCACGCGTAAATTAATCAACCAATTTGTAAAATGTTTAAACCGTTAGAAGGGTATTAAAATCACCTTTGAAAACATATACTGTAAAGATTCTATATTACACTGAAAGAAAAAACATTTTTTTATTTTTTTCTACTTTTTTTTCAAACTGGGAAAACACTTCAAAGACCAGGCGATTTAAAAAAATTTTTTTTAGAAAGGTCGATTTAATATAAAAGCTAGAATGGTGTTTTTTTTTCTTTTAAAAAAATTTATAAGTAAAACCATCTCTTGTTAACTTTTTTTTTTATTTTGCTATTATTGTGTGACAAAAAAGGTACCTAGCTATACTTTGGAAGTTATACAGATACAGATACTATGACTAAGTATTCTAATAGATTTGAACAAGAATCGTATTATCAAATTTTTCAGACACGCACAATAAATAGACATACACTTAATAAAGTTAATTTTTTATTTTTATTTATCTAGATTTAATATACAACTTTGCGCAGCTCATACTGCAGACTTTCGGAATATTTGCTTACGTTTAGTGATGTTTCATCTAATGGTACAAAAGAATGGAAGCTTTGAGTTCCCGTAATAGTTTTGGCATTTTTGTATCTTGAAAGTATCTCTTCTTTTGTTTTGTTGTATTCATCAGCGTCTGCGTAAGCAACTTCTATGGAGGTGTTATACGTTTGTGAAGCCCAATGATAAAGGTCCTTCGCCGTTTGAATTTGATTTTTATTTGCAATGCTATAATTCCGAGCGCCTCTTTTTAATGTCCCACCTATACCATAACATGCAGATTTTCTATGGCTAGTTGCGTAAAAGTGCCACTCAGCGAATATTTCGAAATCAATTTTATGATGACATAAATTAATTAAGTTGTCTTTGTTTTTGTACTGTGCTCCTGCACCATCTGACACGTAGATAATTTTCGTAATTGAATTGCTTATATTAGTCTTAATAAAATTAATAATTTTTGAAATATATAGATGAACTACTATGCTATCATGGATATTACAATCGGATATTATTGCAAAGGTTCTATGAATTAAATTATCGTTATCTTTGTAATAAATAATGAACGGATATATGGTGGCTTGATTATTATTCCAATGATATCCTTGAATGTTATACAAGATACAAACGCATAGTTTTCAGCGAAATCCATTTGAATTAGCAGTTCTCCTGGCAGCAGTGTCATTTTTTGTTCACTTACGAAGCGGGACTGGTGCTTAGCTGTGAAATGATGTGACACCAGCTTATTGATGTGTTGTACAAAATCGTCAACAAATGTGTTTGTAGTAGAGGAAATGGCTTCGAGATTACATCTGAGTGTTGTATTCCATTTTTTGTAAATGACTTCTTGAATCGAATTTTTTTTGTAATATTCCAACATCATCGTTCTAAGGTTCGTTAAATTATCGTAGCACCGACCACACATTGATACGCAACACTCGCTGTTTTCTATATTACCATTACAGACAACGAATTCAATAACATCTTTATAGCTTCTGAAATTATGTTGACCTTCCATCGATTTCAAACTGGATTTTTCGAACATCAGTTTTACATTCTGATGCAATTTGCACACACAAACATTTTGCTGGTTGCCAACCCCAAGTTTGATACAATTCTCTGGTCGCAACATGGTAAATTTTGTAAATCCTAATTGAACTGAAGGATGTATTTTTATACTCAGTTGAGCAGAGCTCACAGAGTATATTAAGTTTGATTGGATAACGGTTGGTTGTACATATATAAAGGAATCGAGATAGATATAGACTTCCATATATCAAAATAATCAGGATCGAAAAAAAATTTGATTGAGCCATGTCCGTCCGTCCGTCCGTCCGTCCGTCCGTCCGTCCGTCCGTTAACACGATAACTTGAGTAAATTTTGAGGTATCTTGATGAAATTTGGTATGTAGGTTCCTGAGCACTCATCTCACATCGCTATTTAAAATGAACGATATCGGACTATAACCACGCCCACTTTTTCGATATCGAAAATTTCGAAAAACCGAAAAAGTGCGATAACTCATTACAAAAGACAGATAAAGCGACGAAACTTGGTAGATGGGTTGACGTTATGACGCAGAATAGAAAATTAGTAAGGTTTTGGACAATGGGCGTGGCCCCGCCCACTTTTACAAGAAGGTAATTTAAAAGTTTTGCAAGCTGTAATTTGGCAGTCGTTGAAGATATCATGATGAAATTTGGCAGGAACGTTACTACTATTACTCTATATGTGCTAAATAAAAATTAGCAAAATTGGATTAAGAACACGCCCACTTTTAAAAAAAAAAATGTTTTTAAATTCAAATTTTAACAAAAAATTTAATATCTTTACTGTATATAAGTAAATTAAGTCAAAATTCAACTCCAGTAATGATATGATGCAACAAAATACAAAAATAAAAGAAAATTTCAAAATGGGCGTGGCTCCGCCCATTTTCATTTAGTTTGTCTAGAATACTTTTATTGCCATAAGTCGAACAAAAATTTACCAATCCTTCTCAAATTCGGTAGGAGCATAGATTCTATGACGGTAACTGTTCTCTGTGAAAATGGGCGAAATCGGTGGAAGCCACGCCCAGTTTTTATACACAGTCCACCGTCTGTCCTTCCGCTCGGCCATTAACACAATAACTTGAGCAAAATCCGATATATCTTTACTAAACTTAGCCCACGTACTTACCTGAGCTCACTTTTTCTTGGTATAAAAAATGGGCGAAATCTGACCATAACCACGCCCACTTTATCGATATCGAAAATTACGAAAAATGAAAAAAATGCCATAATTCTATACCAAATACGAAAAAAGGGATGAAACATGGTAACTGGATTGGTTTGTTGACGCAAAATATAACTTTGGAAAAATCTTTGTAAAATGGGTGTGACACCTACCATATTAAGTAGAAGAAAATGAAAAAGTTCTACAAGGCGAAATCAACAGCCCTTGGAATCTTGGCAGGAATACTGTTAGTGGTATTGCATATATAAATAAATTAGCAGTACCCGACAGATGATTTTCTGGATCACCTGGTCCACATTTTGGTGGATATCACGAGAACGCCTTCACATATACATCTAAGGGCCACTCGCTTTTAAAACCCTCATTAATACCTTTAATTTGATATCCATATCGTACAAAAACATACCAGAGTCACCCCTGTCCCACCCTAATGGCGATATCTCGAAAAGGCGTCCACCTATAGAACTAATGCCCCCTCTCTCTTAAAATGCTCAGTAACACCTTTCGTTTGATACCCATATCGTACAAACATTCTAGAGTAACCACTGGCCCACCCAAATGGCGATATCTCGAAAAGGCGTCCACCTATAGACCTAGTGTCCACTCCATCTTAAAATGCTCAGTAACACCTTTCGTTTGATACCCATATCGTACAAACATTCTAGAGTCACCCCTGGCCCACCCTAATGGCAATATCTCGAAAAGGCGTCCACCTATAGACCTAATGCCCACTTCCTCTTAAAATGCTCAGTAACAGCTTTCGTTTGATACCCATATCGTACAAACATTCTAGAGTCACACCTGGCCCACCCTAATGGCGATATTTCGAAAAGGCGTCCACCTATAGAACTAAGGATTACTCCCTTTTAAAATACTCATTACCACCTTTCATTTGATACCCATATCGTACAAACACATTCTAGAGTCACCCTGGCCCACCCTAATGGCGATAACTCGAAAAGGCGTCCACCTATAGACCTAATGTCCACTCCCTCTTAAAATGCTCAGTAACACCTTTCGTTTGATACCCATATCGTACAAACATTCTAGAGTCACCCCTGACCCACCCTAATGGCGATATCTCGAAAAGGCGTCCACCTATAGACCTAATGTACACTCCCTCTTAAAATGCTCAGTAACACCTTTCGTTTGATACCCATATCATACAAACATTCTAGAGTCACCCCTGTCCCACCCTAATGGCGATATCTCGAAAAGGCGTCCACCTATAGACCTAATGCCCACTCCCTCTTAAAATGCTCAGTAACACCTTTCGTTTGATACCCATACCGTACAAACATTCTAGAGTCACCCTTGGTCCAGCTTTATGGCGATATCTCGAAAAGGCGTCCACCTATAGAACTAAGGATTACTCCCTTTTAAAATACTCATTACCACCTTTCATTTGATACCCATATCGTACAAACACATTCTAGAGTCACCCTGGCCCACCCTAATGGTGATATCTCGAAAAGGCGTCCACCTATAGACCTAATGCCCACTCCCTCTTAAAATGCTCAGTAACACCTTTCGTTTGATACCCATACCGTACAAACATTCTAGAGTCACCCTTGGTCCAGCTTTATGGCGATATCTCGAAAAGGCGTCCACCTATAGAACTAAGGATTACTCCCTTTTAAAATACTCATTACCACCTTTCATTTGATACCCATATCGTACAAACACATTCTAGAGTCACCCTGGCCCACCCTAATGGCGATATCTCGAAAAGGCGTCCACCTATAGACCTAATGCCCACTCCCTCTTAAAATGCTCAGTAACACCTTTCGTTTGATACCCATATCGTACAAACATTCTAGAGTCACCCTTGGTCCACCTTTATGGCGATATCTCGAAAAGGCGTCCACCTATAGAACTAAGGATTACTCCCTTTTAAAATACTCCTTACCACCTTTCATTTGATACCCATATCGTACAAACACATTCTAGAGTCACCCCTGGCCCACCCTAATGACGATATCTCGAAAAGGCGTCCACCTATAGAACTAAGGATTACTCCCTTTTAAAATACTCCTTACCACCTTTCATTTGATACCCATATCGTACAAACACATTCTAGAGTCACCCTGGCCCACCCTAATGGTGATATCTCGAAAAGGCGTCCACCTATAGACCTAATGCCCACTCCCTCTTAAAATGCTCAGTAACACCTTTCGTTTGATACCCATACCGTACAAACATTCTAGAGTCACCCTTGGTCCAGCTTTATGGCGATATCTCGAAAAGGCGTCCACCTATAGAACTAAGGATTACTCCCTTTTAAAATACTCATTACCACCTTTCATTTGATACCCATATCGTACAAACACATTCTAGAGTCACCCTGGCCCACCCTAATGGCGATATCTCGAAAAGGCGTCCACCTATAGACCTAATGCCCACTCCCTCTTAAAATGCTCAGTAACACCTTTCATTTGATTCCCATATCGTACAAACACATTCTAGAGACACCCCTGGTCCACCTTTATGGCGATATCTCGAAACGGCGTCCACCTATGGAACTAAGGATCACTCCTTTTCAAAATACTCATTAACAGCTTTCATTTGATACCCATATCGTACAAACACATTATAGAATCACCCCTGGTCCACCTTAATGGGGACATCTCGAAAAGGTGTCCACCGATAGACCTAAGGCCCACTCCCTCTTAAAATGCTCAGTAACACCTTTCATTTGATACCCATATCGTACAAACAAATTCTAGAGTCAGCCCTGGTCTACCTTTATGGCGATATCCCTAAATGGCGTTCATCCATAGAACTATGGCCTATTCTCTCTTAAAATACTCTTTAATACCTTTCATTTGATACACATGTTATACAACCACATTCCAGGGTTACCCCAGATTGATTTTCCTTATTTTGTCTCCATAGCTCTCAACTGAGTATGTTATGTTCGGTTACACCCGAACTTAGCCTTCCTTACTTGTTCTAAATTCATAGTAAGTTTCACGAAGCGATGACAGCATTAGTCTTTTTTAAACTTTCTCGCGTATGTTTCCTTGTCTTACTACAATTGAGTCATGTGACCCAGGAATGATTCGGCTGATTTCATCATCTTCATAAAACAATTTTACTGTGTTTAAAGTTTGCTCAGGTAAACTACGCCTGTCCATGCTAGAGCGTTTGACGTCCGAAAACTTTGTTTTATTTTTTTGTATATCTTTGCTAATTTTTATCAATTCGTAAGATAAATCATGCCCAAAAATGTCTTTAATTTCCTTAGATGTCATGGTGTTTGGTAATAGAGATAATATTTTTTGCTTATCCAAATTATTTGAGCAGTTTTCGATTTGATATTTCATGTTCTCCAAAATTTGTTCGTAATAAGCTCTGATCTTCTTTAGGTCTTCTGATAAAGTTGACAGTGAACCACCTCCAAGTGAATCCGAAATACTTTGCGCAATTTGCTGTGTTTTTATACTCAGTTGAGCAGAGCTCACAGAGTATATTAAGTTTGATTGGATAACGGTTGGTTATACATATATAAAGGAATTGAGATAGATATAGACTTCCATATATCAAAATAATCAGGATCGAAAAAAATTTGATTGAGCCATGTCCGTCCGTCCGTCCGTCCGTCCGTCCGTCCGTTAACACGATAACTTAGGTAAATTTTGAGGTATCTTGATGAAATTTGGTATGTAGGTTCCTGAGCACTCATCTCAGATCGCTATTTAAAATGAACGATACCGGACTATAACCACGCCCACTTTTTCGATATCGAAAATTTAGAAAAACCGAAAAAGTGCGATCATTCATTACAAAACACAGATAAAGCGACGAGACTTGGTATATGAGTTGAGCTTATGACGCAGAATAGAAAATTAGTAAAATTTTGGACAATGGGCGTGGCACCGCCCACTTTTAAAAGAAGGTAATTTAAAATTTTTGCAAGCTGTAATTTGGCAGTTGTGAAGACATCATGATGAAATTTGGCAGGAACGTTACTCCTATTACTATATGTACGCTTAATAAAAATTAGCAAAATCGGAGAAGGACCACGCCCACTTTTAAAAAAAATTTTTTTTAAAGTAAAATTTTAACAAACAATTTAATATCTTTACAGTATATAAGTAAATTTTGTTAACATACAACTCCAGTAATGATATGGTGCAACAAAATTCAAAAATAAAAGAAATTTTCAAAATGGGCGTGGCTCCGCCCTTTTTCATTTAATTTGTCTAGGATACTTTTAACGCCATAAGTCGAACAAAAATTAACCAATCCTTTTGAAATTCGGTAGGGGCATAGATTTTATGACGTTAATTGTTTTCTGTGAAAATGGGCGAAATCGGTTGATGCCACGCCCAGTTTTTATACACAGTCGTCCGTCTGTCCTTCCGCATGGCCGTTAACACGATAACTTGAGCAAAAATCGACATATCTTTAATGAACTTAGTTCACGTGCTTACTTGAACTCACTTTATCTTGGTATGAAAAATGAACGAAATCCGACTATGACTACGCCCACTTTTTCGATATCGAAAATTACCAAAAATGAAAAAAATGCCATAATTCTATACCAAATACGAAAAAAGGGATGAAACATGTACTTGGATTGTTTTATTGACGCGAAATATAACTTTAGAAAAAACTTTGTAAAATGGTTGTGACATCTTCCATATTAAGTAGAAGAAAATGAAAAAGTTTTGCAGGGCGAAATAAAAAACCCTTAAAATCTTGGCAGGTATTACATATATAAATAAATTAGCGGTATCCAACAGATGATGTTCTGGGTCACCCTGGTCCACATTTTGGTCGATATCTGGAAAACGCCTTCACATATACAACTACCACCTCTCCCTTTTAAAACTCTCATTAATACCTTTAATTTGATACCCATATCGTACAAACAAAGTCTAGAGTCACCCCTGGTCCACCTTTATTGCGATACCTCGAAAAGGCGTCCACTTATAGAACTAAGGCCCACTCCCTTTTAAAATACTCATTAACTCTTTTCGTTTCATACCCATATTGCATAAACGAATTCTAGAGTCACCCCTGGCCCACCTTTTTGGCGATATCTCGAAACGGCGTCCACCTATGGAACTAAGGATTACTCCCTTTTAAAAAACTCATTAACACCTTTCTTTTGTCACCCATATTGTACAAACAAATTTTAGGGTCACCCCTGGTCCACCTTTATGGCGATATTTCGAAACGGCGTCCACCTATGGAACTAAGGATTATTCCCTTTTAAAATACTCATTAGCACCTTTCTTTTGATAGCCATATCGTACAAACACATTCTAGAGTCACCCCTGGTCCACCTTTATGGCGATATTTCGAAACGACGTCCACCTATAGAACTAAAGCCCACTCCCTTTTAAAATACTCATTAACTCCTTTCGTTTCATACCCATATTGCATAAACGAATTCTAGAGTCCCCCTGGCCCACCTTTATGGCGATATCTCGAAACGGCGTCCACCTATGGAACTAAGGATTACTCCCTTTTAAAAAACTCATTAACACCTTTCTTTTGTCACCCATATTGTACAAACAAACTCTAGGGTCACCCCTGGTCCACCTTTATGGCGATATCTCGAAACGGTGTCCAGCTATGGAACTAAGGATTACTCCCTTTTAAAATACTCATTAACACCTTTCATTTGATACCCATATCGTACAAACGCATTCTAGAGTCACCCCTGGTCCACCTTTATGGCGATATCTCGAAACGGCGTCCACATATGGAACTAAGGATTACTCTCTTTTAAAATACCCATTAACACCTTTCATTTGATACCCATATCGTACAAACGCATTCTAGAGTCACCCCTGGTCCACCTTTATGGCGATATCTCGAAACGGCGTCCACCTATGGATCTAAGGATTACTCGCTTTTAAAATACTCATTAACACCATTCTTTTGATACCCATATTGTACAAACAAATTCTAGGGTAACCCCTGGTCCACCTTTATGGCGATATCTCGAAACGGCGTCCACCTATGGAACTAAGGATTACTCCCTTTTAAAATACTCATTAACACCTATCATTTGATACGTATATCGTACAAACACATTCAAAAGTCAACCCTGGTCCACCTTTATGGCGATATCTCGAAACGGCGTCCACATATGGAACTAAGGATTACTCCCTTTTAAAATACCAATTAACACCTTTCATTTGATACCCATATCGTACAAACGCATTCTAGAATCACCCGTGGTCCACCTTTATGGCGATATCTCGAAAAGGCGACCACCTATACAACAACCACCACTCCCTTTTAAAACCCTCATTAATACTTTAATTTGATACCCATATCGTACAAACACATTCTAGGGTCACCCCTGGTCCACCTTTATGGCGATATCTCGAAACGGTGTCCAGCTATGGAACTAAGGATTACTCCCTTTTAAAATACTCATTAACACCTTTCATTTGATACCCATATCGTACAAACGCATTCTAGAGTCACCCCTGGTCCACCTTTATGGCGATATCTCGAAACGGCGTCCACATATGGAACTAAGGATTACTCCCTTTTAAAATACCCATTAACACCTTTCATTTGATACCCATATCGTACAAACGCATTCTAGAGTCACCCCTGGTCCACCTTTATGGCGATATCTCGAAACGGCGTCCACCTATGGAACTAAGGATTACTCCCTTTTAAAATACCCATTAACACCTTTCATTTGATACCCATATCGTACAAACGCATTCTAGAGTCACCCCTGGTCCACCTTTATGGCGATATCTCGAAACGGCGTCCACATATGGAACTAAGGATTACTCCCTTTTAAAATACCCATTAACACCTTTCATTTGATACCCATATCGTACAAACGCATTCTAGAGTCACCCCTGGTCCACCTTTATGGCAATATCTCGAAACGGCGTCCACATATGGAACTAAGGATTACTCCCTTTTAAAATACCCATTAACACCTTTCATTTGATACCCATATCATACAAACGCATTCTAGAATCACCCCTGGTCCACCTTTATGGCGATATCTCGAAAAGGCGACCACCTATACAACAACCACCACTCCCTTTTAAAACCCTCATTAATAATTTAATTTGATACCCATATCGTACAAACACATTCTAGAGTCACCCCTGGTCCACCTTTATGGCGATATTTCGAAACGGCATCCACCTATAGAACTAAGGCCCACTCCCTTTTAAAATACTCATTAACACCATTCGTTTGATGCCCATATTGTACAAACAAATTCTAGGGTCACCCCTGGTCTATCATTATGGCTATATCTTGAAACGGGGTCCACCTATGGAACTAAGGATTACTCCCTTTTAAAATACTCATTAACACCTTTCATTTGATACCTATATCGTACAAACGCATTCAAGAGTCAACCCTGGTCCACCTTTATGGCTATATCCCTAAATGGCGCCCACCTATACAACTATGGCCCACTCCCTCTTAAAATACTCTTTAATGCCTTTCATTTGATACACATGTCATACAAACACATTCCAAGGTTACCTCGGTTCATTTTCCTACATGGTTATTTTCCCTTATGTTGTCACCATAGCTCTCAACTGAGTATGTAATGTTCGGTTACACCCGAACTTAACCTTCCTTACTTGTTTGTTTTGCAGTATGAATCCCTTTCTAAATATTTTCGCTTCATTGGCAATGGATGGCTTCCAAGATGAGGAATAACATGCTTATTTATATTGTCGACGAGTTCGTTGCGTTCCAGTGATTTAGTATAGCTGCTGCATGTTGGAACTTCCTTATATTCTTGATACAATTCACCGCTAGTCAAGATTTCTTGTGCCTCTTCACTTTCCGTTTCAGTAGAACGCTGATTATCAGCAATCTTGATAGCATCCTTAAGTTTAAAGCTACAACTTTCGCAAATACGGCAATGATGATTGTCGGAGACTGCTGGAAAATGCTCAGATATCAGCGCTGCTTCGTTTAAGCTAATGTTTCGAAGTTGAGAGGAACATTTTCTTGATAGCTGCACACATCTGTATTTATTAGTTGATTCCATATCAATGCCTAGTTTCGTTCTGGTCTGTGTCTATCCGTTGGGTTGTTTTTTATAGTCCATGGGTGCTGTGGCAGGTAATGTCAATCTATGTGTCCGTGGTAGGTAACGTTAATATGCGGGTGTGTGTGCGCGGTATTGATACGTCCGAATTGTTACCTTTTCCAAGCGTTGTTTTTGTAGGTATCTAGACATACCGCTTGTTAGCTAAGCGGTAGGTTGAGGTAGGTAGAAATCGGTGAACTAGTTTTAAGGGTTCAAATATTTCGTCAGAGATAGTGATGGTTTGTTCGTTTATTATCCTACCGTCAAATGTTTTTAACTTGTATATCTCCATGTTCTCAAGTACATTGAGCCGCCGACCTTTTCCTTGTAGGTGAAGTATTCGAGCCGTTGTTTTGCTGTTAGCTGGGGTGCACCCCACTGGAATACAAATTTTTTACAGTGTATTTTTTCAAAAGGTGATTTTAATACCTTTATAACGGTATAAAAATTTTTGAAATCGGTTGATTAGTTTACGCGTGATATCCAAATATGAGAAAGTAACAAAGAGATGCATTTACTTAAATAAATTAAAAAAAAAAAACCCCATTTTAGTTTTCAGATATGTTAAATATATTAAATAGACCTTTCTAAAATAAAATTTTATTTTTCAAAATCGCTTGATCTTTGAAGTGTTTTTTCAGTTTTAAATTTAATTAAAAAAAAATTTTTTTTTTTCAGTGTAATAAAAAATTTTTACAGTGTATTTTTTTGAAAGCTTGTTTCAATACCTTTCTAACGGCATGAAGATCTTTGAAATCGGTAAAGCCATTCCGTACTAATCACACTTTAAAAGTACATATTATCGTCATTTTTCTAATATTTTCGGATATTTCGATACCTTACCACGCCCACAATTCTTCGAAAATGCAATTTCTAAAAATGAGGTTGTGTTTGGATGGGTAAGAGGTAACCCCATGCAAAATTTTATCAAATTCTGAGGGTGTCGTAGTACACTGAAAAAAAATTTTTTTTTTAAATAAAATTTAAAACTGAGAAAACACTTCAAAGATCAAGCCATTTTGAAAAATAAAATTTTATTTTAGAAAGGTCTATTTAATATATATAACATATCTGAAAACTAAAGTGGGGTTTTTTTTTTAAATTTATTTAAGTAAATGCATCTCTTGGTTACTTTCTAATATTTGGATATCACGCGTAAATTAATCAATCAATTTGAAAAATTTTTAAACCGATAGAAAGGTATTAAAATCACCTTTTGAAAAAATACACTTGGTCTTGGACGAATAAAATAAGCTATATCTTTGCAAAAAAGGGCTTTGTATAAATGGTATTTCATTTCCCAAGTGGATTTATAACAATAAATAGGAGAACTTAAAATTTTAGAAAATGGGCGTGGCACCGCCCCTTTTATGACTAAGCAATTTTCAGTGTTTCGGGAGCCATAACTCGAAGAAAAATTAACATATCTTATTGAAATTGAATTGAATGCAGACTATCGATGCTTAGCATTACGGGAGCCCTGAAAACAACCCCGGCAGCTGCACTGTATGCCATTCTGCACATTCCACCTGTAGACTTGGTAGCAAAGAACATAGCGCTAACAACTTTAACCAGGCTCAGTGCCTCGGGGTAGCTTGAGCGCCGACCATACGGCCATAGTAGTATAGCGTCATCAATCACAAGACGAGCAGGCTACCTGATTCCCTATATGCGCTTCGAGGGAGATCTTAAGCCCACAATAGAGGTGGACGGTTGGCGCAAGGGTGCGCAAATGGCGGACGAGGCGTTACATGTGTACACAGATAGTTCCAAAGTAGTGGAAAGAGTAGGGTTTGCGGTATACTGTGGTAATCCGGAAATAAGCAGATCCCACAGGCTGCCGGATTACTGTAGCGTTTTCAAAGCGGAAATAGTAGCCGTAAGCAAAGCAGTAGAAACCCTGGAAGAAAATAGCCCAAGCTGCAATCGTGTTAACTTTTATATTGACAGCCAGCAGCAATAAAGGCAATAATCTTGCATACCACAGCATCCCTATGCGTGCTAGAGTGTAAGCAGTCTCTGGAGAGAATCGGCACAGGGAAAATCATACATCTATATTGGGTCCCAGGGCATATGGGAATAGATGGGAATGAAAAAGCGGATAAACTAGCTAAAAAGGGCGCATCCCTCGAAGCTTGCTCCGTAGACGTCCCTATTAGACCGGGCGAGATTAAGTGAAGGCGAGAGGTGCACATGATCGACCAAGCGGAAAAGGCGTGGGTTCAAGCGCGGGGCTGTAAAGTGTCGAAAATTATGTGTAGGTCTTACAACTTTAGACTAACATAGTTGCTTCTATCATTAAAAAGAAAGGACTGTAGACTCATGACGGGTATGCTGACT
Source organism: Eurosta solidaginis (assembly GCF_040869045.1). NCBI lineage: Eukaryota > Metazoa > Arthropoda > Insecta > Diptera > Tephritidae > Eurosta > Eurosta solidaginis. The sequence goes on from NC_090323.1 coordinate 170,758,358, forward strand.
AGACACTGCCTTCAGGTGTCACCAGCTTGGTCAGTGATAGCAGATGTAGGGTTGGAGGAGGAAACGATCGGGCACGTTCTGAGATCGTGCCCTGTATTTGCCAGGCTAAGCCTCCAGCTATTCGGAGTGATACAGCTATCAGATCTAGAAGCAGCAAGTGGTTTAAGTCCTAGGAAAAAAAATAAATAAATGTAAGGCGCGAAAACCTCCGAAGAGATCTAAGGCCGAGCTTCTCTTCCAATTTGCGTCGTGCTCCTCTTGATTTAACCTACAAATTGGTCGGACCGAACCTACTTGTTTTATGTCGACTCCGGACGGCATCTGCAAGGCAGATGAGTTTTCACTGAGACCTTTTCATGGCAGAAATACACCCGGAGCGCTTGCCAAACACTGCCGAGGGGCGACCCCGCTTAAAAAAATTTTCTTCTGATTGAAAAACCTTATTTCTAAAATTTTGATGTTTGCCCGGGTTGTGAACCCAGCAAAGTTATTGAGGAATGGATTTAATATCCAGCACTTGCTGTTATCTTCCTGTAGCTCTCTTGGAAAATAACGGTGTAATTCGTTTTTTAAATTTTGCAGCGCTTCAGTCATGAAAGGAATACATTTCCTTACTAGTTCGTCTGATGAAATCTCTGCAACAATACTTTCAAAGCAAGTGAATGAACCAAATTGTAAGTGCTGCAGCGATGATAGCCACATTTCAAATTTTGAAACAAAGGCTTTTATTTTATCTTTGGCTGATATAATGCTTTCGTCTCTTCCTTGCATACTAGTATTCAATATGTTTAAGTGACGAAAAATATCTGATATATATGCTACTTTTAAAAGCCATGTAGGATCAGTAAACAATTTCGCATTGTCGGGATCTTTTTCTTTCAAAAACATGTTCAATTCCGATCTCAATTCTATTACTCCTGTAAACACATTTCCTTTGGATAACCACCTCACCTCTGTATGAAAAAGAAGATTTTGATGTAGTGCGCTCACACACCGTACGAAACAACCTTGTTTGTAAAGCTTTTCCCTTGATACAATTCACAACTTTGATGACAGAATTAAGCACGTCGTTTAAATTCGACGGCAAAAATTTGGCCGCCAAGGCCTGATGGTGGAGAAAACAGTGCGTCCAGTGTGCATTCGGCATCTTTGTTTTCAACCTAGCTAGGAACCCACTTTTTTGCCGGTCATTGCCCTAGCGTCATCAGTGCAAATACCTACGCAAAGTTCCAAGTCAAAACCCAAATTTTGGGTGATTTCTATAAAAAGTTCATACAAACACTCAGCAGTTGCATTCTTCGGTAAATCTTTGCAAAACATCATCTCTTCCGCAATTTGATCAAGGTTTTCAAACCGAACATAACACACAAACTGGACACAACTGGATATATCTGTCGATTCATCGAATTGTAATGAAAAATATAAGCTTTTTTTGACTTTTTCGACTACTTGATTGCGAATGTCTGCAGCTATATCACTTATCCTTCGTCCAATTGTGTTATGAGACAAAGGTATACCTTTCAATGTGTGAGCTTCTTTTTCTCCAATCATTATCTCAACCATGTCTACTGCTGCCGGTAAAATAAGATTTTCAGAGATTGTATGTGGTTTTCCATTTTTACCCACGAGATATGCAACTTTATAACTAGCCAAGGAAGCTTTTTCACTTATTTTAGTACTCTGGTATTTAAAAGAGGGAACATATTACAAACCTAACTAATGTCAGGATATAGTGCTGAAATTACCTGGCACATACTGATCTTTTGCTTCCTAAGTAAATCGAGTTTTCTTTGGAAATAATCCAACGGTTTATCTTTGTCGTTTTCATGTTTTGATGAGAGATGGCGTAGTTATTTTGAAGGTTTCATGCTTTCTTGTGCTAAAACTTGTCCACAAATCACGCAATGTGGTTTGTTATCAATGGCAGTAAAACCATATTGTAAGTATGTATCGTCATAAATTCTATTTACTTTTGCTTTTAAGCCACCTGCCTCCGAAGTAGATGCCCCAGGTCTTTTTAGAAACTTATGCATTTAAATATTTATAATAAATAATAAATGTTACGCAATTGCAGTTATTTACTTTATGATGCACGACTGTCAATAACGGAGTGAAAGTTGCAACTAAAACTAATGCGCACTTCAAATAAGAAAGAGTTTTTCGGCAGCTTAATACCGTTAGTTACTCTCAGTGATTCTGCAGCTATGCCCACATTCAAAACGACGGCTGCGAACGACAACGACGAAAAACCCATGCTTGACGATATTTTCCGCCAATTGGCGACATGATTATAAAGGAAATGGCATCGACAGTTGCGAATTTTCTCAAACAGCAGCCACAAATTTTCAAAAAATTATAGCACGTGTTAAAAAATGTATAACTTGTCGATTTTAACACATATTTAAAGTTATTTGCTTGTTTTATCATTTTAATTAATAAAGAAGAAAAAAGGACGCCACGATCGTCGCTGTCAAAAATAGAAAAAGATCTAATCTGGTGACGGCGACTATTCTGATTGATTGCCGCTTTGGCGTCTCGTGCTCAAAAAATTCATCCCCATAAGAACATGTGTAAAAATAATTTGACAGATGCCGCGTCGCCGTTGCCGTCTTGAATCTGTTTTCCCTATGTGGTGTTGCATTATTGCGCTGATACCGAGAGTCGCGTTGATACACTTTTACGCTAAACGGCGCAATGGTTTTAGTTTTAATATTTTATATTGGCTTTTGTTAATAGAATGCCACAATGAAGGGAAATAGAAAAGTGTCTTCTCTTCACTTTTTTGTGTTTGTACGTTTTTCAGACATTTTGGCAGTTTTGGTGGGTCGCGGGACTTTTTGAAAGCATTTTTGGGTTGCGACTGCAAAAAGTTTGAAAACCGCTGCATTACATAATTTGAATGTCGTTCACAGACACAAAATGTTGAAGGCGGGATGTCCTATGTTATGCGTTTGCCGCCCGCTCGACACAACAGCGAACGGTACACGCTGGCGTATGAGTGACTTGTGGAGTTGAGTGAAGTGCTTTCAATAAATTGTGGCTCGTAAGACATAAATTCAATTGTAAGGCCACATTTAGTGGTATAATAAAAATGCAAAGTAAACTGCATTTGAATCAAATGAAATGAAAAGTAAAAGACTTTTGACAGACGAACGTAAATTATGCAGCGTCAATGGAATTGAGAAGAGCTGCAATTGTTTTGCTATAAAAATAGCAAACAATTACAACCAAAAAGAGTTAGGTAGACCAATAAAAAAGTTTGTGAAAAAAAAATAAAACGAAATGTGAACTTTGCATAAGTCATTAGTTGCGTTTTTAATGGCACTCTTGCTAAATGTTTCGTTTATGACTTAAGTTTCTTTTCTTACTTCTGCCAGACCGTTTTGCCGCGTTGTCCATCTATTTATATCCGCAACTTGTTTAGTTTTTACTCTTACTGCTTGACTATTTACATATTTACGTACTTGTTCGCGTACCTGTCTAAGCGCCTACGGCAAAAGACGCCCTTCCCTTTCATATTTCTTTGTGTTCACGACGTTGGAATTTTTGGATTTGTTTACGCGCTCAACAGGTGAGTTAGTAGGTCAGACGCTTTCTTTTGCCATTGCGACAAGAGCAAGGTAAAATTTGTTGTTGCTTAATTTTTGATTTAAAATAAAAGAAAAAAAATGATTGATTGATTACGTAGGAGCAGTTTTTCAATCATTTGTCTTACAATTATTATTCAATATTTGGCCAAATGAAAAGCCATATTGGGGCTGGTTTCTATGTTAATAGTCAACCGGAATGAATTAGACTAGATAACAATTTTCTATTTAATAGGCCAAGAAGTTTTGAAAAATTGTACAAAGTAAATGTGTGTGTATGTCCTTTATATGTTTTCAATGACCTCGAGACGACTATTTTATGCCTTTATCTTTTGAATTTTAGTAGATTTGCTGTTACTTATACAATTCAAACAAAAATGAAAGATTTTAATCATTAACAAGTTCGTGTCCTAAGTCTTTCGTTGTATAAGAAGATTTTTGGTTTGGGGCTATTTTTAAGACGCTTATATTAGCTTCACTTATATGTATGCTTGTTTGTAACTATCTAGGCTAGACGCGCAAAGGAGAGTTAGACCCATCTAGCGGTAATTATTGAATACTCACGGCAGTGGTTAAATAACTCGCTACAAAACGTGTTGTACTTAATAGCGGAGACACGTACCTCTGTTCTACGGTGCTAACAACACTAAATATCTAAGGCACGGTTTTTCAGTACAAGTTCAACTCAGTTTGTCAGTTAAACTACGCTTAAACTTATTCTGCAGTTTTTCAGTCTACTTTAACTGAAGTTTAAGCTAAGCTTAAGCGGCCGATCTGCCAGGTTTAAACTCTAATTAACCTATCAGTTATTTGCGTTCGTACGAAATGGCGTCGAATATACCCAACAAGCATTTAGGCTTGAGTACCATTAGAGCTCATGTTGATAACTAGGCCTACTTCTAAAGTCTTAAGAGTTGTTTCGAAACAGTGGCTCTACTCGAGAATCATAGCGTACTCAGCAAAAGAGGGAACTTTTTATAAAGTAAAATATGTTGAACAAATATAATTAACAACTTGTGGTTCTCTAACTGGACTCAAATGTAAGATTCAATGATGTTGATGTAGGATCCTCGGTGTGGTAGGCGGAGCACGCTACCATCACACCACGGCGGCCGCCTATTTGGAAAATATAAATGACGTTGGAGATCAACTGGAAAACTTTTAATTTTACAAAATTTCTCAAAGGTTGGATACTAACTGGAGAACGAAGTTGGATATGAACTCGAGAACTATCTGGTTTAATAATAATTAAATAACGATGTTGGGTATCACTTCCGGAACGAGATATATATTTCGCCGGAGAATTTTTTTCCAAGTTTGTTAGGTAGACAAAATCCAGCTGTTGCCGTTTCTACAAAATATCTAGATAATAAAAAAATCAATGTTGCCGCACAAAACAGCATACCCCAAAGGCGGCCTTAAACTGTGACGGAAAATCTGCTCAGTAGTTTAACTGGATTTTAAATTTGACTAGAGTTTAAGCAAGCGTAGTTTAAGCTTAGCTTAACCAACCACTGATAAACCGGGCCTAAGTGGATTGTAGATACTAAAAATGCACCATATTTGCGTGTTTTTTAGTTTCCTTAAACTATATTTACTTCATACATCTATTGCTCCTACACATGCTTCCTTTATTTCACGCTGTTATTTTATATATTGCTTGAAGACAATTTATAAGCCTCTTCCTTACCAGTGTGTACTACTATAAATCCAGCCATATTTATAAATGCGGTATAAATGTTATATACTTAGACTTGTTTGTTTTTATTTTTGACTAGTACAGAATGTAAACAAATGAAATGTCAACCCACAATCACAGTACTGAAAGTCATAAATGCTATCGATTTTTTTTCTGATTTTTTACTGTAGCGAATCTAAAGAATGCACGATTATTATTTATCTTATGTTATCCTAGGTCTCTAGGAATCTTCATATTCAACATGTTAGAAGACTTTGTGTTCTAAGTTTATACTTATTAAATTTATCAAACTATAAATACATTTATTTAATTTATACATACTTTTTCGTCAATTAAACTTACCCTCTCCATGCGCATCACTTCGCTTCTCATCCGCATTCTCCTCATCACTATCGATGTGCGGAAATGTATTACCAACACAAAAGAGTGGCAATGCTGGTGATGTGAGGAGACCGGCTCGATGCTATGCTCAACGCCCACCAACAAATGCTACAACAATTGCGGTAATTCGTCACTCGTCAACATATTGAGTGTTAATATGCTTAAATATGTTGGTGGGATTAGTGTTGAGTTTAGTGAAGTTTGTGCTGTTGCGTTGTTTAAATCAATACAAATGTTTTGAATTTGATTAATTTGGCTTTCGTAGGTTCGCTGGTTATTAAATGCGTTGTTACACTTGCGTGTGGTAAATTTTGTTGAGTCGGTATGGCGTTCGAGGGATTACGCCAACTTACGTACAATTGTGGTGCTTCCGTTTTATTAACTGAAAATAGAGAAAGGATTGTAATGGAAAACTTATAGATTACATAATTGTATCTTATATTGTAACGATTTCCCCTTTCATCCATTTGGTTTGGAGGCAAACCGGTTCCGGCCTTTTGACATTTTTTATATCATTTTTGTTTGAGAAGATAGCATAAGACCGAAACCGATTCGTTTTTAAACCAAATTTGACAAGGAATATATATGTTCTCTAAGTAGATGCTTGGTAGTTTGTATTGTGAACTGTAAAGTTCTTGCGGTTGTTTTTTTTTTCTTATTTTTGACGTACCTAATAATTGGACATCTAGAACGATTTATAGCAGCTCGCAGAATATCATTCAAGCAGCATTCATGGGATCCAATTTTCTATGTCTGGATGCACCCAATATATCGAGCTAACACTGTTCATGAAAGCCCGGTTCGACATATTGGGGAAAGCTCGGTAGTTGTCTCTATTTTCATAAGTACTCCATACGTTACAGTATCTACTACCTTGATTTTATATTATGGGTCCAGTCGACTGATTTTTTTTTGCCTCTGGTAAAAAAACAACTCGAGATATTATCGAAAAGTGATGCATATTCAGTCTGCTGTACCAATTAAGTATTATCTCCAGCCGATCTACGAACGTTGTACTTGCCATTTGTAGCATAGTAGAAGATATTTCATTTTGCCCTGCCGATTTAAACTTCTACAAAATTTTTGTCACCCATTTAATTGGGTCACCGGTCACCAACCCTTGTATTAAACGGTCCATAATCGGAGCACAGGTATCGTCCTCCAGTTACTCCGCAAAATCTTCTGATGAGAAGGGTTTGTCCAGGAGTGCCACGAGGAGCTAGTTACTATAACGTGGCAAGAACAGAATAAAAACTAGTGCCAGGGTAAACCGCTTACCACAACATATGCTAGTTTGAGGATCTATTTAACTTGTACTCTAAAAAGACTCAACTTCTTTTGTTTGCCCGTGGATCTCCTTAGATGGCATTATCTTTTATAAGCATTAGCTGACAATATTTTATTTATTTCGCTCGATGGCTATTACCGTTAGGTTCTCAGTGCTAAAATTAACAGCACAATGTAATGTGAGGCATCCTTTTAGAAGGGTTACACCATCCATCCTGCCTTGTGATACATGTAGCGAATAGTGACCACCGAAATCCTCGTTAAGCCCATAACGTTTATTCAGCCTCGGAACAAAAGAGCACTCCTACAGAGTTTCAAAAAGTTCGATAGCTGCTAATAGACTGTGATGAATATTTATTTATAGCATCCTAACGTGAGTATCTTCTTCTTACCCCCTTTGCATTAAGCGGTTCTCTTTTTGGAGGACAGATAAACAATGTCCATGCCAAAAGACGCAAGTTTCCTGTACAACATATCCTTCGCTTGTTTTTTGCCCCCGATGTGCTGCTTCTCCGAGGACTGAGGAACATTTGAAGGTTTGAACTACTCCTTATAGCCATTTCAAGGTCCAATAATTTTATCCTATTTTATCATGGAAGCGGTTTCTTCAACATCTAGATCATTAGATTTATAAGCACTAGCTTATTCCCGAGGGTTTCACCCCACGTTTCTATAAAAATATGCAAAATAAATAACAAACATTTTAAATTTATTTTAAGGATGTGTATTTGTGAATTTAGGTACTGCTGAAACCATAGGATATACAATATTTTTTGTAAATTATTTGGAGTATAGGTAGGTAGGTTGAACTGGCCGGTCCATGAGGACCTCACATAGACTGATTGAGTCCGTAGTGTTACCAGAAGTTTGTTTTAACGACCAAACTGAAAAACCCTATCAAAAACCAGGACCTATGTTATAAAATAACTCCGTCCTCTTAGCAAATACTAGAAGCTTCCTAGGACTTAAGCCACTTGCTGCTTCTAGATCTGACAGCTGTATCACTCCTAATAGCTGGAGTCTTAGCCTGGCAAGTGCAGGGCATGAGCACAGAACGTGCTCGATCGTTTCCTCCTCCAACCCGCACTTCCTGCATCTGCTATCACTGACCAAGCCTAGTTTAAAGGCATGTGACGCCAGAAGGCAGTGTCCAGTCAGAATACCCGTCATGAGTCTACAGTCCTCTCTTTTTAATGATAGGAGCAACTGTGTTAGTCTAAGTTTGTAAGACCTACACATAATCTTCGACACTTTACAGCCCCACGCTTGAACCCAGGCCTTTCCGGCTTGGTCGATCATGTGGACCTCTCGCCTTTGCTTAATCTCGCCCAATCTAATTGGCACATCTACGGAGCAAGCTTCAAGGGATGCGCCCTTTTTAGCTAGTTCATCCGCTTTTTCATTCCCATCTATTCCCATATGCCCTGGGACCCAATATAGATGTATGCTTCTCCCTGTCCCGATTCTCTCCAGAGACTGCTTACACTCTAACACGCATAGAGATGCTGTGGTATGCAAGATTATTGCCTTTATTGCTGCTTGGCTGTCAATATAAAAGTTAACACGGTTGCAGCTTAAGCTATTCTCTTCCAGGGTTTCTACTGCTTTGGTTACGGCTAATATTTCCGCTTAGAAAACGCTACAGTAATCCGGCAGCCTGTAGGATCTACTTATTTCCGGATCAGCGCAGTATACCGAAGACCCTACTCTTTCCACTACTTTGGAACCATCGGTGTACACATGTATCGCCTCGTCCGCCATCTGCACACCATTGCGCCAACCGTCCACCTCTATTGTGGCCTTAAGATCACCTTCGAAGCGCAGATAGGGAATCATGTAGTCTGTTCTTCTTGTGATTGATAACACTATACTACTATGGCCATATGGTCGGCGCTCAAGCTGCCGCGAAGCACCGAGCCTGGTTGCGGTCATTAACGCTTTGTTCTTTGCTACCAGGTCTACAGGTGGGATGTGCAAAATGGCATACAGTGCAGCCGTCGGGGTTGTTTTCAGGACTCCCGTAATGCTAAGCATCGATAGTCTGCATACCACCTCTAATTTTTTGAGGTATGTTGTTTTTTGTGTGGCTTTCCACCAAACAAGAACTCCATAGTATAGAATAGGGCTTACAATCGCTGTAAAAACCCAATGAGAAAGAGAGGGCGATAGGCTCCACATACACCCCAGCATTCTTTTACATGCGCAGAGTGCCGTTGAGGCCTTCTTGACCCTCTCCTCCACGTTGAGCTTCCATGACAGCTTACTGTCTAGGATGATTCCTAAATATTTTGTGCAAGGTTTCTCCTGTAAGGTCACCCCTCCTAACTTAGGCCTGGTCCAATTTGGGACCTTGTACCTCTTTGTAAACAAGACCATATCCGTCTTCTCCGCATTGACTTTCAACCCGACATTAGATGCCCAGGTATGAATATCGCGAAGCGCCCGATCCATCAAAGAACTAATCGTTGGAAGGCACTTTCCACTTATGACAATTGCAACGTCATCTGCGTAAGCCGTAAGTTTTACGGGTCCCTCATCGAATTGCCTGAGCAGTTGGTTGATGACCAGCGTCCACAGCAGAGGTGATAGCACCCCTCCCTGCGGCGTGCCCCTGTCCACTGATTTCGTGGCCTCGTACAATCCCCATTGTGATGTAATCATTCTGCAATTTAACATGCAGCCGATCCATTTGATTAAGGCAGGATGTACTTTAATGTAATTAAGACCATCCAAAATCGCGCATTTTGCAACATTATTGAAAGCCCCGGAAATGTCCAAGAAGACTCCTAGAGCATACTCCTTATATTCCAGGGATTTCTCTATGCTTATTACCACCCTATGCAATGCGGTGTCTACCGACTTGCCTTTGGTGTACGCATGCTGTGTTGTGGAGAGCAGCTTTTCATCCACGTTGGACTTTAGGTACACATCTATCAGCCTCCCAAAGGTTTTGAGCAGAAATGATGTTAAGCTAATGGGTCTATAGTCTTTGGAATACATGTGTACCGATCTTCCCCGCCTTTGGTAGAAAAGCTACATGAGCAGTTCTCCAAGAGTGCGGTACATAATTCAGTCGTATGCACCCATCGAATATTATTTTAAGCCATTCCACGACCGCCCTACTTGAGACTTGTAGCATGGCTGGGAATATACCATCTGTGCCCGGCGATTTAAACTTAGAAAACGTCTTCACTGCCCACTCGATCTTGGTATCGGTCACCAAGCCCGGCACTACTAGCTCCGTGATCGGAGTGTGAGTGATGTCTGCTGGCTCCTCTAAACCGTCTCCCGATGGGAAATGTGTATCGAGAAGCACCTCAAGGGATTCCTCACTATTACGTGACCATTCCCCGTTCTCTTTCTTTATTAGTCCCTGGACTATGTTTCCTTTTGATAGGACTTTTTTCAACCGTGCTGTTTCGCTGGAGCACTCTATGTCCGTACAGAAACTTTTCCATAAGTTTCTCTTCGCCCTGGTAATTTCACGCTTGTAGATCCTCAGTAGATCCCTGTACTCGTCCCGACACGCTTCGCTTTCCGCGGTCTTTGCGAGCTTAAACATTTCTTTAACCTATCTTCTTAGAAGACTCAGCTCATTGCTCCACCATGGCGGCTTTGCTTTTCCTCTGAATCTTCTTAGAGGGCAAGCTTTGTTATACGCAGTCATAAGCGTCCTTGTTAGGAATTCATTCGACTCTTCCAGTTCCTCTACATTAGCAACCTCTTTGGGTTGTCCCAGTTTTGTTTCTACATGTTTCTGGAATTTAGTCCAGTTCGTTGACCTAGGGTTTCTAAAGGTTCCTCCCTTCTCTTCCCTCTTTAGGGGGATGTTGAAGCTGATATACGCATGGTCGGAGAAGGATGGTCTATCAAGAACCATCCAATCATACCTTGATATATCACGCTCGGAGCTCAATGTAATATCCAGAACATTGCTGGATGTTGGACCAATGTATCTAGGGACATTTCCCCTGTTGGCTATCTGCAAATTGGTTTGCAGGATGTAACAAAACAGAGATTCGCCTCTCTCGTTCGTATCTGCTCTTCCCTACGCATTGTGGTGCGCATTTGCATCTGCGCCTATGACCAACCGCCCTTTGCGCCCTTCGTCCTCTACTAGCCTTTTGCACTCCATCGGTGGGACCTCCGCAGCATGGGCCATGTAGCAGGACGCCAGGATAAATGCCTGCTTATTCTTTTGCTCAACGGCCACCGCTACGAGATCCTCAGTGGTGTAATTAGGCAGCATATATGAATGCAGCTGTTTCCTTACCATTGCTACAGCTCGCACTCGTCCTTCCGTTTGCGCGTAGTAAACGCCAAACCCGCGCGCGTTAAGTCCAGAAACCTTTCCTCCCGATGAGAGCCACGGCTCCTGGATCAGCGCCACGTCAAACGAACCCTCCTCAAGGGTTAGGAGGAGTTCGCTCGACGCCACTTTACTGTGTTGGGGGTTTATTTGTAGGACTCGCAGCACCATTGGGCTGTTTGTCCCCCTCCAGCACCTTCGTCTTGACGTCTTCGTCCTCCCCTTGCCCTTTTGGTTTAGAGTATTCGAGGCCCCCTTCAGCCTCTCGTGACTGTTGTGCAGGGTGTTCCTCTGTGCGAGTCACAGCACCATTTAGCGGTTGGTCCTCTTCTAGCACGTTCGTGGTGACGTCGGGGACCTCCACCTGTCTTTTTTCCCTTAGGCTTTTGAGGTCCTTTTCGACTTCGCCCACCTCTAGCGTGTTAGGGTTTTTATCCTCGGGACTTCTTTTCCTGAGTCGCATGTAAATTTTGCCAGTGCCAAAGGACATTTTACCAAGCTGCGTGTACAAAATATCCTCCGCCTGCTTGTTTATTTGGAAGATGTAGAACTGACCATCCTCGGTAGGCCGAGATACAGTAAGTATCTTCCAATCCTGTGTCGGTATGTTCGGATTCTGATTCTGCAGAAGTCGCAGTGTATCCTCCGACTTCATCACGCATGGTATCCATACCTTAACTTTTGGCACCGTGGGGGTTTGCGCTTTATCCACCACCTCAAACCGCGCGTTCGTGCCCTGCCTTTGGAGGTTTCGAACCACTTCCTCCAGCCACTGCAAGCTCGCGATGTTGTCGCACGCTATCATCTTCACACCGTTATACCATCCCCCCGAATCAAAGGTTGGAAGGGGCTTACTTGGTTGTTCCCGCATCATCTTAAGCATTAAGCTAATAAGCTCCCTTTCCACAGATCTCCACCTTTCAGTAGTCATTTGTCCGAAAGGACTGCTACGATCAACCAGCGCCACAGTCAGTGACTGCTTTGCCACATCACTCATCTTCTCGGGAAAAGCAGGAGTCTTAGTGATATCTCCCTTTGGCACCTCCGAGAAAGCCGGAGTCTTAGCGTTAACTCCCTTTAACGCCTCCGAGAAAGCCGGAGTCTTAGCGTTATCTCCCTTTGGCTTATCTCCTACTTCCTTAATTGTAACTTACCTCTGACTCGCAGCTTTCGAGGTAGTTGCTACCTCGCTATTGGAGCACATCTGGCTTGCAGCTTTGGGCCTACTTGTCTTGTCTATGCGACTGCCCTGCCTCGCTGCTCTAGGACTGGGTCCTTTCTGCCTCTTGAAAGCAGGCTTATCGCCTTCCGTCGAACGCTGCCTCTTCATTCTGCCATTCGACGCTTCTTCCAAATATTTGGAGTATAAATAAAAAGACTTTTTGATGAGCCAACTCTGGAGTAGGCTACCTATAATTGGCCTTGGGTGAAATATGAGTTGGTAAGATTGACTCCTACTACAGCTAGTGACTGTCCTTGACCTTTATTGATAGACATTGCGAAAGCCAACCTAATAGGAAATTTGAGGCGTTTGAAATTTAAAGGCATATCTGTCGGTATTAATTGAATTCTTGGTATGAAAAATTTGTTGTTTTCGAAATTTCCCGATCAAATGATTGCTTCAATGACATTGGAAGTTTTGTGATCATAAGCCTTACACACAATGCACAGCTTGCTATTCTGCCACGACTGTGTCAATGGATTGATAAGTAGTATCGCTTTTTTGAATTTTATGTAGATAGAGAAGATGCAGACAGACTGAAATTAACAAAAAATTTTAACGGCGGCAGATTACTAACCGTCCAAACGAAAAAACAGCCAAACTCAAGTCTGTACTTAAACTTTAGCTGTTAAAATAACGTAAGTTTGTACGGCAGTCATAGTTCTCAAAAATCCCATTTGTAGGGAAGGTTCCACGTCTGCTTTTCCCCAATTCCACATTTTACTGGAGGTGTTAGGACTTAACGTCATATAGCTCCTTACCAATTTTTATTATCCTACCATTACTACATACAGAGATATAAGGTATGATATTTTCCATTTGTATGGGAGGTGCCACGCCCCCGTCTCCCTCACCCCACATTTTCTTGGTGGTGTTAGGGAATGACTTCATATAACTCCTTACTGAATTTCAATGTTCTAGCATGAATACCTTCAGAGTTATTCAGTATCAAAGATTCCATTTCTATGGCAGGTGCCACGCCCCTTTTATATATCGAAATTATTTTTAGCCTATGCCCATCCCTGGAAGGTTTCAAGTGGGTTGTGAAAATTTGGTTGTGTTCGGTCGATCCGCTTAGGACGCAACCCGATCTATAACTACATACATACTTTGGATTTTATATATATAGATATTCCTAAAACTCTGCCCAATACAATCAATTGGCGCCATATTAAAGGACTTAAAAACAAAACAGAATTTAAATAGTATCCAACCTGGTCCTCCCAGGGGAGTGGGGTGGCCTTCTTCCTCTGCGTCCATAGCCGGGTTCCGATGAAAAAACGTTCTTAACCGGAGCAACATCTTTTATTCGCATAACATGGCCTAGCCAGCGTATCCGTCGCATTTTAATTCGCTGGGCTTTAGGGGGTCACCCTGTTTGAAACCTTATTTAAATCCAAGCGACTCGGGGGTTCCTTGCCAACTCTGACTGAACTAATGGTGTTGCTCAACGTCATTTTTCACAGCCGTATAAATTTTGCAAGGAATCCAAATTTAGACATAGCGGCATATCAGCAGCTACTTTTCGGGCTGTCGCAGAAGGCTTTAAAATTGACGAAAAAGTACTGTGTGCCAATTCTTTTTCCCCAATTTCCGCATTTGATATAGAAATTCTGAACTTAATTGAAATTTTCTGAATTTGAAATAAAAAAACTTACCACTTTTCACGCACAAATAGATATCACCTGGCCCCACAAAGGCATTCTCAAGTGCCCCCAAATGTAAGATAACTTCGCCAGTTGGTGTTGTAAGTGGCCATCCTTTATTCCAGAGTACACTCTAAAAGAAAGAAGAATAAGCAAAATTGGAAGTGCTATTATAATAACAGATTTAAATTTTTTTATACAAATATGCAGAGTTCTTAGGAGAGGCGATATTTTGAATAAAAAAACGAAGAGATATTTATACTCAGGTACGCACGTGAAAAGTTATACTTCTTTGGCATCATTAAAAAATCTTTTTTAATTGCATGCAAATAATTAGTTACAATAAAAAAATAAAAAGACTGGATAAAGATAGTCAACAAAGAAAACAAAGTTCAGTTTAGATTTAAAAAATTAAATAAATAAATATAAATTTTTTTTACAATAAGTGTTACATAAATTCGCGAACTAATCGAATGTTATTGTTTTTGAATTATGTCCACTGCCATAACAATTACAGGTAAAGAGTTTCAGTCAAATCGAAGCATGAAATGAATTTGTTCGAATAGACCCACTTTCCGGAAAGAAAGCTCGAGCTCATACATGCGTCCAAGTAAACCCAACTGAATGCGAGATTTTAACACAAACTGCATTTTAAACCAGTTACTTTTTATACAATTTTTTAAAATTTCACTCTCATCATTTTTTCGGTATTCGCCTAAAAAGCATAACTTCAGAAAAATTGAATAAAATTCAAAAAATCGTATTTTCTCCTTAAAAATTGAGTTGATCCTTATTTCTGCACAATATTTTTCTTAAGACAGCGAAATTAAAAAAAAAAAAATAAGAAAGGGTGTCTAAGTTCGCGTGTAACCGAACATTATATGCTTAGCGGGAGTTTCTATTGTACTGTTCATTTCAGATAAATTACTTTTTCGAATTTTGTTGCGAGGGATTTATTTTTTTTGAGGCTCTAGAAATATTGTGTAATGCTTGATCGGAAAAGGGGCATGACACCGCACGTTAAAAAAGTTTTTCTCATTTCCTTTTACAATATAACTTGGTTAGTGAAATATCGCTAATACGAAACTTTTTTCCTCTTGGATATAGCTTAATATTCAAGTCTACGACACTTTTGAACCTTTTTTATATTAACCGATCCCGCCCATTTCTGCTATAATATATGTGTACCCAATATTATTACGACGCGTTAATATGCTATGCTATGCTATGAATAGAAAATTGCTTGCTCTTAAAAGGGGCGGTGCAACGCCCATCTTCAAAAATTTGAATTTTTCCTATTTATTGTTTTAATACCACTAGGAAAATGAAATATCATTGATATAAAACTCTGCTTTGCAAAGATATAGCTTATTTTATTCATCCACAACCCTCTTAAAAATCTTGTATATAAAAGTGGGCGTGGTCCTTATCTGATTTCGTAAATTTTGCTTCGATGTATTCTTTATAGTAAAGGCAATCTCTCTGTTGAATTTTGTAATGATTTATGATTAATAATATTTGCAAAATTGATTTTATCGTAATTGGGCGGTACCACGCCTATTTTCAAAATTTTTTTATTAAGAGTCTCAATATCATTCCACACATCAAACTTCAACATTCTCGGTGTATTATTTATTAATTAATCAGTTTTTTATGTTTTCTAAAATGTTATATATGTAAAAAGTGAGCGTGGTTATAATTCGATTTCGCTCATTTTAGATAGGAATGGGAGATGAGTGCCTGGAATCCATATACCAACTTTCAATACGATATCTTAATATTTACTTAAGTTATCGTGTACAGAGTCAACGCGGCGGACGAATGGACGGACGGCCGTACATGGCCAAATCAACTCCTTTTTTCATTCTGAGCATTTTGATATACGGAAATCCATATTAAACTCGATTCGTTTATGCCGTTACGATCAACAGAATCCAGTAATTGTTGAATGAGCACGAAGTAATTCTATAATTATCTGTTTAAACATAATTTTCTTACATCACAATAACATTTAATTGACGCCAAATCCAAAACGAAAAAATGTTTACTTTCATTACTAAAATACTTACAAAAATGCTCATATTTACGCATTTACATATGAACATGTATTAAGACTGCCAATTTTCGTGCAATGTTTTTCTAGAAATTAAACCTGACCGCCAATTGCAAGAATATAAATTTTTTTTTGCAGTTTTCACATCAGAAAAAAAAATTACGGAATCACCGTCAATATATTCGAATCGAATTAAAATTATAA
The DNA here is from genome assembly GCF_040869045.1 of Eurosta solidaginis. Lineage (NCBI taxonomy): Eukaryota > Metazoa > Arthropoda > Insecta > Diptera > Tephritidae > Eurosta > Eurosta solidaginis. Next base: position 170,774,746 of record NC_090323.1, read on the forward strand.
ACTTTTCGATGCACCAAAAAGATTGAGTAACAAATTTTGAACTGGCTTACTATAAATTGTATATGTTTTATTGGCACTTTGTGTGTAGTTGAGTAGACATTAAAAAGAAAGGAAAACAAGTAAGGAAGGCTAAGTTCGGGTGTAACCGAACATTACATACTCAGTTGAGAGCTGTGGAGGCAAAGTAAGAGAAAATCACCATGTTGTAAAAAGAACCTAGGGTAACCCTGGAATGTGTTTGTATGACATGTGTGTCAAATGGAAGGTATGAAAGATTATTTTAAGAGGAAGTGGGCCATAGTTCTATAGATGGACGCCATTTAGGGATATCGCCATAAAGGTGGACCAGGGGTGACTCTAGAATGCGTTTGTACAATATGAGTATCAAATGAAAGGTGTTAATGAGTATTTTAAGAGGGCGTGGGCCTTAGTTCTATATGTGGACGCCTTTTCGAGATATCGCCATAAAGGTGGACCAGAGGTGCCTCCAGAATTTCTTTGTACTATATGGGTATCAAATGAAAGGTGTTAATGAACAGTTTAAAAGGGAGTGGGCCTTAGTTTCATAGGTGGACGCCTTTTCGGAATATCGTTATAAAAGTGGACCAGGGTTGACTCTAGAATGCGCTTGTACTATATGGGTATCAAATGAAAGGTGTTAATAAGTGTTTTAAAAGGGAGTGGGCCTTAGTTCTATAGGAGGGCGCCTTTTCGAGATATCGCCATAAAGGTGGACCAGGGGTGACTCTAGAATGCGTTTGTACAATGTGAGTATCAAATGAAAGGTGTTAATGAGTATTTTAAGAGGGCGTTGGCGTCTTTTCGAGATATCGCCATAAAGGTGGACCAGAGGTGACTCTAGAATTTGTTTGTACTATATGGGTATCAAATGAAAGGTGTTAATGAGTATTTTAAAACGGAGTGGGCCTTAGTTTCATAGGTGGACGCCTTTTCGGAATATCGTTATAAAAGTGGACCAGGGTTTACTCTAGGATGCGTTTGTACAATATGGGTATCAAATGAAAGGTGTTAATAAGTAGTTTAAAAGGGCGTGGGCCTTAGTTCTATAGGTGGACGCCTTTTCGAGATATAGCCATAAAGGTGGACCAGGGGTGACTTTACAATTTGTTTATACGATATGGGTATCAAATGAAAGGTGTTAATGAGTATTTTAAAAGGGAGTGGGCCTTAGTTCTATAGGTGGATGCCTTTTCGAGATATCGCCATAGAGGTGGGCCAGGGGTGACTGTAGAACTTTTTTGTACGATATGGGTATCAAATTAAAGGTATTAATGAGGGCTTTAAAAGGGAGTTGTATATGTGAAGGCGTTTTCGAGATATAGACCAAAATGTGGACCAGGGTGATCCAGACCGTCATCGGTCGGGTACCGCTAATTTATTTATATATGTAATACCACGAACAGTATTCCTTATAAGATTCCAAGGGCTCTTGATTTCGCCCTGCAAAACTTTTTCATTTTCTTCTACTTAATATGGTAGGTGTCACACCCATTTTACCATTTTTTTTTCTAAAGTTATATTTTGCGCCAATAGACCAATAAAATTACCATGTTTCATCCCTTTTTTCGAAGTTGGTATATAATTATGGAATTTTTTTCATTTTTCGTAATTTTCGATATCGAAAAAGTGGGCGTGGTCATAGTCGGATTTCGGCCATTTTTTACACCAATACAAATTGAATTCAGATAAGTACGTAAACTGAGCTTAGTAAAGATATATGGATTTTTGCTCAAGTTATCGTGTTAACGGCCGAGCGGAGGAACAGACGGTCGACTGTGTATAAAAACTTGGCGTGGCTTAAGCCGATTTCGCCCTTTTTCACAGGAAACAGTTATCGTCATAGAATCTAAGCCTCTACCAAATTTGACAAGGATTGGTAAATTTTTGTTCGACTTATGGCATTAAAAGTATCATAGACAAATTAAATGAAAAAGGGCGGAGCCACGCCCCTTTTGAAATTTTATTTTATTTTTGTATTTTGTTGCACCATATCATTACTGGAGTTGAATGTTGACATAATTTACTTATATACTGTAAAGATATTAACTTTTCTTTTAAAATTTGAATTTAAAAAAAAAATTTTTTTAAATGTGGGCGTGGTCGTTCTCCGATTTTGCTAATTTTTATTAAGCAGACATATAGTAATAAGAGTAACGTTCCTGCAAAATTTCATCATGATATCTTCAACGACTGCCAAATTACAGCTTTCAAAACATCTAAATTACCTTCTTTTAAAAGTGGGCTGTGCCACGCCCATTGTCCAAAATTTTACTAGTTTTCTATTCTGCGTCATAAGTTCAACTCACCTACCAAGTATCATCGCTTAACCCGTATTTGGTAATGAATTATCGCACTTTTTCAATTTTTCGAAATTTTCGATATCGAAAAAGTGAGCGTGGTTATATTCCAATATCGTTCATTTTAAATAGCGATCTGAGATGAGTGCGCAGGAACCTACATACCAAATTTCATCAAGATACCTCAAAATTTACTCAAGTTATCTTGTTAACGGACAGACGGACGGACGGACATGGTTCAATCGAATTTTTTTTCGATACTGATGATTTTGATATATGGAAGTCTATATCTATCTCGATTCCTTTATACCTGTACAACCAACCGTTATCCAATCAAAGTTAATATACTCTGTGAGCTCTACTCAACTGAGAATAAAAATATAGTTTAAAATTGAAGCACTATGACATGCTACGAAATAAATATAGAGAAAACCCACTGGCAGCTAATTGCATATTGGTAACCTTTTTTCGTAAAACGGTGAGAAAAGCGATCGATTTATGTGGTTTTGGGGTAGCAAAGCTGCCGAAATTGTATGTTGGATGTAGGTACATAGTTACAAGTAAAAATTGTTTAGTGGTTTGATACAAAACGTTGAAAGCAACTAGCTTTAGTCGACATTTGAAATTACGGTAACAACACCCGCAAGTGTAAAAAAGTGGTTTTCAAATCTGCTGTAGTTTTTGCTTTGATTTTTTTACCGAAAAATATTTAACTGTCAAAGCGGAGCAATGAAACATTATTGAGGGAATATGAAACTGTTACGCTTTTCATTTACATGTGCATACACTTACTCACAGTTAAAGTGGGACAAAACTATAAAGAGCTGAAAATAAAGGACATTTTTTAGTTTCTTTTTTTTACAGCTAAGGCTTTGAGTTTTTAAAAGCTTATTTTAAAAAATAAACCTTTGTAAAAATTCTTATACTTAAAAAACATTAAATATATTCGTTGGATATATAGTTAATGCATCTCAAAATTTGGATCTTAAACTTTTTATGCGAAAATTGTACGAATTTAAACATTGAGTTATGTTTGTTTTGGGAGTTTCCTTTAAAGTAATTTTTTTAAATCTTAATCTTTAAGAATTTGTTAATTAAAAAAAAAATGTTTTGAAAAGTTGAAACTGACGAAAAGTTTTCCTGATAAAAACTAATTTTATTTTTGCTTTACGAAAAAAAAATTGTCACATTTTTTAAAATTTAAAAAATGAAAATTTAAAAAAAAATTTCGTTTAAGCAAAAAAAATGTTTTGAAACTTTAAAACTGAAGACAAATTTTGTCATACATTTTAAAAAAAGGTTTTTGAAAATTATAATTTTTTTTATTTTTCTATACAAATTTTAAACTTGATTTGAAACTTTTGGAAAAAAATTCCAAAAATTATACGAAAATTTTTAATTTTTTTTTATCTTCGAAATAATAAAACAGATATTAAATAACAAAAAAAAAAAGAATTCTTAATTTCACCCAAATCATTGTTGTTATATTTTTTAAGGTCATCGCACTTTTAAACTAAAACTAAATTTGGCTGATAAAACAAATCTTATGAATGCCTTTTTTATTTTGCTTTCCCAACCAGTTTTTAAAACTTTTAGAAAAGATCGTTCCACTGCTAAACTTTACGAAATTTTTTTAATCGCTTAATTTTTTTATTTTGCTAACTCAAATATTTCCTGCCATAAAAATTTATTGAATAAAAAAATTTGAATATTTTATCAATTTTTGCTTCGTTGTGTTGAAAAAATTTCAAAAAAAATTTTAAATAAAGTATTTAAATTAAAAATTTTTGTTTTAATTTTGTGGTAAAAAAATATTTTTTGTCACGTATAATTCAAAGAATTTGTTTCTCAAAATTTACCTTACAAATATTGCGCTTACAAGTTTACAAAAACACGGTTTCATTTTCAGTTCAACTAACTGTGCCTGCTTATGATATGCAGCTTACAAAGTGAGTCAAAAACCTAAACGCGATTCGACACTATCAACACTTGCTAAACCGGGATGGCTAGCAATTGATTGGCTGCGCGTTCGTCTGAACACTTATAGACGCCAAGTTGTCTGTCCGTTTAAGCTATTTATGTGATTTAAAATTATAGATAAATCATGCCAAGTCATTATAGATAAATGTGCCGAAGACTTCATACCTTTCATGAATGGGGCTGAACAATAATCTTATCCCATTCGTAATCTCCAAAAAATGCGCTGTATAAGATAAGAAATATATAGTGAACAGATGTACATACCTAAACGATTTTAAGATAAATATAAAAAAATGGCAAAAAAGCCCCTTATCTGAACGATCGGTTGTATGGGATATATATTATATATAGCTTCGATCGAAATGATTTTTTATGAAATCTTCAATGATCTATTAGAATAAATATCACCAAGTTTAACGTTTTTATATTGGAAATTAAGGAAGAAATTGCCAAAAATCTTTCTATCTGAACGATCGGTTGTATGGGATATAACTATATATATCTCCGATCAAAGTGATTTTTTCAGGATATCTTCTGTGATATATTAGAATATATATCACTGGGTTTCACGTTTATACTTTCTAAATTGTGGCAGGAATGACCAAAATTGTCTTATCTGAACGATCGGTTATATGGGAGATATACGTTATAGTGGTCCGATCCTACCGAATCGGGAAAAAGTCTAATATAATACAAAAATTTCATTGAGATATCTCAAAATTTGAGGGACTAGTTTGCGTTCAGACAGACGGACGGACAGACGGACGGACAAGCGGACGGACAGGCAGACGGACATGGCTATATCAACTCAGTTCGTCGCCCTGATCAATTCGGTACACTTAATGGTGAGTCTATCTTCTATATTTCTCAACGTTACAAACATCGGAACAAAGTTAATATACCATTTCATGTTCATGAAAGATATAATAAATAAAAACTCGAAAAAAGTAAAAAAAAAAAAATAAATAAATTCAAACTGCAGCCGCGAAAAATTTCACGCCCGAGAGAATGTGAAATCAAAAATTTAACAAATTTTGATTTTAGCGGCTAGGTAAGGCAAATTCAGGCCATCCATATCAATATTGCACAATAGTGCAAGGAGTCAACTTACTAACAATAAATTGTGCATCAACATAAAAACAAAAAAAGTTTATAATACGCGCACCGCCACCAATGGTTGCACATCAAGAGTATGGAGAAGTGACTACTTTTTGCTTTGTTTTAAATTTAAAATTTTTCAACTTTAAAGTTTAAATTTTCAACTTTATAGCGCACATTGATGAAAAATATATTCAATGCTTTTGGGGCGTTTAATTTGCACATCATATGCACTGCACTCAACGCGTCCAACGCGTCCATTCTTATATGCGCTCACCTTACCAACGCTTTAACAATTGCTGCTGACGTTCAAAATTCAACACCGAATTCATTGCTAAAAGCTAAATAGAAACAAGTAAGTAAGGCTAAGTTCGGGTGTAACCGAACATTAAATACTCACCTGAGAGCTTTGGAGACAAAATAAGGGAAAATGACAATTTAGCAAAATGAACCTAGGGTAACCCTGGAATGTGTGTTTTACGATATGGGTATCAAAAGAAAGGTGTTAATGAGTATTTTAAAAGGGAGTGGGCCTTAGTTCTAGAAGTGAACACCTTTTCGAGATATCGCCATAAAGGTAGACCAGGGGTGACTAGAATGCGTTTGCACGATATGGGTATCAAATTAAAGGTGTTAGTTGTTAATTAAAATGTAATGGGCCTTAGTTATATACGTGGACGCCTTTTCCAGATATTGCCATAAGAGTGGACCAGGGGTGACTCTAGAATGTGTTTGTACGATATGGGTATCAAATTAAAGGTATTAATGAGGGTTTTAAAAGAAAGTGGCCCTTAGATGTATATGTGAAGGCGTTTTCGAGATATCGACCAAAATGTGGACCAGGGTGTCCCAGAACATCATCTGTCGGGTACCGCTAATTTATTTATATATGCTATACCACGAACAGTATTCCTGCCAAGATTCCAAGGGCTTTTGATTTCGCCCTGCAGAACTTTTTCATTTTCTTCTACTTAATATGGTAGGTGTCACACCAATTTTACAAAGTTTTTCCTAAAGTTATATTTTGCGTCAATAAACCAATCCAATTAACATGTTTCATCTCTTTTTTCATATTTGGTATAGAATTATGGTATTTTTTCATTTTTCGTAATTTTCGATATCGAAAAAGTGGGCGAGCACATAGTCGGATTTCGGCCATTTTGTATACCAAGATAAAGTGAGTTTAGATAAGTATGTGAACTAAGTTTAGTAAAGATATATCGATTTTTGCTCAAGTTATGGTATTATCGGCCGAGCGGAAGGACAAACGGTCGACTGTGTATAAAAACTGGGCGTGGCTTCAACCGATTTCGCCCATTTTCACGGAAAACAGTCGTCATAGTATCTATGCCCCAACCAAATATCACAGGGATTGGTAAATTTTTGTTCGACTTACGGCATTAAAAGTATTTTAGACGAATTAAATGAAAAAGGGCGGAGCCACGCCCATTTTGAAATTTTCTTTTATTTTTGTATTTTGTAGCACCATATCATTACTGGAGTTGAATGTTGACTTAATTTATTTATATACTGTAAAGATATTAAATTTTTTGTTAAAATTTTACTTAAACATTTTTTTTTAAGTGGGCATGTTCGTCATCCGATTTTGCTAATTTTTATTTAGCACATATATAATAATAGGAGTAACGTGTCTGCCAAATTTCATCATGATATCTTCAACGACTGCCAAATTACAGCTTGCAAAACTTTTAAATTACGTTCTTTTAAAAGTGGGCCATGCCACGCCCATTGTCCGAAGTTTTAATAATTTTCTATTTTGCGTCATAAGGTCAACGCATCTGCCAAGTTTCGTCGCTTTAGCTGTCTTTGGTAATGAATTATCGCACTTTTCGGTTTTTCGAAATTTTCGATATCGAAAAGTGGGCGTGGTTGTAGTCCGACTTCGTTCATTTTAAATAACGATGTGAGATGAGCGCCCAGGAACCTACGTACCAAATTTCATCAACATACCTCAAAATTTACTCAAGTTATAGTGTTTACGGGCGGACGGACGGACGGACATGGCTAAATGAATTTCTTTTTTCGCCCAGATCATTTTGATATATATAAGTCTACATCTACAAGTACCGAAGAAGATTTGATGATGAGCTGTACTAGATTTACGCAGTCATCAAAATAATCCAGCGAACTAAAATAAAGCGGCTTCGCTGGCTAGGCCATGTTATGCGAATGAAAGATGATGCTCCGGCTAAGAAACTATTTTTTCTCGGAACCCGCCTATGAAAGCAGAGGAAGGGGCGCCAACTCCGATGAGAAAACTAGGTAAAAACGTTTTAAGTTCCGTTGGTGTGATCAGCAGGCTCGGGTTAACTCATCGAAGAAGCGACTGGCGCACCTTGTTAGACGGCTATAACCGTCTAAGCGGTTAAGCGCCAATTAAGTAAGTAAGTTAAGATATAAGCAACAATTTCTTTTCAATGTTCAGCTCTCTGCGCTGAAGTATTGATTACATTTGAATATTGATAGCGAGCTCAGATATTCCAGAATCTTGGTCAAAATCACGATCAGTCACAAAAGGTCTAGCACGGTCTCTGTTCACAGGTTCCTTTACATGGTTTACTTAAACAGTTATCAGATTACAATACAAAAATTATGAATCTGTCGCCAGACCTAGTCTTGGAAGCACGAAGCGGCTAAGGGTGAACAAAATTCATGATCAGCTACAGTAGGTGAGGAAATGTCTCTGCTGACAGGTCCCTTTTTATGGTTTACTTTGACAGTGATCAGATTAAAACTTGTACTTTCTGCCTTTAATCAAACAGAAACACTCGAAATATCCTCCAGGGATTCGAATACATCTTAACCTATCTCTTTGCATGCCTATTTCTTGAAAACTGTCTCGAAAACTCCACCTTTTCACCATCCAGACAACTGGGTTGTCCTCAAAACTGAGCCTCATCGCATAGACTCTTACCGGACATTGCCCCATAAAACTAAAGGCCCAGTTGGAGATGGGCCTTTTCGAACCGTGGTTATTACGCTGAGGGGTTGGCACCTACAAATGAACATAAGGATCTCGACACCTAGCACTCACTTTTCCTCTGCTGTCAACAAGTGCTACTTTGTACTGAGCGGGCAGTTGAAACGTAAAGTCCCTTCTCGATGAACAAAAATCGGGGTCTTCAAGTCGCTCATCATACATGTCCTGGTGTATGACCGAAATCATAGACGAGACAGTGTCGACGGTGAATATCGAAGAAAGTGTAGTGGTGTGCTGTATGAGCTTTTCCCAGATTTGAAGATAGTGCAACAAATAACAACTCAAAAGCTTTGCTCCGGCTATGAGCTCCTTTGGTGCTCCTAATTAGCTTCAGTTATAGAGGAAGGGGGACAGCTGGGTGGTTTGCTACGAAACGTCCAAAATAGCTTAGACAGTTAAGCGCCAATTAATGTTAATGATTGAAACGATGACGCTCTATTTTCTAAGAAAAGACCTTCTCTCTTGTCTACAAACTCGTAACTGTCCGCCTGGCACAGCGGTGGCGCGTCCGATAACGTTAGAGCGGCGCGACCACCCAAATAGAGCATAAATCAATACAAAAGCTAAGGAAACTGAACATACATAAATACATATATATTTTTATGTATACATATGCACTAAAACATAACAACGACAACAGCACCAACAAACACAATCGAAAAGCGATCAAACTGATCTGTCTCGCACACTACCAATGAACAAGGCACATTGTGGACAGACACGATTGCGCGCGAATACACAATAGTTACGTTCCATTGAGACTTGAGCGAGATACGGATAGAAATTTAACATGCAATTGCAACAACAACGTTGTGATCCTGATATTTATCTGGTTCAATTTCTGATCCGTATAGCAGTTCTGTTCGCTTCGTTTTCTGTAGTAGATTTTTTGACAGCTAACCACTTTTGAGTTGGTAGCACTCATAGCTCAACTATATGGTTGGCTCATCTCTACAGCAATAACATACCTTTGTTCACATTGCCAAAATTAGCGTGTTGGTGTTAGACGAATGGAATGGAATGAAAACATAAAACTTAGCAGAATTTGTTAGTAAGAAAATGTTGTAAATTCGTTGGTTTCTTTTTAAGTTTGCCATCTGCTTCTGACAATCCCTACTCCAGTGAAATGAAAAAAATAAAATCAGCTGGTGAGATGAGCCAACCATATAGTTGAGCCATTGTAGCACTGAACTAAATACGTGTACATTTGTGTATACATAAAAGATCTCGCCATATTTAAAAGCAAAAACACTGAAAGAGTAAACAACTTGAAGATGATGTAAAGAAAATAAATAGTTTGCTTACGTGCGAAACTATTTAAATGTTAATAATTCTATCAGTATCTTAAAAATTTTTTACGTTTCTTTTTATTTTCTACAAAACAGATGTTTTATATTAGTGCTGCCAGCTCTCATAAAGTTGATCCAGATCGTTCCAATGAGATTTGAGCCAGAGCCAGAGCTCGATAAACCAATGGAACGGCCCAAATAAATTTATTCAAATTGAAAATGATCAACTTTGTCATTTAAGATCATTTTTGATCGGCGCCGATTGGCCTATCCCTAATTGTCGATAACAGCAACAACAACTGTAGCAACGATACAAGTAACATAGCAGATCACAAGCGATTGCAAGCAATTTGCACGCAATCAACATATGTGAATCTTTCACAGTTTGTGCTCTGCACCGACCGACCGATCGCACGGTTGATCAGCTTGTACGATCGATCGCTAGCGATCTGCATGAACGCACCCCAAAACAGCGGCAGCATATCACCCGCCGTGCGCGCTACTTACTGACTTTGCATTCATAAAGATTTTGCATATCGCGTCATTCTCAGCGTTTTGCTATAAAATACAAATTATGCAATCTATATTGTGCATTCAAATTTGTTCAAAGCTGATTTTGCAATACGTCCCGCATGTCTTCGTTAAATGTTTTATGGATATGAGATATTTATTTGTATTTTTATACTCAGTTGAGCAGAGCTCACAGAGTATATTAAGTTTGATTGGATAACGGTTGGTTGTACATATATAAAGGAATCGAGATAGATATAGACTTCCATATATCAAAATAATGAGGATCGAAAAAAAATTTGATTGAGCCATGTCCGTCCGTCCGTCCGTCCGTCCGTTAACACGATAACTTGAGTAAATTTTGAGGTAACTTGATGAAATTTGGTACGTAGGTTCCTGAGCACTCATCTCAGATCGCTATTTAAAATGAACGATATCGGACTATAACCACGCCCACTTTTTCGATATCGAAAATTTCGTAAAACCGAAAAAGTGCGATAATTCATTACCAAAGACAGATAAAGCGACGAAACTTGGTAGATGAATTGGATTTATGACGCAGAATAGAAAATTAGTAAAATTGTGGACAATGGGCGTGGCACCGCCCACTTTTAAAAGAAGGTAATTTAAAAATTTGGAAGCTGTAATTTGGCAGTCGTTGAAGATATCATTATGAAATTTGGCAGGAACGTTACTCCTATTACTATATGTACGCTTAATAAAAATTAGCAAAATCGGAGAAGGACCACGCCCACTTTTAACAAAAAATTTAATATCTTTACAGTATATAAGTAAATTATGTCAACATTCAACTCCAGTAATGATATGGTGAAACAAAATACAAAAATAAAAGAAAATTTCAAAATGGGCGTGGATCCGCCCTTTTTCATTTAATTTGTCTAGGATACTTTTAATGCCATAAGCCGAACAAAAATTAACCAATCCTTTTGAAATTTAGTAGGGGCATAGATTTTATGATGTTAACTGTTTTCTGTGAAAACAGGCGAATTCGGTTGATGCCACGCCCAGTTTTTATACACAGTCGTCCGTCTGTCCTTCCGCATGCCCGTTAACACGATAACTTGAGTAAATTTTGAGGTAACTTTATGAAATTTGGTATGTAGGTTCCTGAGCACTCATCTCAGATTACTATTTAAAATCAAAAATATCGGACTATAACCACGCCCACTTTTTCGATATCGAAAATTTCGTAAAACCGAAAAAGTGCGATAATTCATTACCAAAGACAGATAAAGCGACGAAACTTGGTAGATGAGTTGAATTTATGACGCAGAATAGAAAATTAGTAAAATTTTGGACAATGGGCGTGGCACCGCCCACTTTTAAAAGAAGGTAATTTAAAACTTTTGCAAGCTGTAATTTGTCAGTCGTTGAAGATATCATGATGAAATTTGGCAGGGACGTTACTCCTATTACTATATGTACGCCTAATAAAAATTTGCAAAATCGGAGAAGGACCACGCCCACTTTAAAAAAAAATTTTTTTAAAGTAAAATTTTAACAAAAAAATTAATATCTTTACAGTATATAAGTAAATTATGTCAACATTCAACTCCAGTAATGACATGGTGCAACAAAACACAAAAATAAAAGAAAATTTCAAAATGGGCGTGGCTCCGCCCTTTTTCATTTAATTTGTCTAGGATACTTTTAACGCCATAAGTCGAACAAAAATTAACCAATCCTTTTGAAATTTGGTAGGTGCATAGATTTTATGATGTGAACTGTTTTCTGTGAAAACGGGCGAAATCGGTTTATGCCACGCCCAGTTTTTATGCACAGTCGTTCGTCTGTCCTTGCGCATGGCCGTTAACACGATAACTTGAGCAAAAATCGACATATCTTTAATGAACTTAGTTCACGTACTTACTTGAACTCACTTTATTTTGGTATGAAAAATGAACGAAATCCGACAATGACCACGCCCACTTTTTCGATATCGAAAATTACGAAAAATGAAAAAATGCCATAATTCTATACCAAATACGAAAAAAGGGATGAAACATGGTGAGGTAATTGGATTGGTTTATTGACACGAAATATAACTTTAGAAAAAACTTTATAAAATGGTTGTGACACCTGCCATATTAAGTAGAAGAAAATGAAAAATTTCCGCAGGGCGAAATAAAAAACCCTTAAAATCTTGGCAGGTATTACATATATAAATAAATTAGCGGTATCCAACAGATGATGTTTGTGTCACAGGTCCACATTTTGGTCGCGATCTGGAAAACGCCTTCACATATACAACTACCACCACTCCCTTTTAAAGCTCTCATTAATACCTTTAATTTGATACCCATATCGTACAAACACATTCTAGAGTCACCCTGGTCCACCTTTATGGCAATATTTCGAAACGGCGTCCACCTATAGAACTAAGGCCCATTCCCTTTTAAAATACTCATTAACACCTTTCTTTTGATACCCATATTGTACAAACAAATACTAGGGTCACCCCTGGTCCACCTTTATGGCGGTATCTCGAAACGGCGTCCACCTATGGAACTAAGGATTACTCCCTTTTAAAATACTCATTAACACCTTTCATTTGATACCCATATCGTATAAACGCATTCTAGAGTCACCCCTGGTCCACCTTTATGGCGATATTTCGAAACGGCGTCCACCTATAGAACTAAGGCCCACTCCCTTTTAAAATACTCATTAACACCATTCGTTTGATGCCCATGTTGTACAAACAAATTCTAGGGTCACCCCTGGTCCACCTTTGTGGCGATATCTCGAAATGGCGTCCACCTATGGAACTAAGGATTACTCCCTTTTAAAATACTCATTAACACCTTTCTTTTGATACCCATATTGTACAGACAAATTCTAGGGTCACCCCTGGTTCACCTTTATGGCGATATATCGAAACTGTGTCCACCTATGGAACTAAGGATAACTCCCTTTTAAAATACTCATTAAAACCTTTCATTTGATACCCATATCGTACAAACGCATTCTAGAGTCACCCCTGGTCCACCTTTATGGCGATATCTCGAAAAGGCGACCACCTATACAACTACCACCTCTCCCTTTTAAAACCCTCATTAATACCTTTAATTTGATACCCATATCGTACAAACAAATTCTAGGGTCACACCTGGTCCACCTTTATGGCGTTATCTCGAAACGGTGTCCACCTCTGGAACTAAGCATCACTCCCTTTTAAAATACTCATTAACACCTTTCTTTTGATACCCATATTGTACAAACAAAGTCTAGGGTCACCCCTGGTCCACCTTTATGGCGATATCTCGAAACGGCGTCCACCTATGGAACTAAGGATTACTCCCTTTTAAAATGCTCATTAGCATCTTTCGTTTGATACCCATATTGTACAAACGCATTCTAGGGTCACACCTGGTCCACCTTTATGGCGATATCTGGAAACGGCGTCCACCTGTGGAACTAAGCATCACTTCCTTTTAAAATACTCATTAACACCTTTCTTTTGATACCAATATTGTACAAACAAATTCTAGTGTCACACCTGGTCCACCTTTGTGGCGATATCTCGAAACGGCGTCTACCTATGGAACTAAGGATTACTCCCTTTTAAAATACTCATTAACACCTTTCATTTGATACCCAAATCGTACAAACGCATTCTAGATTCACCCCTGGTCCACCTTTATGGCGATATCTCGAAAAGGCGACCACCTATACAACTACCACCACTCCCTTTTAAAACCCTCCTTAATACCTTTAATTTGATACCCATATCGTACAAACAAATTCTAGGGTCACACCTGGTCCACCTTTATGGCGATATCTCGAAACGGCGTCCACCTGTGGAACTAAGCATCACTCGCTTTTAAAATATTCATTAACACCTTTCTTTTGATACCCATATTGTACAAACAAATTCTAGGGTCACCCCTGGTCCACCTTTATGGCGATATCTCGAAACGGCGTCCACCTATTGAACTAAGGATTACTCCCTTTTAAAATACTCATTAACACCTTTCATTTGATACCCATATCGTACAAAGGCATTCTCACCCTTGGTCCACCTTTATGGCGATATCTCGAAAAGGCGACCACCTATACAACTACCACCACTCCCTTTTAAAACCCTCCTTAATACCTTTAATTTGATACCCATATCGTACAAACAAATTCTAGGGTCACACCTGGTCCACCTTTATGGCGATATCTCGAAACGGCGTCCACCTGTGGAACTAAGCATCACTCGCTTTTAAAATACTCATCAAAACCTTTCTTTTGATACCCATATTGTACAAACAAATTCTAGGGTCACCCCTGGTCCACCTTTATGGCGATATCTCGAAACGGCGTCCACCTATTGAACTAAGGATTACTCCCTTTTAAAATACTCATTAACACCTTTCATTTGATACCCATATCGTACAAAGGCATTCTAGAGTCACCCCTGGTCCACCTTTATGGCGATATCTCGAAAAGGCGACCACCTATACAACTACCACCACTCCCTTTTAAAACCCTCCTTAATACCTTTAATTTGATACCCATATCGTACAAACAAATTCTAGGGTCACACCTGGTCCACCTTTATGGCGATATCTCGAAACGGCGTCCACCTGTGGAACTAAGCATCACTCGCTTTTAAAATACTCATTAAAACCTTTCTTTTGATACCCATATTGTACAAACAAATTCTAGGGTCACCCCTGGTCCATCTTTATGGCGGTATCTCGAAACGGTGTCCACCTATGGAACTAAGGATTACTCCCTTTTAAAATACTCATTAACACCTTTCATTTGATACCCATATCGTACAAACGCATTCTAGAGTCAACCTGATCCACCTTTATGGCTATATCTCAAAAAGGCGACCACTTATACAACTACCACCACTCTCTTTTAAACCCCTCATTAATACCTTTAATTTGATACCCATATCGTACAAACAAATTCTAGGGTCACACCTGGTCCACCTTTATGTCGATATCTCGAAACGGCGTCCACCTATGGAACTAGGGTTACTCCCTTTTAAAATACTCATTAACAATTTCCTTTTGATACCCATATTGTACAAACAAATTCTAGGGTCACCCCTGGTCCACCTTTATGTCGATATCTCGAAACGGCGTCCACCTATGGAACTAGGGTTACTCCCTTTTAAAATACTCATTAACACCTTTCATTTGATACCCATATCGTACAAACGCATTCTAGAGTCAACCTGATCCACCTTTATGGCTATATCTCAAAAAGGCGACCACTTATACAACTACCACCACTCTCTTTTAAACCCCTCATTAATACCTTTAATTTGATACCCATATCGTACAAACAAATTCTAGGGTCACACCTGGTCCACCTTTATGGCGATATCTCGAAACGGCGTCCACCTGTGGAACTAAGCATCACTCGCTTTTAAAATACTCATTAAAACCTTTCTTTTGATACCCATATTGTACAAACAAATTCTAGGGTCATCCCTGGTCCACCTTTGTGGCGATATCTCGAAACGGCGTCCACCTATCGAACTAAGGATTACTCCCTTTTAAAATACTCATTAACACCTTTCATTTGATACCCATATCGTACAAACGCATTCTAGAGTCAACCCTGATCCACCTTTATGGCTATATCCCTAAATGGCGTCCACCTTTAGAACTATGGCCCACTCCCTCATAAAATACTCTTTAATGCCTTTCATTTGATACGCATGTCATACAAACACATTCCAGGGTTTCCCTCGGTTCATTTTCCTACATGGTTATTTTCCCTTATGTTGTCACCATAGCTCTCAACTGAGTATGTAATGTTAGGTTACACCCGAACTTAACCTTCCTTACTTGTTGTTATAATTTTTATTGATCTGTTCTAGTTCACAGTTTGTGGTTTTTTGTCATTGACCTAAATTACGAAAATCCATTGACACAGCCTTGCGATCGGCGTGCCCCCCTTTTGCTATATAAGGTCATTAGATATGCGCATGTGTGTGTGTTTGTGTGTTAGATTGTGTGCGTATGGAATCGTACCCTGCAAAAAATAGTTGTCTAGTCCCTAAAGAGAGCGATCTCCGATTGATCTCTTTTGTCTACATTGGGGCATAATTGATCCCCTCTACTCCCTTTTAGGCACAGTTGGGATTAGTCAAGTTAAAATCTATGTAGCCCATTTTAAGAAACACAAAAAAGCGGCAGCAAAGTGAATTAAATAAAAAATATTATAGATGATTGATTAGAAGTATTTTAGAAAAATGCAAAGCCCTATACCGAACCTAAATGACTTGGACCATATGTTCCATTTTCGTCGGCCCATACCTCTTGGAAAGAGTTGGCGATTTAATAATTTTTTTTACATAGATGTATCTGACAATTTTTTGCAAGTTTTAATATAGATTTTATAAACTGTGCATAACCTCGTGCCATACGAAAACAAACACTATTTGATGAGAAAAGAGATTAGTCTTCATACCTTCTCATATGGGTACAAATGGGGTTGGTTCTATCGTTCCCGTTCGGGTATAAATGGGTACAATTAGTCTCTTCATAGCACATGCTCAAACAAAAGGGAATAGTTCAATGCATACGAAGAGATAAAAACTGGCATTAGGGCTGATTACATTCAATACGGCGTTTACAGGCCACAACCACAATTAAGCAAAGCTTGACGACAACGGCAGCCAAGCATTGGCTTCTTGAATACTTTGAAAGCGGCAGCCACTAATATCAACTACTGCAAACAGTGGCGAAAAATATTAATTATGTTTAAAATAGAATGATTTTTAGCTTATATTATCTGTAATTTACTTCTATTTTAGTTTTTACTGACTGTCGCTTCCCAAAAATAGAATTAGGTTTAATCTGGCTACAACGGCTTTCATGATTGATTGTCCTGCTGCTCTGTTCCGAAAATAATGACACTCATAAGAACATGTGTTAAAATAATATGACAGATGTGGCGGCTACACCGCCATCGTGAATGTAATCAGCCCTTTTAGTCGCATACTCCTTTGCTACTCAACCTAGACTAATCGCATTTTTTGTAGGGTAGATATTCTTTCATTGATCAATGAATGCGTTAACGAACCCACAAATCGTTCAAAGTCAGCTCTCACTGAGTTCTTTTAATTGTTTAACTTTTTTGTTTGTGTTTTAATTTGATTAGTTTCGCCATTGGCGACATATTTCCGCTTTAAGAGCGGTACGCAGATTGCAAGTAATTGCTCAAGAAAAATTTAGCCTTTTTTCTTGCGTTAAAAATAGTAGTATGGAAGTAATTTTGACTTTTAAAAATCCACGGTGAATAGTGAAACAAGCAAGAAGAAGAGCACATAAACAAAGGATATTCACTATGCGCTTTTTGCGTTTTGGTGCTGCAGCTTTGTTATTTCCATTTCTGAAATAAAATAATAATTATTTATTGCAGAAAAATTAAAAAACCATGTGCTTACCTAATTTTTCCAGGTGATTTACCATTTTTCTTCAAGAAATATATGACAATTGACATATTTCTTGCGGAAACCGGTGTTACCGTATGCAAATTTGATGGAAAAATAGTAGTAAAGTAGCGTACTAAATTTTTTGTAAACTGCGTACTACCTCAAGAAAATTTACCACAAGGAATTTTCTTGAGCATTTCTTGAGCGTTTTTTATATGGAATTTTTACTTTCTTGTGATCTGCGTACCGCTCTTTACGTTTGACTGATCAAAAATGCGTAGCGCAATAAATCGATTTGAATTCTTTGCTAATGGCTTCAACAATGAAACTTGTGTGAACGCATTACAGTACTATAATTCACGGGACATGTCGAGGATATTGGTGCTTTGAAAAGGTAAAACAAAAATTGGTCTATGACTCACAATACTTTTGTTTATATTAGCCTGAAGCTAACAATTTTGTGGCCAAGGGTATCAAAGCTGTGTTGTATGCTGGCATTGAAAGAAGTGGCCGGTGGGATGAAAAAAGCGCAGCGGCCAAAATGTTAATTGAAATTTCTTAAAATGGCCATAAGGTCAATTTGTCTTTTGACCACTTCAAATGGTAACAGGGTCAATTGAATTTATGAACTTTTTTAATTCTTATCTTTTATTCAGTTGTTAACATTTTCATACGGGGAAATGTAAGACAACATAATTGGCCTTATGGCCACTTGAAAAAGAAAAATGGGTCTAATCACCTTATCAAAAATGCAGGATGGTCATAATGTCAGTGCCGTTGGCATTGTAACCATTTAAATTTTGACGTTGTGACCATTTCATACATACATAACATCAATTGACTTTGTGACCATTTGAACAGTCCAATTGACATAACAATCGTTGACCTTATGTCAGCCGTCAGAAGTAGCAGTCAGCTGATGCATGTATATTTTAAATGAATTCCGCTATCCCTTCGCAAATTCTGTTTGACCGTTTTGCCATCTTCAGAGCAATTTTTCGTTCTCGTCAACTGGCTGGGTGGATTTGGCTGTGATGCTATGACCGATGCTTATGAAATCACCGCTTCTGTGCTAAATGATAGATAATACATATATTCCGAGGTAGAGAAAAAACATCCACGACAATAACTTTGATACTGTGATAGTGAGCCCAAAGTGGAAACTGATTAAAAATACAATGCGCGTTAATTCAAAGAGATTAAGGCCGAGCTTCTCTTCCAATTTTCATTTAAATATTTTCGTACGAATCGGTGGTAAGGCTTGCAACATTCTACATTAACTATAGAAAGTAGAGAGAGTAGTTGACCTATGGTTTAGGTTTTACACGCTCTTGTCCGACTTTTTCTCCATGCTTTCTTGGATAACGAATTTCAAGCTCCCTTGACCTCAAAGCGGTGATTGCGGAGAGATAAGAAGAAACGGATCGCAAGTTAAATAATATGATATCACTGGTAAGTCAAGCGTGCAGATCTTAGGTAGCGAAAACTCTATGAGCTTGGATAGGGACTGGCAGGTGGATACAACTAGATAAAAATATTGGGAAGAGGAACGGAGCACAATGAGCGTTTATAAGCCGAGGTCGATTTTTCCACAGGGGGAGTGAGCGCTCGGCAAAGGCCCGCAATGCAGTGGGAACAATTCGAAGACAATTCGCTGATAAAAACTTCATATTTTAGGGTCGAGAATAGACTCCTGTATTGCTGCTGATTCTGATAACGAGCTGTAGGTATGCTGCGATTTAGAATCGCTGCTCTAAGGCAGTCAGCAAGCAAGCTTGCAGCGCGCTGTTTTAAGTGTTTCTTACGTCTTATTTTGAAAGAAAACAATACACCTGGATATGGTATCTAGTGAGGAAGGCTACGGAAAATGGGTGGAAGCCATTCTGTTTGAGTAAGTTTGAGAACTTCTTGCTCTATGGCAGCCTTTGAAGCCTTTTAAATAGTTGTTCAATTGTATCGGATATACATAATAGCCGGTGTGGTAATGGATAGTTTGGATGTCCTCTCACTTAACTGTTGCTTTGCCAGATGTAGAAACTAATCCGTTTCAGAGGCACATATATAATACTTATCAATCTGAACGGATTTTTGTAATTTCTTTCATAGGTTTCTTTCCGTTCAAGCGTTCTACTGCGACTTCCCTATGTACTAAATTGTGGTAGTATCCAGCAATGTTTCCGTCTTTCTGGTTTATATCGTTTCTAGTACTATTTTGTAGCCTACGAGTTCCCGTCCGTATCTTCACGTTCTCATTTATGATTCTTGCCGTTCACGATAGCAATTTTCAAATGTTTTTTCTTCTTCAAATGCTTCGACTTTGCTATATGAAAAAAAAAAAAACAAAATACTTCCATTTAACAAACATTTTTACTGTCGGGTAATGTAGTTCGGTTAAAAAACGCTGCATTGAAAAAGTCACAAAATTTTAGTGTAATGTAAATTTAAATGTAAATCAAACAAAGTTTACGAATACGAATTAAACTAAAATCTTTGCAAAATTTGTAAATTAAAAAAAATATTTACTATCAAGTAACACAATTTATTTACATTATCCGCATTTATTATTTACTTAAGAAATCCTGATAGAAAATTTTCAGTTATTAAGCTTTTATTTATTTGTAATGAAATTTCTTTTAATTTGATGATATTTACTGTTTAATGAAAAAATACTGTACTGAGACAAGAATGCCACAACGTAATGAGTAATAACAAGTGAGGAAGGCTAAGTTCGGGTATAACCGAACATTAATACTCAGCTGAGAGCTTTGCAGACAAAAGTTCGCCCATTTTTAATACCAAGATAATGTGAGTTCAGGTAAGTACGTGAACTAAGTTTAGTAAAGATATATCGATTTTTGCTCAAGTTATCGTGTTAACGGCCGAGTGGAAGGATAGACGGCCTAGTGGAAGGGCAGACCGGCGACTGTGTATAAAAACTGGGCGTGGCTTCAACCTATTTCGCCCATTTTCACAGAAAACAGTTATCAGTTATAACAGTTACCAAATTTGACAAGGATTGGTAAATTTTTGTTCGACATATTGTATTAAAAATATTCTAGACGAATTAAATGAAAATGGGCGGAGCCATGCTCATTTTGAAATTTTCATTGGCGGTGCCACGCCCACTGTCCAAAATTTTACTAATTTTCTATTTTGCGTCATAAGGTCAACGCACCAACCAAGTTTCATCGCTTTATTCGTCGTTGGTAATGAATTATCGCCCTTTTGCGGTTTTTCGAAATTTTCGATATCGAAAAGTGGGCGTGGTTATAGTACGATTTCGTTCATTTTAAATAGCTATCTAATATGAGTGCCCAGGAACTTACATACCAAATTTCATTGTCGGGCAGACGGACGGACGGACCGACATGGCTAAATGAATTTCATTTTTCGGCCAGATCATTTTGATATATAGAAGTCTATATCTATCTCGATTAGTTTATGCCGTTACGGGGTACCGTTATGCGAACAAAATTAATATACTTTGTGAGCTATGCTCAGCTGAGTATAAAAATGCCAGCTAAATTTTATCATTAGAAAGATAATGCCATTTGTGGAACAAACTGTAAAATTTTACTAGTTATGCAAGTTTTTTGACTGACAACAAATTCTCTTTCATAGATAATACAATTTTATTTAAATTAATTTTATTTTGGTTCGGGTGAACTGTCTGGTCCATGGGCACGCCAAATAGACACTCATTCCCTAGTGTTACCAGAACTTTGCTCCATGACCAAGCTGACAAATCCTATCAAAAAACAGAACCTGTGTTATAAAATCTCCGCCCTGCAATATGTTGATTTTGATGTAGTATTTACAGCAAACAGTAAAAGTTTAATGCTAAAGCAAATGGTACTAGTAATGCAAACAAAATTACATTATCATTAAAAAGTAATTCATAGTGTGATAAAGATTTCGGTAAATAGAACACATTTTAGGCAATTTAAATGCAATTTTAGTACAATGGTAATGGTAGTGGAAATCCAGATACATTACTTAAAAAAAAATAATTGGTATTATGATATTTTTTAGTAAAAAGCACTATCATTGTAAATGAGGTGTTATTTAAAATTTTATTGATAAGCCAAGTAAAGTTACATTGTTATTGAAAAATAATTAATTCTGTCAATATTTTTTCTTACCAGCGCACATGCAAGGTTATGCTAGTGGAATATCAGTAAAATATTATTGGTAATGCAAACGAAGTTACATTATCATTAAAAAAAAGAACAATTATAATGAGAGCTATACATCATTAATACAATGTAATGCAAAATAAGTAATAAAATAAAGTAAATACTAATTGAAAAACTTTTTTCAAAATTTTTGATGTTACTCGGCTTGTGATTTGAGCCCAGGACCCTCAGTGTGATAGGAGGGGCATGCTACCATCACACCACGGCGCCGCCAAAAGAGGTAATACATTTTATTAAAAACAAGTAATAATTGTTATCTTTTTTGCTAAACATTAGAAATATCAGAAAATGGACTTGAAATGCAAAAAAAGTTACATTATTATTTAAAAATAAGTGATCACGCGATATTTTAAATTAAAGAACACACATGCTAGGTAATGCTAATGAAATTATAAAAAATATTTTTGGCAATGTAAAGAATAAAAACATTTTTATTAAAAAAATTGTTGAATATTGGAAATATCGGAAAAATAGTATTGGTAGTGCAAGCGAAGTTGCACTACTTTTGAAAAATAATTGCCACATTGATGTATTTCGCTAAACAATACGAAAGCTAAGAAATGAGATATCAGTTAAATGGTATTAGTAGTGCAAAAGAAGTTTACTGACACTAAGTGATACTCACATCACTAGTCTGATGCTAAGTAAATGAAGCCACAACAACAATAAAACAGGCAGTCACTTGTATCTACGTAAACGAATCAATCATTATCTCTACACATATGCACGTACACGCAGCGGAGGGAGACGCACAAACACATGCATATACCTTACTCCCAAAAGTAGGCAATCATCTGTGGAAGTATCACTCACATATATAAGCGCATATAGCTATGCGAGAAGCTATAATAATCGTGCATCTGTGTTATAGCTGATAAGTTTATAGCTGGTAGTAAATTCTAGAAATAGAAACGCCTAGAAATATGCACACTATCTGTAGCGAGGTAGTAGTGTTATTGTGAAGTACTTTAATAAAGTTCATTTTGCATTATTGAATAGCGAAGTTATTTATTCCACAGTTTAGTGATTCGAACGTTAGCAGAAGGTTGCAAATAAGCGGAGTTTACAAAATTCGTTACACAATAAATAAAAATGGATGCGCGTCCAAAGTACTCAAACCAGGTTAACGTAGTCACCCGGTATTTTTCTGGCTATATATGGTTTTGGAAAGTGAGCGGTACCACGCCCTCAGGTAAACTTCATTTCATGAAAAATTTAGTCCCAAAAATTTAGGCACAAACGATTGATAACTGAGCATATTTTTTTAAATATTAATCTGTATAGAATTCTCGCAGAGTAGGTGGTACCACGCCCTCTCCTAGTAAAAATTTTAATACGCTAGCAATTATTTGAAGCATGTATCTAAAATTTGATTTAGATATTCCATTCACGAGGAAATTTAGGATGGGGAGTGGGAGTGGGATTTGGTGTGGTAGCGGAAGGGCGAGCTGGAGTGTGAGTAGAAGGGGAGGTGGTCATAAGAATGGGTTTCGGTGCATGAGGAATGTAGATAAAGGAAGTAAAGGAAGAACAGTTATAAGTAGAACAAGTAAAGGTGTCTAAGTTCGGGTGTAACCGAACATTATATACTCAGCGTGAGCTTCAATTGTACATTTCATTTCAGATAAATTACTTTTCTACATAACACGTGGCACAGCCCGTTTAAAAAAAATGTCTCCCCATTTCCTCTTACAATAAAACTTGACAAGTGAAATATCATTGATTCAAAACTATTTTTTGGTAAGTTATAGCTTACTATTCTAGTCTACGACCATTTTAAACTTGTTTTATATCTAAGTTGCCGTGGTCTTTAACCGATCCCGTCCATTTTTACTAGAAATATCTTCTGCTATAAGGTAAATATGTGTACACAATTTCATTACGATATGTAAATTTTTCTTCGAGTTATGGCGCCCGAAACATAGAAAATTGCTTAGTCATAAATGGGGCGGTGCCATGCCCATTTTTTTAAATTTGCAGTTTTTCCTATTTATTGTTAAAAATCCACTTGGGAAATGAAATACCATTGATATAAAGCTCTTTTCTGCAAAGATATAGCTTATTTTATTCGTCCACGACCCTTTTTAAAATCTTTTATATAAAAGTGGGCGTGGTCCTTAACCGATTTCGTTAATTTTTCCTCAAATCATTCCTTAAAGTTAAAGGCAACCTCCTGCAGAGGTTTAAGGATTTTTGATTTATGATTAATAATATTTGTAAAATTGATTTTATCATAAGTGGTCGGTGCCACGCCCATTTTGAACAATTTTTCAAAATTTTTATCAAGAGTCTCAATATCAGTCCACACGTCAAATTTCACCATTCTAGGTGTATTATTTACTAAATTATCAGGTTTTTTCTATTTTCCAAAATTTTATATATATAAAAAGTGGTCGTGTTTATCATGCTATTTTGCTCATTTTCAATACCAATCTATTCTGGGTCCAGATAAGCTAGTGTACCAAATTTGGTGAAGATATCTCAATATTTACTCAAGTTATCGTGCTAACGGCGGACGGACGGACTGACATGGCTCAATCAAATTTTTTTCGATACTGATAATTTTGATATATGGAAGTCTATATCTATCTCGATTTCTTTTTACCTGTACAACCAACCGTTATCCAATCAAAGTTAATATACTCTGTGCGCAAAGCATTTACTTTATCTCCGCAACTATTTGAAGGAATTTCCCATTATATATTTGATACAGAGAGTGTGTGGGAGTTGGAACGAACTTGGAAGTTAGAAGGAGAAGTAGAATGAGAAGGAAAAGGAAAAAAGAGTAAAGGAAAGACAAGAATAAGGGAAAATGGAAGAAAAATTGGCGAAGGTTGGTAAGAGAGTGATAGAGGTAAGCCAATACTTCTTTTCAAATATCAGAAATCCAATTTTTGGGCAGAACAACGTCTGCCGCCTGCGCATCTATGACTTCGAGTAAGCACAAAGTACAACGTTAAATTCACAAATAAACGTATTAATAGACGTGAATTTGATTCAAATCCTCTTGCTGGTTTTATAAAATTTTCACATGCGAACATGTGCGTATGCATTTATTTGTCCAAGTCCATATACTTAGCTGATATCTTTGCAATCACAGTCATACATACATACATATACCTATAACTCTCGCATTTTTAATAGCCATAAATACATGTTGAAATTTGAAACTAACCGAACGCCCGCAATAGCCAACATCAGTGTCGGTTTTTTGTGCATGCTTTCGTTATTGTTGTTGTGCTACAATTAACTGTTTTCCTTGACCTCTGCAATTTGTGCGTTTTTGCGCATGCGCACTGGCGTATTGAATTAATTTTTCTTAGATCAACAACCTAAAGTGAACTAAATTTGATTTTAGGCAAATGGAAATGAAATGAAATTAAAACAAGTAAGGAAGGTTAAGTTCGGGTGTAACCGAACATTACATACTCAGTTGAGAGCTATGGTGACAACATAAGGGAAAATAACCATGTAGGAAAATGAACCGAGGGAAACCCTGGACTGTGTATCAAATGAAAGGCGTTAAAGAGTATTTTATGAGGGAGTGGGCCATAGTTCTATAAGTGGATGCCATTTAGGGATATAGCCATAAAGGTGGATCAGGGTTGACTCTAGAATGCGTTTGTACGATATGGGTTTCAAATGAAAGGTGTTAATGAGTATTTTAAAAGGGAGTAATCCTTAGTTCCATAGGTGGACGCCATTTCGAGATATCGCCACAAAGGTGGACCAGGGGTGACCCTAGAATTTGTTTGTACAATATGGGTATCAAAAAAAAGGTGTTAATGAGCATTTTAAAAGGGAGTAATCCTTAGTTCCATAGGTGCACGCCGTTTCGAGATATCGCCATAAGGTGACCAGGGGTGACCCTAGAATTTGTTTGTACAATATGGGCATCAAACGAAAGGCGTTAATGAGTATTTTAAAAGGGAGTGGGCCTTAGTTCTATAGGTGGACGCCGTTTCGAAATATCGCCCTAAAGGTGGACCAGGGGTGACTCTAGAATATGTTTGTACGATATGGGTATCAAAGGGAGTGGTGGTTGTTGTATAGGTGGTCGCCTTTTCGAGATATCGCCATAAAGGTGGACCAGGGGTGACTATAGAACGCGTTTGCACGATATGGGTATCAAATGAAAGGTGCTAATGAGTATTTTAAAAGGGAGTAATCCTTAGTTCCATAGGTGGGCGCGGTTTCGATATATCGCCATAAATGTGGACCAGTGGTAACCCTAGAATTTGTTTGTACAATATGGGTATCAAAAGAAAGGTGTTTATGAGTATTTTAAAAGGGAGTAATCCTTAGTTCCATATGTGGACGCCGTTTCGAGATATCGCCATAAAGGTGGAGCAGGGGTGACCCTAGAATTTGTTTGTACAATATGGGCATCAAACGAAAGGCGTTAATTAGTATTTTAAAAGGGAGTGGGCCTTAGTTCTATAGGTGGACGCCGTTTCGAAATATCGCCCTAAAGGTGGACCAGGGGTGACTCTAGAATATGTTTGTACGATATGGGTATCAAAGGGAGTGGTGGTTGTTGTATAGGTGGTCGCCTTTTCGAGATATCGCCATAAAGGTGGACCAGGGGTGACTCTAGAATGAGTTTGTACGATATGGGTATCAAATTAAAGGTATTAATGAGAGTTTTAAAAGGGAGTGGTGTGAAAGCGTTTTCCAGATATAGACCAAAATGTGGACCAGGGTGACCCAGAACATCATCTGTTGGACACAGCTAATTTATTTATATATGTAATACCTGCCAAGATTTTAAGGGTTTTTTATTTCGCCCTGTAGAACTTTTTCATTTTCTTCTACTTAATATGGTAGGTGTCACAACCATTTTATAAAGTTTTTTCTAAAGTTATATTTCGCGTCAATAAAACAATCCAATTACCTTACCATGTTTCATGCTTTTTTTCGTATTTGGTATAGAATTATGGGATTTTTTCATTTTTCGTAATTTTCGATATCGAAAAAGTGGGCGTGGTCATAGTCGGATTTCGTTCATTTTTCATACCAAGATAAAGTGAGTTCAAGTAAGCACGTGAACTAAGTTCATTAAAGATATGTCGATTTTTGCCCAAGTTATCGTGTTAACGGCCATGCGGAAGGACAGACGGACGCCTGTGTACAAAAACTGGGCGTGGCATCAACCGATTTCGCCCATTTTCACAGAAAACAGTTAATGTCATAAAATCTATGCCCCTACCAAATTTCAAAAGGATTGGTTAATTTTTGTTCGACTCATGGCGTTAAAAGTATCCTAGACAAATTAAATGAAAAAGGGCGGAGCCACGCCCATTTTGAAATTTTCTTTTATTTTTGTATTTTGTTGCACCATATCATTACTAGAGTTGAATGTTGACATAATTTACTTTTATACTGTAAAGATATTAAATTTTTTGTTAAAATTTTACTTAAAAAATTTTTTTTTTTTAAAAGTGGGCGTGGTCCTTCTCCGATTTTGCTAATTTTTATTAGGCGTACATATAGTAATAGAGGTAACGTTCCTGCCAAATTTCATCAAGATATCTTCAACGACTGCCAAATTACAGCTTGCAAAACTTTTAAATTACCTTCTTTTAAAAGTGGGCGGTGCCACGCCCATTGTCCAAAATTTTACTAATTTTCTATTCTGCGTCATAAGTTCAACTCATCTACCAAGTTTCGTCGCTTTAGCTGTCTTTTGTAATGAATTATCGCACTTTTTCGGTTTTTCGAAATTTTCGATATCGAAAAAGTGGGCGTGGTTATAGTCCGATATCGTTCATTTTAAATAGCGATCTGAGATGTGTACTCAGGAACCTGCATACCAAATTTCATCAAGATACCTCAAAATTTACTCAAGTTATCGTGTTAACGGACGGACGGACGGACGGACGGACGGACGGACGGACATGGCTCAATCAAATTTTTTTTCGATCCTGATTGTTTTGATATATGGAAGTCTATATCTATCTCGATTCCTTTATATATGTACAACCAACCGTTATCCAATCAAACTTAATATACTCTGTGAGCTCTGCTCAACTGAGTATAAAAAATGGAGTGTTATGGATTTTTGGACTTTTGAGGAGAAGATAAAAGCAGCGAAGCTTGCAGTTGGTCTACGAGGTGTCTTGTTGATTGATTTTTTGGAATAATATTATCGCATATAATTGAATTTGAAATCTATCCCATATCCCTCTGCTGTCGTTTCCCCTCATCCTCTTCTTATTTGTTTGCTCTTGGATCGCATTTGCCTCTGCGTATGCTCACGAACTTGCTGTTGACAAATTATAATTAAAGCAGGGTGCTTTCATTAACGGCAACACACGTACTCAGAATATAACTTGAATTACGCACGGTTGTCAGGTTACATATCGACAAGAAACAGCTCTAAAATAGTTTTTTGTAAAAACGCAAAGTTGAATATTCAAAGTCACAATCATGCAAATACCTAAAATGAAATAAATGTCAATTTGCCTCGATTGAGGTAAAATTGAGAAGCATGAATAGAGCATGGAGCAGGGTTAACATGCAACATGGTTGTTGTTGCCACATTTTATATTTTACATTTTTTTAACATTTACAAACGACAAACGTGCTGTTGCTTTTACAGTCGAATTTAAGGGAGTGGCGAGAAAAGGGATTACAGAGAACGATAAGGGAACGGGATAGTGGGTAGAAAGAGAGAGGGAGAGATATTGGGAAAAGTGGAGAGCAACAAGAACGTTAAGAGGAAGAGTGAAGTGAAGGGAAATAAAGTGAAAGACGAGTGGGAGAAATGGAGAACGAGAAGAAGAGTAAGCTGAAGAGTAAAATGAAGAGAAAGCCCAAAGGGAAGGGAAATAACGTGAATGAGGCAGGTAAAAGAGGGTGAGCTGAAAGAAAAAAAGGATAAGGGGAACAATGGAGGGAGCTGAAAGAACGACTAGCAAACGGAGCGGGTTACGGAAAACGAAAGAAACTTAGAGGAAAATGGAGGGCAGAACAGAAAGAGTACTGAAAAGACAAAGGATAAGGCAGTGGAGGAGTAGGTAATCAAACAAGAAGTGAGTTAAGGTAGGGATGTTGAGAGGAAGATGAAGAGTAGCAAAGGGGAAGTGGGGGCAGAAAGTCGAAAAGGTATCGAGTTGGGGGTGTGGAAGACGAGAAGCAAACCGCTTGTAAAATGCCCGTCACGGGAATGAAAATGGTCAGTATAGATGTGAAAAACTGGAGGGACATAGAAGCATGGAAAAAAAATGGAATTAAACGGAAATTAACGACGACCGAAAAACAAATCGAAGATATTTGTATGTTAAAAGTAAATGTAGGGAGCAACAAACGGCGAAGAGGAGGAAGAAACACCAGCGGGTTAGGGGGCTTAGAATATACCCGCGGTTGATATTCCTTTCGTAACAGGCGACTAAAACACCGAATTTATTCAAGGGTTGTGTAGTGTAATCCTCTCAAAGGGTTACCTGCGCAATATATAGCTTCTCCAACCCAATTGTCAATATCACCTACCCGTGGCGAATCCTGTTCCATTAACAGCCGAGGCTCTGGCGACCCTAAGCTCCACATAGATCTAGGTGGGGGGAGGATGGGATGGCCTAGAATGTTGCTTGTGTGAAATAATAAATAAAATGTTTTAAATTTATTAGTAACAAGTTGACCGTAATTTAATTCACGAGAGTACTTGTATTTGAAAATTTGGTTTTCTGCTGCTATATATAATAATTTACAAGATTTTCCAAATCCCGGTATTAGCACATATTCTAAAATTAAATTATTTTCCATTTGCACAATATTTTTGTTCAATCGAGATCAATGATTATACTTGACAATTAACAGAAAACACGTGCATTGTGGATATGAAAAGTGTGATATCTTAAGCGTAAAAATTATAAACAGCTGTGATCACCTGATTTTCTACCTAACTATATTGCTTTCATCATCCCCCGTCTCTTTCTATCATTCGTTAAAGATAGGAGTTCGGTTTGGACCGGACGCGCAACCATCTATTTTGATTTTGAGAGCGTACGATTTTAAATTATGGCTTTATTACTCATTTGATAGCCTTTTTGTATGGCTTTATTTCCAATCTGTACTTTTATTCCCAATCTGCATTGGAAATAACGCCATATGCTGTTATTTCTCAAAAAAATTGGAAATAACGCCATATGCCTTATTGCGTATGGTGTTATTGCACTCCAACGTTTATGGTGCTTGTTACCGGAACGTACCGGATCTGCATCCGGCAAAGGACCATCAACATCGATAACACTCTCTAAGGCCTTCGGTATATTCTCGACGAGGCATAGACAAATTATCGAATTGTTATAAACTTGCTATCGATAATAAAAGCTATCGACGAGGTTTGGATTTTTTAGATAAGATTTTTTGAGTTATCGGTGTGTTATCGATTTATTATCGAAAAATTGGCTATTATTTATCGGTAATTTATGAATATGTTATGAAAAAGTTATCGTTTTGCTATCGGCCAGTTGGTTGCTGTACTGTTCGGATACTAGAGACTCGATCCCAAGTAGCTTACGGGGCGCAATTTTGATGTAGTTACTCCTGGAACCAATTGCTGCTGTCTTTAGTAGGGCTATTTGGTGCACCAAATCTTTTAAGGAGTGTTTAAATACTTTCTGAATTTAATCGAAGTGTTTTAAATTTGTTATCGGCGTGCTATCGATCTGTTTTCGAAAAGTTATCGAATTTTTGTCGGAAATTTATTCATTTTTTATCGAAAAATTAACGATTATTTATGGTATAGTTATCGGTATTTATCAAAAAGATATCGATTTGGTGTCGAAACGCTATAGAGCTGTTATCGGAGTGTTATAATTTTATAAGCCGCTTATTATATTCTTATAGAGAAGTTTTCTTGGTGTTACCAATTTATATCGTTTTGCTTTCAAAAGGTTATCGATATTTTTTTCGAAAAACTATAGATTTGTTATGGAAAATTTATCTTTTTGCTATCGAAAATCTATCAATTAATAAACCAAAAGTAATCGTTTTGCTGTTTAAATGTAATCGATTTGTTATAAAAAATTTATTGACTTTTCATTTGAGTGTTAAGAGTTTATTGCCGTCGTGTTATTGATTTTAAAATAATGCCTCATCAGTTTGTTATAAATCAGATATCCAAGTTTTTTCAATATAAAATCGATGATACATCTGTAACCCATCGATAACAAGCCGATAAGAAATCAATAAGAATACGATGACTAAGTAATAACATGCCGATAAAAACCGATGTTTCGAAGATATTATTTCGCTTCCGATGAAGCCGACGAAGATCTTCTGAAACTATTGATTTCCGGTAGGGTTACCTCTGTTGTAGTTCAACTGCAACCCCTGGGCGAGCTCTAGATGAACACGAATATGTTAACACATCAAACTATAAGAGTACTTGGTATTAATGTCTTTTTTTAGTTTTGGCTTTCAAATAAATTCAAAACTTGAATTGTTGTTATGCCTTGCAGTATAAATAAAGACGCTTTCCTTTTTAAAGTTGGTTTTCGTGACACTTCGATTGTTAGTCACTGTACGACCACATATATACATATGTATATCAGCACTTAAACAAATTTACATTTGTGCATTTATAGGTTAAATGGAGTACATTTGATGCAGTAACGGTTGTGTAACGCTTGTCAATATTTGTTTGTCAGTGCGCTATAAACAGGCCGCTGCTGTTGTTGTGTGGGAGTGATAAATTATGTTATTGACATTTTGAGGCCAATTTTGGGTTAAAAAGCGCATAAAATAACCGTTAGCATTTGGTAGAATTCTCGACGTATGAAAGAAATGCTTTTTGTTTTAGTTCGATTTCATGTCTCAAGCACTTCAAAGTCGAAAGCACGATTATATTTTTTATTTGTCAGCCATGAGCATTTTGTAGATTAATACCAGCATTATAATTTTTTAGAGATAAAATTCTTAAGAAAAAAAATTCTAGCAAAAGCGCATAGTTTCCATGCACAATTTCTCTATTATTTTTTTAACAAACATTTTCACTTATTTCATTATGAAATAGCTCCCAATTCATTGAGACGTATTTCATAATTTTTACTGGTAATTATTTCATAATTTTTGCTGGTAATTATTTCATAATGAAATAACTCCCCAATGAAATAATCCCCAATAAAATTTCTTTGGGAGTTATTTCATAATTTTTTGAGATTGGGAGTTATTTCATTTTTATTGGGAGTTATTTCATTTTCTTAAAAATACAATTTTATCAAACTTTGACGTCCTTCTAACAGTTTCTATGGGTCGGCTATACATTAAGGGACCAATTGGTTTTATTCGTAAACCAAAGGGGTTTGAACTTTGAAATTTTCCACATAGGTTCTCAGGGAGTTCCCCAACGAGAATCAGTAAGTAAATTTTAATTGTTATTAACAATTTACTAGTAATTAGTAGTTAAATTTACCATGGTATAACTATCACTTTTTATCTACATACGAACACTTTCACAAGAATTTTATACATAAGAACACTTTATAATGTTTATAAAACCACAATCAACTATTTTCATTTGTTTAAATTTGCGTATTATTGTAAAATTTATTGATTTATTTGTTTACTTTCCGCGAACACAACCATACAGCCATTTTATCTAATTCACTGCTTGCTTGGTGGTACCAGATGCTTTAAATTGTTCCAACGAATGATGCGATGCACAGTAATTCTGCGTAGTACACCCTTCTGCGTAGAAGGACATCACCATAGCGGTATCCACATTTATACCACACACCCGGACTTGGCATGGCGTAGCGCAGGGTAATTTGTTATAAGCGCGGCCGAAGGCCGCCTATGCAGAAAGGTGTTATACGCAGACTTGTTCCTTTTATATTTAAAAAAAAAAAAAATAAATGTAAGGCGCGATAACCTCCGAAGAGATCTAAGGCCGAGCTTCTCTTCCAATTTGCGTCGTGCTCCTCTTGATTTTTCCCTACAAATTGGCCGGACGGGACCTACATGTTTTATGCCGACTCCGAACGGCATCTGCAAGGCAGATGAGTTTTCACTGAGAGCTTTTCATGGCAGAAATACAATCGGAGCGCTTGCCAGACACTGCCGAGGGGCGACCCCACTTAGAAAAATTTTCTTCTAATTTTTACATATGTACATAATAGTATGCTGTATTTTTCAAATCTCATAGTAACTGATTATATAGTATAAAGATTCCATTTCAAATTTTGATTTGGGATTTATTTCATTTTTTTGGGACTTATTTCATTTGGGAGTTATTTAATTTTTTTTTGGGACTTGTGGTTTCATTATGTAATAACTGGCAAATATTGGGAGTTATTTCATTTCCTTCTTTGGGAGTTATTTCATTTATTAAAGTTGGGAGTTATTTCATTTTTATTGGGACTTATTTCATTGGGAGTTATTTCATGGGAGTTATTTCATTTGGGAGTTATTTCACTGCACCGTTTTGTATTCATGTTGCTCATTAATGAAGATAATCTCTTACTAATGAAGCGGCTAAGTAAGAAAATTCGAGCTTCAATTTGACTACTACATAAACTCGTATGTTCGTATGTAGTTGGGTGTTTTAAATTTTATACATAAATTCTTCATCATTAAACGGTAAGAAATGTGTTAACAAGAGGAGAAAATATTTATATGCAAATGAAAAAAAATGTATTGTATTCAGCTGTCGCTGCTTAAGAAATTTCCTCCAATTAAAGATATTCAATAAATTATATGACTTTATAGAAAAATAGAATAAATTAGGAGGAATTTATTTCACAAAATAATTAATAGCAGAACCGTCAGTATTTATAATTGTAGTGTAAATATGTAACAGCATCATCACTATCTGGCGCTTAACCACCTACGCGATTTTATGCCTCTTTCCCTATAACTGACGCCAATTGGGCGCACCAAGCAAGATCAAGTCTTGCTCCACCTGGCTCCTCAGTGGAGGTCTCCCCTTTCATTTGCTTCCAAACTGCAATGTCGACTGAAATACTTTCTTGGGACTTGTATCGTAAATTTCTTTGGACTCGCACAAAAAGCTCCGATTTAAAAACTGTTTATTGCATTTCAAATATAATGTGAATTTAAAGTGAAGGCTTCTATAAAAGGAGAGTGGCAATTCACCAAAACTTGGTGAAAAATCATATTAAATTGCGGTTAACACAGCGTAAATCTAACAAGAATCACGCCATTGAAATATTTCTTATTTGCAATTAAACTTTGAAATATCTACTTTCGCTTTGTATCAGAAAAAGTTGATTTTTTTTCTAAATAACCAACATTTTTTTGGTCAAAAATGTAATCTTTTCTAGCAAAAACCCATTTTGTGTGTTTGTTCGCTGTGAACCAAACAATCAAAAAGGCGTTCAGCGAAATAATTACTCCACATAAGATGAACGGATACATGCTTAGCTAGATGAAATGGTGAAAAGGTCAGCATTCCCCATATTTCAAAATAAAATCGTTAAATAGGCATTGAATATAATCACGCCGCAACGAAAGGTCCTATTTGATTTTCATTTTTTTTTATTTTCTGTATAATGTGAAGAACCAATAAAAAGTACGTGGTATGTAGTTTGCCAATGTGTGGTGAAAATGATAAAATTGTTATTAACATAGCTATAAATCAAATACCAACACTCGAATGAGTTATATCTTATTTGCAATCACACTAAGAAAAACCCACTTTTGTAGTTAATTCCTTTCTTATGTGATTTGAAAACGTCTAAGTAAGAATTTATAAAAAACGTGTTTGTTCGCTGTGAACCAAACATTCGAGCACCCCTCTAGCGAGATCATCCACCACAGCACATATATAAGCATATTGAATAAGATCAAATGGTGAAATAGAGCAGCATTCGCTAGCAACCCTGCAGAGAAAGTTGGAGACAGTACCGCAATGTGACAGATTCGCACTAGAGGTCTAATGACTACCGCCGAACTTGTGCCAAACGGATGAAGAACGGGACAACCTTCAGAGCCACTTATGAGT
The DNA here is from genome assembly GCF_040869045.1 of Eurosta solidaginis. Taxonomy (NCBI): domain Eukaryota; kingdom Metazoa; phylum Arthropoda; class Insecta; order Diptera; family Tephritidae; genus Eurosta; species Eurosta solidaginis. Next base: position 170,809,513 of record NC_090323.1, read on the forward strand.
AAACTAATTATGAACGCGTTCAAAATGTCCTCAAACGCCTTTTCTTAGGACATCTTAATGTTAAAATTCTCAGTTTAAAGCACTTGTAGTGGAAAGAATTGGAACGTATCGTCTTTTAATGGTGAAGTTCTGCACTAGTTCGAAACAAGTGCAAATCGCTGCAGGTTTATTGGTGTGGTATTGTGTTTATCGCATTCGTCGTGCACGACGGAGGGTATCCGTTAGCCCTACGCAGGCTGTTGTGTCTTTTTCAGCTTTTGGATATCGTATTGATTTTCTAGGGAATAGTTGTGTATATCCACATTAGTAGCTTTAGTTTTAAACCGCAGTTACTGCTGACTATTCCTTTGCAATAGTACTGTGTTATTAAGCAGGCCTGCAACTTTCGATGTGGATCTTTTAGGATTTCACTTAATGTCCATAAGAATGGTTCTGATGCTGCCGTAACTACATCATCTGCATATCCTTATCTATTGCATTTCTATCGTGTTCGAGTAGTGTTAACATGTATAACCATTTCTCTAGCTTCAATGTAACGAAAAGGCCGATAAGTTGGCAAAGGAGGGTGCAACACTTGCTGAAACGATAATAGGCGTCCTAATACATTTGGTAGAAATTAAATAGACAGGAGCTGCATAGGATCCATCAAGTAGGATAGGCGTGGACAAAGGCGCTGGGCTGAAAGATTTCTAAGATAATGTGCAAAGCCTACGATATTAGAATCACAGAGTGGCTCATATCCTTGAAGAGAGAAGACTTAAGGCTCACGATGGGCATACCAACCGGACACTGCTTTCTGGCGTTACATGCTATAACCACGTTCTGTGTTCATGTCCTGCGTTCGCTAAGTCAAGGCTTCAGTTATTAGGGGCCGCAGAGTTGCTAGATCTCGTAGAAAACTTCTAGAATTGCCAAGAAGACGAAGTTATTCTATAACATTCATAAGTAAAACGAATGCTGGTAAAACTATGGACACCTTCAGTCTATGTGAGGTCTTTATTGACCGGCAAGTTCAACCTAACCTTTATTAATAACACCGTAAAACAGCAAATTTGCAACAAAGTTACTATTGCAATTTTTCTGAAGGGTGGCGTCTGGAATACTTTGGCCATGTGTCAGTGCCTAAGAGTATATTGGTCATATGAACTTTTTGATGTTCCATAATTTTTTCTTCCACCACTTTTTCACATTTTTCCTGTAGGCATCAGCAAGTTGCTGCGTGTTGATGCAACATGTTGCTAAAGCTTTATTCGGCTTCTCCAAATTTGTGGAAAAAAAAACCTGTGGAAGGACTAATGAAGGGATATTTAAGTGATAGTATGAAATGTCAAGCTTCGTAAATAGAGCAATATTTTCTAGGATATAAAATATGCAACTGTCACAGATTTACAGATTTACAAATTAAACATAACACAGAAAATCTAACCATTAAGTATATTTGCAGGGAAAGCGAGTCGCGTGAAGTGTGTTTTCTGAAAAATAGTATAGTTTCTCTGTTTCAAGTATAAGTTTTAATTTTATAATACTGTGCTATTTTAAATAATGTTCTGTTACATTCGTTGCCATAAAAACCTTCAAAAGGTATCTAAAATAAACTTCCATGTCAAACGTTTAGCAAAAATTCATAAATTAAGAATTGCTATTAACGAAACATTTATAGTGCAATAACAAAAAAATCAATTTAACTGAATAATAGCAAATTCTAGACAAAGCATTGCTGAAAGTGAGCAACATGAACAACAACAATGTATAAAAGTGCAGCTGCCCGAGTTGTGGAGATTCAATGCGTTGTCTGTAGTTTATGGGAATTTAACAGATACAAATTATTTACATTGGAAGTGGAAGTAAAATACAAACAAGGAGCGGGTGGCGGAAATTGCAACGAAACTCCGTAGCACATTAAAGAATTTTGTGCACAGCAGGGGAAATTTGGTTCCACAAAGAGAGCTTTAAAGGATTCGTTGCTGCTGAACAAGCCTAGGGTCTTGAAAACTTGATCACTACTTGAGTCACTTAGTTATACCCGCAAGACGGGTGGCAGATGGTTTATAATATTTCTATAACAATTTGTGCAACGCAGTATAACCACTTGCTTTATTTTAGATTAAATGACGTATGTGTACCGACCCAAAAGTAATTAGCTAGTATTACAAAAAAGGAAAAATTCGAGGCACGATGTGCCGCCGAGGAGATTAAAGCAGGGTTTCTCTTCCAACTTGCGTCGTGCTACTCGGTAATTTTTCCAACAATGGGGGGGGGGGGGGGCGGGGGGGGCTTACCTACATCTTTGATGAGAACTCCGTACGGCATCTGCAAGCAGACCAGGGTTTGAAAATGCTGAACTAATTTTCAGTATTACAAAATTGCTTGAATTTAAATTTGGAAAATATTTCAGCAACAGAAAAAAAGCAAAGCAAACAATTTATTTTTTTCATTTTACTGCAGAAGATATTACTTGAATGGATGCGAGCTGTCGTAGTCGGCAGAAAAAAAAAACTTTAATATTTTACTGTGCTTTGAAGCTATAAGTATTTCATGATCAACTATTTTTAAGTAAACGTTTTTCAGTTTTTCAACAGCCGAAATTCTGGTTTCGAATTACTTGCTGAAAATAAGTAAAAGTAAATTTTTTTTACTATTTCAGCAGAACTATTTGATTTTCAAAGGGACATACAAACAATTGTACGATGTATTGAATGTAATAGCCTTCATCTACGAGTATGTATTTCTTGTTAATATGTTGTTTTAAACCCCGACACACATGTATACGCATGCTTCTACTGAAAAAAAAGACAAATACGTACGTACAAAATCTGCACGTCCACCGATAGCTTGGTATATGTAGTGGAGTCACTCGGGGTTTTTTCCGGGACCAAAGCATAGCATTTCAAGGCAGCATGGCTCAGTTTCTCTCAGATCGTTCAAAATTTGTCACACAATGAGTAGTTCCTTGTTGAGAGACTGTCCTTCGTTCGGTCCTAGAGACTAGCACTGCCCCATCTTCCGAAGAAATACATATTTATAAAACGGGCACATATATCTCACATGCAAAACACGATGTTTTAGGCTAACCCCTAGTACTTGTTGTCGGCGCGATTTCTTTAAAACATGTATGGCTCCTTTCCGATTCACACCGCGTTTAAGGGCACCTCCGTTCGTTCCTCATTTATTAGCACCAAAGCTGGCCTGATAGAAAAATTCTCGTTTGTTGCTAATTGTTGTAACGAAATTTGTCATGCCGCTACTTTAGAACACGAGTAAGGTTCCTACAAGAAGTGGCCGTAATCGGTATATAGCAACGCTGAGTTTTTATATGTATATAAAATATATCCTGTAAATTGACTTTTCGATATTTTAATACTTAATTGAGCTATTGCCTTCAAGTCGGGAGCAATAACGAAGAGCTGCAATCCTAAAAATTTGAAAAACTGGCGTGGCAACGGCTTATTGGGCCATGTATACTATTGCACTTATTCTGACGACACGACACAATGTCCCTTAAAAAAATTAAAAAAATCAACATAAGGCTTGATCAGTGATAGCATATGTAGAAAGTGCGGGTAGCAGGAGGAAACGATCGAGCACGTTCTGTGCTCGTGCCCTGCACTTGCCAGGCTAAGACTCCAGTTATTAAGATTGATACAGCTGTCAGATCTAGAAGCAGCAAGTGGCTTAACTCCTAGGAAGCATCTAGTATTTGCCAAGAGGACGGAGTTATTTTATAACATATGTCCTGGTTTTTGATAGGGGTTTTCAGTTTGGTCGTTAAAACAAACTTCTGGTAACACTACGGACTCAATCAATTTATGTGAGTTCCTCATGGACCGGCCAGTTCAACCTAACCTGACATAAGGCACGATATACCATCGAGGAGATTTAAGCCGAGCTTCTCTTTCAATCTGCGTTATTTAAACCCATTCAGCATGGCATTTGCGAGGAAGATGCATTTTCGCTGAAAAGCTTTTCATAGCGGAGATACACTTTGAGTATTTGCGAGCCCACTCCTGAGGAGCGATAAAAAAAATTCTATTACTTAAGTTGAAAAAATTTAATTAACAACTTGTGGTTCTCTAACTGGACTCAAATGTAAGATTTTCGCGAAAATAAAATAAAGTATATATAATTTAAAAAATAAATAAATGTGACGCGATAACCTCCGAGGAGATTTTAGGCCGAGAAGCAATTTGCATCGTGCTCCTTATAATTTTTTCTACAAATTGGCGGGACAGGACCTACTTGTTTTATGCCGATCCCGAACGGCATCTGCAAGGCAGATGAGTTTTCGCTGAGAGCTTTTCATGGCAGAAATACGGTCGAAGTGCTTGCCAAACACTGCCGAGGGGCGACGCCGGTAAGAAAAATTTCTTTTTTTTCATGGTCGTCAGAATAAGCGCAATAGTATACATGGCCCAATAAGCCGTTGCCACGCCAATTTTTAAAATTTGTAAAACACGTACTTCAAGTCATCATTACGAGGATATTCCCCTTAATTTTTAAGATTGCAGCTCTTCGTTATTGCTCCCGACTTGAACGAAATAGCTCAGTTAAATATTAAACTATCGAAAAGTCAATTTACAGGATATATTTTATATACATATAAAAACTCAGCGTGGCTATATACCGATTACGGCCACTTCTTGTAGGAACCTTACTCGTGTTCTAAAGTAGCGGCATGACAAATTTCATTACAACAATTAGCAACAAACGAGAATTTTTCTATCAGGCCAGCTTTGGTGCTAATAGATGAGGCAGGAGCGGAGGTGCGCTTAAACGCGATGTAAATCGCCTTGGTTGTGAACAGAAAGGAGCCATACATGTTTTAAAGAAATCGCGCCGACAACAAGTACTAGGGGTTAGCCTAAAACATCGTGTTTTGCATGTGAGATATATGTGCCCGTTTTATAAATATATATTTCCTCGGTAGATGGAGCAGTGCTAGTCTCTAGGACCGAACGAAGGACATTCTCTCCACAAGTAGCTACTCATTGTGTGACAAATTTTGAACGAACCGAGAGAAATTAAGCCATGCTACATTGAAATGCCATGCTTTGGTCCCGGAAAAACCCGAGTGACTCCAGTACATATACCAAGCTACCCGTGGAGGTGCAGATTTTGTACGTACGTATGTATTTGTCTTTTTTTTCAGTAGAAGCATGCGTATATATGTGGGTTAAAACAACATAGAAACATACATACTTGTAGATAAAAGATATTACGATCAATACATCGTACAATTGTTTGTATGTCCCTTTCAAATTCAAATAGTTCTGCTGAAATAGTAAAAAAAATTTACTTTTACTTATTTTCAGCAAGTAATTAGAAACCAGAATTTCGGCTGTTCAAAAACTGAAAAATTTGTACTTAAAAATAGTTGATCATGAAATACTTATAGCTTCAAAGCACAGTAAAATATTCAAGTTTTTTTTCTGCTGACTACGACAGCTCGCATCCATTCAAGTAATATCTGCAGTAAAATGAAAAAAAAAAAAAATTGTTTGCTTTGCTTTTTTCTGTTGCTGAAATATTTTTCAAATACAAATGTAAGCTGTATACAAAAATTCCAAACCGACAAAAAACTCATTGCTGGTAAAGCCAAAAATTTATAAATTTTACCATTTTTCAGTAAGCAATTCAAACCCTGAAGCAGACAACTTTTCGCTGAGAACCATTTAAAGAAAGAAATACACTCTGTTTTTCTTTAAACACTTTGATGGAATTCAGTGCATATATAGTGTATCATATTCCCAGTTTATATAAAACTAAGTATTATTGCAAAGCTGCCACTTCATTGATCACCTGGTCAAAAGAAAAATAAACGCTCTTAACAAAGCAATGAACTAGCCGCTCATTTGCAACGCATCCCGGTTTGGTAGACTGAACTAAAAAACTTACACTGGAGAAGGCTGCAGGCCCGTCAAAGTACTGAACTCACAACAGTACTGTTAGAAAAACAAAAATGGAGCACGAAGTAAATTGGAAGAGAAGCTTGCCCTTAAAATCTCTTCGACGGTTATCGCGCCTTACATTTATTTATTTATTTTGTCACAAACCTTGACATCCTAGAAAATATCTGCCTGATCTAGACCCGCCTCTAATATGGAAAAGGAAACATCTTCGTTTGATCCATGAGAGCATAAGGAGGCCCTTATCCAAATTGGATCGCGCCTAGCAAACCGCGTTATCAATAGCCCTGTTTTTTTACACGTATTTAGGTCTACGTTTGCGTGTAAAAAAGCATGCTTATCCTCACATCTAGCGGCAACTAGCTACAGAACATGTGGTACCGAAAAGCGGAGACACAAACCTCAGTTGGCATTGTGTATAAGCTATAGCTGAATCGGTTATGGTGAATAGTTGGAATACACCATTTGTAGAGGTAATACATAGAGTCAAACATAGACACATTTTTCAGTTGCATCTGAGTATAATGCGTGTTGAAATTTAGGAGTACTAATTTTCTGCGCAGCAATTTCAGAAGAGTAGATAAAGTTTAACGCTTCGCAGTCCATAGAAAGTTTAAGCGTAAACGTATATAGATGTACAAAAAAGCACAGCTAATATACACTATAAAAAAGAAGAAAACATACTACCAAGGAAGATACGCGTCATTCTGATTCAACTTAGATCCAACTTGTACAGTAAATTTAAACTCTTGCTTGTAAACAATCCATCCCGACATTCATAATATATGCCCTTCGTGCAATGGGTCTCCACATGACACCAACTATATTTCCAATTTTAATGTGAAACCTAGGCCTCTAACAGCAGCATCCCTATATTCCCGCTCCGTTGAAGTTGCTACTTTTCTTGGACTGCCGTTAGAGAACTTTGATGACAATTTGTGAGTGGTCGCACTAATTAAACTGGCCAACGCGCTGTTAACACAACAACAACAACCACTCAGATACTGCCCATTTATGCTTATATATCCATTATTATATAGCCATTATTGTAACATTCATACTTGTTTAGGTAATCGCTATGAGCGGTAGTTGCACTCCACTTAAGTATGAACATAACAAACCTAAACTTAAATATGTATCTTCCATATGCACATAATTTCTTTCTCTTACATAATTTCAACTCAAATTTCAATCAATGACAGTTGTTGCATCGCATCTGTTTCCCTATTGACACAGACACCCGCACTGACTCTGCTGACCCCTTTTGCATTTATGTACGCTCAGTTTGTTGTCAATGTGCATTTATCGTGCATTTACTGCACACTATTCACGGTCGAACCCTTTTCAGACCTACTTTTGATATACTCAACATAATACTTGGTAATGTCATTTGATATTGGTATTTTATCACATCTACATTTTTATACTCAGTTGAGCAGAGCTCACAGAGTATATTAAGTTTGATTGGATAACGGTTGGTTGTACATATATAAAGGAATCGAGATAGATATAGACTTCCATATATCAAAATAATCAGGATCGAAAAAAAATTTGATTGAGCCATGTCCGTCCGTCCGTCCGTCCGTTAACACGATAACTTGAGTAAATTTTGAGGTATCTTGATGAAATTTGGTATGTAGGTTCCTGAGCACTCATCTCAGATCGCTATTTAAAATGAACGATATCGGACTATAACCACGCCCACTTTTTCGATATCGACAATTTCGAAAAACAGAAAAAGTGCGATAACTCATTACAAAAGACAGATAAAGCGACGAAACTTGGTAGATGGGTTTACGTTATGACGCAGAATAGAAAATTAGTAAGATTTTGGACAATGGGCGTGGCACCGCCCACTTTTACAAGAAGGTAATTTAAAAGTTTTGCAAGCTGTAATTTGGCAGACGTTGAAGATATCATGATGAAATTTGGCAGGAACGTTACTACTATTACTCTATATGTGCTAAATAAAAATTAGCAAAATTGGATGAAGAACACGCCCACTTTTTAAAAAAAAATTTTTTAAATTCAAATTTTAACATAATATTTAATATCTTTACTGTATATAAGTAAATTAAGTCAAAATTCAACTCCAGTAATGATATGATGCAACAAAATACAAAAAGAAAAGAAAATTTCAAAATGGGCGTGGCTCCGCCCATTTTCATTTAGTTTGTCTAGAATACTTTTATTGCCATAAGTCGAACAAAAATTTACCAATCCTTCTCAAATTTGGTAGGAGCATAGATTCTATGACGGTAACTGTTCTCTGTGAAAATGGGCGAAATCGGTGGAAGCCACGCCCAGTTTTTATACACAGTCCACCGTCTGTCCTTCCGCTCGGCCATTAACACAATAACTTGAGCAAAATCCGATATATCTTTACTAAACTTAGCCCACGTACTTACCTGAGCTCACTTTTTCTTGGTATAAAAAATGGGCGAAATCTGACATAACCACGCCCACTTTATCGATATCGAAAATTACGAAAAATAAAAAAAATGCCATAATTCTATACCAAATACGAAAAAAGTGATGAAACATGGTAACTGGATTGGTTTATTGACGCAAAATATAACTTTGAAAAAAACTTTGTAAAATGGGTGTGACACCTACCATATTAAGTAGAAGAAAATGAAAAAGTTCTACAAGGCGAAATCAACAGACCTTGGAATCTTGGCAGGAATACTGTTAGTGGTATTGCATATATAAATAAATTAGCAGTACCCGACAGATGATTTTCTGGATCACCTGGTCCACATTTTGGTCGATATCGCGAGAACGCCTTCACATATACATCTAAGGGCCACTCGCTTTTAAAACCCTCATTAATACCTTTAATTTGATATCCATATCGTACAAAAACATACCAGAGTCACCCGTGTCCCACCCTAATGGCGATATCTCGAAAAGACGTCCACCTATAGACCTAATGCCCCCTCCCTCTTAAAATGCTCAGTAACACCTTTCGTTTGATACCCATATCGTACAAACATTCTAGAGTCACCCCTGGCCCACCCTAATGGCGATATCTCGAAAAGGCGTCCACCTATAGACCTAGTGTCCACTCCCTCTTAAAATGCTCAGTAACACCTTTCGTTTGATACCCATATCGTACAAACATTCTAGAGTCACCCCTGGCCCACCCTAATGGCGATATCTCGAAAAGGCGTCCACCTATAGACCTAATGCCCACTCCCTCTTAAAATGCTCAGTAACAGCTTTCGTTTGATACCCATATCGTACAAACATTCTAGAGTCACACCTGGCCCACCCTAATGGCGATATTTCGAAAAGGCGTCCACCTATAGAACTAAGGATTACTCCCTTTTAAAATACTCATTACCACCTTTCATTTGATACCCATATCGTACAAACACATTCTAGAGTCACCCTGGCCCACCCTAATGGCTATATCTCGAAAAGGCGTCCACCTATAGACCTAATGTCCACTCCCTCTTAAAATGCTCAGTAACACCTTTCGTTTGATACCCATATCGTACAAACATTCTAGAGTCACCCCTGTCCCACCCTAATGGCGATATCTCGAAAAGGCGTCCACCTATAGACCTAATGCCCACTCCCTCTTAAAATGCTCAGTAACACCTTTCGTTTGATACCCATATCGTACAAACATTCTAGAGTCACACCTGGCCCACCCTAATGGCGATATCTCTAAAAGGCGTCCACCTATAGACCTAATGCCCACTCCCTCTTAAAATGCTCAGTAACACCTTTCGTTTGATACCCATACCGTACAAACATTCTAGAGTCACCCTTGGTCCAGCTTTATGGCGATATCTCGAAAAGGCGTCCACCTATAGAACTAAGGATTACTCCCTTTTAAAATACTCATTACCACCTTTCATATGATACCCATATGGTACAAACACATTCTAGAATCACCCTGGCCCACCCTAATGGCGATATCTCGAAAAGGCGTCCACCTATAGACCTAATGCCCACTCCCTCTTAAAATGCTCAGTAACACCTTTCGTTTGATACCCATATCGTACAAACATTCTAGAGTCACCCTTGGTCCACCTTTATGGCGATATCTCGAAAAGGCGTCCACCTATAGAACTAAGGATTACTCCCTTTTAAAATACTCCTTACCACCTTTCATTTGATACCCATATCGTACAAACACATTCTAGAGTCACCCATGGCCCACCCTAATGGCGATATCTCGAAAAGGCGTCCACCTATAGACCTAATGCCCACTCCCTCTTAAAATGCTCAGTAACACCTTTCGTTTGATACCCATATCGTACAAACATTCTAGAGTCACCCCTGGCCCACCCTAATGGCGATATCTCGAAAGGGCGTCCACCTATAGACCTAATGCCCACTCCCTTTTAAAATGCTCAGTAACACCTTTCGTTTGATGCACATATCGTACAAACACATTCTAGAGTCACTCCTGGCCCACCCTAATGACGATATCTCGAAAAGGCGTCCACCTATAGACCTCATGCCCACTCCCTCTTAAAATGCTCAGTAACACCTTTCGTTTGATACCCATACCGTACAAACATTCTAGAGTCACCCCTGGCCCACCCTAATGGCGATATCTCGAAAAGGCGTCCACCTATAGACCTAATGCCCACTCCCTCTTAAAATGCTCAGTAACACCTTTCATTTGATTCCCATATCGTACAAACACATTCTAGAAACACCCCTGGTCCACCTTTATGGCGATATCTCGAAACGGCGTCCACCTATGGAACTAAGGATCACTCCTTTTCAAAATACTCATTAACAGCTTTCATTTGATACCCATATCGTACAAACACATTATAGAATCACCCCTGGTCCACCTTAATGGGGACATCTCGAAAAGGCGTCCACCGATAGACCTAAGGCCCACTCCCTCTTAAAATGCTCAGTAACACCTTTCATTTGATACCCATATCGTACAAACAAATTCTAGAGTCAGCCCTGGTCTACCTTTATGGCGATATCCCTAAATGGCGTTCATCCATAGAGCTATGGCCTACTCTCTCTTAAAATACTCTTTAATACCTTTCATTTGATACACATGTTATACAACCACATTCCAGGGTTACCCCAGATTGATTTTCCTTATTTTGTCTCCATAGCTCTCAACTGAGTATGTTATGTTCGGTTACACCCGAACTTAGCCTTCCTTACTTGTTCTTAAGTATTCTTTATTGTAGGTATTGTTTATTTACTTTTCTTTCTTACGTATGTATGAACATTACATGTTCACGGTTCACATATTTCATTTCTCTTGTCCTAGAAACACTTGGCATAATAAATAATAATGTAATGGGAAAAACAAAAATTGCATAATTTTTTTTATATGCACCTTTGTATACATTTTGAGATAAACATTAAATATGTACGGCCTTGTTTTTGTTTTGAAAATTGTAGTGTGGTCTCACAAGTGATTTAGAACCATACTTCCTGGATGACCGAGCTTAGGGCTGGACGACCTCACTTTGTTTCATTACTTTTATTTGAAATATTTACTTTCGTCTGTAGGAAGATATGAAGACGGATAGGCAGAAAGAGACGCAGGAAGAGGAGCAAAAACTTCTTGAGGGGCATTTAGATTGAACAATTTTAGTTAAGGGTAGGCATCGACCCAATTTATATGCATTTTGAATAAACTCTGAAAGTATTTTTTTGAAATTCTCTAAGTCTTGTCCCGCCTAGTTTGTAATTAATTAAATTAAAAGGAGCACGACGCAAATTGGAGGAGAAGATCGGCCAAAATCTTCTCGGAGGTATATCGCAACATGCATTTATTTTAATTTTAGAATCTCTTTCCTGAAACTGATTAGATGTTTTCAATCTTGAATAAATTTAATCTTGATGGGCTCAAAAAAGGCAGAAGTCTGAAGAGCGGAACGCTTCCTTGAGTAAGAGAAGCCGGGAAGTTGCCGACGCTGGGACGTTCAAAAAAGCCGATAAACGTACTGGCTCTCCATCAACATTGGAGTGATCGGCAGAGGCAGGGAGAATGGTGTCATCATCCGGGCTGAGTGGATGGGTGTGGCTAGTTTCGTTAGCCTATATGACCGTCGTTATTAAAAGCCCAGATGAGTGGGCACAATCGAGAGAAATGTATGCAGAGGCACGCCATAACGAGGTGTTCTCTGTCCGCTACTCTGGGTTATGATAGTAAACGAGTTTCCGGTAGAGCAAGAAGGCGGTGGCTTCTGACGTACACCCCGTGGATACTCCGGGCAAAGCAAACTTCAGAATAGGAATCAATATGCGACGGTGGACTGTTGATTGGTTTAAGGATGTACCAAAGTTGGACGACGGAAAAGTGGGGTTTCCTGTTAGGTGCTTGATGTAAGCCGAGAAGTTAAGTAGCCTGATCACTACTGTGATTTTTAAGCGGAATTTGGTTAGAGAATCCCACATCTACTCCGATAGCTGCTATTTAAGCCCTAAGTTCCACTGTCGTGCGATGGAGGGTGGTATGTTAAGGCTTAACCTCGTTTGCGTTGTTTTTTAATATTAATATCATCTGGGTCCAGAGACAAATCAATATATAATTGGCGTTTGTCGTGCGGTCGTTCTGATATGAATCAAGTGTTGAAGGTTGTAGGGAACACGGAGTACCTTATGTCACCCCACTCTATTTTCTACAATATATCAATAAACTTTACGCAAGCTATCTGGCTTGAAAAAAAAATACTATTAAGATATTGCTGCTAATTTGATAATCTTGAAATTTCCATGCAATTATGGGGCATTTATAATTTTGCACATTTTTTTCGAAATTAAGTTTTCCTATGGTTTACGGTTCGCGATTTTTGGTTTGAATCATTTCAGTTTACAGAGATTGCTTTGTTATTGTTTCTCTTGCGTTAAATATTTATATGAGCATTTAAGTTTGCGCACTGCGCGATTTTTTTACGTAACCACTCAGCAGCGGTCAATGGCATAGTTGAGAGAAACCACCCACCTATACGCCTCTTAGCCCCCAAACACATTAGTGGTATGCCATTCCCTTTCTCAATTCAATGGAAGTATTTCGCTTTTTTTCCTGCTTTTTCTGCCAATGTGCGCATGATGAATTATCAGGGAATGTTATGTAATTACAACAAAACGCATCATCAGTTTGCAACTCATGCTAAAACAAGTGAAAAATAAATTACAAAATTTGTAAGTACTATCTTGAATGCTACATTATATTTACCATTGCCACACAAGCGACCCAACCAATTATAAAGGATTGAAGTGCAAACACACGACTTTAATATATATATTTTTAAGATATATATTTATATATCTACATACATATACCAGAGATCAAGCCTATGCATACTTTCTTGCTATTACGTTGATTGACCGCGCTCGACTCCTAAATTGAAAAATTATTGAGATAGGTTGGACCAAAGTCCAAAAGCTGCTCACTCACTGATTCCCAGACGGCGAACGCAAAAAATCACGCAAAAGTCAACAAAACAAATATATGAGCAAAAACTATGCTAAAAACGTATTGTGTGCAATTTTTTTGTTTTTTAATTTTTATTTTATTTTATTTTTTTACGTGCTATTTATAACTCACGATTCACTATGTGAACTTTTTAATGTAAGTTTTTTTATTTAAATAAATTTGTCTGCAATTTTTTTTCTCACATTTAGGAGTTAATGAAAAAAATACGAGCCCGCAGAGAGATTTTCGTTTTGTGATTTTAGTTGGTTTTTTTGTATAATTTTTTATTTTCTTTTTTGTGTTTAATTATTCTCAAATGATCTGTCATAAACACTATGTATCGCGCGCAACAAGAAATGATTTATGTCCGTCAATATAACGAACGATTACCATAAGACAATATTGTTGTTGTACAAAGCTTCAACACGACTTACCAGTTGACAATTGTGCTTAACGACCTACTGAGTTAGTGATATTTGAACGTAAATAACAAGCGTTTACGTATCAGTTACAAAATCTGAATGAACACTATAGGTAGAGGGTAAGTAATAAATATGTAACTATTTCCGAAACAAAGTATAAAAACAATAATGAATATGTTGGGGCGCGGAAATTTAGGCCGAACTTCTATTTCAATCGGCGTCGTACTCATTTCTGATTTTGTTTACAAATTGGCGGGCTCGGACCTATAAATTTTATGCCGAGTTTGAAAGGCAGCTGCAAGGCAAATGAATTTTCACGAAGAAGCTTTTCAATGCAGAAATACGCTTGGAGTGTTTGCAAAGCCATTGCTGAGGAGCGACCCCGCATAGAAACACTTTTACTACGACAACGCAGTATAGTGGAAGCTTTGGTAAGAATCCATACCGACAAGTAATTTTATTATTATTGATAAAGAATAAGTATCGTCAAGCTATCGGGTTGTTAACAGCTTGTTATCGCCGAGTCAATGGCTTCTTATTCATATCATCTTGTTATCGACGGTATACAAAAGGGTCGGCGATTTCGTATTAAAGTTTCATCGCTATCTGTTTCATACTAAACCGATGAGTCGTCGTTAACAAATCGATTATATTCCGATAAGATATCGAAAATATTTCCATAAAAAATCGACGAAAAATAGAGGTTTTTTTTATAAAGGTCGATATATTTTCGTTAAAAAGACAAATTATTGAAAACAAATCAACGCAAATCGGTAAAACGCTGATAACAAGATGAAAGCACCATGATAATAAATTGATAACTTCTCTATAAGAAATCGATAACTTCTCAAAACTCGGATAACTTTTCGATAAATTTTTGGTAACATACCGATATTTTGTCCAAAATAATCGATACCTTTTGATAACATACCGTTAACTCGCCGATGGGAAATCGCTAAATAGTGGATAAAAATTCGATAGCTTGTCGATGACTCTTCTATAACAAAAACATAACAGGCCTACATCTCGTCCATAACAGACGTATAACAACCCTTTCTTTTGCTTTCATTTCCTTACCTTTCTTTTCCTTTCCTTTCCTTTCCTTTCCTTTCCTTTCCTTTCCTTTCCTTTCCTTTCCTTTCCTTTCCTTGCCTTTCGTTTCCTTTTCTTTACTTCCTTTCTATTCCTTTTCATACCTTTCCTTTCTTTTATTTTCCTTTCTTTTCTTTTCTTTTCTTTTCTTTTCTTTTCTTTTCTTTTCTTTTCTTTTCTTTTCTTTCCTTTTCTTTTCGTTTCTTTTCTTTTCTTTTTTTTTTTTTTTTTCTGTTCTTTTCTTTTCTTTTCTTTTCTTTTTTTCTTTTCTTTCTTTTCTTTTCTTTTCTTTTCTTTTCTTTTCTTTTCTTTTCTCTTATTTTCTTTTCTTTTTCTATGCAATCACATCTTTTTCACGCATGGGCACAAAGCAGTATGGCAGACGTTGAATGTGCTTGTTTCTGTACATTAGGTCATATATCTACTAATTTGCAAAGCAATTAATGAAATCGAGCTTTTTCATATTACAAAGAAATGACGTGGATAAAAGAAAAATATTATTTATTGGGTCCTAGTACTTTGTTGCGATTTGTTGTTAGATCCCTCTGCCCTTATTTAATATAATTTATTTATTTATAACAATACAAAACGAAGTCCACACGGAGCCGGAGACACCACTGTTAGCTGACAAAAAGTCTTACATAAACACATAGACAAATTAAAAAAACATAAAAAGGCATTTTGCATTACAAATACCTTTTTTCCATTATATTAAGAAAATAAAATATTCACACACAATATATCGCATTAACACACCTTGAAACAATACTCGAATATTAATAAGCCGTACGATATATATTATGTACTTGGTTCTTATATAGGTAAGCACTTTTCAGAATTAACTATTTCTGCTTATATGGTTAGCGTTCACAAAAAATGCACGCGAGTACATGCACACATATAAATATATTAAATATTCTTAACAAAAAGCTTAAAAACAATGTAGATCCCTTATAAGCATACATATGTCCCCTATAAACGAATTTATTATTTGAAAGCTTTTATACGTTTTTTTATATTTCTATTTTCTTGAGCCATAAAGATTGGAAATGCCATTATGAACGTTATAATCGATCAATAAAAACCAAATGATTTGCATTTTTACTAAGCAAATTAAAACCCCTCTTGTTATATCGTCGGGGACGCGGTAAAAGCTGCTAACTTTTCACTAAATAGGACGCGATTTCTGAACTTGGTGGTAAACGATGTTTAGCTACTGTTTAAGTGAGTTGTGCTCACTTAAATAGTATTCCGTTCCTTAGGTCACTATCTGTTTCATAAGTGACATTCGGTCACCTAAACAGTTGTATGACTTGCGCTCATACAACCCTGCAGGTGAAGTATACTGGAGTTGTCATCCATTACTTCCAATCAGCACTCATTGGAGTTGCCTTCCAATGACGTGCTCTTCTTATTCCTTATCATCAACTAGTCGGATGGAAATATCACTCATGGGTACTGTAATCAATCAACAGTTTCTAAAAAGTTGAAGTCTACCAACGAAGTGCAACCATCTTCAAGCAGATTCAATCCATTCAACATACCACCAATGAAATCCACCTTAAAGGAAGTATCTCAAGCAGTATCGTAAGTTTGTCAATTTATATTAATCAACTCACGCACTTGCGGTGAACCCTTTGTCTATCTTCCGTTTACATGTGCCAATATCCTTGCGCGATAATCATCGGAACATATACGCGCCATCTCGTAAGAAAGCCTTAATCGCATCATTTAATTCATAAAATTCATTTTATAGATCTTTGATTGAAACGTATCTTGCGCAACCAATGTAAAAGTTTCTTATCAAATATCAAGAGAAATCAGCTTTTCTATCAATCAATTAAAACTTACAGCTTGCGCTGCCATCTAACGTATATTAGCAACTGCCGGTAATGCAGTGCAAATATTCACAATAGTGCCGTAGTACAAATAGATTTTTTTTTGCTCAAAATCGTTTAGTTTTAACAAATTATTTTAATAAAATATAGCTAAAAAAAGCACTAATAGCCTGACTCTCCATCTTTACAATCAAAATTTTATTTATAGATTTGGATTCCAAATAAGAGCGAAAAAGGGACCCGTATATAAAAACAGCAATTAGAAATAATATATATGATAAATCACTTTTTCATCACTGTCTATAACTTACGTCCTTAATAGAGATGGACCAGAAGGAACGGAAAATGTGTTTTTAAGCAAAGACGTAATCTTGTTGAGCTTTGACTTTCAAATTTTAACATGAACACTGTAAAATTTTTATGAGGAACAAAAATGTAGAATGGAGCGCACATTGCCGAATTTTGGTGAAGATTGTATCCAAAGCCTATATATATTTTTGTTCCTCATACAATTTTTTACAGTGTTTATGTTAAAATTTGAATACATAAATTTAAGGAGATGTTTAAAGAGATATTTTACGTTTCTTCTGGTACATTTATATAAAGGATGTACTCAAAAATTGTGTACCTTCTTTTTATTTTCCCCTTTTTTTGCATAGTGTAGGTGACCCGAACTATGTGTAAGGTTTCATGTTTCTAGCTCAATGAGTAGTTACTTAAAAATGGATTGCAGGAGTCTACAATTCCAGATGAACTTCTTACAATCTCTTAGTTCCCGATCCCTGTCTCATCCAGACAACTTTTTTATCCTTAACATTACAATTTGATATAGCCCGAATTTTCATTCAAAGTTTCAGGTCTCTGGTTATCGGGAAGTTCCTTAAAACTCGAAAGCAAAATCTTCAAGATCTGACGATTTTTTAAATTTTTACAATCCCTGGACCACCAGCAAAATATTTTTTCCCTGATGTTGCATTTTCATGGGGCTCTGCCCTATCTAGGAAGAATCTAGCTCTACGTGAAGTTAGTCAAATAGCGGTCGCAAGATTCTCCAATTTTGTTTCGAAATGGGCGGAAAACCATCAAACGAAACAAAAATTCTGTAAAATTTTGTTGCATTAACAAACTGAGTTAGCAGCTTTTACCGGGGCGTCTACGATACGCAAGTATATACATATATATAGGTACGTATGTAGAAGAAAAATATGGAACTCGCCACAAATATTTCTGAGTCGTGCATAAGTGAACTAAACATTATAAATTACAAAAGCGGGAACATTAATTAGTATGCTATGTATTATGGCGGGTCGATTTAAAAATCGCTCATTGCTCTGTGAAAATCGTATTCTAGGGATCAAAATAAGAAACTTTACCGAAGGAACCATACCTCTAAATCGAATTCTGACGCCCCCCCCCCCTCCCCCCTTTGGGTCGAACTTTTGGGTAGGGGCAATTTCAATTCTAACTGCTGTGCCTTGTGGTGGCTTAAAAAAAACAACACAAGCAATTTTACGATCTGCAATTGTGTCACAGTGATACCTTCATTTTTTAAAACGGTTGAATAAAAAACCCACACAACTATGTTTACGACAGGCAAATGCATCACAGGGATGCCTTGGTTTTAAAAGGGGGTTGTAAAAACGCTAATTTCTAATAATTTTTTTTAATTTCTTTTCTATTACTAAGTTAAATTAATTTTTTCATTTACATATGTTCTGACTAAATAAATTTCTAAAGAGAAAAATAAACTCCAAAAAGAAACAAGTAAGGAAGGTTAAGTTCGGGTGGAACCGAACATTACATACTCAGTTGAGAGCTATGATGACAACATAAGGGAAAATAACCATGTAGGAAAATGAACCGAGGGAAACCCTGGAATGTGTATCAAATGAAAGGCATTAAAGAGTATTTTATGAGGGAGTGGGCCATATTTCTATAGGTGGACGCCATTTAGGGATATAGCCATAAAGGTGGATCAGGATTGACTCTAGAATGCGTTTGTACGATATGGGTATCAAATGAAAGGTGTTAATGAGTATTTTAAAAGGGAGTAATCCTTAGTTCCATAGGTGGACGCCGTTTCGAGATATCGCCACAAAGGTGGACCAGGGGTGACCCTAGAATTTGTTTGTACAATATGGGTATCAAACGAAAGGAGTTAATGAGTATTTTAAAAGGGAGTGGGCCTTAGTTCTATAGGTGGACGCCTTTTCGAGGTATCGCAGTATAGGTGGACCAGGGGTGACTCTAGACTTTGTTTGTACAATATGGGTATCAAACGAAAGGAGTTAATGAGTATTTTAAAAGGGAGTGGGCCTTAGTTCTATAGGTGGACGCCTTTTCGAGGTATCGCAGTAAAGGTGGACCAGGGGTGACTCTAGACTTTGTTTGTACGATATGTGTATCAAATGAAAGGTGTTAATGAGTATTTTTAAAAGGGAGTAATCCTTAGTTCCATAGGTGGACGCCGTTTCTAGATATCGCCATAAAGGTGGGCCAGGGGTGACTCTATAATTTGTTTGTACAATATGGGTATCGAATTAAAGGTGTTAATGAGTATTTTAAAAGGGAGTAATCCTTAGTTCCATAGGTGGACGCCGTTTCCAGATATCGCCATAAAGGTGGACCAGGGGTGATTTAGAATATGTTTGTACGATATGGCTATCAAATTAAAGGTATTAATGAGAGTTTTAAAAGGGAGTGGTGTGGAGGCGTTTTCCAGATATCGACCAAAATGTGGACCAGGGTGACCCAGAACATCATCTATTGGACACCACTAATTTATTTATATATGTAATACCTGCCAAGATTTTAACGGTTTTTTATTTCGCCCTGCAGAACTTTTTCATTTTCTTCTACTTAATATGGTAGGCGTCACAACCATTTTATAAAGTTTTTTCTAAAGTTATATTTCGCGTCAATAAAACAATCCACTCACCTTACCATGTTTCATCCCTTTTTTCGTATTTGGTATAGAATTATGGCATTTTTTCATTTTTCATAATTTTCGATATCGAAAAAGTGGGCGTGGTCATAGTCGGATTTCGTTCGTTTTTCATACTAAGATAAAGTGAGTTCTAGTAAGCACGTAAACTAAGTTCATTAAAGATATGTCGATTTTTGCTCAAGTTATCGTGTTAACGGCCATGCGGAAGGACAGACGGACGACTGTGTACAAAAACTGGACGTGGCATCAACCAATTTCGCCCATTTTCACAGAAAACAGTTATCGTCATAAAATCTATGCCCCTACGAAATTTCAAAAGGATTGGTTAATTTTTGTTCGACTTATGGCGTTAACAGTATCCTAGACAAATTAAATGAAAAAGGGCGGAGCCACGCCCATTTTGAAATTTTCTTTTATTTTTGTATTTTGTTGCACCATATCATTACTGGAGTTGAATTTTGACACGATTTACTTATATACTGTAAAGATATTAAATTTTTTGTTAAAATTTTGCTTTAAAAAAAAATTTTTTTAAAAGTGCGCGTGGTCCTTCTCCGATTTTTCTAATTTTTATTATGCGTACATATAGTAATAGGAGTAACGTTCCTGCAAAATTTCATCATGATATCTTTAACGACTGCCAAATTACAGCTTGCAAAAGTGTTAAATTACCTTCTTTTAAAAGTGGGCGGTGCCACGCCCATTGTCCAAAATTTTACTAATTTTCTATTCTGCGTCATAAGCTCAACTCATCTACCAAGTTTCGTCGCTTTAGCTGTCTTTTGTAATGAATTATCGCACTTTTTCGGTTTTTCGAAATTTTCGATTTTAAATAGCGATCTGAAATGAGTACTCAGGAACCTACATACCAAATTTCATCAAGATACCTCAAAATTTACTCAAGTTATCGTGTTAACGGACGGACGGACGGACGGACATGGCTCAATCAAATTTTTTTCGATCCTGATTATTTTGATATATGGAAGTCTATATCTATCTCGATTCCTTTATATATGTACAACCAACCGTTTATCCAATCAAACTTAATATACTCTGTGAGCTCTGCTCAACTGAGTATAAAAACATAGGCATTTCAAAGTGGGATTTTTCAAAATTTATTTTGATCCCTAGAATATGATTTTCACAGAGCAATGGGCGATTTTTTTGCCTCCCCGCAAATCGACCGGGCCTACTATGTATGTGTGTAATGCACATTATGAATATATGCTGAGTTCTTATTAGTTTTTAAATAACTCAATTGCATTTTTAAATGTATTGTAAATAAATACGAAACAAAAGCATTTTACTTTTATGTAAGTACTTATGCCAGACGTTAACCATTTTACTTATTTTGCTGTGGAATGCAGCCAAAGCGGGAAAATATAAATGAGTCAAACAGAAAAAAGTTTTTTTAAAAAAGGAAACGACCACACCTTCCTTCACTTTTTTATTTATTAAAATACATAAAAAAAAGTAATCCTGTTAGATATAAGATATTGTTGAGCCTTATTCTATTAAAACAAAATTTATTAAAACACAAGGCGCTTTATACCTTCGATTGCGGCCAAACTTCTCTTACAATTTGCATCGTGCTACTTTTTTACATTTTTTATACAAATTGACGGGACTGTACATACGTACGTGTTTTATGCCGACTCCGAACGGAAGCTGCAAGCCATATGCATTTTTACTGAGTATTTTTTTATACTGACTAAGTGCATTTGTCAAAACACTGCTTTTCGCCGGTCTGAAACCCAGGACCTTGTGTGTGGTAAGCGACCTCGACTGCATAATAAGTAGCCATTGATCTGTACGTACTATTGAAGGTATGTATGTAGGATAATAGTTAAGGCGGCGACTGTAGTTGATAGGACAACGACATCTGTTTGTCAACCTCACACTGATCAGTCACTTGCGCAACCCTTTCGCGTCGCTGCGAAGGTAACCGAAATATTCAAACGTTTTCAGTTGCAATTAGACCCACGTCACGACAAGTAAAACGCCTCCAATACCGCGCCGGTAGTTCGAAAAGTGAACTTAATTACTTAAATTAAAATTTATTTCTAATCAACTTAACTTAACTTTATCTTAATTCTAACTTAATCTAAATATAATATAATAAACTGTTTGTGTTTAAATAACAATTCTCAAGCATTACTGGGAAGAAAAGAGGGTGTAAAAAGGTAAGAATCCCCACAGTGGTGTCAGAAGTGAAAGAAAATTTGTGAAAAGTGCTAGAAATATTCAATAAAAGTTTTGTTAAACTAAAACGTGAAGAAAAAGATTTGCAAAAGCTATTAGAATATAGAAGAAAGCCTTTTAAAAAAGGTAAAAAGTCATTTTATAAAGAATCAAAGATTCTAAGAAGCATTACAGTACTGTGCACAAAAATAGATACACAAATTTTTCAAGTAAATGGAAACGTGAAAATACATAAGATTAAACTATTGAAACTACTAAAAGTAAAGACTAAGAAATTTTTAAAAGGCGTCGGTAAGTGGAGGTGCGGAAATGTATGAAAAAATGTGTCATTGTTTAAAATAAAGGCGGAAAAGCTTTGGTGGCGATAACCATCATAAGGGAATAATTGCGAGTGGGCAAAAAATATGTGCATATACAGCTGCAGATTTGATACGCAAATTGCAGCGTGCCTAAGACAGTGGCGTGCAACAGAAAGTTTAAAGTAGTCCTTAGCGGATGTGTGCATGAACTGCAGTGGACAGTTTTGTCAGTTCCTATTAGAGGGAAAAGGGCTGTAGATTGGGTCATACTGTGAAAAGTGTATACTGTACGGAAAGTACAGTGACATCGACAGTGGCATCAGGCAATCAAAGCATCATCATATGCAACCAAAAACGTAACTAGCAGCGGGCAGAGGATCATCAAAATTCAGCGTGAAACAGCAGAGGCAACAAATACAGTTGCGGACAAGAACATATACCCGAAGTTACGTAAGAATAAATAATGCATGTTATTACAATGTTAAAATTTTAAAGCAGTTCTTAGTTTTGGAAAAGTTATATAATTTGTATTTGTTTCTTTTTAAATACTAAATTGTACCAAAAGCGAAGACTAATTTGAATTTATTAAAAATAAAATAAAATAAAATTTTGTAAAGATTTTTAAAAGAAGCGAAAACAGAAGATTTATGTTAAAGGTTAAATAATACAAGAAAAAAAAATAGAATAAGTATTCCAGAATTTAAAATTGATTGTATCACTTAGTGAAGCTTTACTGTTCGTTTTTACCGCACTAGTCTCTGGATATTTATAACTTTTGTTGTTCAAAAATTGCTTTTGTACCAATTAATTAAATAAGTTTCATTAATTCTACACTAATAGTATTTAGTTATAAAGTAGATTAGTAATTTGACTAAACTAATTTTTAAATTTAAAACTAATTTTAAAATTTTTGAATTTTTTTTTTTACTGCCGGTCGTAATGGAGCGCGAAGAAATTCTTAGTTTAACGGTAGTCGGGCTTAAGGAAAAGTTAGCAGAACTAGGGTGCTCGATCACGGGTTGGAAGAGGACTCTGCAAGATAGGCTTTGCGAACATTACGGTTTAGGAGTTATGGATGACGATTCGGATTCGGACGATGGTGACTCAGCTCATTCATGTGTTAGCACGGCTCCTCAGGTAGTATTAGGGCGGTCCAATTTTACTTTGCGTGATATTGAATATTCACTGACCTCATTCAGTGGCAATAGTAACCAATCAATTGAAGAGTGGCTTTTAGAATTTGAAAGCAATGCTACGACTGTTGGTTGGGATGAACTGCAGAAATAAATTTATTCTAAACAGTTGTTAAAGGGAGCAGCCATATTTATTAGGAGTCAACGTAATGTCGTGAATTGGAGCATTCTTAAAGAAGCACTGCGTCAGGAATTTGGGGTGCATGTTTCCTCTATAGATGTTCATCGGGCATTAAGGAATCGTCGTAAGCGAGCAAATGAAGATTATAGGGAATATTTGTACAGCTTAATGGAAATAGGTGCGCCAATTAGATTAGACGAGGGGAGTCTAATAGAATATTTTATTGAAGGATTCCTGATTCAAAGATGGGTAAAAGTAACTTATACCAAGCACGCACCCTGCAGGAACTTAAAGAACAAATACACCTATATGAAAAAATTCAGGTGGGTAAACCCATTTTTAAGGCAGGTGAATACCAACGCTCAGGCAGTCACCAGACAACTTCCGAAGAAGCCAAAAAGGATAGAAAATGTTTTAAATGTAGCAAGATTGGACATCTCGCTAAGGATTGTCAGAAATTATCGAACAACTGTTTTAAATGTGGTAAAGCTGGACACCGTGCTGCAGCATGCACATCGGTTAACAAAGAAGTTAAACAAGAATCTAAAGTCGAAAAGAACAGGGCTAACATAATGAGTAGTGAATGGTGCCGTAAGGTTTTTGGTAAGGGAAGTTGTTAGATTTTTAAAGACATTTCCTACAAAGAGATGGAAAAAGTTCGGAAACATTAAACTAGAACTGGATATAAGAAGGTTGATGGGTGTGGGCGAAGGGACAATCGCAACTATAGGAAGTTTTGCGATAGACGTTGAGATCGATGGCTTGAGACTGGATGTTAGCTTCCATGTCGTTAAGAAAGAAAATATTATTTATGCAGCAGCTATAGGAAACAACGTACTAAAATTAGTGGACTTGTTAGTAACTGAATATGAGGTAGTTTTTCGGAAAAAACAAAGTACTGAGGTAGTAGAAATGGAAGTCTGCAATACAGCTAAAAACGAGCAGAGGCTTGAAGTTCTCCAAGAGTTTGAAAGTCTGTGCATAGCTGAAGATATTAGCGACAGGGAGATGGCAAACCCTAATCTAGAACATCTCGATAAAAATACGTCAGCGAAAGTAGAAAATTTGATAAATAATTATTCTCCGAAAATGCAACACGAATCACCAGTAGAGATGAAGATTACGTTGGTAGATGATATACCAGTCTATCAGGGACCAAGAAGAATTGCTTATAGCGAGAAATGTGAGGTAGATAACCAAGTACAGGAATGGCTCGAGAAGGGTATAATTCAGCAAAGCACGTCAGAGTATGCGTCCCCAATCGTTTTAGTGAAAAAGAAAGACGGGAGTAAGCGACTTTGCTGTGAGTATAGGCGTCTTAACAAAAAGATCATGAGAGATAATTTTCCTATGCCTCTCATAGACGACGTAGTCGATAAATTACAAAATTCGTCAGTTTTTACAACGCTTGACCTGGCTATTGGTTTCTTTCATGTACCTGTTGAGGTTAATTCGCGCAAATACACATCATTTGTGACTCATTGTGGTCAGTACGAGTTTCGATACGTACCTTTCGGTATTTCGAACTCGCCAGCAGTATTTTCGCGGTACATCTTTGCAGTTCTGAGGGATTTGGTTCAATATGGTACATTAATCACATATATGGATGATATAATCATTCCTTTAAAAAATATAGACGAGGGTATAGAGAAATTGGTAAGGGTATTAAAAAGAGCTGAGACATATAACTTAAAAATAAAGTGGAAGAAGTGTCAGTTTGTACAGAGAAAGGTGGAATTTTTGGGCTATGTTATAGAGAACGGGACTATCAAACCTTCGGTAGAGAAAACGCGTGCTGTAGATAACGTCCCACTACCTCAAGATCGTAAATCAATTCAGCGATTTTTGGGTTTAACCTCTTATTTTAGATGTTTTATTCCTGGTTACGCAACAATAGCTAAGCCACTATCGGATCTCCTTCGGCAGGATAGAAAAGTTTGCTTGGGCGATTTGGAAGTTTCAGCATTCCAGCAACTTAAAATGTCATTAGCTAATGCACCCGTCCTTAGTTTGTATAACCCGAAATCTCAGATGGAGGTGCATGCAGACGCATCGAAGTACGGGTATGGTGCGGTCCTTTTACAAAAGTGCAGTGAGGATCAAGAGTTTCATCCCGTACAATATATGAGCGTAAAACAAAGCCAGCAGAAGAGCGTTATCATTCCTATGAGCTTGAAGTTCTAGCTATTGTAGAGGCTTTGAAGAAGTGGCGCATATATCTCTTGGGTATGAAATTCAAGATTGTCACAGACTGCAACGCGTTCGCCATGACAATGGGTAAGAAGGATGTACCAGCAAGGATTTCGAGGTGGGCATTATTTTTACAAGAATTCGATTACGAAATTGAGCATAGAGCCGGTTCCAAAATGCGTCACGTGGACGCATTAAGCAGAGTTTCATGTCTAATGTTAGAAGATTCCTTACAACATATACTGCGGCAAGCACAGTTAGGTGACGAATGGGTTAGGGCCATGTTAAAGGTCGCAGGGCAAGAGAAGCATGAGGATTTTTACATTAAGCAGGGCATACTTTTTAAGGATCCAGTCAAGGAACATGTTGTTGTGCCAAGCTCAATGTAAGGTGAGATAATAAGGCTAGCGCATAAGCAAGGGCATTTTGCAGCCAAGCGTACGCAAGAAGCAGTAGAGAAACACTTTTATATTCCAAATTTACCTTCGAAAGCAGCACAAGTAGTAAAAAGTTGCATAGAACGCATAGTCTCTGAGAGCAAGCGCGGTAAAAAAGAAGGATTTCTTTCACCAATACAGAAGGAAGACAGCCCGTTAGGAAATTATCACGTAGACCATGTCGGGCCAATGGAAGCAACAAACAAACGCTATTGCTACATACTTGTAGTGGTAGATGGTTTCTCTAAGTTTGTATGGATTTACCCAACAAAAACAACAGGAGCCGATGTAGTCCTTGATAGGTTGAAAAAACAAGCAGCGAGTTTTGGTAATCCTAGGCGGATTATTTCAGATAGAGGGGCAGCGTTCACGTCAAATTCATTTAAAAAGTATTGTGGAGAGGAGAATATACAGCACCTTCTAATAGCGACTGGGGTTCCAAGAGGAAACGGTCAAGTAGAACGGATGCATAAAATTGTAGTACCAATGTTAGCCAAAATGTGTGGTGATAGTCCGAGCTCCTGGTAGAAACATATAGAGAATGTTCAGAAAACGATAAATAACACTGCGCCTAGGAGTACGGAAGTTTCACCATTCAAGCTGTTGACAGGTGTTGAAATGCGTATTCAAGGAATTCCAGATTTGCAGGAAATGTTAGAAGAGGAAGCCATTAAGCAATTTGAGGACGAAAGAGAGGATGTACGTAGGCAAGCCAAAGATAATATTGAGAACATTCAGGCTGAGAACCGGAAAACATTTAATCATAAAAGACGCGCCGATACAAAGTACCGTATCGATGATTTAGTAGCCATAAAGCGGACACAGTTTGGAACAGGTCTTATATTGAGACCAAAGTTTTTAGGTCCTTATAAGGTGACCAAAATTTTACGGCACGGTAGTTACGAGATCAGTAAAGTTGGGGAACATGAAGGACCGAGATCTTCCTCAACTGTGGCTGAGCAGATGAAGAGGTGGGAGCCATTGTCCGAGGCCGAACGATAGTCAGGATAGCCGAGTTGTAGGATAATAGTTAAGGCGGCGACTGTAGTTGATAGGTCAACGACATCTTTTTGTCAACCTCAGATAACAATAACTGGCAACGCCTACATGCGTCCCATTAATTACAACACTGATCAGTCACTTGCGCAAACCTTTCGCGTAGCTGCGAAGGTAACCGAAATATTCAAACGTTTTCAGTTGCAATTAGATCCGCGTCACGACAAGTAAAACGCCTCCAATACCGCGCCGGTAGTTCGAAAAGTGAACTTAATTACTTAAATTAAAACTTATTTCTAATCAACTTAACTTAACTTTATCTTAATTCTAACTTAATCTAAATATAATATAATAAACTGTTTGTGTTTAAATAACAATTCTCTAGCATTACTGGGAAAAAAGGGGGTGTAAAAAGGTAAGAATCTCCACATGTATATTTAATTTCCTGCAAGCCCTTACATGCTTGGTCATGAACTATACGGGGCCAGACTTCCCATCTCCTTTTCCTTTGTCATTCTCGCAACGCACATTCCAAGGTAACATATTTCAATGAAGTCTTACCCTATTAAATGGGAAGGTATCTCTAATTATTTTACTTTGATGATTTGTGGGATAGTAATTGTTTGTTTTCTATGTTTTTATGTTGTCTTCAGTGGCCCTGAGGAAGGTTACCGCAGTGTAGCCGAAATATATTGGCATAAAAAAACCGAAAAACTTTGTTTTTCAATTGGGTTTTTAGACCTTGAGCCGGCAAAAAATCAATATCTAATTATTATATTTTCAAAAATTCAGATTTAAATCCGATTTGGGATTGTGTAAGTCGAAATTCTTCCTTAGTCATAGCTACTTAGAGAAAGTTTGCATAGCAACGATATAGTTTCGAATAAGACCGATCGCATCTTAGGATAAATCCTCCGGATATCCAAGTGAGTCGCGATCGAAGTACTTTCGCATTGTTTTGGCAAAAGCCATACAGCTACAGCAGAATGGTGTGTCCAGTATATTGAGACGTATCGCATGGATTCCCATTGGAAAGATCCCAATTATTGTCCTGCCATCCACTTTCCTGCAAGAGGTGGTGTCCGCCCAACGCTTGCTGAACTGACTCGAGCCCCGTCTATGCAGGAGAAAACTATGGGCAGCCAGCGGAATTCCGAAATCCATCCAAACAGCCATTTTCATCCGATTAAGTTGTACCGATGCGGACTACGAGATCCGCTGGACAGTTGTCCGGGATATCAATATGGTCCTAGATAATCTTAATCATAAAATATTTCGATGTATTCGCAAGCGAGATCAGGCACTCCTGAACCACCCTCGATCCTAATAGCCCTTAATAGCAGCTTGGCTATGAGAGTAGATTTTAAATTATCTAACCGTAGTTGCACTGGGTAGCATTTCATCCACCGCGTCCTTAATGGCAGCAACTTATGATTGGAAGACGCTGCAGTGATCAGCCATGCTAAACTTGCGGTTTACATTTAGCTCTTGACACAAGACCTCCTTACCAACCTCTCCGTCCACATTCGAGTCATACGCGAACTAGCTAACCGGTTCCCTACCCCAGATGAGTCCTCTTCCCTATTCCTCTCTCGGGCCAATGACTGGGGTGAAGGTTTCACAGAGAGCGATGCTTATACAGTTGAAAACTTGAACCTAATTCTAAGCCATTTATCGGTTTATGTAATTTTGGATTTATTTTTTATTCTAACTTGGAAACCTCTCAATTTACGGTTTTAAGGATCTTTTAAATTTATTTGGTTTAAACTTTAAACTTATTTGAGCAAAGAGTCTAAAATCCGAGCCGCGTCATAGACTTCGTTTTAGTTTCTCAGCGGCTTATCCTTGAGTTACATACATATGTGTCATCGATTTTGTATTAATGTTTTATCAGTCTCTGTTCACAACAGACCGATGAGGCGTCTATAACAAATTGGTTACACTTCAAGAAGAAATCGATTTTCAATGACAATTGATAGCACGGCGATAACAAATCTATAACTTTTAGATTAAAAATCGATAGCTGTTTGGTACTATGTCGATTACTTTTTGCCAGATAATCGATATCTTTTGTCGGTCGGCGTGATGTGATGGTAGCGTGCTCCGCGTACCACACCGAATATACTGGGTTCACGCCCCGGGCAAAGCAACATCAAAATTTTAGAACCAAGTTTTTTCAATTAGAAGAAAAGAGGTCGCCCATCGGCAGGGTTTGGCAAGCACTTCGAGTGTATTTCTGTCATGAAAAGCTCTCAGTGAAAATTTACCTGTCTTGCAGATGCCATACGAAGTCGGCATAAAACAAGTAGGTCCCGTCCCACCAACTTTAGGGAAAAACAAAAAGGAGCACGACGCAAATTGGAACAGAAGCTCGGCTTAAAATCTCCTCGGAGATTATCGCGCCTTACGTTTATTTATTTTTTTATCGATATCTTTTCTATCATAAATCGATATCTTATCGATAGCATATTGACAAGTTTTTAATTACAAATTTATAACACGTTTAAAACAAATTGATAACTTATGGATAACAAATCAATAAATTTTCGATTGTATATTGTTGAATTTTTGATAAAGAATCGATAAGTTTTCGATATAATTCCGATGACAAATCTATAATTTTTGTTATCGATATCAAATTTTTTTATACCAGTAACTTTTCGATAAAGAATCGATAAGATTTCGATAAAAAACGACATATTTTCGAAAAATTATAATTTTTCGATAACGAATCTATGACTTTTCGATATTAAACCTATACATTTTCGATAAAATATCGATAACATTTGGATAACAAATCAACAATTTTTCGATAGTATATCGGTGATTTTTCGATAAAGAATCGAAAAAGGCTTTATACTTTCGATAAATTGTGTTATCGATAACAAAATGTAGTATTTCGGTAAGACATCTATAACACGTGCATACATTAGTAGCCGATAGCACAACTATAGCAAATTCTCATACCAACAAACTATGGTCCTTCAATGTTAGTGTTGCATGCAATATCATCAGTTCGGCCGGAGTATCGGAAACGCAAAAATAACAAAAATAACATGAAACAAAATCTCATGAAGTGTTAATCGATTAGAGGAATAAAATTTAAATTCTTAAGAATTTCATTCAAGTGAAAAGAAAGAAAACGGGAAAGGAAGACAAATTTTACATTGCTTATCCGCAAAATATTTAATCCAAACAAATAGTTTCCGCTCTATGTACCAGAACGACCATAAACCACATATGCCACACCTACAAAATATTTTTTGAAACAAAAAATGCCGATGAATCAAAAGGCATACGCAACAAAATCTATCAAAGGAATGCTCACGAGTAGCGACAAAAGAGGCAATGTTGTGCCATACGAGTAAATGAAAGTGCGGCAAGCATGAAAGGCGCAGAAGCAAAAGTAGCTAATGTGCACTTAAGTGTACGAACAAGTGCAAAAACGCGAGGTGCTAAAACATTGATTTGATATGCGCTTTTTTGATCGGATGAAGATGTTTACACATTTTTGTTTTTTGTAAACAGCTGAAGACAAAAACAGTAATAACGATGACAGTGCTGATGACTTCATTACAAACTCAAAATAGACCAGGTCTAGGCTTTTATGGTGTAATGAATATGTGGAATGTGCTTAATGCGCTGCTGATATGATCAGTCATCTACTTTGCCACAATATTCAAGGTATGTGAATATTTACAAACAATGTTGTTAGCATCTGCCTAGGCAAGCACTTGATTGATCATTGAAACTGAGTGGAGAGCTCGTGTCGGCACATGCTTTTGACATCCCTTTGGCAACAAAGGGTATATGAAGGCCTGGAGTGCTGTTAAACTTGCAACGGAAATTGTGTAAACAAAAAAGCGCATCAACATAAATGTTTTGAAATTGAAATTAAAAACGAATGATTCGCAGATTTGGCATTCTTGTTATACAGGGGGAAAAATGCTACATAAACAATGACCAAAGGATAGAATGTTGATGTGAAAAGACGAAGGCTGTCAACGAATAGGAAATATTAATGGATGTTTAGATTGGGTAAGCAAGTTTTGATTTCCAAAGAAATTGTTTAGCATAAACATGCCCAAGCTTGTATGTATGTGTGTATGTACATTAGGGTGGACCTATTAATAGATATAGGCAATAATTAAGATTTTTCTATGAAGACACAAAAATTCAAATAATTATGACAGTGGAAATAGGCTTTTTGACCATTATTGCTTAGTGAAATAAAACTCCACTATTTCGGCCCGACGGTTCGCTAAGCACCTTAGCTTCTTCAGGAGCGAAGCTGAATTTATTTAGTTATTTTTCTTTATTAACGTCGAGCCGAAATAGTGGAGTTTTATTTAGCTTTGCACAAAGCAAATAGTGGTCAAAAAGCCTATTTCTACTGTCGTAAACCATATAATTGACCGGTTATAATTTAATTCAAACAATTATTTTTGTTTCTTATCCCCAAAATCAATAATACCATCATACCAAAGAGGATAAATGGCGGAGCTCACGCCTGCAAGCGCCTAAGCCACTGAGCTACATAGTAGAGCTAAGCCCTAAACTCAGATACAAGCTGCCTGTCCTAACCACGGCTTAAGATCCAATAGGAGAAAAACTGATATATGTTTGCGGTGTGGTCAAGATCAAAGCAACAGTTTATGATGTTATGGACAACGGAAGTCCTAGAATGTTGCTTCCTTACAATCTCAGAGTAAAACTGGAGTCTCCGTGTCACCACACCGTAGCTTATCAATCTCTACATAGCAACTGGACAGGTCTTGCGTTCAATACCTGCCTGGAACAGCTTGCTAAACGTCAAAAAATATAAAAAAAAGTTGAAGAAAGTGAAAAGAAAAATTGCAAACAAAAATTTCGTTTGGGACGTTTATGTTGTAGGGATATGGTAGCGCTGTTTCAAAAGGGAATGCCTAAACAAAGTTTATATCCAATTGCGGCAATGGCGAAGAAAAAGAAGGTGTGGAAGTATATCTCTATATTTGTATTATGGATAATACTATAGTAGTATATAGGTATATATTTATGAACTGATTTATATATACGAGCAAGGGTTTGCCAAGTGAGCATCTAGCTTATGTAATTCTATTATATAAACAAGTTCCAATCAAAAAACGAAAACATATTTATAATTAAAAAAGAGTTCTTACACCAAATCTGATATGCATTAATCTCTTAAGCTTCTGTTAAGGCCATTTGTTACAATTTTATCTGACTTAAACTGTCACACAACAATGTCTACATGCAACATTTCTCACTTTGCTAGACAAAATATTCATAAATCACAATCTGAGGTAAGTAAGTACATACATACATACCTACCTACATATGTTATATATAAGTAAAAATAAATCTAACAATGTGGATAAGATACAATACAAATGAATTTATATTCTGATATTTGGAGTAACAGTAAAGCGACAGCGTTAATTGGACCAACTGTAAAGTGCACAAAACTTGTAAATCTTCTTAATAAAAGGAAATAAGTTAAACTTGAAGGAAAATACTAAATTTGTTTTGTTTAACTCTAACGCACACTTGCAGAATGGAAGGGCTTTTTGTTTTGTTAAGAGTTAACTTACGGTAAGTAAGGACGGGACTGTCTTCGGTTGTGCCGAAGACTTCATACCTTTCATGAATGGGGCTGAATAATAATCTTATCCCATTCGTAATCTCCAAATAATCGGCTGTATAAGATACGAAAAGTGAACAGATGTACATACCAAAGCGATTTTTAAGATAAATATAAAATAAAACAAATAAAGGTGTCTAAGTTCGGGTGTAACCGAATATTATATACTCAGCGTGCGCTTCAATTGTACATTTCATTTCAGATAAATTACTTTTCTACATAACACGTGGCACCTCCCGTTAAAAAAAAAAATGTCTCCTCATTTCCTCTTACAATCAAACTTGATAAGTGAAATATCATTGATTCAAAACTATTTCTTGCTAAGTTATAGCTTATTATTCTAGCCTACGGCCCTGTTAAACTTGTTTTATATCGAATTTGCCGTGGTCTTTAACCGATCCCGTCCATTTTTACTAGAAATAATTTCCGTGTGTACACAATTTCAATACGATATGTTAATTTTTCTTCCAGTTATGACCCCGAAACATAGAAAATTGCTTAGTCATAAAAAGGGCGGGGCCACACCCATTTTCAAAAATTTTAATGTTTTCCAATTTATTGTTATAAAGTTTTCGAAATTTTTATCAAGAGTCTCAATATCAGTCCACATGTCAAATTTCAACATTCTAGGTGTATTATTTACTAAATTATCAGTTTTTTTGTGTTTTCCAAAATTTTATATATATAAAAAGTGGGCGTGGTTATCATCCGATTTCACTCATTTTCAATACCAATCTATTCTGGGTCCAGATAAGCTAGTGTAATGGACGGACGGACGGACGGACGGACATGGCTCAATCAAATTTTTTTTCGATACTGATGATTTTGATATATGGAAGTCTATATCTATCTCGATTCCTTTATACCTGTACAAACAACCGTTATCCAATCAAAGTTAATATACTCTGTGTGCAAAGCACGCTGAGTATAAAAATAGGTAGGTACTTTGTGAGGATGCAAAGTTTAATGTTTTTTGTGGCCTGCATGAAATAGCTATGCCCATGAATCACTTATCTCAACAATATATGACACAAACCTAATGTTTTGATGAAATTTGAAGCTTCTAGTCGTATAAAATGGGGCAGTAATTACGAAAAACTTATCTGAATAATCGGTTGTGGGGGGTATATATACGACGGATGCCATCCGGTTTTTTAGAATAAAATATGTGCAGTATACGAAAGCATATGTGTGTTTTTGAAGCTTCAATCTGATAAATTGACGAAGATATCCTAAAAAAAACCTCTATTCTGAAAAATCGGAGGATATATGCTATAGTGGTCCGATCCGGCCGGTGGCGACAAATGTCTAATCGGACACCTAAATTTACTCGCTCGCCAAAATTTATCAAGATATCTCAAAAATTGAGGGACTAGTTTGCATACAAACAGATAGGCGGGCATGGCTAAATCAACTCAGCTCTTCATCCTGATCATTTTGGTATACTTATTATAGGTCTATCTATTTTCCTTTAAGGACTTACAATTTTGACATTCGTGGCAAATTTAATATACCATTTCATTTTCATAAAAGTTATAAAAATGTGTCATAAATGTATGAATTTAACCACCCGTGTCAGGTTAACTCTAGAGTTGAAAAGTTAACTTGTTCTTCTGCAATTGGGCCTAACTAGTTGAACAGCAATACAAATAAATCGAAAATGTTTTAAACCAAAGAAAACCAAACTTAAAAAATTTCGTATAATTTCAAAAGTAATGCATGCAAGAAGGCTTCGCGACAGGTATTTGTATGTTCGAATTTTAAAATATCGAAATGGTAATCATCTTCATACATTCGGCTTTAAGGCCGGATTTATTAAAGACTCTTTCCCAGTGACGGCCGCCGTGGAGTGGTGAGGCCCCTCGGCAGTGATTTGGCAAACACTCCGAGTATATTTCTGCCATGAAAATCTTCTTAATGAAAACTCATCTGCCTTGCAGATGCCGTTCGGAGTCGGCATAAAACATATAGGTCCGGTCCAGCCTATTTGTAGGAAAACAAATTAAAATAACGAGCAGTATGCAAACTGGAAGAGTAGCTCGGCGAAAACTCTGTTCGGAGGTACATATATCGCGCCAGTGCTTTGGTATACAAATGTGTTCAATGAATCAGTTTGGTACCGTCTTGATACGCAGAGTTTGGGGAAAAAAATTTGAAACTAGCTTGTACGAAAAATGACTAAAAAACACAAACAATAAGACGAACAGAAATAAAATGGATATATGGTTGTAGATTGCGAGTGAACAAAAAAGCAATAACTAGCCTTAATCTTAAGAGAAGAAGAAAATGTAAAGTGAACCATTAACACATTCGAACAAACAAGATGTCACCCAAGCGCTTTTTAGAATAGAATATAATTGTTTGAGGTAATTCACTAGTACCTATACATCTATTGCGCCCTCTTCCCTTCACTAAACCCCGACCAAGCCGAGCACCCTCAGAAAACAACTCTATTTAAAATTCTTTTAAAATTTTAGGGCCTTGGCAATGTCGCCCTAACGTCCGTTTACACCATATTTAGCTTGACTGGAAATAAAAAGAACTATAGAGAATTGAAAAAGAAAAGGAGAAAGAGACTGAGAAAGGGATAGATTTAAACGAATATAGAGAGATAGGAATAGATGAGGAAAAGACGAAAATTGAGAAAGGGATGCAGAGTATGAGAAAGGCAGAGGGAGGAGTGAATAAAAGGATAAGGAAAAGGGGGAGAGGGGAGGCGGGAGAGTAAGAGGTAAACACTTCTTGAAATTAAATAGATATACCAAAGTAGGAGCAGAACACCATCTGCCGGGCCTGCTAGTTAAATATACTTCGCAAGTATGTTATACGTACCATACTTACATACATGCGTATATACTTATCCTAATGTACATACATATATATACCAACGTCGACGTCTTATGGTGTTAATTGCTTCTAGCTTTCACCACCCGTCATAACTTACCTATAAAGAAAAGGAAATTATGGAAATTAATTAATTAAACTACATACAGTTTGCAACAACACTAAACAAATTTAGATATACATATGAAAGTGATGGAAAAAATAATAGGGCCATTCCTATGTTCTATTTATGTAGATTTTAATTTTATTTTGTTACAACCAACAGATAAATCACTGTGCTGAATGGTGCCTTGCTTACTAAAAACGTTTGACATAGCAGGCTAAGCACCTGTAAAAAACAACATTTCTGGCTGCTTTGTTATTTTTAGTTGGAAAAAGTAATAGGGGCAAAATCAATTTCGTCGTTTTCGCAATTAGTGTTGCAAACATAGTCGGGACAAAACGAACGCGACCGAACGTTATTTGATTGCAAATCCCATTTAGCTTAATAAAATAAAAAAATTAAAATAATTAAAAAAAAATTTTTTAGTTAAACGGTTTTATTGAAAACAATATTTACATGATATAATAAAAATACGAAAAGCTAGAAAATAATTAGGTAGGTCCTAGGTACTAGTCATCACACTCCTTATCAATCTAGGGCGTTGATCAGACAATTAAATAAAAGCGTTGGGCGCGTGAAATTTCTAAAAATGTGAGGCGTAGCATAACCTGATTAAGGTTCAGTTGGTTTTACTTATGACTATCAATAGAAATATGACGCGTCCAACGCTTTTATTTAATTGTCTGATCAACGCCCTAGATTGATAAGGAGTGTGATGACTAGTACCTAGGACCTACCTAATTATTTTCTAGCTTTTCGTATTTTTATTATATCATGTAAATATTGTTTTCAATAAAACCGTTTAACATAAACATTTTTTTTTAATTATTTTATTTTCAAGTTTTAGTCTTTATTTAATTACCTATTATTCTCATTTTATTTAGTTCATTTAGTAACTCATTATTACAAGGACTCTTTCCTAATCTAAGTCCTCAATACATAATCCTTCCAAAGACTTTACTCGACTCTGCGCCACGTATGCTTGTCCCTCCTCCAACTCCAAAATATTTTGATGTCACTTCTACTGGACTGTATGCAATATTTGTTCCAAATATGAGCCAAATCGGGCATCATAGGTCGCTTTCTATTCATGTATGTATTATGTGTTCCAAATATGGACCAAATCAAATCGGACCACAAATACGATTTTTGTGAATATCTAGAGCCTTGCGCCACCTAGCGGCGATTTTTTTGATAGGTCGCTTTCTATTCTTGTATGTATTATGTGTTCCAAATATGGACCAAATCAAATCGGACCACAAATACGATTTTTTTTTTACAGGTCGATTTATATTCGTGCATGTATTACGTGTTCCAAATATGAGCCAAAGCGGACCACAAATGCGAATTTTGCGAATATCTAGATCCTTGCGCCACCTAGCGGCGATTTTTATACTCAGTTGAGCAGAGCTCACAGAGTATATTAACTTTGATTGGATAACGGTTGGTTGTACAGGTATAAAGGAATCGAGATAGATATAGACTTCCATATATCAAAATCATCAGTATCGAAAGAAAATTCGATTGAGCCATGTCTGTCCGTCCGTCCGTCCGTCTGTCTGTTAACACGATAACTTGAGTAAATTTTGAGGTATCTTGATGAAATTTGGTATGTAGGTTCCTGGGCACTCATCTCATATCGCTATTTAAAATGAACGATATCGGACAATAACCACGCCCACTTTTTCGATATCGAAAATTTCGAAAAATCGATAAAGTGCGATAATTCATTACCAAATACGGATTAAGCGATGAAACTTGGTAAGTGAGTTTAACTTATGACGCAGAATAGAAAAATGATAAAATTTTGGACAATGGACGTGGCACCGCCCACTTTTAAAAGAAGGTAATTTAGAAGTTTTGCAAGCTGTTATTTGGCAGTCGTTGAAGATATCATGATGAAATTTGGGCGGAATGTGACTATTATTACTATATGTCTGCTTACTAAAAATTAGCAAAATCGGAGAACGACCACGCCCACTTTTTAAAAAAAAATTTTTTAAATTTAAATTTTAAAAGAAAACTTAATATCTTTACAGTATACAAGTAAATTATGCCAACATTCAACTCCAGTAATTATATGGTGCAACAAAATACAAAAATAAAAGAAAATTTCAAAATGGGCGTGGCTCCGCCCTTTTTCATTTAATTTGTATAGGATACTTTTAATGCCATAAGTCGAACAAAAATTTACCAATCCTTGTGAAATTTGGTAGAGGCTTAGATTCCAGGACGATAACTGTTTTTTGTGAAATAGGGCGAAATCGGTTGAAGCCGCGCCCAGTTTTTATACACAGTTGACCGTCTGTCCTTCCGCTCGGCCTTTAACACGATAACTTGAGCAAAAATCGATATATCTTTACTAAACTAAGTTCACGTACTTACCTGAACTCACTTTGTATTGGCGTAAAAAATGGCCGAAATCCGACTATGACCACGCCCACTTTTTCGATATCGAAAATTACGAAAAATGAAAAAAATGCCATAATTATATACCAAATACGAAAAAAGGAATGAAGCATGGTAATTGCAATGGTCTATTGACGCAAAATATAACTTTTGAAAAAAAACTTAGTAAAATGGGTGTGACACCTACCATATTAAGTAGAAGAAAATGAAAAAGTTTTGCAGGGCGAAATCAAAAGCCCTTGGAATCTTGGAAGGAATACTGTTCGTGGTATTACATATATAAATAAATTAGCGGTACCCGACAGATGAAGTTCTGGATCACCCTGGTCCACATTTTGGTCGAAATCTCGAAAACGCCTTCACATATACAACTAAGGGTCACTCCCTTTTAAAACCCTCATAAATACCTTTAATTTGATACCCATATCGTACAAACACATTCTAGAGTTACCCTGGTCTACGTTTATGGCGATATCTGGAAAAGGAGACCACATATAGAACTAAGGCCCACTCCTTTTTAAAATACTCATCAACACCTTTCATTTGATACCCATATCGTACAAAAAATTCTAGAGTCACCCCCGGCCCACCTTTATGGCGATATCTCGAAAAGGCATCCACCTATGAAACTAAGGCCCACTCTCTTTTAAAATGCTCATTAACACCTTTCATTTGATACCCATATCGTACAAACAAATTCTAGAGTCACTCCTGGTCCACCTTTATGGCGATATCGCGAAAAGGCGTCCACCTATAGAACTAAGGCCCACGCTCTTTTAAAATACTCATTAACACCTTTCATTTGAAACCCATATCGTACAAACGAATTCTAGAGTCACCCCTGGTCCACCTTTATAGAACTAAGGCCCACGCCCTTTTAAAATACTCATTAACACCTTTCATTTGATACCCATATTGTACAAACGCATTCTAGAGTCACCCCTGGTCCACGTTTATGGTGATATCCCGAAAAGGCGTCCACCCATAGAACTAAGGTCCACTCCCTTTTAAAACAGTTATTAACAGCTTTCGTTTGATACCCATATTGTACAAACGCATTTTAGAGTCAACCCTGGTCCACTTTTATAACGATATTCCGAAAAGGCGTCCACCTATAG
The DNA here is from genome assembly GCF_040869045.1 of Eurosta solidaginis. Classification (NCBI taxonomy): domain Eukaryota; kingdom Metazoa; phylum Arthropoda; class Insecta; order Diptera; family Tephritidae; genus Eurosta; species Eurosta solidaginis. The sequence goes on from NC_090323.1 coordinate 170,848,691, forward strand.
AACTAAGGCCCACTCCCTTTTAAAATACTCACTAACACCTTTCAATTGACACCCATATCGTACAAACAAATTCTAGAGTCACCCCTGGTCCACCTTTATGGCGATATCTCGAAAAGGCGTCCACCTATAGAACTAAGGCCCACGCTCTTTTAAAATACTCATTAACACCTTTCATTTGAAACCCATATCATACAAACGAATTCTATAGTCACCCCTGGTCCACCTTTATGGCGATATCTCGAAAAGGCGTCCACCTATAGAACTAAGGCCCACGCTCTTTTAAAATACTCATTAACACCTTTCATTTGATACCCATATTGTACAAACGCATTCTAGAGTCAACCCTGATCCACCTTTATGGCGATATCCCTAAATGGCGTCCACCTATAGAACTATGGCCGACTCCCTCTTAAAATACTCTTTAATACCTTTCATTTGATACACATGTCATACAAACACATTCAAGGGTTACTCTCGGTTCATTTTCCTACATGGTTATTTTCCCTTATATTGCCACCATAGCTCTCAACTGAGTATGTAATGTTCGGTTACACCCGAAATTAACCTTCCTTACTTGTTTTTCTTATTATTGCATTGTCATCGGGTTCTGAACTATATTCCAAGTTTCAAGCTTGTAGCTTATCGGGAAGTTACTTAAATTTCAATTACAAGATTCGTTCACAACGGCCGTGCATGCGGCCGTGCAGCCTGTCAACTCAAGCTAAATAAAACCGTTTAAAAAAACAAAAAACCGAAATGGGACGAGGCAAGTACTGTTTGAAAAGTGAGAAACAGCCCACAAAAAGGTTAAGAAATATGGGGAAACAATAAGTTATATAGAGGAAGTTATGAGCTGATCAAAAAATATGGTATGTAATGCAAAGGAGGAAAGAGAAAAACCACGTCTCATTTCGATCATTTGCTTATAAGAGAGCAAGAAATTACCCGTTTTTGTCTTCCAACGACATCAAGAAGCGACTCAATGCTTCTGTAACAAGTACGACAAGTCGGAATAGACTACGCGAAGCTGGTTTGAGTGGAAGATGTGCTAGAAAAGTTCCACTTTCGAGCAAAAAGAACATAGGCCAACGGATACAGTTTGCGCATAGGTACGTTATCAGGGTAAACTGGAAAAATGTCCTTTGGTCTGATGAAACGAAAGTGAATTTGTTCGGCTCTGTTGGCAGAATATTCGTTCGACGCCCGCAGAACAAAGAATTCAATCCCAAATATACCCGGAAGACAGTTAAACACGGTGGTGTTTCCATAATGATATGGGGCTGTTTTCGGCGTCTGGAGTTGGGCCAATTTTTGGGATACGGGAAAAGATGTGCGCTGCGGAGTATCTCATCATACTTGATAATGTGATATTACCTTCTGCAGAAGATAATATACCACTAAAATGAGAATTCATACAGGACAACGATCCGAAACATGCATCACGGATTGTCACGTACTGGTTTGCACGCAATAATGTTGCTCTTCTGGATTGGCCAGCGCAGTCGCCGGATCTCAACCCCATAGAACATCTATGGGGAGTGCTGAAAAGGTTACCCGGGGCGCTAAAATTGAAAAATAAAAGAGAGCTGTGGGCGACAATAAAGGAGGATTAGTATTTAATATCCGTCCAGATTTATGCTGACTTAGTTAACTCCATGCCGCCGAAATGTAAGGAATTGATAAGAAATAATGGCGGTACAACATAATATTAGCAAGAACCCGTGGAAGGTTCGAAAATCAAAAGTAACTAAGAAATAATGTAATTTTTTATATTTGTTCCTATAATTATTTCCAGGTCTTATTACTGTAAATATTCACAGCTGTTTGAAAAACAAAAAATTTTAGTGGAAAACGACCTAATAGTGACTGAATTGCCTAGTTTAAACATTATGTTATGTTAAATAGTTTGTATTTTATCCGGTATGAGTAAAGAACTAAAAACTTCAAAATTAACCCTGTGCCCCTATTATATTTTCCAACACTTATATTCAAACATACAATTAACATATTGGTTAGGTTAGGTTAGGTGGTAGCTGCTCTGATAAGGATAGCTCACGTGGACAACACGAAGGTCCGTTGTGATACCACTTACACCAAAAATAACGGTGGCTTAGATCTAGCTACTTAGAGAATCGTTGGGTAGCAACGATAAAGCTCCGACATATTGGTTAAAATAAACATACATTATTATGCGTTTTTTCACTTTGAAGCCTTGGGATTCCATCGCACTGCAGTTTATTCTTTGTATACATCATTATTTCCCACATTTTTGCAACACCTTATATTTAGTTTTGAACCATTTAATAGTTGTAAACTTTAATTGAATATACCATACTTAGTTAGTTAATTATACTAGTACATTTCAAATAATACCAATGCGGCAATAAAAAAAATTTTGGCGGCATTATTCTTACAATTCTAATTTAACAGTACACCTGTGGAAGTAATTACATTTTCTCATATAATTTTTTTAGCAACGCATTAAGTATACGTTTGTAGCTTGTTGGACATACGAAAGATAATCGCGAATATTGTTGTAAGTTACAGTCATAATTTTTTATGAAAAACCAAAAAGCCATAAATACGTTATTTTATTGAAAACTAACCAATTACAAGCAAGCATATCCCTTACACATAAAAATACGGTTACTGTTGTATAAGCAAAATAAATTTTAAATAATTTTTTATACACACTGACAAGTGGAGCCTTATATTAGCTTATTAAAAAAATCGGAGATATACATCAAAGTGTTTTTATTTAGTATTTTTCTAGCTTACTATATATATATATATTAGGGCGGGTCGATTTATAAATCGCTCATTGCTCTGTGAATATCGTATTCTAGGGATCAAAATAAGAAACTTTGCCGAAGGAACCATACCTCTAAAAGGAATTCTGATGTCCTCCCCCCCCCCCCCCCCAGGTAAGGGTAAATTTTGAAAAATCCCACTTTGACCCATTTAGAGTGCTCCAATCGAGTCCAATTGTCATCCCCCCTCCCCCCTGGGGGTTCACCATACAAACATTTAAAAAAATCGCCGGTTTTGCACTTTACATGCGGGTCGGGACTCCAAAGTTAGTGGGGGTCGGTCATACATTTGGACTCGATTGGAGCACTCTAAATGGCAGACCCCCACTAACTTTGGAGGCCCGACCCACCGATGCCAGTGGCAGACCCCCTGGAACCCCCCTGGGGGTTCACCATACAAACATTTCAAAAAATCGCCGATTTTTTCATGTAAAGTGCAAAACCGGCGATTTTTTGAAATGTTTGTATGGTGAACCCAAAGGAGGGTTCCAGGCGGTGTGCCACTGGCATCGCTGGGTCGGGCCTCCAAAGTTAGTGGGGATCGGTCACACAGTTGGACTCGATTTAAGCACTCTAAATGGGTCAAAGTGGGATTTTTCAAAATTTACCCTTACCTGGGGGGGACATCAGAATTCGTTTTGTTCGGCAAAGTTTCTTATTTTGATCCCTAGAATATGATTTTCACAGAGCAATGGGCGATTTTTTTGCCTCCCCACAAATCGACCCGCCCTAATATATATATAATAATGGTAATCTGCAAGAAAAAATATGGTGCAGAAGTTGGCATTTACAGCGTTATTCGCGTCAACCATTCGTGTGCTGCTGCAGAACCTTGATACAATTGTTTGTTATAAAAAACTGAAGAGTTCATTGAACAGCTGAAATGACATTATATAAAACATATTTATACCCTGTACTTGCACAGGGTATTATGCCTTTGATTGGATAAAAGTTGGTTGTACAGGTATAAAGGAGTCGATTCCATATATCAAAATCATCAGTATCGAAGAAAAATTTGATTAAGCCATGCCCGTCTGTTAAAAGGATAACTTTTGCAAATATTGAAATATCTTCAACAAATTCGGTATGCGGACTTACCCAGAAGAGATTGGTATTGGAAATGGCCGGACTAGGACGATAACAACGCCCACTTTTTCGATATCGAAAATTTATAAAAATAGAAAAATTGAGATAATTCAAAAACGTATACCGCTAATGACATTTGGTAGGTGGATGTGTTTTATGACGCAAAATATAAATTCCATAAAATTGTGGAATATGGGCGTGGTACCACCCACTTTTAGAAGAAGAAAATTTGGAAGTTTAACGAGCCGTAAATGAAAAACTGTTAAAAATATTACATTGAACTTTGGTAGAGACACTATCCTTGCCAAATTATATAGACTGAGTGAAGATAATCAAAATCTGTTAAAGACCGCGCCCACTTTTCAAAAAATCTAACCTTAACAAAATCTAACCTTAACTCTATGGTATTTAACTGTTTTTGACTGATATTCCACTTCAGTAGTGGTATGGTTGAGCTAAGAGCAAAGGTTAGGTTTGAAAATGCGTGTGACAAGCAACTTTTTGTTCATCTTTCCAAAATACTTTTAATGCCATAAGTCAAACAAAAATCTCACAATTCAAACGAAATTCGGCATAAACATTTTTTTTATAGCTACAACTGTTAAACTGCATTTTTACCCGCTCAATTTCACTAGTGGTAGCCTCTGTATCATTTTTGCTTCTTTTGAACGAAAATGAGGTCATAATAGAATCATATATGTATGTATTATTGCGCTGCCTTATAACACTACAAACAGCATCAACGTTTCAAGTGAACAGCTCTTCGATTTTACGAGAACTTAGACTTTCTTACTTGTTTTTATACTCACCTGAGCAGAGCTCACAGGGTATATTAATTTTGTTCGCATAACGGTACACCGTAACAGCATAAACTAATCGATATATATATAAATATCAATATATCAAAATGATCTGGGCGAAGAAAGAAATTCATTTAGACATATCCGTCCGTCCGTCTGCCCTTAAACACGATAGCTTGAGTAAATTTTGAGATACCTTAATGAAATTTAGTATGTAAGTTCCTGGGTTCGCTATTTAAAATAAACGATATCGGACTATAACCACGCCCACTTTTTCGATATCGAAAATTTCGAAAAACAGAAAAATTTATGCATATTGGAACAATTTTCCATCATCCCTTGTCAAATTTGGCTTGCAGACAAACCGGTTTCGGCTTTGTGCTTCCTTCAGTGTCATTTTTGATATTGTCTCCAAACCAAATTTGGAAGGACGGAAATTCGTTCCAATATACATCAGTTTTTGTGATTGGTTTGTGCACTTTCAACTTGAGAATTCCTGAAGTCTGTGTTTTAAATTATGAAAAAATAGAAGCTTAATTGACGAAACTTTTGACAAAAATTGCCGCTGTTCACTGCTGTATATTAGAAAAAGTAATTGATTATCCCATTAATATTGAAATACTTCAGATAGCTGTTTAATTAAATAATTGAATTATAAAAACTAGCGTGATTTTTGTAACTTGAAAAAATAAATTATACAACTTTTTAATGCAAACCATAAAGACAATTAACTTCGTTAAAAAACAAGAAAAAATTTAGCCACTGTTTATTATACGCAAATAAATGCCACTTTCGTCACTTATTCGCAATCATTATTCCCACCATTCTAAAATAACACTTAAAAGCTCAATAAATAGCAGATTAATTACAGGCAACAAACAACGGCTTCAACACCATCCGAGATCACATCACAGCAAGACTCAGATCACAGCTAATGCAACGGCAGAGTAGTAGCCACTTTAACACCCCAGATTAGAATCAATGAAATCTTCTTTGAATAAAAAAAAACGATGCAGCTTGCACTGAGAGAACAAATAAAAATCTAAAAACAATAAAATCCGAAGTGCCACATATCATAGAAGGAGTTTGCGTCATGATTCAAACCACAAAATGAAATTGAATGTGTTCAAGTGCACAAGTACTTAAGTATGTAGTGTGATCTGCACAGCAAGCACCACATAAGCAATGAGGAATACATAAACAAACTCTTATTGTTTCATGAGTACTTTCTGCAGTGAAATTTATAGTCAAGTTATATAAATTTAATAAAAAGGAAAATAAACAATCAAAAGTGCAAATCAAAATCAACAGCAGATCATGTGAGGAGAAGAAAAAGTGGTAGTAAACATGTAGTGGTACTCCTATTGAAGACACCTCCGAGACGACCCTTGCTTTCAGTTTGCAATTACATTCTACGAATTCTACTTAATGTTGCAGCAGCAGATCTCCGCAGTAACATAACAGACGGCAGAGATCATCGTATCGATCAACAACTTCAGCACAAACTGAGGCAAGTTAACTGAGTTGTTGTTTGGTTAAGAGAAGTTGGAAAAAGGCTGTAAAGTGGATGAACAGGTTTTAAATTTTACAATTCCGACATTCTGTGCCACAAGTTGTTGCACGTTTGTATGTTTGTGCTTTTGTGTGTAGAACTTAATGGGGATTATATTTAACATTACTCGCATAATATTACGATTGGATTACATAAGATATGGTAAGCTGATGATCTCATAAAACGGAAAAACACGTAATTTGTAATGCGAGTGATTGAATGGGCTTTGAGGTTATGATAAAATTTCTGATTGCTATAAAGGCACATAAATGAGGAATAATATTAAAATTATTCATTTTGGCAATCAATTTTTACTGATTTTTGCTTTGGTTGGTTGAAGACGGCTTGATCTATGAGGTATTCCTGCTTTCTACAGGGGAGGGAGAGGGCCCACACAAAGTTGGGGAATATAGGTGAAGGGAAACATGACCTCGCTTGATATTTATACATTCCTGCAGAAAGTAATCGTTAGGAAGGGTAGCTCTTTTTTTTTCTAGCCATTTGGTTAAGAATCAATAACTAGTAAGTATAAAAATAGTCCGAGGTTAGGCAGACATCAAATCTGTATACATAATCTAGAGATTCAATACCTTAAAAGTTCAACTGAGCACTTGTCTCTCTCTTTATGTGAAGAGAGGTTGGTTGACCAACTGTTCCGAGGGTCACCAGTCCGAAAGGAGGCGGTAATAAGCAACTGCATTTCAAATTCAGTTCGTGTTTGCTCACTCTTGGGAAATGATCTGCATAACACTGCCCAAGTATCTCGTTATGTCTTGACCCTGATAACTCAAAAATGGCTCATTGCAATGGAAATCGAGGTCAGACATACGTCGACATTCAGTCGTTTGTATTGGAAGTGAAACAAGCCGATTACTGACCGAGAAGCTTTTGTATTTACTTTAAGCATCACATCTACACGTATAGCATCACATCCACAGCATTCTCATTTGCGGCGACTTCTATCCGGATGACGCTGCAGTAGTCGGCCGCCCTAAAATTGTTGAGTTTACCCTGTTAAAGTATTCAAATCTGATTTGTCTCATTGTGATACAGCTTACATGAGAGAGTTTATACTCCCCTTTTTCAGAAAGTGATGCTGAAATGCCGTCTAATTAATGAATTATTTGTCATACTTTAACTTAACTGATCGTGCTCTTGTGATCGTGGCCTCTCTGTAGCTAGTAGGATTAAAGACTGGTTAGAACAAGTTTTGATCATTAGGTCGTATGGGCGCTTTTTAAAATTCCCATTAGGTAGTTCGAATTTGGCAGCGAATTATAAGGCAAGTTTCGTGCATTTGGAAGGTTGAGGATTTGCACTGTCGTAAGTTAAATCGAATATTGAGATGTTCTTTCGTGAATGAGAACTCGCTCACGAATTTTAGGGGCAATTCGCCCCCAAGCCTGACGGTGAACATTGGATAGAAATTTTAAAGCCAATTTCCAGGCGAAATTCGTTGTCGTATTCGTTGTCAAATTGTCTGGCGAGTTTCGGAACAAGCTTCCAAGGAAATTTTGAAGCACATTTACTGGCGAATTTCAATCTGAATTTGTTTTTCTGCAAAATCTAAAAATTATTTATATTCGTAATTCGCTGGCTGATTTTATAGACATTCCGAGGATAGAACTTAATATGAGCTTTCGGAAAGTTTCAGGCAAACGAGACAAATAGTGAAGAAAACTCACAAAAACTTTTCAAGAGAACTTCGAAGTTTCCTGGAAGAAAGAATTAAATATCGAAAATTACGGGCAAAATTTAAGGCAAGATTTTAGACGATACCGTGAAACTTTGCGTCGTAGTATCTTCCTTTGAATAAAAATGGGAAATACGTCATAACGTTTGAATATGTAACTAAATCACTCCAGAATGGTGGGGTTTATTTGGACAAAACTTGACACACAGATAGCCAAGGAAGGGGACGGCAGGCTTTCTGGGGGAAAGTTACTTTTACGTTCTTTTTTTTACCATTTTTGTGACTCTATCATGACGTAATAGCTGGGAAATCGCCCATATGTCTAGTAACTTAAAAGGATCTAATGGATATATTTTTTCTGAGGGGAGGTCAAAGGCACCCGAAAGATAACCAAAAATGTTTGTTAGTTGTTATTACTCTATGAATGTTGACTTTTATCAATGACATTTTTCATATAAGCAATATCCCATAGGGAGCTTGAGGCTTTAGCAATTCTGTAAAGTGAGCATTTGCACGCTTCTCGAATATTTCGAGTTAATTTCGGAACATGCCTAGCGATCACTTCCGGATACTATCAGGACCGCTCGAGATCGTTTCGTGTCAGGGAAACCTACACGCCTAGTTCGCGGTTGTTTTTGGGGATAATTTCTTGAAACGTATCATGAGTGCATGTCTACTCCGTGGCTGTTTTCAAAGTCGTGTTGGTAGTATGTTGGGACAGTTTCGGAATTGTGTCACACAGAGTATATTAACTTTCGTAAGATAACGCTTGGTTGTACATGCATAAAGGAATTGAGATAGATATAGACATCCTTATATCAAATCATCAGTATCGAAAAAAAAAAATTTGATTAAGCCATGTCCGTTCGTCTGTCCGGCTGTTAACAAGATAACTTGAGCAAATATTGAGATATCTTCAGTAAATTTGGAACTCGGCCGTATCTGGACCCAGAATAGATTTTTATTGAAAATGAGTGAAATGGGATGATAACCACGCCCGCTTTTTATATATATAAAATTTTGGAAAACAAAAAACCTGATTATTTAGTAAATAATACACCTAGAATGATGAATTTTAATGTGTGAGCTGATATTGATACTATTGATAAAAATTTGAAAACATTTTTGAAAATGGTCCTAGCACCGCCCAATTCTGATAAAATCAATTTTACAAATATTATTAATCATAAATCAAAACCCGTTAAACCTATCATAACGAAATTCGGCAGATGGCTGGCCTTTTTTGCTTCGAAGAACAATTACTGAAAACGGTTAAAGACCACGCCCACTATTATATAAAAGGTCGTGGACGAATATAATTAGCTATATATATGCAAAAAAGAGTTTCATATTAATTATATTTCTTTTCCCGAGTGGAATTATAACAAAAAATAGGGAAAACTTCAAATTTTTGAAAATGGCATGGCACCGCCCCTTTTCTGACTGAGCAATTTTCTATGCTTAGGGAGCCATAACTCGAAGAAAAATTATCGGATCATGAAAATATTGGGTACACATATTTTCCTTATAGCAGGATATAAAAAAAGTGGACGGGATCGGTTAAATAATACGCCCACTTTTATATAAAAGAAGAGGGTCGTAGGCTAGAACAATAAGCTATATCTTAGCGAAAAATAGTATTTAATCAATGGTATTCCACTCACCAAGTTTTATTGTAAGAGAAAGACATTTTTTTTAAATAGACGGTGCCACGAGTTATGTAGTAAAGTAATTTATATGAAATGAACTGTACAACTGAAGCTCCGGGTGAGTAAATAATGTTCGGTTGACCCGAACTTAGACACTTACTTGATTTTTAGATCATTTTGGGATTGTTTCGGTACTCAGGGATGTTTTCGCTTCATTTCTTATTGTATAACAATACATAAGCTCTTTAATGTATGTATTTAAATGTGCGGGTGGTTCCTGCTGACCGTTAGCTTTCAATTTTTTTTACTTGCACATATGAAAACATCGTGTTCTAGCCATTAATCTTCGTCATGAATCGAAAGCAGCCGCACACAAACCAGAAAAGTCGTTACAAATACAAAAAAAAAAAGCTGCCGAAAAACATTAAACCCACGGCAGCAAGGAACATTTTTAAGAAACGTTTTTATTTACTACAATAACATTTTTTAGGTAGATAAGCAACGCTCTCATGCAAAGTAATAAAAATGCAAAATGTACGTTTTTTCTTAAGTTGTTATGCAATTTTATTTGCGAACAAATTACATGTTTTGATTTTATTCTTAAAAGTATAAGAACGACTGTCATACATACTGTCAAGGAGGTACATTTTAAATGTTTGTAAATTTGTATTTTTTAAGTACTACAAAATACTAAAAACAATTTTATCTCAGGTTTTTTTTTTTTTTTTTTGCATGGAGATTCATGCTAGTAAAGTCTACACGTTTTTGTCATAATTTTTTATGCGCTTTTGTACTCCTCAAATGTAGTTTGATTTTTATTTTCCAAATTTTACTATTTTTAATGTATTTGTTATTTGTTATTCGTTTTTTGTTCTTTGTTTTCGAATTAGATGCCGATTTAAAATTGCTACATTGTCAATAATCGTGATACTTTTATCATAAGTATTCAATGTTATGATAATAATATAATTTTTATTGGCTATAAAGATGCACAAGATATAAATTTTCGCTATCAAAATTTGGATAGAAGAAATGTGCGTCTTTCGCAGATCTTAGTTAATTTCGGAACTTTTCAGGATAATCGTCAGATTATTCTAAAATGTTTTAGTGATAATTTCGTGAATATTTGGGAGCTATCCTTGGGGTTTTTTCAGGACTCTTTCAGGATTGTTTCGATGTTTCAGCACAATTCCAGAACACTATCGGGATCAAAATGACACTATTAAGAAGTTATTTCGATAACTTCGAGACTATTTTGTAATAATTTCGTGATTTCGTTCGGAATTTGCAAATGTCTTCGGTATTATTTAAGCACTTCGGGATTTTCTTCAGGGTTACTTCTCGCGATTTTGTCCCAAATAATTTCGGGTCTATATCGAAACATTTTTAGGGGATATTTTCGGAACTGTTTTCGAAAACATTTGGAGACTATTTCGTGACCATTTCCAAATCATCATGGGAATGACTTCTGATCATTCCTTGATATTTTCCGGGCTATATTTTTATCACTTTGGGACAGTTTAGTGTTTGTTTTGGAACAATCTTGGAACCTGTTAGAAATATTTATTATTCAAGAATTGTTTTGGAACCACCTTGGAGTTGTTTTCGGTTCTATCTTTGAACTCATTCGAGATGTCTTTGAATTATTTCGGAACCATTTTGAGGTTCGTTTTGGGATTACTTCAGGAGCGATTTGGGCCGTTTCGGTGTTGTTTTCGGGAGTATTTTGTACAGCTTTGGAAGTGCCTTTAGAATCTTTTCGAAATTTCTACTAGATGGTTTGGAGAATTATTGCGAGGCTGCTGGAAGATAATTTCAGAACTATTTAGAAACTCATTCGATAATTATCATTTCGAGGTGTTTTGGAATCCCTGTGAAACTTTTTAAAGATAGTTTTAGACAAGTTTCGAATTAATTGGGGATCGTTCAGCATTGTTTTATGGATCATTATAAATTCGGTACACTAGTTTAGAACAATTTGGAACTGTTTTAAAATGTTTCAATATCAATATCCTGTTCCGAAACTATATCCGACTCATTTTGTGATAATATGCAAAACATTTCGGGATTGCTTTTGATATTTTTCAGTCACTGTTTATGGTTCATTTCGACGTTCTTTCAAAATTGCTTTTGGTACAGTTTCGGTTGTTCCAAGTATAATATCTGAAATGTTTCGGAAACGTTTCTTAATTGTTTGTAAAACTTTCTCGAGTATTCGATTTTTTTCGAAAACTTTTTTGAGGTTGTTTAAACTCATAAAAGTTTTTTCTTAAAATAAATAAATAAATTTAAGGCGCGATAACCTCCGAAGATATTTTAGGTCGAGCTTCTCTTCTAAATTGCGTCGTGCTCCTTCCTACAAATTGGCAGGACGGGACCTACTATTTTTATGCTGAATCCGAACGGCATCTGCAGGTCAGATCACTGAGAGCTTTTCATGGCAGAAATACACTCGGAGTGCTTGCCAAACACTGCCGAGGGCAACCCCGCTTAGAAAAATTGTCTTCTAATTGAAAAACTTCTTTCTAAAATTTGATATTGCTTTGCGCGGGGGTGAACCCATGATCTTCGGTGTGGTAGGGGAAGCACGCTACCATTAAACCACGACGACCGCCGTAAAATAATAGCAGAATTTAACTGACGAAACTTGCAGCTGCCAGTTCTAATGGCTGCTTTATACTGAAGCCCATTCAACTTTGCCTTCTTTCTCTTTCAACTAATCACCACAGAATTACTTCATTTGTTGTGTCTATGCCTTCCTGCACCAGGAAGTAACAAATATCAACTAGACACACGATGGTGATTCAAAACTTTGTTTATTTATTTTTTCTTCTGGCCTTTAGCACTTTTTTGCTTTCTTCATTTCAATTAATGATCAGCTGTGAACTTCACTGAAAATTGATTTTCATTCCATTCCTTTTTTTATGTCTCTTGGTTTGTTCATTTTCTTTACGGCTTTCATTCCACACGTTGTGTCAGTATCGACGTGTATCGAGTTTTCTCAATCATAGAACGAGTTCTGTTTTATTTGGCATAAATTTGCAATCCAAGAACTCTAACCCATATGTCTGTGGGAATAAATTTACGTATGTGAATGCGTACATATATGCAACATATTTATAAGCTTTGCTTGCACGTCTGACAGTGAGAGGTCGTTACAAAGTGGCTTTGTTGATTTTGATGATGCAGTTATGGCTGTTGAGGTTCAATCACTTTTTCTCAGAATGTTGTGGTGTATGCAGGTAGATGTTCTAGAGAGAACGCGTATACGCATTGAAGACCTATATGCTATACGCGTTTTATGTACTTTTGTATTTAAGTAAGTATTTTTAAGAAGAGTTTTCTCATAATTGTTAGAGTTGAACCCACTGAGAGATGCGTTTTGCAATATATCCTCAACTATGAAAGTCTGTAGGAAAAATTAGACCGACTGCTTGACGACTTTCTCCGCCTAAATATTTGAAAGAATATACACTCTCGTTCTAATATATAACATTGCTTCATTTCAAAGTACATTTGCGTTATGCTAAAATAAAAAGTTCCAATCACTAATTTTCTTTAAATTAATGAAATCGTAAACTAAACTAGACATACCGCCCGATAAACCGAATAAAAAAGACCAGAAAGAACGTATAAAGGAATGAGTGATGCACATTTTTGTTAAGGTGACATTCTATTAAAAATAAACTCATGCTAGCAAGGAAATTGTATAGTAAAAAATAGAAAATCAGAAAGTCACTTCAATTGAAAACAACTAAGGAAGGCTAAGTTCGGGTGTAACCGAACGTTACATACTATACTCAGCTGCCAAATTACAGTTTGCAAAACTTTTAAATTACCTTCTTTTAAAAGTTTGCGGTGCTACGCCCATTGTCCAAAATTTTACTAATTTTCTATTCACTAGCATAAAGTCAACCCACCTACCAAGTTTCATCGCTTTATCCGTCTTTGGTAATGAATTATGGCACTGGTATAGAAGTCTGTATGTATCTCGATTAGTTTATGCCGTTACCGGGTACCGTTATGCGAACACAATTAATATACTAAGTATGTGAGCTCTGCTCAGCTGAGTATAAAAAACTTTGACTCACACAAATGAAGTTAACCAGCAACAAAAGTCATTTGTCAAACAAGTGCAAACAGGAAGAGTTTGGCCATAAGCAACATTGCTGGTGGGCTATTTGAACCTTCGTCCTCATGCAAAAGCTACGTACATATTTAGCAAAGCTGGACGTAACATCCAACATAAAAAAGTTAGTATGAAATGTTTAATTGTATGGCAACTTCAACTCTTTTATGGTTTATGTTCTCAAGTTCAATGGCATGGAAGGATTTTTACGAGCAAAAACTTAACTGGCTGTAATTTCGTGTTGTAAAATATCATGCACCTTTGTAACTTCTACATATATATATACCACATAATTACAGCAGGGAACAAGAAAATAGCAGAGAAAATTTTATTCAAATTTCGTCAATTAGTTCTTTTTTCATCTTTTATAGTTTAAGAAAAACATCGCAACTAAAACGACCAACTCAAAAAAGTTTTCGAAAAAATTCGAAAATATTTTCAAAAATTTCGAAGTTCATAATTTCTTCCATTCTATGGAGAAGAAAATATTAAACATCGAAACAAAAAATTGTCAAAAATCACTGCAAGTTTTGGCAAGCCTGTAACTTGCGCTTTACTACACTAAAACTGCTTGAGCTACAAAACTGCACGCTCAAAAAAATTAAGGCAACTTACAATAAAAGCTCGAAATTTTCATAAAATTTGTTTCGAATTTTTTTAAAAGGGTTTTATTGCATAGTTTCAGCTACAAAATTTATAGAAGTTTTTTTTATATGATCGAAAAAAAAAATATTAAAAATAGTCGAATTTTCAAAAAAATTGCCACTGCTATTTTCGCATTCGCTGCTGAATACATACCACATATATATACATATGTACATCCAGCTTTGTAGTTAAAACAGAATATGTGATTAATGTTGACGGCCACCGTGGTGTGATGGTAGCGTGCTCCGCCTATCACACCGTATGCCCTGGGTTCAACTCCCGAGCAACGCAACATCAAAATTTTAGAAATAAGATTTTTCAATTAGAAGAAAATTTTTCTAAGCGGGGTCGTCCCTCGGCAGTGTCTGGCAAGCGCTCCGATTGTATTTCTGCCATGAAAAGCTCTCAGTGAAAACTCGTCTGCCTTGCAGATGCCGTTCGGAGTCGGCATAAAACATGTAGATCCCGTCCGGCCAATTTGTAGGGAAAAATCAAGAGGAGTACGACGCAAATTGGAAGAGAAGCTCGGCCTTAGATCTCTTCGGAGGTTATCGCGCCTTACATTTATTTTTATTTATGTGATTAATGTTATGGTAAATGCTTGATTTGCACTGAAAGTTGTTAGCTCCTTAGGCTTTCACATTTAAAACTTCCCAAGCAGTTTATCTTAGCTGGGTTTTTCGTCATAAAAGGTCCCTTTTAAGTTATTTTTGACTGGAATTGATATAGTTTTCGGAAGAAGAAAAGGAAAATCGAACCGTGAACAGAATGTATTCGAAAAGATTGGTCTCTGGTTCACTTCCCGGAAAGAAACTGTAAGGAATACTCCCCGGGACGCTGTGAAGGTATCCTGCAATTTTGAATAAAATCGGCGCAGTGGTTTCGAAGGCCATAAGCTGCATGCAAACATACATATATATACCCTTCCTTAAAAATATACATATGTAGACAGATTAAATCTCCTTAGTACACAAATATAAGCAAGTATGTACGTATGTACATACATCCAAAAAATTAAATTTTTAACTAAAGATTATATTTCAAGAGACGTAAGCATTCTGCATCATTAACAACGCATAAATATACATCTATATCAAGCTAATATGAAATGAACGTGCTTACATACATATATATGTACATCCATGCATATGTATATATCTATAAATGCGCACCTGAAGTTAACTAATGCTAGCGAATGCAGACTTTTTGTCGAATACATACATACATCCTTATGTACATACATCCCATTCAAAGCAAGTTTGCTCGTTCAATTCACAGCGAACATACACACAAACCGTATTTTCAACCTGTGACTTTTGTGTTAAATTTTATAATATTTCAGTCTTGTCATTTTCTCCTAGTACGCCTAAAGAAGAAAAACTTCAAAAATAAGTTCATATAAAAAACTCGATTTAGTATTTGGAGTATCTTATTTCAAAGTTATTCAATTAAATTAAAAAAAATAATAATTAAAAAAAAGTTTTTTAAGTTAAACGGTTTTATTGAAAACAATACTTACATGAAATAATAATAATACTAAAAGCTAGAAAAAAATTTGGTAGGTCCTAGGTACTAGAATTTTACGCCGGTCACTTAATCGGCGGCTGCGGCCGATATTATCCACAACTTATGAATATGGAAACATACTGCTGACGTCAATGGTATTTTTGACGATCTGGAGCTATAGCATTAACTTGCGGATGAGTATCTGGGAGTCTTGTAAAGCGAAAATTAAAAAAAAATTATATTTAGAAAGGTTTTGTTTATATGTATTTAACCGTGTCGACGTTTCGGCCATTTCGGAAAGATCAGTGGTTTTGGCCTCAAAATCTCGTGGATCGCTCAAAAAATTTCGGGAGCTATACTAGCGGAGAGAGGGAGAAATACCTAAAATGGCCACACTTTTTTAGCGTAGTTTCACCGAAGGAGATATTCTGGGCTAACTCTAATACCCGACGTCGCCACGATTTCTTTAAATCATTCATGGCTACATGCTGGTCACGCACAAAGGTGATTTACGGTTGCTATCAATTATCTACTAATAGTCATGACTCTCGTGGCACAGTTTTAACGATTAGCATCAATGCTGGCTTATTGTTAATCGTGCCAAAGGGTGCCTTCAGTTTTTTCGGCTGTTTTTAAGAGCTACAATTCACGACGTGCGAACAGTAGTAATCCCGACCACCAGTCGCTACCACGCACCCTAGCTCTTATAACATATGCCATCACAGAAGCCATAGGACTGCGACTTCGAACTCATACCTTCGTCGACGTCACTTTCCTAAAAGCTCTAGGTGTAACTTCGAAGACATTCTGACGGATGTTTTTGTTGCGCTATGCTTCCGAGTTACACATCTTGAAACGTCAGGGAGTAACTATTCGGTCAAGAATTCCGCCCTTGAAATCATAAGCAGTCTAAGTGGATATCATGACGTAACTCACGGGTGAAAATCGTATAATCCTTGGCGCGTCTATATAATTTAAACTTTACAAGGACCGTGGATAAAAGTTTAGAAATGTAGACCAAAATTTGCAGAAGTTTGTGTTCGATACATTGACCTCAATAGTCTTCGTTTTCGGCCTTATGATATAAGAGCTCATTATGTATGACCGCCTTCAGTTTTCAGACAAGTTCGATTCCCCTACGTTAGGGTAGTAGAACAACCGGTAATTTGGTCACCTGTCTTGAGAAAGCTTTCAGTGTTCTTGCGAAGGACAAAGCCTAAACTGATTAAAAAATGTGCCTACGTATTCGTAGGTCGTATTTAAACATGTTTGCTAGGCTATATCCAATGTTATTCACTCCAAGGGACTATTTGGGGATAGGGCCGCCAACTTTAGGAAATGTCAAACCGGGATACTTGGGTGTTGAATGATGAAGTGTGAAAATCAAAATTAAGATTTCAGACGATATTTTATAGTTAAGCAAACAAATTGATTTTTCAAACCCATCTCATACGTGTTGAAGATATATGCAATTTAAGGGTGAGCTGAGAATCATTTCAAAGGAGAATTAAACCACCACTGGAGCCTACTAAAGGATTTTGCATCACTGATTTCGCTTATTCTTTCAGCCAATCGGGATATAAAATTCGGCACCATTTTCGCGTAAATTGCTTTTTTAACAACTTCAGGACAATTTGAAAATATGTTCGACTTGGGACATTTTATTTAAAATCATTGTACTCTATTAATTTTTTAAAAAAATTATGCGAAGTGAGCATTTAAATTTATTATATAACTTTTCTTTAAGTGTTTTGTTTTAATAACTTGGTGAATTCGAAGATACAAAATCCGTGTTAAGCTGGCATTGAAATCGCATGTTTTCTCAAATAACTTTTGAACCGTTAAAAGTTGTTAACTTCCGCAATTGGATTTTTATAACTGACAGTGATGCGCATCCCTTGATACCCCTTTCGACCATATCGGACCAATTTTCGAGATGAACAATAAATGGCCTAGACAGTCTTAAAAGAGTTGAAAATATAGTAATGCGCCGAACGCCGCCGCCGCCGCCGCCGCGTCTGTATTTTTGACATTCGGCGGCGGCGTGCTGTGAGGCGTAGCATAACCTGATCAATAGAAATTTGACGCGTCCAACGCTTTTATTTAATTGTCTGATCAACGTACTAGATTGATGAGGAGCGTGATGACTAGTACCTAGGACGAACCTAATTATTTTCTAGCTTTTAGTATTATTATTATTTCATATAAGTATTGTTTTCAATAAAACCGTTTAACTTAAACATTTTTTTTTAATTATTTTATTTTCAAGTTTTTAGTCTTTATTTAATTGCCCATTATTTCTCTTTCTATTTAGTTCATTTAGTGATTCATTATTACAAGGACTCTTTCCTGACAATTTGTAACAACCTAAGTCCTCAATACATAATCCTTCCAAAGACTTTACTCGACTCTGCGCCACGTATGCTTGTCCCTCCTCCAACTCCAAAATATTTTGATGTCACTTCTACCGGACCGTATGTAATATTTTTTCCAAATATGAGCCAAATCGGATACCATAAGCCGCTTTCTATTCATGTATGTATTATGTGTTCCAAATATGAGCCAAATCGAACCACAAATACGATTTTTGTAAATATCTCGATCCTTGCGCCACCTATCGGCGATTTTTTCATATGTCGCTTTCTATTCTTGTAAGTATTATGTGTTCCAAATATGAGCCAAATCGGATCACAAATACGATTTTTGTGAATATCTCGATCATTGCGCCACCTAGTGGCGATTTTTTCATAGGTCGCTTTCTATTCTTGTATGTATTATGTGTTCCAAATATGAGCCAAATCGAATCACAAAGAGGATTTTTCTGAATATCTCAATCCTTGCGCCACCTAGGGCGCTTTTTTTTCGTATTATTGCATTGTCATCGGGTTCTGAACTATATTCCAAGTTTGTAGCTTATCGGGAAGTTACTTAAATTACAAAATTCGTTCACAACGACCGGCCGTGCAGCCTGTCAAGTAAACCTAAATAAAACCGTTTAAAAAAATATCATTTACAAAGCCGAGGAGAAAGTCTAAGGTATAGCTCCCACGAAAATGAAAGAAAGAAATGTTAGATATTAATTTGAAAACATACTTGCGAGGGCAGTAGTCTGACAGTGGAGCCACAAACACAATAGCATATTGACTCTCATTCGAAATTCTAAACATTTCACATAATGCCGTTGCATTTTGAATGCCACACAGCGAATTGAGCCTCGCCAAAATACCTGATTTAGCCTTGAATTATTCCAATACGCAACTGTGAGTTGCATCATAATTAGGTGCGTGTAAACACAAAGACACCCAGTAGAAAAATCAGGTAGTAAGAATATGCAACTTGCAGATATAAAAAAAGGCTCAAATCGCTGGTCGCATGTGGGACTAGCACTTTACGTTATTCGTGTTCAGGACGAGCACAACTTCGTTACTTGCGTGGACTAACCCAACTAAATTGAGCCAGCCCTCCATGCGAAAAAATGAAGTGGGTTTACAATCGATGCAAATAAACGAACTGTGCCAGTTTTCCGAGGGAGTATTGAATTATGCAAGTCTTTCATGGGAATTCGAACGGTGTTAGTATTTGTTACGAGCGAAATAATAGCACTGCCAAAATGCCCCAGAGACCCCATTATGAAATTCTTATGTAAAATCATCCCCTGATTCCGAAACTCAAGGTTATTTTTAATTCTAGGGTAAAGTTTTTGAGATATTTACGAATAAGCGTTTTTTCAAAAAAAAAAAAAAAAAAGGACGAGACTGTCTTCGGCTGTGCCGAAGACTTCATACCTTTCATGAATGGGGCTGAACAATAATCTTATCCCGTTCGTAATCTCCAAATAATCGCATGTATAAGATAAGAAATATATAGTGAATAGATTTACATACCTAAACGATTTTTAAGATAAATATAAAATAAACAAGTAAGGAAGGTTAAGTTCGGGTGTAACCGAACACTACCTACTCAGTTGAGAGCTATGGTGACAACATAAGGGAAAATAGCCATGTAGGAAAATGAACCGAGGGAAACCCTGGAATGTGTTTGTATGACATGTGTATCAAATGAGAGGCATTAAAGAGTATTTTATGAGGGAGTGGGCCGTAGTTCTATAGGTGGACGCCGTTTCGAAATATCGCCATAAAGGTGGACCAGGGGTGACTCCAGAATGTGTCTGTTCAATATGGGTGTCAAACGAAAGGTGTTAATGAGTATTTTAAAAGGGAGTGGGCCTTAGTTCTATAGGTGGTCGCCTTTTAGAGATATCGCCATAAAGGTGGACCAGGGGTGCTCTGGAATGCGTTTGTACAATATGGGTATCAAACGAAAGTTGTGAATGAGTATTTTAAAAGGGAGTGGGCCTTAGTCCTATAGGTGGACGCCTTTTCGAGGTATCGCAATAAAGGTGGACCAGAGCTGACTCTAGACTTTGTTTGTACGATATGGGTATCAAGTGAAAGGTGTTAATGAGTATTTTTAAAAGGGAGTGGGCCTTCGTTCTATAGGTGGTCGCCTTTTCAAGATATCGCCATAAAGGTGGACCAGGGGTGACTCTAGAATATGTTTGTACGATATGGGTATCAAATGAAAGGTGTTAATGAGTATTTTAAAAAGTCGTGGGGCTTATTTCTATAGGTGGACGCCTTTTCGATATATCGCCATAAAGGTGGACCAGGAGTGACTCTAGAACCTGTTTGTACGATATGGGTATCAAATTAAAGGTATTAATGAGAGTTTTAAAAGGGAGTGGTGGTAGTTGTATATGTGAAGGCGTTTTCCAGATGTCGACCAAAATGTGGACCAGGGTGACAACATCATCTGTTGGATACCGCTAATTTATTTATATATGTAATACCTTCCAAGATTTTAAGGGTTTTTTATTTCGCCCTGCAGAACTTTTTCATTTTCTTCTACTTAAAATGGTAGGTGTCACAACCATTTTACAGAGTTTTTTCTAAAGTTATATTTCGCGTCAATAAGCCAATCCAATTACCATGTTTCAGCCCTTTTTTCGTATTTGGTATAGAATTATGGCATTTTTTTAATTTTTCGTAATTTTCGATATCGAAAAAGTGGGCGTGGTCATAGTCGGATTTCGTTCATTTTTTATACCAAGATAAAGTGAGTTCAGATAAGTACGTGAACTGAGTTATGATAAATGAGATATGTCGATTTTTGCTCAAGTTATGGTGTTAACGGCCATGCGGAAGGGCAGACGGACGACTGTGTATAAAAACTGGGCGTGGCTTCAACCAATTTCGCCCATTTTCACAGAAAACAGTTAGCGTCATAAAATCTTTGCCCCTACCAAATTTCAAAAGGATTGGTAAACTTTTGTTCGACTTATGGCATTAAAAGTATCCTAGACAAATTAAATGAAAAAGGGCGTCGCCACGCCCATTTTGAAATTTTCTTTTATTTTTGTATTTTGTTGCACCATATCATTACTGGAGTTGAATTTTGACACGATTTACTTATATACTGTAAAGATATTAAATTTTTTGTTAAAATTTTACTTTAAAATTTTTTTTTTTTAAAGTGGGCGTGGTCCTTCTCCGTTTTGTTAATTTTTATTAAGAGTACATATAGTAACAGGAGAAACGTTCCTGCCAAATTTCATCATGATATCTTCAACGACTGCCAAATTACAGCTTGTAAAATTTTAAATTACCTTCTTTCAAAAGTGGGCGGTGCCACGCCCATTTTCCAAAATTTTACTAATTTTCTATTCTGCGTCATAAGCTAAACTCACCTACCAAGTTTCATCGCTTTATCTGTCTTTGGTAATGAATTATTGCACTTTTTCGGTTTTTCGAAATTTTCGATATCGAAAAAGTGGGCAAGGTTATAGTCCGATATCGCTCTTTTTAAATAGCGATCTGAGATGAGTGCTCAGGAACCTACGTACCGAATTTCATAAAGATACCTCAAAATTTACTCAAGTTATCGTGTTAACGGACGGACGGACGAACGGACGGACATGGTTCAATCAAATTTTTTTTGCGATCCTGATCATTCTGATATATGGAAGTCTATATCTATCTCGATTCCTTTATACCTGTACAACCAACCGTTATCCAATCAAACTTAATATACTCTGTGAGCTCTGCTGAACTGAGTATAAAAATGGCAAAAAACCCCCTTATCTGAACGATCGGTTGTATGGGATATATATTATATTTAGCTCCGATCGAAATGATTTTAACTGGAAATCTTCTACCATATATTAGAATATATATCACCTAGTTTCACGTTTTTATATAGGAAACTAAGAGAGGAATGGCCAAAAATCTTTCTATCTGAACGATCGGTTGGATGGGATAGGTATATACTGTATACATATAGCTCCGATCAAAGTGATTTTTTCATGAAATCGTCTATGATATATTAGATCAAATATCACCAAGTTTAACGTTTTTATATTAGAAATTAAAAGAGAAACGGCTAAAAATCTTTCTATCTGAACGATCGGGTGTATGGAATATACATTATATATAGCTCCGATCGAAATGATTTTTTCATGAAATCTTCTACGATATATTAGAATAAATATCACCAAGTTTAACGTTTTTATATTGGAAATTAAGGGAGAAATTTCCAAAAATCTTTCTATCTGAACGATCGGTTGTATGGGATATATACTATATATAGCTCCGGTCAATGTGATTTTTTTCAGAAAATCTTCTATGATATATTAAAATATATATCACCGAGTTTCACGTTTATGCTTTCTAAATTGCGGTAGGAATGAACAAAATCGTCTTATCTGAACGATCGGTTGTATGGGAGATATATGTGATAGTGGTCCGATCCTACTGGATCCGACCAATGTCTAATATAATACAAAAATACATCCTTGTGCGAAATTTCATTGAGGTATCTCAGAATTTGAAGGACTAGTTTGCGTTCAAAGAGACAGACGGATGGACAGACGGACATAGATATGTCAACTCAGTTCCTCGCCCTGATCAATTCGGTATACTTAATGGTGAGTCTATCTTCTATATTTCTCAACGTTACAAACATCGGACTAAATTTAATATACCATTTCATATTCATGAAAGGTATGAAAATTGGGTCCACTTAATCATATATATCTCAAGAAAGAATTAGTAATTCCAAAACGCCCTTAAAAGGTAATAAAATTTGCTATAAACTGTGCATACAACACTTTTTGTTACATTTTAAAAGCTTCAAACCGTTTTGGTATTGCTCAATTCGTTTTTGTGATATATATGATTAAGTGGACCCAATTTGTTTTTTTTTAAACGGTAATTCGCAAATATCTCAAAAACGTTACCATTGAATTAAAAATAACCTTGATTTTCGGATTCAGGGGGTGATTTTACATAGGAATTTCATAATGGCGTCTCTGGTGCAGAAAAACAAAATTGGAATTGGTGATGCAGCGTAGTCAGACAATGTGTTCTTTCCTCAGTATCATTTTTAATATGATAATGTCATAGGATTAAAAGGTAGGGACTTAGAGAAGGGATGTCGTAACAAATAAGTAACCTCCTTTAAATAGGTGGGCTTAATGTGATCTCAAGTAAAACTGAGTTAATTCTTTTTACAATGATGATTGTGGTAGTTATTTGAGGGAGATTTGCTGGCAATACCAAAAACGTCTAAGTAACTTGGATTGATAGAGGAGAAAAAATTTTCATGAATTCCAAAAATTTAGGGAGGAGAAAGCTTGTAATGTATAAGAAGCATTATATTGTTGGCATTGGCAAAAAATAAGAAAGATGTGTTCTCCGATACCGATCGTTATCGAAATTGGAAAGCGACTAAAATTTGAACCAGCTGGGGTGTTGGATACTCTTCAGTTAAATTAACGACCAAAGTGGGTGGAAAAAAGTGGAAACCTCTTGAAATATACATGTAAACGGATATATACCATGTCTTTTAAAGATAAAGTAAAATTCAATTTTGGCAAAGTGGTTTGTGGCACCTTTCTGGAAATAAATAATTGAGGGAAAGGAATGGAAAGAGAAACCGGACCGATAAATAAAGGAGGGCCGAACATAACAAAAGTGTTATTTGCTATGGTGATGGCAGAGATGAGGTAGCGCGGTAGGGCAAAAAAGAAAGTGAAAATTAAAGAAAGGGAAAGTGCAAATAGAAGAAGAAAAAGGAAAAGTAAGAACAGCAAGGAAAACTGTTTGGAAAGTGAGGGTAGCAAAAAAGATAAAGGCGAGCTGAAGGGCAATAAGAAGAAAAAAGAGTAGAGGACGGAGGTAAAAAGGAAGGATGGGACGAAAAGGTTTGGAGTATGAAATGGCCAAAAAAAAGTGAACAGGATAAAAGGGGAGAAGAGTGTGGGTTGCGGAAGCCGAAAGGGAAGAGCAGGGCGAAGAGCAAACAGAAGGGATTGTGAAAGGGAATGGAGGGTAGTGGAAAAAGGGAAGGAAAAGTTAAAGAGGAACAGAATAGCAGATAATAGGGATAAGGAGAAAAGTGGGAAGGAAACACCGAAAGAATGCGGAGAAGAGAGAAAGGCACAGGTGAATAGGGGATGGAAAAGGAAAAAAGAGAGTTAAGGAACTGTCAGTAAGGGTCAGTGTAAATCTACAAAATAAAGGAAATAGCAGATGGAGATAAATCTGGGGAGCGAAATATTTCGCAAATATTTGGCACCTTGAGTGTGAATGGTAGTTATAGGAGATAGGAAAGAACGCGAAGGAGAGGCAAAGTGTGATAGATTAAGAGAGGAATGAAAGAGCAATGGAATGAGGCTAGAGGGTGGCTACGAATGAAAAAACGGTGAGTGGGTAGGACGGGGTAAAGAGAAGAGCGTAATAAAGTTGTTCAATAGACAAAAGGACATGCTAGAAAAGCTAGAAAACAGTACCAATTCCTTTGTGAAATCAGTATGTCCTTTTTCACTTAGCCTAAACATTAACATCAAACACATGTAAGAAAATATCACTATGCCAGGCCACTAATTGGACTTCTGTCAATTTCACACAGAGGGCTAATGGAATAGTTAGTTAAGTTTTCTAAGTTAAAACAGTTATTGAACTCAATCTTCCATAGAAACTAAGAATTCGTTTTTATCTCGTTAATGCTTTTAAAAACAAATTATCCTCAATAATTTACAAAAAAAAAAAAAAAAACAGAATATTACCCAAATAATTATAAAATTTAATTTTCATTGCATTTGCAGCAAATATAATAAGGTTTTTTTCAAAATAGGTACGTATTTGGATAGGTGCACCATCTATGCGTAGTTGCGCATTCATTTTGTTATACTCAGTTGAGCAGAGCTCACAGAATATACTAACATTGATTGGATAACGGTTGGTTGTACAGGTATAAAGGAATCAAGATAGATATGACTTCCATATATCAAAATCTCAGTATCGAAAAAAAATTTGATTGAGCAATGTCCGCCTGGCCGTCCCTTAACACGATAACTTGAGTAAATTTTGAGGTATCTTGGTGAAATTTGGTACGTAGGTTTCCGGGCATCCATCTCAGCTCGCTATTTAAAATGAACGATATCGGACTATAACCACGCCCACTTTTTTGTAATCGAAAATTTATATATAAAAATATATATATAAAAATAAAAGAAAATATCAAAATGGGCGTGGCTCCGCCCTTTTTCATTTATTTGTCTAGAATACTTTTAATGCCATAAGTCGAACAAAAATTTACCAATCCTTGTGAAATTTGGTAGGGGCTTAGACTCTAGGACGATAACTGTTTTCTGTGAAAATGGGCGAAATCGGTGAAGCCACGCCCAGTTTTTATACACAGTCGACCGTCTGTCCTTCCGCTCGGCCGTTAACACAAAAACTTGAGCAAAAATCGATATATCTTTACTAAACTAAGTTCACGTACTTGTCTGAACGCACTTTGTATTGGTATAAAAATGGCCGAAATCCAACTATGACCACGCCCACTTTTTCGATATCGAAAATTGCAAAAAATGAAAAAAATGCCACAATTCTATACCAAATACGAAAAAAGGGATAAAACATGGTATTTGGATTGGTTTATTGACGCAAAATATAACTTTAAAAAAAAACTTTGTAAAATGGGTGTGACACCTACTACTATGAAAAAGTTCTGCAGGGCGAATACCAAAGCCCTTGGAATCTTGGCAGGAATACTGTTCGTGGTATTACATATATAAATAAATTATCGGTACTCGACAGATGATGTTCTGGGTCACCCTGGTCCACATTTGAGTCGATATCTCGAAAACTCCTTCACATATACAACTAAGGGCCACTCCCTTCTAAAACCCTCATTAATACCTTTAATTTGATACCCTTATCGTACAAACAAATTCTAGAGTCACCCCTGGTCCACTTTTATGGCGACATCTCGAAAAGGCGTCCGCCTATAGAACTAAGGATAACCCCCTTTTAAAATACTCATTAATACCTTCCATTTGATACCCATGTCATACAAACACGTTCCATGGTTACCCTAGGTTCATTTTCCTACACAGTGATTTTCCCTTATTTTATCTCCCTAGCTCTCAGCTGAGTATGTAATGTTCGGTTCACCCGAACTTAGCCTTCCTTACTTGTTATACTCAGTTGAGCAGAGCTCACAGAGTATATTAAGTTTGATTGGATAACGGTTGGTTGTACATATATAAAGGAATCGAGATAGATATAGACTTCCATATATCAAAATAATCAGGATCGAAAAAAAATTTGATTGAGCCATGTCCGTCCGTCCGTCCGTTAACACGATAACTTGAGTAAATTTTGAGGTATCTCGATGAAATTTGGTATGTAGATTCCTGAGAACTCATCTCAGAACGCTATTTAAAATGAACGATATCGCACTATAACCACGCCCACTTTTTCGATATCGAAAATTTCGAAAAACCGAAAAAGTGCGATAATTCATTACAAAAGACAGATAAAGCGACGAAACTTGGTAGATGAGTTGAACTTATGACACAGAATCGAAAATTAGTAAAATTTTGGACAACGGGCGTGGCGCCGCCCACTTTTAAAAGAAGGTAATTTAGAAGTTTTGAAAGCTGTAATTTGGCAGTCGTTGAAGATATCATGATGAACTTTGGCAGGAACGTTACTGCTATTACTATATGTATGCGTAATAAAAATTAGCAAAATCGGAGAAGGACCACGCTTACTTTAAAAAAAAAATTTTTTAAAGTAAAATTTTAACAAAAAATTTAATATCTTTACAGTATATAAGTAAATTATGTCAACATTCAACTCCAGTAATGATATGGTTCAACAAAATACCAAAATAAAAGAAAATTTCAAAATGGGCGTGGCTCCGCCCTTTTTCATTTAATTTGTCTAGGATACTTTTAACGCCATAATTCGAACAAAAATTAACCAATCCTTTTGAAATTTGGTAGGGCATAGATTTTATGACGTTAACTGTTTTCTGTGAAAATGGGCGTAATCGGTTGATGCCACGCCCAGTTTTTATACACAGTCGTCCGTCTGTCCTTCCGCATGGCCGTTAACACGATAACTTGATCAAAAATCGACATATCTTTAACGAACTTAGTTCACGTGCTTACTTGAACTCACTTTATCTTGGTATGAAAAATGAACGAAATCCGACTATGATCACGCCCACTTTTTCGATATCGAAAATTACGAAAAATGAAAAAAATGTCATAATTCTATACCAAATACGAAAAAAGGGATGAAACATGGTAAGGTAATTGGATTGTTTTGCTGGCGCGAAATATAACTTTAGAAAAAACTTTATAAAATGGTTGTGCCACCTACCATATTAAGTAGAAGAAAATGAAAAAAGTTCTGCAGGGCGAAATAAAAAACCCTTAAAATCTTGGCAGGTACTACATATATAAATAAATTAGCGGTATCCAACAGTTGATGATCTGGGTCACCCTGGTCCACATTTTGGTCGATATCTGGAAAATGCCTTCACATATACAACTACCACCACTCCCTTTTAAAACTCTCATGAATACCTTTAATTTGATACCCATATCGTACAAACTTATTGTAGAGTCACCCCTGGTCCACCTTTATGGCGATATCTCGAAAAGGCGTCCACCTATAGAACTAAGTCCCACGCCCTTTTAAAATACTCATTAACACCTTTCATTTGATACCCATATCGTACAAACATATTCTAAAGTCACCCCTGGTCCACCTTTATGGCGATATCTCGAAAAGGCGAACACCTATAGAACGAAGGGCCACTCCCTTTTAAAAATACTCATTAACACCTTTCATTTGATACCCATATCGCACAAACAAAGTCTAGAGTCACCCCTGGTCCACCTTTATTGCGATACTTCGAAAAGACGTACACCTATAGAACTAAGGCCCACTCCCTTTTAAAATACTCATTAACACCTTTCTTTTGATACCCATATTGTACAAACAAATTCTAGGGTCACCCCTGGTCCACCTTTATGGCGATATCTCGAAACGGCGTCCACCTATGGAACTAAGGATTACTCCCTTTTAAAATACTCATTAACACCTTTATTTTGATACCCATATTGTACAAACAAATTCTCAGGTCACCCCTGGTCCACCTTTATGGCGATATCTCGAACCGGCGTCCACCTATGGAACTAAGGATTACTCCCTTTTAAAACACTCATTAACACCTTTCATTTGATACCCATATCGTACAAACGCATTCTAGAGTCACCCCTGGTCCACCTTTATGGCGATATCTCGAAAAGGCGACCACCTATACAACAACCACCACTCCGTTTTAAAACCCTCATTAATACCTTTAATTTGATACCCATATCGTACAAACATATTCTAGAGTCACCCCTGGTCCACCTCTATGGCGATATTTCGAAACGGCATCCACCTATAGAACTAAGGCCCACTCCCTTTTAAAACACTCATTAACACCATTCGTTTGATGCCCATATTGAACAAACAAATTCTAGGGCACCCCTGGTCCACCTTTATGACGATATCTCGAAACGGCGTCCACCTATGGAACTAAGGATTCTCCCTTTTAAAATACTCATTAACACCTTTCATTTGATACCCATATCGTACAAACGCATTCTAGAGTCACCCCTGGTCCACCTTTATGGCGATATCTCGAAAAGGCGACCACCTATACAACAACCACCACTCCCTTTTAAAACCCTCATTAATACCTATAATTTGATACCCATATCGTACAAACACATTCTAGAGTCAGCCCTGGTCCACCTTTGTGGCGATATCTCGAAACGGCGTCCACCTATGGAACTAAGGATTACTCCCTTTTAAAATACTCATTAACACCTTTCATTTGATACCCATATCGTACAAACGCATTCTAGAGTGAACCCTGATCCACCTTTATGGCTATATCCCTAAATGGCGTCCACCTATAGAACTATGGCCCACTCCCTCATAAAATACTCTTTAATGCCTTTCATTTGATACACATGTCATACAAACATATTCCAGGGTTTCCCTCGGTTCATTTTCCTACATGGTTATTTCCCTTATGTTGTCACCATAGCTCTCAACTGAGTATGTAATGTTCGGTTACACCCGAACTTAACCTTCCTTACTTGTTTTCATTGCCTTTGTAATTAAGGAGGAAGGGCTGCTATCCATTTGAACTATTGTTTTTCAAAATAGTATTTTTTTAGGGCTGATGTTCGTTTAATGAAGCAAGTGGCTCTGTATGAAAAGGAGAAAACGAGAAAACTGCGATTACATTAAGTTTCTCTCAGAAATTGGTATAGGAGAAATTCTCCCCAGGTTTCAATCAAGTATTCTCTTTACTTTGGATGATTTTTCGAACTAGTTCGTATTTACTCAGAAGGTTCAAGTGTATACTTTTATTTGTTCCGACTACCTACATACATTGATATTTCACTGCAGTGAAAAAAAATCATACGTAATACAAACGCATAATTTGACGTAACAAATTGAATAATAATGCAAAGGTGAAAAGAGAAAGAAAGAATATAACAAAATCAGAAACTTGGGGGAAAAAGTTGGTAGCACGCTTGAATGAATATTTTTATGAGTGTTTGTTTGTGTGTATGGTGAGCGGGGTTTTGGATTGGATGCAGGCGCAAGGCGAGGCTAGCCACTTGGCAGCAGACAGGAAGCCGTGCTGAAGAAGCAATATATATAGTTTTTCCCCTTTCCATACCTACAAACATGTATCTTTATTTTGTTGCACACGCGCATCGATTATTATTTTTTTCGATTTGTTGCTGCAAGGTAGCATAATGTCGCTGCAGCGGAAGGCAAGAACGTGCTTTTAACTATGCACTGAGAATGCGCTCCGGTCCGGGTTAGACAAAATGCGTCCATTCGTTGCAAACAATGAAAAGCAGGTATGTACAGGCGCAAGCACATAATTTACATATTTATTTGGTCACGATTGCAACAAAAATGCCTACTTGAATATTTAACAAACAAAAAAAAAAACAAGTAAGGAAGGCTAAGTTCTGGCGTAACCGAACATTACATACTCAGCTGAGAGCCTTGGAGACATAATAAGGGAAAATCACCATGTAGGGAAATGAACCTAGGGTAAACCTGGAATGTGTTTGTATGACCTGGGTATCAAATGGAAGGTATTAAAGAGTATTTTAGACGGGACTGGGCCTTACTTCTATAGGGGGACGCCATAAATATGGAGCAAGGTTAAAGGTGGACCAGATATATCGCCATGAAGGTGGAGCAGGGGTGACCCTAGAATGTGTTTGTACGATATGGGTATCAAATGAAAGGTGTTAATGAGTATTTTAGAAGGAAATGGGCTTTAGTTCTATAGGTAAACGCCTTTTCGAGATATCGCCATAAAGGTGGACCTGGGGTGACAAATTAAAGGTATTAATAAGGGTTTTAAAAGGGAGTTTTTATGTGAAGGCATTTTCGAGATATCGACCAAAACGTGGACCAGGGTGACCCAGAACATCATCTGTCGGGTACCGCTAATCTAGTTATATATGTAATGCGATGAACAGCATTCCTGCCTTGATTCCAAGGGCTTTTGATTTCGCCCTGCAGAACTTTGTCATTTACTTCTACTTAATATGGTAGGTGTCACACCCATTTTACAAAGTTTTTTCTAAAGTTATATTTTGCATCAAAAAACCAATCCAATCACAATGTTTGATCCCTTTTTTCGTATCTGGAATAGAATTATGGCATGTTTTCACTTTTCGTAATTTTCGATATCGAAAAAGTGGGGTTGTCATAGTCGGATTTCGCCCAGTAAAGATATATCGATTTTTGCTCAAGTTATAGTGTTAACGGCCGAGCGGAAGGACAGACGGTGGACTGTGTATAAAAACTGGTCATGGCTTCAAATGATTTCGTCCATATTCACAGAAAACAGCTATCGTCATAAAACTATGCTCTTACCAAATTTCACAAGGATCGGTAAATTTTTGTTCGTCTTATGGCATTGAAAGTATTCTAGACAAATTAAATGAAAAAGGGCGGAACTACGCCCATTTTGAAATTTTCTTTTATTTTTGTATTTTGGTGCACCACATCATTACTGGAGTTGAATGTTGACATAATTTACTTATATACTGTATAAATATTAAATTTTTTGTTAAAATTTGACTTAAAATTTTTTTTTTAAAGTCATCCGATTTTGCTAATTTTTATTTAGAACACATATAGTAGTAGGTGTAACGTTCCTGCCAAATTTCATCATGATATCTTCAACGACTGCCAAATTACAGCTTGCAAAACTTTTAAATTACCTTCTTTTAAAAGTGGGCGGTGCCATGCCCATTGTCCAAAATTTTACTAATTTTCTATTCTGCGTCATAAGGTCAACCCACCTATCAAGTTTCATCGCTTTTACGGACAGACGGGCGGACGGACGGACATGACTAAATGAATTTATTTTTTCGCCCAGATCATTTTGATATATATAAGTCTATATCTATCTCGATTAGTTTATGCCGTTTCGAGATACCGTTCTGCGAATAAAATTAATATACTCTGTGAGCTCTGCTCAGCTGAGTATAAAAACAGCAACCATAAAATACATAGCTACAATAGTTTGATCATCCGTTGAAAAATTTATGGAACATTCAAAATTGCATTGACAAAAAACAGCCATGTGTGGCATGAAAGGCGTGAAGTATCGTCCCTCATCGTCTGTCTGGCACACAAAATGTTGCACATTCAAAGACCGATCTTTTCTAACTTTAGTGCTTTTGTTGGTCGGTTATTGACTGTTTGCCTTACTTATTTATTTCCACTGCGCTATTTTATTACTGCGTATATTTGTTTAAATATGTATATAAACGAGCATTTGGTTGTACTCATATATATACTTACATATGTATAATGTCCAGGCAATGTGGCATTATCGGCACATCACTGTCACCGCACGTCCATTTCGTTAGTCGCCAGCAATAATCCAGCGCCTTTATCAGCGCAGTAGCTTCGACCGCTGGGCTCGCGGGCGGTCAATGACAAAATTTCCGTTGTAATCATTTACAAGTATAAAATACGCAAGTTTGCCATGCAACGCGCTACATGTTGCATGTTCTTTAATGCGCTTTCAATGTACATGCAAGATATGTTTGCATTTGTTGTAAATAATTTTTATCTATTTTTATACTTCTTAGTACATATTTCTTTTTTTTTGCTACTTCCTTATTCTCTATTATAATAGACTTTGTGCTCCTGATTTTTCTTTCCTTAATGATGGCATTAACAGTCATTCCGTTGCTTTAATTTGAAGTTGATAAAAGAGTTAGGGTGGGCAAAAAACTAAAACTTTTTTCCTTTTGGTATAGTGAAGATATTGTTCAAGACATCAAAAAACATAGCCTGCAAAAATTTTAGCTTTTTAGTTTAATGCTGAGGTACCTCAACGCGACTTTATCACCATTTAATTTCCTATAGGAATATGTATAGGTAGTGATTTTTGTACTAAAGGTTCGAGCTCTGAGTACTACGGGCTCTGGTAAACTTTTTATAAAAACTTGAACCTTTTATCCCCTCAACTAATGCCTACATGGCGGCCACCGTGGTGAGATGTTAGCGTGCGCTGCCTACCACACCGAATGCCCTGGTTCCACACCCCGGGCAAAGCAACATAAAAATTTTAGAAATAAGGTTTTTCAATTAGAAGAAAATTTTTCTAAGCGGGGTCGCCCCTCGGCAGTGTTTGGCAAGCACTCTGAGTGTATTGTGGCATGAAAAGCTCTCAGTGAGAACTCATCTGCCTCGCAAGGAGTCGGCATAAAACAAGTAGGTCCCATCCCGCCAATTTGTAGGAAAAATTAAAAAGGAGCACTACGCAAATCTCGAGAAGCTCGGCCAAAAATCTTTTCGGAGGTTGTCGTGCCTTACATTTATTTATTTATTTATTTATTTTATGCCTACAATTTAGGGACAGTTCTTTGAAACTTTTTTATTTCGTGTGGTAAGCGACTCAGT
Organism: Eurosta solidaginis; assembly: GCF_040869045.1. Classification (NCBI taxonomy): domain Eukaryota; kingdom Metazoa; phylum Arthropoda; class Insecta; order Diptera; family Tephritidae; genus Eurosta; species Eurosta solidaginis. The sequence continues at coordinate 170,881,936 of NC_090323.1, forward strand.
CTAAAGTATACTAAAGTTCTCATGAAGATTGTATCCATTCCATCATATTCTGCTGATAAGCCCAATAAAAGTATGCAAAGGAACAACGAGGATAGTACTTCAAAAGCTGAAAATTTTCCAGGAAGTATTGGCGTTCGGGCTTTTCGAGATTCGCTAAGGATCATATCAAGGTGCTCACAGTATCGTAAATTTCGTACTATTGTGGGATTAGATTGCATAATTTTTTATGAATTTGGAATATTTTCGTTATGGTGTCGATGCTGCTTGGGGAACAGTTCGGATCACCACAGGTCACCACGGAGCCGCTTCGGCGTTATTTCGAGGTTATCTTCTAACTGCTTTCGGAACTTCTTGGGAAGTTTCAGATATAATTTGTGCTATTTCGACACTACCTTAGCACTTTTCGTAAATTGCTTTCAAATCATTCGAGATAGGTTTCGGAATAATTTAGTCGTAAATTCGGAACTATTTTGAGAACATTTGGGAGTTACTTAGAAGATTTCCAGAACAGCTTTGGGATTATTTAAACGCCCAGTTGGGATTATTTCCTGTTTAATTCAGTGGTATATTTATTAAATTAATTGTTTCTTGTTACTTTGGGAATATTAGGTCCTAGAAAACTTCTAGTATTTGCTACGAAGACGGAGTTATTCCATAACATAAGTCCTTGCGCCTAATTGGGGTTCTTCCGTTTGGTCGTCAAACAAATTCTAGTAATACTGTGGACACAGTCTATGTGTGGTCTTTATTGACCGGTCAGTTCAACCTATACTACTTTGGAAATATCTTTTCATAATTATTATGATACTTAGTCTATTTCGGGATAAGGATCATTTTAAGAATCTTTCGGGATCATGATGGGAGTAGTTTTGGACCATATTGGTCATATTTCGGTATTGTTTAGAAACCAATACAAATTGATTTTGGGTATGGTTTGGATATAATTTCTTGTTATTTCTGAGCTACTTTGAAACTTCCACGATTGGTTTCGATAACATTCGACCATTCGAGACTGCTTTCAGGATATTTTCTGAACTATTTTGTTGTAATTGGGAAGAATTTGGGACATTTTTGAGACTACTTTAGGACCATTTAAAGAACTGTTTCGAGATTGTTTTCAAGACCATCTGCGTACAATTTCTAGACGAAGACGATTTTCGAGACTATATCAAGCTTAATTTAAGAGAATCCGAGATCGTTATTAAATTTATTTGTGGATTTGTTTCGAGTTAATTTACCACTATTAAGGGGTTGCTTTCAGAGTTTCTTTGGACCTAGTTCCGTATTACATCAGATACCTTGCAACTATTTACGAATTATTTCGGAACTATTTCTAGATAGCTTTCTATTTTATTTTGGCAATTGTGCATTTGTTTTAGGATAATTATGAAATAATTTCGATATAACTATCCTATCCTATTAATGCTTTTTAATTCGAAATTTCATGGCAGAATTACACTTCGATTGCCTGCCAAACACTGCCGCGGCGCGACTCTGCTTCGGAAATTTTTTGCTATGACTACGAAATAAATGACCAACCAGCACGGAATGAATGTTGACCGATATTGTGATAATTTTATGTGTGGTTTCACGGATATCGAGCTGTGTTTATTTGAGAGCCAAATGAAGCCATATTGAAGTTTATGTGGGCTAAAATGCATTGTGTGGGCATTGTTGTTGTTGTTCCGAAGGTTTTGAGGAGTTTTATCGGTGTTACCGGATATAGATCCGGTACGTTCGGGTAACAAGCACCATTAAAGTACAAGCCCGACCATTTGGGAAACTATTTAATATGACCACATTCAACCTTCTAGGACATCCCTCTTCTCACCTCCTAGTTCAATGCAACTTGGAATTGCCATAGCCCCGGCTGCTACAGAAACAGGATTCGCCACGGGTAGGTGACGTTGACTATTGGTTGGAAAAGCTATAAATTGCGCTGGTAACCTATTAAAAGGGTTGCGCTACACAACCCCATGAATCAATTGGGTACTTTAGTCGCCTTTTACGACAGGCATGCTTGCGGCGGGTATATTTTAAGCCCCTAACCCGCTGGGGTGTGATCATGGAATAGGATCCGTGTTAGACAAAGTGGGGTTGAGTTTTCGAAGGCAAATACTCACGTTAAAAGCATACTCAAATTGTGTGGGCGTTCTTGTTCTTAAGCAATTACGAAAGTAATCCCGAACAAAAGTGCTTCCACTTTCTTAGACAAATCTCCAAAAATTTCACTCACTACCTCTGATATGTAAAAAAGAAACCGAAGTCAATGCACCCATTGTATTGCTGAAAGATAAACACTGTAAAAACATACTATGTTACAACTATTTACTTAAAAATAAACATACTTTAACTTTACGGTACTTGCGAATAAATTCGAAGAAATTAGAGTACAACATTTGACTGTGGCATGCAGCGCAATTAAAGCTACACACACATCATAAATAATGGCAAATATGCGACTTGCCACAAGAAAACATTTCTGGCTAAAAAATCGGTATACAATGTGTAAACATAAGTAAACTCAACTGCGTCGTGGCAAAGGCGATTGCAGCATCCCTAATACAAAAACAAAATCAATGTTTAAGCGCTAATAAATGCTGTAGCTTATGACTTTTTAGCATTTGTGCAACATGTGGCAAAACACGCGTGGACTACAAGCAGATATGCATAGTTATGTGTGTGCAACCGGAAACAGTTATTTACAAAGTAATCAGTGCAACCACAGCAGCAACAGTACTCACAACTGCAGTCATATTAAAAAAACTGCGGTGGAGGTGGGCAGCAAGACAGAAGAAACAGCAGACGTTGCAGCATTAACTAAAACGCGGCTTCTTCATTATTTATTTCATGCAATGCTAAATTGTTTAACAAATGAATGGAACATATGTGCAATCATTTCACTCGCCAATTGTATAAACAACACAAATGCGCACAGAAAGTCAACGCGTGACGGTAGGCAATTAAAGGTTAGGTTAGGTTAGGTTGAACTGGCCGGTCCATAAGGACCTCAAGTAGACTGAATAAGTCCGTAATGTTACCAGGAGTCTGTTTTAACGACCAAACTGAAAACCCCTATCAAAAACAAGGGTCTATGTTATAAAATTACTCCGTCCTCTTAGCAAATACTAGAAGATTCCTAGGATTTAAGCCACTTGCTGCTTCTAGATCTGACAGCTTTATCACTCCTAATAGTTGGAGTCTTAGCCTGGCAAGCGCAGGGCAAGAGCACAGAACGTTCTCGATCGTTTCCTCCTCCAGCCCGCACTCCCTACATCTCCTATCACTAACCAAGCCTAATTTAAAGGCATGTGACCCCAGAAGGCAGTGTCCAGTCAGAATACCCGCCATGAGTCTACAGTCCTCTTTTTTAATGATAGAAGTATCTTTGTTATTCTAAGGTTGTAAGACCTGCACATAAACTTCGACATTTTACAGCCCCGCGCTTGAACCCACGCCTTTCCCGCTTGGTCGATCATGTGCACCTTTCGCCTTCGCTTAATTTCGCCCAATTTAATTGGGACGTCTAGGGAGTAAGCTTCAAGGGATGCGCCATTTTTAGCTAGTTCATCCGCTTTTTCATTCCCTTATGCCCTGGGACCCAATATAGATGTATGCTTCTCCTTGTCCCAATTGCCTCAATTGCTGCTTGACTCTCAATATAAAAGTTAACACGATTGCAGCTTGGGCTATTTTCTTCCAGGGTTTCTACTGCTTTGGTTACGGTTAATATTTCCGTTTGGAAAACGCTACAGTAATCCGGAAGCCTGTAGGATCTGTTTATTTCCGGATCAGCACAGTATACCGCAGACCCTACCATCTGGAACCATCTGTGTACACATGTATCGCCTCGTCCGCCATTTGAGCACCCTTGCGCCAACCGTCCACCTCTATTGTGGCCTTAAGATCGCCCTCGAGCGCAGATAGGGAATCAGGTAGTATGTTCGTCTTGTAATTGATGACGCTGTACTACTATGGCCGTATGGTCGGCGCTCAAGCTGCCCCGAGGCACCGAGCCTGGTTGCAGTTGTTAACGCTACGTTCTTTGCTACCAGGTCTACAGGTGGAATGTGCAGAATGCAATGATAGACTCGGGAAAAAGTTAGAAATAATAGCAATAAATATAGCGCTTGTTCAAAGTTTGATGCATTTCGAAATACAAATATAATAAGCTCAGTGCTTACTATTCTAATACTTAATTGTGTGTGACCCCAGCCGAAATAATATTTTCTCCCTTAATCTCAATGTTCTTACTTTGCCTTAACTGTCCAGTTTTCAAAATTAAGTTTAAAAAAAATTACAGTTTTTCAAAACACATATGTATTTTTTCCGAAATACCGACTGTTGAGGGGTATGTTACCTTATCTCGACTGCCGTTTTGAAAGTGCCCTATCTCAGCATATATGCAATGCAATTTGAGCGGAGATAGAGCATTTATGAAGCAAAAAACTTTGAAGCAGCGCATTTTTTTTAACTGGTACCCGAGATTGGGTGACATTCCCCCACTCACGCCTATATTTTGTTTCTTTTCAAAAACTTCATACTGATCAAATTTTGAGGTCTCCGATTAGAGATCTTCGAATTCGCCCGAAAGCAGTTTAAAAAAAATAATAATAATAATAACCGAAATTGATTTTTGTACACTCCTTTTTATACTCAGTTGAGCAGAGCACACAGAGTATATTAACTTTGATTGGATAACGGTTGGTTGTACAGGTATAAAGGAATCGAGATAGATATAGACTTCCATATATCAAAATCATCAGTATCGAAAAAAAATTTGATTGAGCCATGTCCGTCCGTCCGTCTGTCCCTTAACACGATAACTTGAGTAAATTTTGAGGTATCTTGATGAAATTTGTTACGTAGATTCCTGGGCACTCATCTCAGATCGCTGTTTAAAATGAACGATATCGGACTATAACCACGCCCACTTTTTCGATATCGAAAATTTCGAAAAACCGAAAAAATGCGATAATTCATTGCCAAAGGCGATTAAAGCGATGAAACTTGGTAGATGTGTTGAGGTTATGACGCAGAATAGAAAATTAGTAAGATTTTGGACAATGGGCGTGGCACCGCCCACTTTTACAAGAAGGTAATTTAAAAGTTTTGCAAGCTGTAATTTGGCAGTCATTGAAGATTTCATGATGAAATTTGGCAGGAACGTTACTACTATTACTATATATGTGCTAAATAAAAATTAGCAAAATAGGATGAAGAACACGGCCACTTTTTAAAAAAAAATTTTTTTAATTCAAATTTTAACAAAAAATTTTATATCTTTACTGTATATAAGTAAATTAAGTCAAAATTCAACTCCAGTAACGATATGATGCAACAAAATATAAAAATAAAAGATAATTTCAAAATGGGCGTGCCTCCGCCCATTTTCATTTCGTTTGTCTAGAATACTTTTAATGCCATAAGTCGAACAAAAAACCAATCCTTCTCAAATTTGGTAGGGGCATAGGTTCTACGACGGTAACTGTTCTCTGTGAAAATGGGCGAAATCGGTGTAAGCCACGCCCAGTTTTTATACACAGTCCACCGTCTGTCCTTCCGCTCGGCCGTTAACACAATAGCTTGAGCAAAAACCGATATATCTTTACTAAACTTAGCCCACGTACTTATCTGAACTCACTTTATCTTGGTATAATAGCCGAAATCCGACCATAACCACGATATCGATATCGAAAATTACGAAAAATGAAAAAAATGCCATAATTCTATACCAAATACGAAAAAAGGGATGAAACATGGTAACTGGATTGGTTGATTGACGCAAAATATAACTTTGGAAAAAACTTTGTAAAATGGGTGCGACACCTACCATATTAAGTAGAAGAAAATGAAAAGTTCTACAAGGCGAAATCAACAGCCCTTGGAATCTTGCCAGGAATACTGTTAGTGGTATTGCATATATAAATAAATTAGCAGTACCCGACAGATGATTTTCTGGATCACCAGGTCCACATTTTGGTCGATATCGCGAGAACGCCTTCACATATACATCTAAGGGCCACTCGCTTTTAAAACCCTCATTAATACCTTTAATTTGATATCCATATCGTACAAACACATTCAAGAGGCACCCCTGTCCCACCCTAATGGCGATATCTCGAAAAGGCGTCCACCTATAGACCTTATGCCCACTTCCTCTTAAAAGGCTCAGTAACACCTTTCGTTTGATAACCATATCGTACAAACATTCTACCACCTAATAGTCCTATAGTCCTAATGTCCACTCCCTCTTAAAATGCTCAGTAACACCTTTCGTTTGATACCCATATCGTACAAACATCCTAGAGTCACCCCTGGCCCACCGTAATGGCGATATCTCGAAAAGGCGTCCACCTATAGACCTAATGCTCACTCCCTCTTAAACTGCTCAGTAACACCTTTCGTTTGATACCCCTCGCGAAGGGCAGACATCTTGCCGCGATGCGAGGGCTTAGTCGATGACCACGGGACTATGCCACCCACTAGGATGCAGGTTCACATGGATCTCCATGGCTCGATGACCAAGATCTGTCCCCTCCCAATCCAGGGTGTTATGCACCACCGTGCCCATTGGATGGTTTGCAGCCGGGAGGTTAATCTGGCTGTATTTGTACGGAGCCTCTCTGACACCGGGCCGCCTCAGAGAGTAAAAATGGTCTTACCGCGGTAAGGGGCTCTGCTGCGGCGGACGACACTTTTCCCCCTTTCAATAAGGTGACCCTAAGCTGGCCTCATCTAGCAAGGGGTCGTACGAACAAGATGCACAACAAAAACAAAAAAACAAAGTAAAAGATAATTCGTCCTCCTACACAGGGAGAAGGATAACAGCATTGGCATCCATACGCCCTAGTGAACGAGGGAGGGCTACCAATGCTACCAACGCTAAAGGGAAGAGCGACTTGGTGGGGGTCGGCAATAGTATGGAGGCGAAGGGAGTTGCGCTGGCAACGGCGAACGCTGACGCGCCTGCTGTTGTCGGACACCGACCAAGCGCCGGAACGGCAACCTTTTTTCCCACGGCTGTGGCAGGGGTCTCTGGACCTGGCCACTCCGAGCCAAGGGAAAACGGGGCCGCAACAGCTACTTTAACCGGGGGAGCGACTGCGTTGGAAACGACGGGTCGGCTCTCCATGGACGACAAGAGGGCAACCTCAGTCAACACAGTCTTAGGTGATCGGACGGGGGCAAGCACCAGTATGGCGGCGAAGGTAGTTGCGCTGTCAACGGCGAACACTGACGCGCCTGCTGATGCTGGGCGCCCGTCTGACGCCGGTATGGCGACTGTTCTCCCCACGGCTGTGACAGGGGTCCCACGATCTGGTCACACTGAGCCAAAGGAGAAAGGAGCCATAATGAAGACATCATCCGGGGGTACGACCGCGAGAGCAACTACGTGTCGGACCCCTTCTCAAGAAGAGTCCCACAAGGGATCGTTCCACAGGAACAAAAGAAGGGCTGCAAAAGTCCTGTCAAGGTATGAGGGTGTTCCGCTGGAAACGCTGTCAGAGAACACCAGGAATTCGGTGGAAAAGGGCGCGAGGTCTACTGCCGAATTTTCGGGGTTCTCTGCCAACAAGCGCAACCCGATATAAACGTCAAAGGTCCGATGAGGACATCAAACCACCGCCGAAAAGGCACCAGAATCAGCCCGCGGTAGCCAAACCCAGCTTTGCCGAGGTAGCCAAGGGTTGGATCCTTATAGGAATCCTGGACCGAGGGAATGACCGTGGTGCAATCCCTAAAGACCAGTGGCCGTACGTCCGGAATGAAATCGGCAACGCCGTTCTCGACGTGCTGATGGAGTCTCCAGGTAGTCCGCCGCGAGGTTCTGATGCAGGATGGTACCAGGGCCAAATCAAGGTACTCGCTTGCGAGGACGCAAGGTCTGTTGCGCTGTACAAGGCAGCAGCCGCAAAGCTGGGACAAGTCTATCCCGGGGCGATTATCGAGGTCGTTGCCTGGAAGTACATTCCGGCTCGGCCAAGGGCCAGGGCATGGGATCCAGCGGCACCAGAATCAGCCCGCGGTAGCCAAACCCAGCTTTGCCGAGGTAGCCAAGGGTCGGATCCTTATAGGAATCCTGGACCGAGGGAATGACCGTGGTGCAATCCCTAAAGACCAGTGGCCGTACGTCCGGAATGAAATCGGCAACGCCGTTCTCGACGTGCTGATGGAGTCTCCAGGTAGTCCGCCGCGAGGTTCTGATGCAGGATGGTACCAGGGCCAAATCAAGGTACTCGCTTGCGAGGACGCAAGGTCTGTTGCGCTGTACAAGGCAGCAGCCGCAAAGCTGGGACAAGTCTATCCCGGGGCGATTATCGAGGTCGTTGCCTGGAAGTACATTCCGGCTCGGCCAAGGGCCAGGGCATGGGATCCAGCGGTTCCAGCAGAACCTGAGAGAATCCTCTGGATGCTGCAACTGATGAACCCGGCTCTCCCAACGCAGGACTGTAGTGCCATCCAAGTCGAGGACGCTGTAGGACGTAGGAGACAGGTCGTGTTAGCCCTGAATAAGGAAGCTCTCGAGCCCCTTAGACGGAGCAAAGGAAGAGTATTTTACGGCCTCGGGGAGGTCGTAATTCACGTATACCGTGGGGACGCACAGCGTGCATCCCTTTCGAGTGCCTCTTTGGACACGGACATTGAGGCACCCGAAGTGGAGGCGGAAATCTCCGACGCCGAAAGCCTGGTTTCCGCCACGTCAAATTGCGCAGGGACTCTGTGCAATTTGTCGATGGAGGATGCGACGGAGAGGATCCCAACATCACGGTGATGGAGGCAGGGGAGTCTGAGCAAGCTCATGCTGAGGTTGCTCCAGATAAACCTGCACAAAAGTAAGGCAGCCTCGGCTGCTCTCATCAGTCGCCTTTCTAAAGGGGTTTAAGCTCATCCGAGCTGCAGATGAAGGTAAAGTGAGAACATGCATTTTAGTAAAGTATGAGCTAAATATCTTTCTCTTGCCTAATTATAGCAATGGTGACGTCACAGCGGCCAGCTAGGCAAGCGGAGGCACCCAATTAACGCTAGCCTCCGTTTATATGCCGTACGACGCAGAGGAACCTCCTCCGCAAAAGACGGTAAAGGATCTAGTGGCCGACTCACGCAAAGGCCATCTGCTAATTGGGACAGACGCAAACGCCCACCACGTGCAGTGGGGTAGTTCCGACATAAACACTCGGGGTGAGTCACTTTTTGAGTACCTTTTAACAACTAACCTTGTAGATTGCAATGTAGGTAATGAACCAACTTTTATTACTAAAAACCGTAGAGAGGTTATTGACCTCACTGTTTGTAGCGAAAGCGTTTATGGGTGGGTTAAAAAATGGCGTGTTCTTGAGGAACATTCCTTTTCAGACCACCGTTATATTGAAGTAATGTTAGAGTTCTTCGTCGATCAGCCCATTGCGAGAGGTAACCCACGTAATACAAACTGGGAACTACATAATGAGCTGTTAGCAAGAGAACTACCAGAACTGCCCCCACAAAGCCCCTCATACACGATGGAGCTAGAGGCTCTGGTATAAACCTTCAAATCGGCTTTCTCAAAAGCCTTAAAACAGGCCTGTCCATTGCCAAAACCGCGCGGTAAGCGTAAACCTCACTGGTGGTCCCATGATCTGGACCTACTTCGTAAATCCTGTAGAGAACAGTTTAACAAAGCCAAATTCTTTGATAACGAGTCACAATGGCTAGAATACAAGGACAAACTAAGAACCTACAAAAAAGTCCTGAGACAAGCGAAGAGAACTTCATGGAGAAACTTCTGCACTGGAGTCGAAAGTGTCGTGGACACATCCAGGCTATGGTGCGTGCTTTCTAAGACGCAAACAGCTATTAGCTTTCTGCGGAGACCGAATGGTACCTGGACCAGCACAGAAGGGGAAACTCTAGAGCTGCTTCTGGACACACATTTCACGGGAAATATGACCAACGCACCGGAAGTACCTGCAGCAAACCAAGCTGTGAATATACCCATCACTGAGGAGAGAGTGAGGTGGGCAGTCAAAAGTTTTAAACCTTTTAAGGCTGGTGGACCAGACGGGATTGTACCCGCTCAACTTATCTACTCTTTGGATGTATCAGCCAACTGGCTGCGGCACATATATACCGCTTGTTTGGCTATGAACTATATTCCGTGTGCATGGAGCAGCGCCACGGTCATATTCATTCCTAAGGCAGGCAAGGCCTCTCATTACGAGCCGAAGGACTATAGACCTATCAGTCTTTCATCCTTCGTACTCAAGACCCTAGAGAGAATAGTTAGCGATTTCCTCACTAAAAGCATTGATAGGAATCTCATTTCGGACTATCAACACGCGTACACCAAAGGTAAATCTACGGAGACTGCGCTACACAGCCTAGTCTCTACTATAGAAATATCCTTGTTCGAAAAGGATTATTGTCTTGTGGCCTTCCTAGACATTGAAGGAGCATTCAACAACATAAGTCCAGACGCCGTTAACATTGCTTTAACTGATCTGGACGTAAATAGACCCCTAGTGGGACTAATTGATCAACTGCTCAGGGGATGGAAAGTGCTTTCCTCACTGGGGAAGGTTGAGATAACACGATTTGTCGCAAGGGGCACGCCCCAAGGTGGTGTCCTTTCCCCCTTACTATGGAACCTAACGGTAAACTCGCTATTAAGAGATACTAGTTGGGGGAGCGGGAAGGTCGTGGCATATGCTGATGACCTAGCGATTATCTACAGAGGCAAGTTCCCTCAAACTTTGTGCGACTTGATGCAGGTAGCATTGCGAGAGGTTTCCTTGTGGGCTTCCCGATGTGGACTCAGCGTCAACTCCGATAAAGTAGAGCTTGTCTTATATACCAAACGATACAAAATACCATCGTTGAACCTACCAGAACTAAATGGGGTGCACCTAAGCCTGGCAGATAAAGCCAAATTTTTAGGCGTAGTTTTAGACAAAAAGCTGAACTGGAAGGACAACGTTATCCAGCGACAAAAGAAAGCGTACATTGCATTATATACGTGTAAAAGAGCCATTGGCAAAAAACGGGGACTCACCCCCAACATATGCAGATGGATTTATACCGCGATTATCGGACCCATACTGCTGTATGGGGTAGTCGTATGGTGGCCAGCCTTGAGCAAGGCGTCAAACCTAAACTTGTTGAGTAAAGTCCACAGATCCAGCATGATAAGCATAAGCGGGGCTCTAAGAACAACGCCTAGCGAAGCTCTTCAGGTCATTCTTTACATCTTTCCACTGGATCTGGCTGGTCATCGAACAGCGGCAACGTCAGCCCTGCGTCTAAGGGAGTTGTCGTGCTGGAACAACAGGACCACAGGACACTCAAGTATACCAAACAAATACAGTTTTCTCCCTCCTAGCACGGATCGCTGTGCGATCACAACAGTTGCGGAAACCAACTTTAAGATAAACATACCCAGCAGAGATGACTGGACGGAGTCGGATAAGTGCCTTGCTATGGGCAACAGCATTTCCATATACACGGACGGCTCCAAGCTAAACGGGAGAGTTGAGGGTAGAGTATACTCAAGGGACCTTGACCTCCAGCTCTCATTCAGACTACCCGACCACTGCAGTGTATTCCAGGCAGAAGTTGCAGCCACAATGGAAGCCGCAGCTAGGATAGGGACATACATTGTCGGCAAAGAAATTTTTATCTTCAGCGGCAGCCAAGCTGCCATAAAATCTCTGGGCTCCCACTCGTTCAATTCTGAACTAGCACTAAACTGTCGCCGATCTCTTCAAGAGATGGCTCAACAGAATCGTGTACACCTCACATGGGTCCCTGGACATAGGGATATCGAGTGAAACTGCATTGCAGATGAACTCGCTAGGCAGGGTACAACCAAGCAGGTTCTTCCTGGACAAGAACGCTTAGGTATGCCCCTATCCACATGCAAGCTAATGCTAAAAGAGCACATCTACCGTCAAGCCGACGAAAGATGGCTACAAACACCGGGATGTCGAACGTCGAAAGAAACCTGGCCTAAATGGGATCCTAAAAGATCCCGTCACGTGTACAACCTAAGAAGGGATACAATTTCCACACTTGTGGGGACACTAACGGGTCATTGCCTCATAGGTAAGCATGCAGAAAGGCCAGGAGCGCCTTATCGTCGTTGCTGTAGGAGTTGTAAAGAAGATGAGGAGGAGGAAAGGGTGGTTCACCTCATTTGCAACTGCCCAGCGCTAAGCGGAGCACGGCAGCGCTTTCTGGGAGCCCCAGTTCTTGATACTATGAGTCAGGTTGTGGAGCATGACGTCAAGGACCTGGTAGCTTTCATCAGGTCCTCAAAATGGTTCGAAAAGGAGAGGTAACGGTGTTTTTCGTGGTATCACAACGGGCCTAGTACTACTGGCTTAAGTGTGCCCTCGGGCAGCCACCCCAACCTAACCTAACCTACCTAACCTTCGTTTGATACCCATATCGTATAAACATTCTAGAGTCACCCCTGGCCCACCCTAATGGCGATATCTCGAAAAGGCGTCCACCTATAGACCTAATGCCCACTCCCTCTTAAAATGCTCAGTCACACTTTTCGTTTGATACCCATATCGTACAAACATTCTAGAGTCGCCCTTCGTCCACCTTTATGGCGATATCTCGAAAAGGCGTCCACCTATCGAACTAAGGATTCCTCCCTTTTAAAATACTAATTACCACCTTTCATTTGATACCCATATCGTACAAACACATTCTAGAGTCACCCCTGGCCCACCCTAATGGCGATATCTCGAAAAGGCGTCCACCTATAGACCTAATGCCCACTCCCTCTTAAAATGCTCAGTAACACCTTTCGTTTGATACCCATATCGTACAAACACATTCTAGAGTCACCCCTGGCCCACCCTAATGGCGACATTTCGAAAAGGCGTCCACCTATAGACCTAATGCCCACTCCCTCTTAAAATGCTCAGTAACACTTTTCGTTTGATACCCATATCGTACAAACATTCTAGAGTACCCCTGGCCCACCCTAAAGGCGATATCTTGAAAAGGCGTCCACCTATAGACCTAATGCCCACTCCCTCTTAAAATGCTCAGTAACACCTTTCATTTGATTCCCATATCGTACTAACACATTCTAGAGACACCCCTGGTCCACCTTTATGGCGATATCTCGAAACGGCGTCCACCTATGGAACTAAGGAGCACTCCTTTTCAAAATACTCATTAACAGCTTTCATTTGATACCCATATCGTATAAACATATTCTAGAGTCACCCCTGGTCCACCTTTATGGCGATATCTCGAAACGGCGTCCACCTATGGAACTAAGGATCACTCCTTTTCAAAATACTCATTAACAGCTTTCATTTGATACCCATATCGTACAAACAAATTCTAGAGTCAGCCCTGGTCCACCTTTATGGCGATATCCCTAAATGGCGGCCATCCATAGAACTATGGCCTACTCTCTCTTAAAATACTCTTTAATACCTTCCATTTGATACACATGTCATACAACCACATTCCAGGGTTACCCTAGGTTCATTTTCCTACATGGTGATTTTCCTTTTTTTGTCTCCATAGCTCTCAACTGAGTATGTAATGTTCGGTTACACCCGAACTTAGCCTTCCTTACTTGTTTTAAATTAATAAGAATTTTATTAATAAGATTTGTGAACTAATCCAGCACATTAAAATGCCTACGCAGTTTAAGCGTGGCGTCTCAACCTTGCCTTGCTTTCAACTGAAATCAAATTTTCTATGAGTTTTTTAAAATTGTATGCGCTCAATAAATTGAGATTATTTTACCTTATTAACAACCAATTAAAGATATCTTTTAATACTTCAACTACGATGAACATACACACCTTTTTTATGCTCAGTTGAGCAGAGCTCACAGAGTATATTAAGTTTGATTGGATAACGGTTGGTTGTACATATATAAAAGAATCAAGATAGATATAGACTTCCATATATCAAAATAATCAGGATCGAAAAAAAATTTGATTGAGCCATGTCCGTCCGCCCGTCCGTCCGTCCGTCCGTTAACACGATAACTTGAGTAAATTTTGAGGTATCTTGATGAAATTTGGTATGTAGGTTCCAGAGCGCTCATCTCAGAACTCTATTTAAAATGAACGATATCGGACTATAACCATGCCCACTTTTTCGATATCGAAAATTTCGAAAAACCGAAAAAGTGAGATAATTCATTACAAAAGACCGATAAAGCGACGAAACTTGGTAGATGAGTTGAACTTATGACGCAGAATAGAAAATTAGTAAAATTTTGGACAATGGGCGTGGCACCGCCCACTTTTAAAACAATGTAATTTAAAACTTTTGCAACCTGTAATATGGCAGTCGTTGAAGATATCATGATGAAATTTGGCAGGAACGTTACACCTATCACTATATGTACGCTTAATAAAAATTAGCAAAATCGGAGAACGACCACGCCCACTTTAAAAAAAAAATTTTTTTAAGTAAAATTTTTACAAAAAATTTAATATCTTTACAGTATATAAGTAAATTATGTCAACATTCAACTCCAGTAATGAGATGGTGCAACAAAATACAAAAATAAAAGAAAATTTCAAAATGGACGTGGCTCCACCCTTTTTCATTTAATTTGTCTAGGATACTTTTAACGCCATAAGTCGAACAAAAATTAACCAGTCCATTTGAAATTTGGTAGGGGCATAGATTTTACGACGATAACTGTTTTCTGTGAAAATGGGCGAAATCGGTTGATGCCACGCCCAGTTTTTATACACAGTCGTCCATCTGTCCTTCCGCATGGCCGCTAACACGATAACTTGATCAAAAATCGACATATCTTTAATGAACTTAGTTCACGTGCTTACTTGAACTCACTTTATCTTGGTATGAAAAATGAACGAAATCGGACTATGACCACGCTCACTTGTTCGATATCGAAAATTACGAAAAATTAAAAAAATGCCATAATTCTATACCAAATACGAAAAAAGGGATGAAACATGGTAATTGGATTGTTTTATTGACGCTAAATATAACTTTAGAAAAACCCTTATAAAATGGTTGTGACACCTACCATATTAAGTAGAAGAAAATGAAAAGTTCTGCAGGGCGAAATAAAAAAACCCTTAAAATCTTGGCAGGTATTACATATATAAATAAATTAGCGGTATCCAACAGATGATGTTCTGGGTCACCCTGGTCCACATTTTGGTCGATATCTGGAAAACGCCTTCACATATACAACTACAACCACTCCCTTTTAAAACTCTCATTAATACCTTTAATTTGATACCCATATCGTACAAACTAATTCTAGAGTCACCCCTGGTCCACCTTTATGGCGATATCTCGAAAAGGCGCCCACCTATAGAACTAAGCCCCACGCCCTTTTAAAATACTCATTAACACCTTTCATTTGATACCCATATCGTACAAACATATTCTAAAGTCACCCCTGGTCCACCTTTATGGCGATATCTCGAAAAGGCGAACACCTATAGAAGGAAGGCCCACTCCCTTTTAAAAATACTCATTAACACCTTTCATTTGATACCCATATAGTACAAACAAAGTCTAGAGTCACCCCTGGCCCACCTTTATTGCGATACGTCGAAAAGGCGTCCACCTATAGAACTAAGGCCCACTCCCTTTTAAAATACTCATTAGCTCCTTTCATTTGATACCCATATTGCACAAACGAATTCTAGAGTCACCCCTGGCCCACCTTTATGGCGATATATCGAAACGGCGTCCACCTATGGAACTAAGGATTACTCCCTTTTAAAATACTCATTAACACCTTTCTTTTGATACCCATATTGTACAAACAAATTCTAGGGTCACCCCTGGTCCACCTTTATGGCGATATCTCGAAAATGCGTCCAACTATACAACAACCACCACACCCTTGTAAAACCCTCATTAATACCTTTAATTTGATACCCATATCGTACAAACACATTCTAGGGTCACCCCTGGTCCACCTTTATGGCGATATTTCGAAACGGCGTCCACCTATAGAACTAAGCCCCACTCCCTTTTAAAATACTCATTAACACCTTTTGTTTGTGCCCATATTGTGCAAACAAATTCTAGGGTCACCCCTGGTCCACCTTTATGGCGATATCTCGAAACGGCGTCCACCTATGGAACTAAGGATTACTCCCTTTTAAAATGCTCATTTACACCTTTCTTTTGATACCCATATTGTACAAACAAATTCTAGGGTCACCTCTGGTCCACCTTTATGGCGATATCTCGAAACGGCGTCCACCTATGGAACTAAGGATTACTCCCTTTGAAATACTCATTAACACCTTTCATTTGATACCCATATCGTACAAACGCATTCTAGAGTCACCCCTGGTCCACCTTTATGGTGATATTCGAAAAGGCGACCACCTATACAGCAACCACCACTCCCTTTTAAAACCCTCATTAATACCTTTAATTTGATACCCATATCGTACAAACACATTCTAGGGTCACCCCTGGTCCACCTTTATGGCGATATTTCGAAACGGCATCCACCTATAGAACTAAGGCCCACTCCCTTTTAAAATACTCATTAACACCATTCGTTTGATGCCCATATTGTACAAACAAATTCTAGGGTCGCCCCTGGTCCACCTTTGGGGCGATATCTCGAAACGGCGTCCACCTATGGAACTAAGGATTACTCCCTTTTAAAATGCTCATTAACACCTTTCTTTTGATACCCATATTGTACAAACAAATTCTACGGTCACCCCTGGTCCACCTTTATGGCGATATCTCGAAACGGCGTCCACCTATGGAACTAAGGATTACTCCCTTTTAAAATACTCATTAACACCTTTCATTTGATACCCATATCGTACAAACGCATTCTAGAGTCACCCCTGGTCCACCTTTTTGGCGATATTTCGAAAAGGCGACCACCTATACAACAACCACCACTCCCTTTTAAAACCCTCATTAATACCTTTAATTTGATACCCATATCGTACAAACGCATTCTAGAGTCAACCCTGATCCTCCTTTATGGCTATATCCCTAAATGGCGTCCACCTATAGAACTATGGCCCACTCCCTCATAAAATACTCTTTAATGCCTTTCATTTGATACACATGTCATACAAACACATTCCAGGGTTTCCCTCGGTTCATTTTCCTACATGGTTATTTTCCCGTATGTTGTCACCATAGCTCTCAACTGAGTATGTAAAGTTCGGTTACACCCGAACTTAACCTTCCTTACTTGTTTCAAAATATTTTCATTAGGAAGGTTTTTTTAAACTCCCCTATGGCTTTCGAAACTCAAAAGTTTTAGGTCTCCAAAAAAAACCGCGTTTTAGTTACCGCCTCTTTAAAACTCAAAGTTTCTCAAAAATTGCTATTTTGTTTAAATTTTCATGCCTTATCAAATTTAGCATTCTCGAAAAATTTAAAATTTTATAAACTTTCATATCTTTCATGTCCTTTTTTCCGAAATTCCCAGTTTTAGGTAATTTTCAAGATATTCTAAAATTTTATATTTTCCAGTTTACCATTTTTAAAAATTTTCATGTTTTTTCAAAAAAAATAATTATGGTTCAAAATTTAAAATTTTTCGTTTTTTTCTTGTTTTGATAATTTCCTTTTTTCTTAGGCTTTCCTAAATTTTTATTTCTTTTTTAATCTCTTTTTTTCCGAAATTGTTAGTTTTTATGTATAAAACTTTCGTGTTTTCGTAATTTCATATTCCCCTTTGTTCCCAGTTCTTAGAAACTCTGTCTGTCTATGTCTCTTCAATTCTTTCATATATTCGAAAGCTCCCAGTATTTAAAAAATTTTTAATTTTTTCAAATTTAACATTTTGCAATATACTCAGCTTAAATAATATTTTCTTGTTTTCTCAATATTTTCCAAAATTTTCATGTATTTCCAAATTTAATATTTTCTCAAATTCTCAATTTTTATAAATTTCAATATTTTTCAATTATATATTTCAAAATAAAATTTTTTTAAATTTGTTGTTTTTTGTGTTCAAATTACAATTTTTAGATATTTGTAAGTATTTTTAAAACGCTTTTTATAAAAATTTTAGTTTCTCCAGGTTTTTATGTTTTTTAAATATTTTATATTTTGAAAAATTTTCAGAATTTTTGCAAACTCCCTGGTTTTCGAGTTTAACATGTCTTTTGGAACTTTCATAATCTCCAAAACTCCCCATTTTTTGTTATTCTTACGCTATTTGGAAACCTAAACACTTTCGAAAAATATTTTTATGTTTTTGAAAAATTTCCATATTGATTTTTTTTAAATACATTTTTTCTATGATTTTATGCAGATATTGCAAAAGTCTCGTTTACTTTAATTTCTAATTTTTTTTTTAAATAACAATTTTTTTCCAAAGACCTATTATTTCAAAAGTTTAAAATTTCGAAATGACTTTCGAACCGAAATAGGGTCTAAATCCAGAACTATTAAGTTTAAGTTTTCGAGAGGCACGAAATGCTTGAAAATTGTATAAAATCTGCAAATCTCAGCATTATGCCCTTAAATGGCCGAAAGCCCCAATATATCGGGAATGCGGCGCAACCCCAAAACTAAGCAGAAACCCATAATTAGTGGAATTCCAAAATTTTAACGAAATCTCAAAAATGTGATAAAGTTTCAAAATTTGACAAAATGTTCAAAATTCAGACGAAATACCAAAATTTGAGCATTTGAAACAAGGCGAATTCAGTACCAGGTGTTGTTATCCCAAACGTAGTCCCCAAATGGGATGAAATACCCAAATGTGGAAGAAATTTTTTAAATGGGACAAAATACGCCAAACAGCATAATATCTTCTTCTGGGGCGAAATTTTCGAATTGGGATCAAACCTCCGAAATTGGCATAAGTTTCAAAAGCGAAACAAAATACCCAAAATCCTATTTGTGACTCCCCAGATTGTTCAAAATAGGCCGAGGTCCCCAACGAAATTTATAAAATGGCAGAAAATACAGAAAATCTTTAAAATGGCGCGAAATCTATAAAATGTGATCGAATATTAAAATCTGAACGAAGTTCCTAAATTGTGATAAAAATGAAACTAAGTCCGAATACTTACATCATATCTTCAAATCGGTACAAAATCCTCAAAAATTGAACAAAATCTGAAAATTAGACAATATCCCCAAAATAAGACGAAATCACCAAAATGGGGGTAAATTGCCAAAGCGAGATAAAATTTTTGAAAATAGCAATATTCCTCAAAAATGTGGTTATGATTCCCGAAAAAGTAGAGAAGTTCCTAAAATGAGGCGTATCAAGAAAACTTGCTCGAAACACACAACAATTGGGCGAAATATCCAAAATGACCTGTAATCTGAAATATGTGACCAAAAGCCAAAAATTTTATGAATATCTCAAAAATGATACGAAATACCGGAAAACGGCGCAAATTCTGCTATAGTGTGCCAAAAGTTGACTGCGCTGTCTCTGCCACTGTTACTTAAAGCCATGCACCGCGGGAACGGTAAACATGTTTGCAGAATGAATGTTTAATTCATTATCGTCAACAAATGCCTATCATGTTGTACAGTTCAAAGTACTTGAAAGTGCAAATTATACATGAATGCAACAACGTGCACAACACGAGCGCGCGCCCGACTCCAACAAACAAAAAACAATGCAACAAGTAAGCAAGTGGCATGCAACAGACAATTTGTACGCGTATATTTACGTCGACAGATCACCATTGCCTGGTCATGTGGCAGCGTAATTTTCCGTATATGCGATTCTCTAGCTTATTGAACGCAGTGACAAACGGCACAAATATCCCCAAGAAGTAGCAGAAACTTAATAGCCAAATATGTGCATCAAGGCAAGTAAGTGAATATATGCAATACGCATTTCTAATTTTGTTGTTCTAACTATAAATATACATAAATGTTCAACAAACATGAGTACATACATACGCTAGAGCTGAGCTGTGTTAGTATATCAGCGCATTATTGCACCACCACCAGCAGCATTTTAAGGAAAGGCTTAAGAAAGTTCCATGCTTTGCAGCAGTCAGTGCCTCCGGCCATTGCCATGAGCTGCCATTTTACTGAAGTTGCATCTATGATTCTTTGGCATCACATCACATGCTGTGAAGGTAACGTGGAAGTGTCAATGCCATTGGATAATGAATTATTGAACGCACATTAAATTGATCTATCGATTTTATGTGTGTGAATGCCCCGCCGTTCAATCGTATTGATGTTGCAACATTAAGTGGCAGCAATTTTGAATTTCGATTCGCAGATTCACTTTGCGTAGTGCCATTAAAGCTTGGGAATAAGCCAGCTGTACGAAGAGTCAATGTATGGTATTCCAAATTTACCTAAGCCTTGTAGAAAGGGATTTTACTATACTCTCTGATTGTCCCAACCAGATCTGTTAAATTTGTATTAGCATTAGTAATCAATTAATTAGATGCCTATTTTAATGGCCAATGATTATTTCATTGTCTTCCGATAAAAGCAATTACTAATTGATTAACATTATAAAAAAATCCAAAAAAAAAAAAAATTATAATTTTTTACGATTATTGGAAAAAAAAATTAAAAATAATTATAAGAAATCAAAAAAGGCTTTTTGATTACTGATGATAATTTTTGACTATTTTTGATTTTATCGATTATTTTTGATTTGGTTAATTTTTTTTCATTTTTTCAATAATCGTAAAAAACCATGAGTTTTTTGATTATTTTAAATTAAAAAGAGAAATTAATGGTAAGTAATCATTAAATGGCTTTTAAAGAAAATAATCAATTGAACGGGCAATCATTACCATTAGTAATCATTATTTAACAGGTCTGGTCTCAACCAAAGCTGCTTGGTAATGTTATTTTTGTCAAAATATTGTTGGTAAATAATTTTCAGTTTTTTTTTGTTATTTATTTGGTTATAAAGCGTGGATGTTGTGTGTACGTTTTTCCTAGCTCAAATATGTCACTTATCCGGTTTACCGTTTTAGAGAAATTTGGATTTAAAAAACTGATTTCAATCACATATCGTAAAACACAATACGGGCTCGGCCAGGGATTCTACGTTCACTGATCATTATTATTATGATTATAAGGGATCGAGATCGCAGTTCAGGCCTCTGTTTATATCTAATGATTTTGACCTATTAGTGCGTGTGAATGTTTTTATTATATCGAAGTACCACTTAAAGCTTTTTACATCATATCACGAGGGGGCTAAAAGCCACGCTCCCTAGTTGAAAGAGTCCCAGCCTTCCAAGGGGACACATTCGCATAGAGTTAGCCGGCGCTTCATCCTCCAACCCAAAAAAGCGACATATTTGTGTATCGGGTCGATTTTACTTACTTAAGTAATATCATAGATCACAGTGTCTCGTATAGTACCCAGTACGAGTTTGTATGTCCTCTCTGTGCTGTTTGTATGGCTTTGTTTCCCAGTTACTTATTATTACCTAGTGTGCGCATTTGCGAGTCCGTAGAAGTTACCTGTAACATAGAATATTGTAACGAATGTTAGCAGAACTGAGCGATGCTATCGTCTCTAAGCCGATGCTAACCAGTGACGTGAATGCACATCAATAATTCAATCATTATGTATCTACATAAACGAATAAATAATTGCGTCTACACATATGTACGTATACGAGCAGCGGAGCGGCAATGCACAAACACATGCATATATCTTATTTGAGTTGTCACAAGAGAGAGCAATAATTTGTGCACGTAGTTGTGGCTGGCGATTTGGTAGCCGAACTAACTAGTAACTTCTGGAAATCGAAGAGCCTAGAAGTATGCAGCGTAAACTATAAAAGCGGGGCAGGCGAGTAAGAAGTAATTCAGTTTGATTTGAGATTTCGATTAAGCGCTATCTAGCGAGCTATAGCAGAATTATTTTGAATAGTAGAGTTTCACTTGAGCTATCAATCAGTTTGGTTATTAAGCTTGCTATTCGTTGCAAAGTATAAGTGTATTGTGAAGTACTGTAATAAAGGCCATTTTTCAATTATTCAATATTGGAGTTATTTATTCAACAGTTTAGCGATACGAACTTAGCAGAGGGTTGCAAATAAGAGGATTTGCAAGCAAATTTCGTTACAATATTATTATAGCACCCTGCTTGGCAAGCAAGTCTGCCTGCTCACTATCCATCCTAACAAAACCTTGTTTAACCTCCCAGATCATTTGAGACCACTAAGCATTCATCCACAAGCTTAGATGTAGCTGTGTGAGATTGCAAGACACCCTAGGCTACCTGGCTGTCTAACATAATGAGGATACTTCTTGAGGATAAGCCTCTCCGTAGACATTCTCTACTACAAACTTCTATTGCATGGATTTCTGCCTGAAATATATTGGGGTTGCATCCCTTTGGTCTCGATTTTTTGAAGTTTGGCCCACACATATCAGCTGCCGTTTTTCCGTCATCCAATTTCGACCCACCCACAGGGACAGTATATGATGTCTCAAGAAATTCTGTCAACAATGGACATTCCAAAGTTTCATGATTCTGAATGTGGTTCTGAAACCAGTGCATCACGTAGTTGCAATATGGCATTTTCGATGAATTTGCCACTTTTCTATATGGAGAGCAAAGGAGGTATTTCCACTAAGGCACTAAGTCCATCAGCAGGGGGCCATTCTCGTCGCACTCGTTATGCCAGTACAAACTAGTCTATGCTTAGTTTTGTTTTTGCTGTTATTTGCGTGGCCAACAAACTAAGGAACCATTGGTTTCATAGTAGATTGGACGCTGGTAATCAATTGCCAATTGCCTAGGAGTTTCGAGACTGTACCACACCACAAGAAGAAATCTGGTAAAATCGACCGAGTTACGATTCAAGTAAACCGAAATTTTTTCCACTTCTATTCATCGCAATATCCGTTAAATTAATTGTGCACAAATTGTTGATTCTGAATGAGCCGCTTCAATAGTACAGCAAAAAAAAAAACAATTCTTAATATGTAATCCCGGTTAACTTAAAAATTATTACTATCATCCTAAGAATACCAATGAAGCGATTTCTGTGACGCGATGGTCATAAGAACAAAGTAGTGAGCGCCGTGAGCGAAATTTTCTCTTTAAACTGTTGAAAACTGTTCACTGATGAAATAAGAATGAAATCAGTTCTTTCACATCAGTATAATTAGTTGATAATTTGTTATTTTTACAGAATATAGTTTTCTTCCGTCTAATAGTTCTCTTCTGTTTCAATGACTAAAAAAATGTGTTCTCTTGTAAAACTTCTCGACAGAATCAACCATAATGCGGTCAATTTTACGTAATATCTGTTAATCCAAGAACAAAAAAAACCGATCTGTTTATTGTATTACCGTCATTTCTTTGTGTAAAGTCAACTTCAAGTAGTTCTCCGATGAATGAGGTTCTACGGTATGTACAGAGAAAATCTGATCTACATTTTGTGGATTTTTGCAAGCAGACCAGATATAGGACAACGTCTGTCTAGGATTCAATAGAACAGCTTCTAGTCATCTTGCACAATCCAAATCTTCTGATGTTTTTAATATTCAAATATGTTGAGGTTAAACTTTACACTCTGTTCTGTCAGTAATATGTGTTGGGGATAGGTCCTTGGAGCGTAATTAATAGAACACGTTTTATTATAATTGAGTTTATTGAAAGACTAAAAGAATATTGTGCATAAGAAATACAATACATCAAAGGAGTAATAAGATGTAGAGTTGCATTTAAAGGTACGATCTATTCGTGTTGTAATCCTGAACCGGCTACTTTTCAACACTCTTCCTCAACACGAGTAGGTCGTTTACATATGCTTTGAACTCAAACCTAACAATTTTACAAACTTTTCTCATGTTTAGTTTTATTTAAATTCTTTGTAAGCACATCAGCAATCATCTCATTAGTTGAAGTATATTTAACTTTAACTATTATTATTAATTGCTTCTCTAACGAAATGATATTTAATATCTATGTGCTTGCTTCGTGAATGATAAACCGGGTTTTTCGCTAATTATTTTTGCGCTATGTTTATCAAACATTACTTGTAGACCGTTTTCTACAGCTTTAGCGACGTATATAAAATTACTGCCCATATTTGGCACAAACAAAACATTGTGTAGAATAATATCACTCTCTTTATATCTAATTCGCACTTCACCCACACCTTCTGCGTAAATGAAATTGTCTCCCGCTAGACTAATTTTCTCTTTGTGATGTTTGAGTGAAATAAACAAATTTTTGTTGCAACACATATGTGCTGTCGCGCCGCTGTCAAGAAGCCAAGTCGAGTTGTCAAACGCACTAGCTTCTGCTGCTGCTAACATCGTAAATGAATGCTCATTTCTCTTCGTTGCTCTCTGATCGTTCTTAATGGATTTCAAGTTGCAGTTTGCAGCGTAATGACCGCGCTGCCCACACTTATAGCATTTGACATTTTGCATATTTCTATTTCTCTTATTCGTTGAAGTTTCCCCTTTTCTGTATTCTTTGACCACAAAGCAAAGGCTTGCGATTCCCCTTCGGATTCAGCTGAACCGCGTTTTGTCTGTTTCTTTCGCTCGAACTCTTCTAGAAGTTTGAATTTCAAATTGGTCAATGTCGGCAACGTGTCTCTTGTCTCCATCGCAACAACAAAATGTTCGTACTGTTTTGGTAGACTTGACAGTAGAATTATTGTAACTAATTCGTCTTTAATTTCAATTCCGACTTCGGTTAACTTTTCTACAACGCAAGCAAAGTCATTTAAATATTTAGACATATTTTCGCTGTCACTTAGCTTCATACCGAGAAGCTTCTTATATAACGACACCTTGTGTACAGGTCCACTTGGTTGATGCAAATTTTCTAGAGCCTTCCACGCTTCAGTTGATGTTTTGCATTGCTTTATGTGGTTGAGTTGCGGCGCTTTTACACTAAGAGTAATTGTGGCCAAAGCCTTCTCATCAAGCGCTTCCCACTCGGATGCATCATTTTCAGGCTTTACAACTTTTTCGCTCACTATGTGCCATAGTCCGGCATGTATTAGGACACTTTTCATTTGTACCCGCCATGAGTCAAAATTCTTTTCATCGAGCTTCTCAATTTGATATAGCGAGTTCATTTTTGCGTATATCTTTCTTTAAAACGCGACACATCATCAACAATTAAACCTTTCGATCCATTTTGTTTTATCCGTCTTTTTGGAGAAATATCATTTCCCACTATAAGACACAACTTTAGCATTTGAGCCACACTTTAGATTTCATTAGAACAGTTTAGATTACAACAACAACAATATGTAGAATAGCAGTAAAAAAAAATTTCCATGAATGCAGTGTGAGATGCCTCTTTGGACCAATATCAGGCAGGTTTTAGTTTCGTTTGTATAATGAAATAATCACGATCAACTTGGCTTTAGCTTATCTCTATTCGATTGGGTATATAAATTCCTTCATATTATAATTAAGTCCGAAAACGAAAAAAAATAATAATAATAGCCAAATTATATACGAAGAGCGCATGTACATATAAATACAGTCCACTTATGAGCACAATTAGTAATTCCAGAGCTACATATTACACAAAATCCTATTTCCGGTTTTGCACAACAAAGGGAAATACCATGAAGTAGAAGAAGGATTAAATATAATCACATATAATGCAAGTAACGGAATACTGAAAAACTGAGATTTATACGCCACGCACACAAATGACGTGTTTTACTATTCAATTCACTTAAGTACTATAATATTTTAGCATTAAAAAACAAAACACAAAAAAATAAAAAGCTCGTGACAATTTATAAACAAATGCTATATGTATATTAGGCGGGGTCGATTTGTGGGGAGGCAAAAAAATCGCCCATTGCTCTGTGAAAATCATATTCTAGGGATCAAAGTAAGAAACTTGGGTCGTAGGGGCAAATTTTGAAAAATCCCACTTTGAAATGCCTATGTTTTTTCTTTTTTTTTTATACTCAGTTGAGCAGAGCTCACAGAGTATATTAAGTTTGATTGGATAACGGTTGGTTGTACATATATAAAGGAATCGAGATAGATATAGACTTCCATATATTAAAATAATCAGGATCAAAAAAAAAATTGATTGAGCCATGTCCGTCTGTCCGTCCGTCCGTCCGTCCGTTAACACGATAACTTGAGTAAATTTTGAGGTATCTTGATGAAATTTGGTATGTATGTTCCTGAGCACTAATCTCAGAACGAAAATGAACGATATCGGACTATAACCACGCCTACTTTTTCGATATCGAAAATTTCGAAAAACCGAAAAAGTGCGATAATTCATTACAAAAGACAGATAAAGCGACGAAACTTGGTAGATGAGTTGAACTTATGACGCAGAATAGAAAATTAGTAAAATTTTGGACAATGGGCGTGGCACCGCCCACTTTTAAAAGAAGGTAATTTAAAACTTTTGCAAGCTGTAATTTGGCAGTCGTTGAAGATATCATCATGGGGGGACATCATAATTCGTTTTAGAGGTATGGTTCCTTCGGCAAAGTTTCTTATTTTGATCCTGAGCGATTTTTAAATCGACCCGCCCTAATGTATATGTATGGATGTCTCTGTGTTTGTATATTGGGACTTAACCCTTTTCAAAGTCCTAATAAAAAATTCTAGAGTTACGTAAAAAAACCTACATACTTCACAATCATAGTAATTTTTAAATGAAAAAAAAAAAACAAAAAAAATAAAAATTTTTTTTATGATTTCCTCCAAATGTCGCTTAACACATATTTACCTTTGTATGTGCGTAAGTTAGAGTAAACAATAAATTTCCCCTTGCGCACAAAAATTTATGAAATGCTTCAAACAGACCTACAATAGAGCAAAGTATTTTGTATTTCATTTGCTCATAATGCTTTGACCCGCCATCACAAAAGTACGATACGTGCTCGTGAAGCTTAATATGAAAGCACAATTGCAAAACAGACGGCTTAGCGCACTTGATTGAGTTTTTCAAAGATGTAAATAATTAACTACTCTGTGTATGTATACTTAAATAAACGACAACATAATGAATGGTTTATGTTTGATGTAGAGAGCTGAACACCCTACGCCCTAAATGATTATAAAATGAGTTACGACAATTTGGGTGCATACATTAAGGTGGGACGTTAATTTTTTGACAAAATTAAAAAGCTGTGAGTACCAAGTACTTGTGAAATTCGATGTGTGAACATACAGGTGAACGTTTAGAAATTATCGTTTTTAAGCTAACTAGAGCTCGCTCAGGAGTTGCACTTAAACCACAATAGAGGCAATTTTATCATATGTAACAAGCGATAACCATAAGCTATTGTATTATTATCGGTCTATTATCGACAGCGAGTTATTATCATCCCATTGTCGGTTTGTTATCAACTTGTTATCGGCGGTTCGTCGGCTTTTTATTGTTTTATAATCGTGTTGTTATAGCGCGTGCCACTGATGTGTTATAGATTTTATAGTTACCCTTTACCGGTATCTGTTTTATCGTCCATAAAAAAAGATAACACGCTGATTTTAAGCTGATAACACTACGATAAAAAAATTGATAACTTTTTGCTAACAAATGAATAACTTTTCTATAACAAATCACTATTTGTTGGATAACAAATCAACAACACAACGATAACAAATTGTTAATGCTTCAATAACAACTTAATAGCTTTTTGATGACAAACCGATAACCTTTTTATTACTTAGTGATATATTTTCGATACATTACCTATAACCTTTCGATAATAAATTGATGATTTTTTGAAAGCAAATCGATTGCTTGCCGAACACTTTTTGTTTAGATATCGATATTTCTTCTACAAATAATCGAACAATCTTCGATAGTATACCGATAAATTTCGATGACACCGTTAACTCTCGGAAAACATCAGCAAATCATTGACAACTTTTGTAATGGATAAAAGATGGTTAATACTTGGATAACAAAGCGATAATATGCCGTCCGTTGTTGGTTTCGTGTTCGGGTATGAGTTGTAATTTCACCTCTCCTCTCCTCTCCTCTCCTCTCCTCTCCTCTCCTCTTATCGCGCCTTACATTTATTTTATTTAATATTGCTATTCTTAAGTGCTTGTACAAATAATTGTATGATGACACTTAGAAGCTCTTTTAAATTTGATAGTAATTGACTAAAAAAGCATTAAACATGTTTAATATAGGCAGAGCTATTTTAACGCTATTAGATCCATAATTTGCAATAATATATTTCGTTTTTCTTCCAAACTACATCACAATACTTTCATTTTATGTCAGTTTTTTTTTAAAAATTATTTGCGGCATTTTTTCAAATTAGTAATTACATGTGCTCCTCGCACGCCTGATTTGTCTGTTAGCTCTGGAGCACCTCCTGTTACTTGTTTTGTTCAGCATACAGTGTTTAGTATTCATCTTCACATCTGAATTTTTATACCCAGCTGTACTTGTACACAGGGTATTATAACTTTGATTTTATAACAGCTGCTTGTACAGGATAAACAAATCGAGATAGATTTAGACTTCCATATGTCAAAATCATTAGTATCGAAAAAAACATTTGATTAAGCCATGTCCATCCGCCTCTCTGACCCTTAACACGATAACTTGAGCAAATATTGAGATATCTTCACCAAGTTCGGTACGCGGGCTTGTCTGGGCTCAGAATAGATCTGCATTAAAAACGAGCGAAATCGGACGATAATCACGCCCCCTTTTTCTATACCGAAAATTTAGAAAATTGAAAAAAATTAGATAATTCAAAAACGAATACTGCCAAGTTAATGAAATTTGGTAGGTGGATTGGTTTTAATTTTTGAAATTTAACCTTGCCAAATTATATAGACTGAGTGAAGATAATCAAAATTGGTTAAAGACTCTTTCCTGACAATTTGCTACAATCTAAGTCCTCAGTACATAATCCTTCCAATGACTACTCGACTCTGCGCCGCGTATGCTTGTCCCTCCTCGAACTTTAAAAATATTTTGATGTCATTTCTACCGGACTGTATGTAATATTTGTTTC
The DNA here is from genome assembly GCF_040869045.1 of Eurosta solidaginis. Lineage (NCBI taxonomy): Eukaryota > Metazoa > Arthropoda > Insecta > Diptera > Tephritidae > Eurosta > Eurosta solidaginis. The sequence continues at coordinate 170,910,846 of NC_090323.1, forward strand.
AAATATGAGCCAAATCGGACATCATAGATCGCTTTCTTCTCATGTGTATTATGTGTTCCAAATATGGACCAAATCGGACCACAAATAAGATTTTTTTGAATATCTCGATCCTTGCGCCACCTACCGGCGATCTTTTTCACATGTCGCTTTCTATTCACGTATGTATTATGTGTTCCAAAGCGGACCACAAATACGATTTTTTGAAACATTTCGATCCATGCGCCCCTATGGGAGTTTATATACTCAGTTGAGCAGAGCACACAGAGTATATTAACTTTGATTGGATAACGGTTGGTTGTACAGGTATAAAGGAATCGAGATAGATATAGACTTCCATATATCAAAATCATCAGTATCGAAAAAAAATTCGATTGAGCCATGTCCGTCCGTCTGTCCTTCCGCTCGGCCGTTAACACGTTACTAAACTCAGTTCACGTACTTATCTGAACTCACTTTGTATTGGTGTAAAAAATGGCCGAAATCCGACTATGACCACGCCCACTTTTTCCATATCGAATATTACGAAAAAGGAAAAAAATGCCATAATTATATACCAAATACGAAAAAAGGGATGAAACATGGTAATTGTATTGGTCTATTGACGCAAAATATAACTTTAGAAAAAAACTTGGTAAAATGGGTGTGACACCTACCATATTAAGTAGAAGAAAATGAAAAAGTTTTGCAGGGCGAAATCAAAAGCCCTTGGAATCTTGGAAGGAATACTGTTCGTGGTATTACATATATAAATAAATTAGCGGTACCCGACAGATGATGTTCTGGATCACGCTGGCCCACATTTTGGTCGATATCTCGAAAACGCCTTCACATATACAACTAAGGGCCACTCCCTTTTAAAACCCTCATTAATACCTTTATTTGATACCCATATCATACAAACACATTCTAGAGTCACCCCTGGTCCACGTTTATGGCGATATCTCGATATCTCGAAAAGGCGTCCACCTATAGAACTAAGGCCCACGCCCTTTTAAAATACTCATTAACACCTTTCATTTGATACCCATATCGTACAAACAAATTCTAGAGTCACCTCTGGTCCACCTTTATGGCGATATCTTGAAAAGGCGTCCACCTATAGAACTAAGGCCCACGCCCTTTTAAAATACTCATTAACACCTTTCATTTGATACCCATATTGTACAAACAAATTCTAGAGTCACCCCTGGCCCACCTTTAGGGCGATATCTCGAAAAGGCATCCACCTATAGAACTAAGGCCCACTTTTTTTTTCAAATACTCATTAACACCTTTCATTTGATACCCATATCGTACAAACAAATTCTATAGTCACCTCTGGTCCACCTTTATGGCGATATCTTGAAAAGGCGTCCACCTATAGAACTAAAGCCCACGCCCTTTTAAAATACTCATTAACACCTTTCATTTGATACCCATATTGTATAAACAAATTCTAGAGTCACCCCTGGTCCACCTTTATGGCGATATCTCGAAAAGGCGTCCACCTATAGAACTAAGGCCCACGCCCTTTTAAAATACTCATTAACACCTTTCATTTGATACCCATATTGTATAAACAAATTCTAGAGTCACCCCTGGTCCACCTTTATGGCGATATCTCGAAAAGGCGTCCACCTATAGAACTAAGGCCCACGCCCTTTTAAAATACTCATTAACACCTTTCATTTGATACCCATATTGTACAAACGCATTCTAGAGTCACCCCTGCTCCACGTTTATGGCGATATCCCGAAAAGGCGTCCACCCATAGAACTAAGGCCCACTCCCTTTTAAAATACTCATTAACACCTTTCATTTGATACCCATATCGTACAAAAAAACTCTGGAGTCACCCCTGGCCCACCTTTATGGCGATATCTCGAAAAGGCATCCACCTATAGAACTAAGGCCCACTCCCTTTTAAAATACTCATTAACACCTTTCATTTGATACCCATATCGTACAAACAAATTCTATAGTCACCTCTGGTCCACCTTTATGGCGATATCTTGAAAAGGCGTCCACCTATAGAACTAAAGCCCACGCCCTTTTAAAATACTCATTAACACCTTTCATTTGATACCCATATTGTATAAACAAATTCTAGAGTCACCCCTGGTCCACCTTTATGGCGATATCTCGAAAAGGCGTCCACCTATAGAACTAAGGCCCACGCCCTTTTAAAATACTCATTAACACCTTTCATTTGATACCCATATTGTACAAACGCATTCTAGAGTCACCCCTGCTCCACGTTTATGGCGATATCCCGAAAAGGCGTCCACCCATAGAACTAAGGCCCACTCCCTTTTAAAACACTTATTAACACCTTTCGTTTGATACCCATATTGTACAAACGCATTCTAGAGTCAAACCTGGTCCACTTTTATAACGATATACCGAAAAGGCGTCCACCTATAGAACTAAGGCCCACTCCCTTTTAAAATACTCATTAACACCTTTCATTTGATACCCATATAGTACAAACAAATTCTAGAGTCACCCCTGGTCCACCTTTATGGCGATATCTCGAAAAGGCGTCCACATATAGAACTAAGGCCAACGCCCTCTTAAAATACTCATTAACACCTTTCAATTGATACTCATATCGTACAAACAAATTCTAGAGTCACCCCTGGTCCATCTTTATAGCGATATCTCGAAAAGGCGTCCACCTATAGAACTAAGGCCCACGCCCTTTTAAAATACTCATTAACACCTTTCATTTGATACCCATATTGTACAAACGCATTCTAGAGTCACCTCTGGTCCACGTTTATGGCGATATCCCGAAAAGGCGTCCACCCATAGAACTAAGGCCCACTCCCTTTTAAAACACTTATTAACACCTTTCGTTTGATACCCATATTGTACAAACGCATTCTAGAGTCAAACCTGGTCCACTTTTATAACGATATACCGAAAAGGCGTCCACCTATAGAACTAAGGCCCACTCCCTTTTAAAATACTCATTAACACCTTTCATTTGATACCCATATAGCACAAACAAATTCTAGAGTGACCCCTGGTCCACCTTTATGGCGATATCCCGAAAAGGCGTCCACCTATAGAACTTAGGCCCACTCCCTTTTAAAATTATCATTAACACAATTCATTTGATATCCATATCGTACAAACAAATTCTAGAGTCAGGCCTGGTCCACCTTTATGGCGATATCCCTAAATGGCGTCCATCTATAGAATTATGGCCCACTTCCTCTTAAAATACTCTTTAATACCTTCCATTTGATACACATGTCATACAAACACATTCCAGGGTTACCCTAGGTTCCTTTTACAACATGGTGATTTTCCCTTACTTTGTCTCCACAGCTCTCAACTGAGTATGTAATGTTCGGTTACACCCGAACTTAGCCTTCCTTACTTGTTTTTCTTATTATTGCATTGTCATCGGGTTCTGAACTATATTCCAAGTTTCAAGCTTGTGGCTTATCGGGAAGTTACTTAAATTTCAATTCCAAAATTCGTGCCGTCCGCCAGCCAGCCAGACTGTCAAGTCAGGCTAAACAAAACCGTTTAAAAAGAAGATTTTATCAATAAGAGAAATACATGAAAAAATATATTTTATGCGTTTTTTCATCATTTGGATTTTAATAATAGTTTTTGTGTTATTAATATTTTTTATTAATGACAAAAAAATTATTGTTAATAACAAAAAAAAAAAAAAAATAATAAATAAATAAATGGGTACTGATTAAAAAAATTACCTCCTACTCCCCCAAAAGATCAAGCACAAACCGTTCCTGAATTGAGACCGAAAAATGTTAAATCGACCACAAATCGTTCTCAAAACGTGAAAACGAAAAATCTTAAATCAAGCCCAATTAATGCTTGAAATGAACGCAGCAGGTTCACACATCAATACCAAACTGGTCATAAAATACGAACGGTATGCTTGGAAAAACTGTTCTTAAAACAAGCCCATCGGTCACGAGTTAAGAAAAATGTATTTAACAGACTTTTGTTAACGAATGTTCTTAATTTTGACTTGTTTCGGTCGTTTTAGAACGATTTTTGCTCTGAGTGTACATTTTACCGATATTCTATCTCGGTAGTGGTATGGTTGAGCTAAGAACAAAACTTAAATAAATTTTGTTACTCTTTCAAAACTACTTTTAATACCATAAGTCGAACAAAAGTCTCTCAATCCGTACAAAATTTGGCATAAACACTTTTTCATAGCTACACTTGTTAGACTGCATTTTTACTCGCTCAAGTATAAAAGTGGTAGTCTCTGTATCCTTTTTGATCCTTTTGAACGAAAATGAGTTCAGAATAGATCCATATACAGTATTATTGCGTATCCTTATAACACTATTAGCCACACAAAGCAAACAACAACACCATATTAAGTGCTCAGCTGGGTATGTAACGTTCGGTTTCACCCGAACTTAGACTTCCTTATTTGTTGTGGATATAATTATCTATGCAAATGATGATGCAAACGTATTTATGGGCATTTGTTTCAGCTGTTTTTACATAATGCAAAAATGGGTCAACGAAGTCGGCAACTAAATTTGATGTGTTCTTTTATCAGCTGAGTGAAAGAGCTTGCCCAGACTTGGAAGTAAGAGTTTGCAAATCATATAAAGAGAAGTATAAAATGTAATCAAAGCTTATTCATTTCAAAATTTAACCAAGTATTACATATGTAAATGCTGAAAGCTGTTTATATGAGCAATAATTTCATATCAATTGAAAAAAAAAAAATTTTAATTTTACTATTTTTGTTCGCCATTTGTATTGAAACATGAAAAAGCGGCGACCCATTTCAATACATATTTTCTTTGTTTGTGTTGAAAAAGTTTTAGTCAAAAAGTTGTCCTAGGCGAAAGTTCTTAGATCTCGGGGATACCCATAGCATTTTCACAACGAATCCTGCATTCTTTATAATTTTTGGACCTTTTTTGTCAAAAAAATCCACAATTAAAAGCAAATTTCGCGCTTTAATTATTTAAATCCGAAAATAAAAGTTAAATGTTATCTTATTTTTTAAGGAAAAAGTTTTTCGTTGTAATTACACCACATTGAAAAATTTTTATAATTGAAAAAAAAAAAATACACATTTATGTTTTTTCGTGTTAAACGTTGATTTTTTTTTTTATTTTTGCCAAAAACAAAAAAATTGCTATAACTTGAATCAAGTCATTTAATCTAGGGAGCAATTTTGGTACCAATCGAATCGGTTGGTATTAATTTTTTTATTTTAAAAATATACAGAGTTCGGTTGTTTTATGAGACAGAATAAATTATCAAGTGTTTTCTTCTTTTGAATTAGTGATATTGTTTAAATCGTTCATTTGTTCATACCGGTAAATTACACGGAACAGTTAAGTTTATTTAGTCCTTTTAAATATGTATTTTGTTGTTTATTATATACTTTCAGAGAGCCGGTTGCTCTTTCGCAACCAGTTCCTTTTTTTGCCACCGTATTCTTTCCTGGAATCGGGTTATTTGTTGGAATCAGCAAATTTAAGTTAGTTGCTTGTTTGGAAGTACTTACAGTTTTGGAACCGGCTAATTTCTTGGAACAGGATACATTTCTAGAAAAGCTCTCGAATCGGCATAAAATAAGTAGGTCTCGTGCCGCCAATTTGTAGGAAAAATTAAAAGGAGCACGACGCAAATCGCAGGAGAAGCCCTTCCTAAAACCGTTTCAGAGGCTATCGCGCCATACACTTTTTTATTTTAACAAAAGAAAACAGCACTAAATTATGAAATATCACACACATTGTGTTCGGGGAGTTGCATATTGTTGAAATATATTTGAACAGATGTAATTTACACAAAAAACACTCTCAATAATATTACGAATACTCACATGTGTTTCAAATGTAATACATGCTTACAGACGTGTACATACATACTAAAAATAAATTTTTAGGCCACCAATTTACAGGCAAGGGCTCAAAAATACTAAAACATCAAACAAAAATTGCAATAACATTACAACAATTGTAAGCAATACGAAATGGGTCACAGCAAATAGACAAATGAAGATAAAAATATTTGCTTATTGTAAAAGTTGTAAATAAAACGAGACATACAAAAAAATATATATATAAACAAAATGCAACAAACAGCTGTGTAAGATACTAAAATTTTGAAAATATTTTTAATATCTATTTTAGCAATTTCATGCTGATCGGGTGGAAAGCATTCATTAAATTTAGGAATAGTAAGAAGTGAGAGGAGGGCAAACTTGGTAATGAGTTTAACAATGAATTGTTTTACTACACATCGATGCAGTAATTCGAAGGTAAATTTGAATAAAATAATTGAGTTTATTGGTGCTACACAAAATACTGAAATTGCAATTTTTCATCAACACGAAACTTTATAAATGTTTAATAAAATTTGCAATTATAATAACAGAATCACAAATACACCAATTTTTACCTCACTGGCCTTGAACGCAAAATGTAACATTAAATTATTACAGATATAGTTGGCTTTTTTTCCGAATTTCGTAATTTTTTCCTTGTCACGTATGAAATGCTGCTAACAAACTTTTAATTTGTTTCAAACAATTTGAATATATGTACTATTTGCATGCATTAACAAACTTATGCTCGCATTCGTACTATATTGATAATATTGATTTCTTTGTGAACCTTCATAGCTGTTTTGAGGTGCAGTAGCATTGAATTAGAGCCTTTGTAGGGTTTCTGTAGAGCCTTGTGTTGAATTTAACTGCAAGCGAATTACGTAGCGCTGTATCAGCAAGTTTTTGTAGTTTAAAATTTTTACTTTTATGAAAAAAAATTTCAAGTATCAGAAAAAAGGACATGCATACTTATGTATGCGCGTGAGAAGTTATAATTCTTTACTTACTTACTTAATTGGCGCTTAACCGTCTAAACGGTTATGGCCGTCCAACAAGGCGCGCCAGTCGCTCCTTCGCTCCGCCAACCGGCGCCAATTGGTCACACCAAGGGAGTTTAAATCGTTTTCCACCTGGTCCTTCCAACGGAGTGGGGGCCGCCTTCTACCTCTGCTTCCATAGGCGGGTTCCGATAGAAACACTTTCTTGGCCGGAGCATCATCTTTCATTCGCATAACATGGCCTAGCCAGCGCAGCCGCTGCGTTTTAATTCGCTGGACTATGTTGATGTCTGCGTATAGCTCGTACAGCTCATCATTAAATCTTCTTCGGTACTCGCCATCGCCAACGCGTAGAGGTCCATAAATCTTTCGAAGAACTTTTCTCTCGAACACTCCCAAAGCCGCTTCATCTGCTGTTGTCATGGTCCATGCTTCTGCCCCATATAGCAGGACGGGTACGATAAGTGACTTGTAGAGTATGATTTTCGTTCGCCGAGAGAGGACTTTACTTTTCAATTGCCTACCTAGTCCAAAGTAGCATTTATTGGCAAGATTGATTCTTCGCTGGATTTCAGTGCTGATGTTGTTGCTAATGTTGATGCTGGTTCCCAAATAGTAAAAGACTTCGTTTATTTGGGAACCAGTTATAATTCTTTGGCATCATTAAAAATGGGAAACTTCACGAAACGCCTGGCAGATATGAAACATCTACATTATTATCTAACAATTGTACTACATACATACATACAAGCATATCAAAAAAATAGAATATTTTTTAAGAGTTTTAACGAAACGAGATGTATGAATTCTTAACCATTAACAATATTAAGGCCAGGTTTTTCAGTACAAGGTCAACTCAGCTTGTCTGTTAAACTACGCTTAACTTATTCTGCAGGTTTTCAGTCTACTTTAACTGAAGTTAAAGCTGAGCGTAAGCGGCCGATCTGGCTGGGTCAAACTCTAGTTAACCTATCAGTTATTTTCGTTCGTTTGAAATGGCGTCGAATATTTATTTATTTATTTATTGCATTTGGGCTTGGGTACCATTAGAGTTTATGTTGATAACTAGGCATACTTCTAAAATCTCAAGAGTTGTTTCGAAACAGTGGCTCAACTGGAGAACCGTAACGTACTCAGCAAAAGAGGGAATTTTCTATAAAACAACAAATGCTATTATTTCAGTTAAAAAATTTAATTCCCAACTTGTGGTTCTCTAACTGGACTCGAATATAAGATTCCATGCCACAGTATTTTCACGAAAATAAAATTTAATATATATAATTTTTTATACTCAGTTGAGCAGAGCTCGCAGAGTATATTAAGTTTGATTGGATAACGGTTGGTTGTACATATATAAAGGAATCGAGATAGATATAGACTTCCATATATCAAAATAATCAGGATCGAAAAAAAATTTGATTGAGCCATGTCCGTCCGTCCGTCCGTCCGTCCGTCCGTTAACACGATAACTTGAGTAAATTTTGAGGTATCTTGATGAAATTTGGTATGTAGGTTCCTGAGCACTCATCTCAGATCGCTATTTAAAATGAACGATATCGGACTATAACCACGCCCACTTTTTCGATATCGAAAATTTCGAAAAACCGAAAAAGTGCGATAATTCATTACAAAAGACCGATAAAGCGACGAAACTTGGTAGATGAGTTGAACTTATGACGCAGAATAGAAAATTAGTAAAATTTTGGACAATGGGCGTGGCACCGCCCACTTTTAAAAGAAGGTAATTTAAAACTTCTGCAAGGTGTAATTTGGCAGTCGTTGAAGATATCATGATGAAATTTGTCAGGAACGTTACTACTATTACTATATGTACGCTTAATAAAAATTAGCAAAATCGGGGAAGGACCACGCCCACTTTTAAAAAAAATTTTTTTTTAAAGTAAAATTTTTACAAAAAATTTAATATCTTTACAGTATATAAGTAAATTCTGTCAACATTCAACTCCAGTAATGATATGGTGCAACAAAATACAAAAATAAAAGAAAATTTCAAAATGGGCGTGGCTCCGCCCTTTTTCATTTAATTTGTCTAGGATACTTTTAACGCCATAAGTCGAACAAAAATTAACCGATCCTTTTGAAATTTGGTAGGGGCATAGATTTTATGACGTTAACTGTTTTCTGTGAAAATGGGCGAAATCGGTTGATGCCACGCCCAGTTTTTATACACAGTCGTCCGTCTGTCCTTCCGCATGGCCGTTAACACGATAACTTGAGCAAAAATCTACATATCTTTAATGAACTTAGTTCACGTGCTTACTTGAAATCACTTTATCTTGGTGTGAAAAATGAACGAAATCCGACTATGACCACGCCCACTTTTTCGATATCGAAAATTACGAAAAATGAAAAAAATGCCATAATTCTATACCAAATACGAAAAAAGGGATGAAACATGGTAAGGTAATTGGATTGTTTTATTGACGCGAAATATAACTTTAGAAAAAACTTTATAAAATGGTTGTGACACCTACCATATTAAGTAGAAGAAAATGAAAAAGTTCTGCAGGGCGAAATAAAAAACACTTAAAATCTTGGCAGGTATTACATATATAAAGAAATTAGCGGTATCCAGCAGATGATGTTCTGGGTCACCCTGGTCCACATTTTGGTCGATATCTGGAAAACGCCTTCACATATACAACTACCACCACTCCCTTTTAAAACTCTCATTAATACCTTTAATTTGAAACCCATATCGTACAAACTCATTCTAGAGTCACCCCTGGTCCACCTTTATGGCGATATCTCGAAAAGGCGTCCACCTATAGAACTAAGGCCCACTCCCTTTTAAAAATACGCATTAACACCTTTCATTTGATACCCATATCGTGCAAACAAAGTCTAGAGGCACCCCTGGTCCACCTTTATTGCGATACTTCGAAAAGCCGTCCACCTATAGAACTAAGGCCCACTCCCTTTTAAAATACTCATTAACTCCTTTCGTTTGATACCCGTATTGCACAAACGAATTCTAGAGTTACCCCTGGCCCACCTTTATGGCGATATCTCGAAACGGCGTCCACCTATGGAACTAAGGATTACTCCCTTTTAAAATGCTCATTAACACCTTTCTTTTGATACCCATATTGTACAAACAAATTCTAGGGTCACCCCTGGTCCACCTTTGTGGCGATATCCCGAAACGGCGTCCACCTAGGGAACTAAGGATTACTCCCTTTTAAAATACTCATTAGCACCTTTCATTTGATACCTATATCGTACAAACGCATCCTAGAGTCAACCCTGATCCACCTTAATGGCTATATCCCTAAATGGCGTCCACCTATAGAACTATGGCCCACTCCCTCATAAAACACTCTTTAATGCCTTTCATTTGATACACATGTCATACAAGCACATTCCAGAGTTTCCCTCGGTTCATTTTCCTACATGGTTATTTTCCCTTATGCTGTCACCATAGCTCTCAACTGAGTATGTAATGTTCGGTTACACCCGAACTTAACCTTCCTTACTTGTTATTAATTACTCTTCATTACTGCTATCAATCAGGTGTTTATTTCTCACAATAAGCAACTGTTGGTTTTGGTGGTACCTGATTGGAAATTTTGTTTTCAACTCCACCACAACTGGATATCCAAAGTAGGATACCAGCTAGAGAAGTGTGTTAAACATTCATTTGGGAACTGTATATTTATCAAAACCTCTCAAAGGTCGGCAAATAATTTAAGAATGACGTTTTAACTATACATTTTATAAAATTTCTCAAATATTGATATCAAGTTGGATATCAAATAGAGAACTATCTGATTTAAGAATAATTAAATAATGATGCCGAGGGACGACCCCGCTTAGAAAAATTATCTTCTAATTGAAAAACTTGTTTCTAAAATTTGTATGTTGCTTTGCCCGAGGCGTGAGCCCAGGATCTTCGGTGTGGTAGGCGGAGCACGCTAACATCACACCAGCCCACCCCAAAGACGGCCTTAAACTGTGGCTGAATAAACTGTCCAGTAGTTTAACTGGAGTTTAAATTTGACTAGAGTTTAAGCAAACTTAGTTTAAGCTTAGCTTAACCAACTACTGAAAAACCTGGCCTAACACGCATAAATGCATATGTATGTATGTCAGGCTAATGTGAAATGATAATACATTCATACATTAGGGTGGGTCGATTTATTAACCGATATCGCGCCATCGATTTTTCGATAGGATTTGTGCTCAGGAAAAAAAGTTCCACTACGCACACCCAAAAAATAATTTTCGAGCCTGCGAAATTTAATTTTTTTGCCTTTTTTCGACTTTGATTTTTAAGGTTTTTTGCATGAGCCACTAAAAAAATTTCATTGTAAAAATTTCATGTATACCCTGTCCGACCCAAAAATAGCGGACGTTAGCGATAACAGTTTTTGAAAAAAAAAAAAAATATTTTTTTTAGTAGGTCATGAAAACAACCTTAAAAATCAAGGTCGAAAAAACACAAAAAAATGAAATTTCGCAGGCTCGAAAATTATTTTTTTGGGTATGCGTAGTGGAACTTGTTTTCCAGAGCAAACCCTATCGAAAAATCGATGGCGCAATATCGATTAACTTTCGTCCATACAAATCGACCCACCAAAACATACATATATCCATACATGCCTACAAATGCAATCCCGAAGTTAAATAACGCTAGCGAATGCTGTCTTTTTGCGAAACAAGTTAGCTCGTAAAATTCACAGCAAACGTGCACACGAACTGCATTTTCCAACTGTGACTTTTGTGTCACATTTTTTAAAATTTCACTCTCATATTTTTTTCATAGCGCGCCTAAAGAAGTAAAACTTCAAAAAATATTTATAAAAAGAAGTGTAAAACATGATAAAGGAAAAATTTTGTTACATCAGCTCAATTCTTAAAAAGTTTTTCAGTGAAAATGTTTCTCATAACTTTATGAAAATAACAAAGGAAAACTTGGGGCGAAAAGTTAGTTATAATTGTTGCAAATTACTTTTTCCATGCACGCCACTCAAAATGCCATACACTTTCGTGCCACGACAGGATTGTTTAGCGCAGTTAAACTGCATTTCGATCCCATAATTAAAGACGGTGTGATGATAGAGTGCTCCGCCTACCACACCGAAGATTTAGGGTTCACGCAACAGGAAAGGCAACATCAAAAATTTTATAAACAAGTTTTTTTCAATTAAAGGAAAATTTTTCTAAGCGGGGTCGCCCCTCGGCAGTGTTTGGCAAGCACTCCGAGTGAATTTCTGCCATGAAAAGCGCTCAGTGAAAACTCATCTGCCTTGCAGATGCCGTTCGGATTCGGCATAAAAACAAGTAGGTCTCATCCCGCAAGTTTGCTGGTTAAAAAAGAGGAGCACGACGCAAATTGGAAGAGAAACTCGGCCTTAGATCTCTTCGGAGGTTATCGCGCCTTACATTTATTTTTAGAGAGGTAGGTAGGTTGAATTGGTCGGTCCATGAGGACCTCACATAGACTGATTGAGTCCGTAGTGTTACCAGAAGTTTGTTTTAACGACCAAACTGAAAAACCCTATCAAAAACCAGGACCAATGTTATAAAATAACTCCGTCCTCTTGGCAAATACTAGAAGCTTCCTAGGACTTAAGCCATTTGCTGCTTCTAGATCTAACAGCTGTATCACTCCTAATAGCTGGAGTCTTAGCCTGGCAAGTGCAGGGCACGAGCACAGAACGTGCTGGATCGTTTCCTCCTCCAACCCGCACTTCCTACATCTGCTATCACTGACCAAACCTAGTTTAAAGGCATGTGACGCCAGAAGGTGGTGTCCAGTCAGAATACCCGTCATGAGTCTACAGTCCTCTCTTTTTAATGATAGGAGCAACTGTGTTAGTCTAAGGTTGTAAGACCTACACATAATCTTCGACACTTTACAGCCCCGCGCTTGAACCCACGCCTTTCCCGCTTGGTCGATCATGTGCACCTCTCGCCTTCGCTTAATCTCGCCTAATCTAATTGAGACATCTACGGAGCAAGCTTCAAGGAATGCGCCCTTTTTAGCTAGTTCGTCCGCTTTTTCATTCCTATCTATTCCCATATGCCCTAGGACCCAATATAGATGTATGCTTCTCACTGTCCCGATTCTCTCCAGAGACTGCTTACACTCTAACACGCATTTAGATGCTGTGCTATGCGAGATTATTGCCTTAATTGCTGCTTGACTGTCAATATAAAAGTTAACACGGTTGCAGCTTAAGCTATTCTCTTCCAGGGTTTCTACTGCTTTGGTTACGGCTAATATTTCCGCTTGGAAAACGCTACAGTAATCCGACAGCCTGTAGGATCTGCTTATTTCCGGATCAGAGCAGTATACCGCAGACCCTACTCCTTCTACTACTTTGGAACCATCGGTGTACACATGTATCGCCTCGTCCGCCATTTGCGCACTCTTGCGCCAACCGTCCACCTCTATTGTCGCCTTAAGATCTCCCTCGAAGCGCAGATAGGGAATCATGTAGTCTGTTCGTCTTGTGATTGATGACGCTATACTACTATGGCCATATGGTCGGCGCTCAAGCTGCCCCGAAGCAGCCAGCCTGGCTGCGGTCGTTAACGCTTTGTTCTTTGCTACAAGGTCTACAGGTGGGATGTGCAAAATGACATACAGTGCAGCCGTCGTGGTTGTTCTCAGGGCTCCCGTAATGCTAAGCATCGATAGTCTGCATACTCCCTCTAATTTTTTGAGGTATGTTGTTTTTTGTGTGGCTTTCCACCAAACAAGAACTCCATAGTATAGAATAGGGCTTACAATCGCTGTAAAAACCCAATGAGAAAGAGAGGGCGATAGGCCCCACGTACACCCCAGCATTCTTTTACATGCGTAGAGTGCCGTTGAGGCCTTCTTGACCCTCTCCTCCACGTTGAGCTTCCATGACAGCTTACTGTCTAGGATGATTCCTAAATATTTTGTGCAAGGTTTCTCCTGTAAGGTCACCCCTCCTAACTTAGGCCTGGTCCAATTTGGGACCTTGTACCTCTTTGTAAACAAGACCATATCCGTCTTCTCCGCATTGAATTTCAATCCGACATTAGATGCCCAGGTATGAATATCGCGAAGCGCCCGATCCATCAAAGAACAAATCGTTGGAAGGCACTTTCCACTTATGACAATTCATCTGCGTAAGCCGTAAGTTTTACGCGACCTTAATCGAGCTGCCTGAGCAGTTGGTTGATGACCAGTGTCCACAGCAGAGGTGATAGCACCCCTCCCTGCGGCGTGCCCCTGTCCACTGATTTCGTGGCCTCGTACAATCCCCATTGTGATGTAATCTTCCTGCAATTTAACATGCAGGCGATCCATCTGATTAAGGCAGGATGTACTTTAATGTAATTAAGACCATCCATAATCGCCCATTTTGCAACATTATTGAAAGCCCCTGCAATGTCCAAGAAGACTCCTAGAGCATACTCCTTATATTCCAGGGATTTCTCTATGCTTATTACCACCCTATGCAATGCGGTGTCTACCGACTTGCCTTTGGTGTACGCATGCTGTGTTGTGGAGAGCAGCTTTTCATCCACGTTGTACTTTATGTACACATCTATCAGCTTCTCAAAGATTTTGAGCAGAAATGATGTTAAGCTTATGGGTCTATAGTTGCTGGGATACACGTGACCGATCTTCCCCGCCTTTGGTAGAAAAGCTACACGAGCAGTTCTCCAAGAGTGCGGTACATGATTTAGTCGTATGCACCCATCGAATATTATTTTAAGCCATTCCACGACCGCCTTACTTGAGACTTGTAGCATGGCCGGGAATATACCATCTGGGCCCGGCGATTTAAACTTAGAAAACGTCTTCACTGCCCACTCGATCTTGGTATCGGTCACCAAGCCCGGCACTACTAGCTCCGTGATCGAAGTGTGAGTGATGTCTGCTGGCTCCTCTAAACCGCCTCCCGATGGGAAATGTGTATCGAGAAGCACCTCAAGGGATTCCTCACTATTACGTGACCATTCCCCGTTCTCTTTCTCTATTAGTCCCTGGACTATGTTTTCCTTTGCTAGGACTTTTTTCAACCCTGCTGTTTCGCTGGAGCACTCTATGTCCATACAGAAACTTTTCCATGACTTTCTCTTCGCCCTGGTAATTTCACGCTTGTAGATCCTCAGTAGATCCCTGTACTCGTCCCGACACGCTTCGCTATCCGCGTTCTTTGCGAGCTTAAACATTTCTTTAACCTGTCTTCTTAGAAGACCCAACTTATTGCTCCACCATGGCGACTTTGCTTTTCCTCTGAATCTTCTTAGAGGGCAAGCTTTGTTATACGCAGTCATAAGCGTCCATGTTAGGAATTCATTCGACTCCTCCAGTTCCTCTACATTAGCAACCTCTTTGGGTTGTCCCAGTTTTGTTTCTACATGTTTCTGGAATTTAGTCCAGTTCGTTGACCTAGGGTTTCTAAAGGTTCCTCCCTTATCTACCCTCTTTAGGGGGATGTTGAAGCTGATATACGCATGGTAGGAGAAGGATGGTCTATCAAGAACCATCCAATCATACCTTGATATATCACGCTCGGAGCTCAATGTAATATCCAGAACATTGCTGGATGTTGGACCAATGTATGTAGGGACATTTCCCCTGTTGGTTATCTGAAAATTGGTTTGCAGGATGTAACAAAACAGAGATTCGCCTCTCTCGTTCGTATCTGCTCTTCTCCACGCATTGTGGTGCGCATTTGCCTCTGCGCCTATGACCAACCGCCCTTTGCGCCCTTCCTCCTGTACTAGCCTTTTACACTCCATCGGTGGGACCTCCGCAGCATGGGCCATCTAGCAGGACGCCAGGATAAATGCCTGCTTATTCTTTTGCCACCGCTACGGGATCCTCAGTGGTGTAATTAGGCAGCATATATGAATGAAGCTGTTTCCTTACCATTACTACAGCTCGCACCCGTCCTTCCGTTTGCGCGTAGTAAACACCAAACCCGCGCGCGCTAAGTCCAGAAACCTTTCCTCCCAATGAGACCCACGGCTCCTGGATCAGCGCCACGTCAAACGAACCCTCCTCAAGGGTTAGGAGGAGTTCGCTCGACGCCACTGTAGTGTGTTGGAGGTTTATCTGTAGGACTCGCAGCACCATTGGGCTGTTTGTCCCCCTCCAGCACCTTCGTCTTGACGTCGTCGTCCTCCCCTTGCCCTTTTGGTTTAGAGTATTCGAGGCCCCCTTCAGCCTCTCGTGACTGTTGTGCCGGGTGTTCCTCTGTGCGAGTCACAGCACCATTTAGCGGTTGGTCCTCTTCTAGCACGTTCGTGGTGACGTCGGAGACCTCTACCTGTCTTTTTTCTCGTAGGCTTTTGAGGTCCTTTTCGACTTCGCCCACCTCTAGCGTGTTAGGGTTTTTATCCTCGGGACTTCTTTTCCTGAGTCGCATGTAAATTTTGCCAGTGCCAAAGGACATTTTACCAAGCTGCGTGTTCAAAATATCCTCCGCCTGCTTGTTTATTTGGAAGATGTAGAACTGACCATCCTCGGTAGGCCGAGATACAGTAAGTACCTTCCAATCCTGTGTCGGTATGTTCGAATTCTGATTCTGCAGAAGTCGCAGTGTATCCTCCGACTTCATCACGCATGGTATCCATACCTTAACTTTTAGTACCGTGGGGATTTGCGCTTTATCCACCACTTCGCGATGTTGTCGCACGCTATCATCTTCACACCGTTATACCATCCCCCGAATCAAAGGTTGGAAGGGGCTTACTTGGTTGTTCCCGCATCATCTTAAGCATTAAGCTAATAAGCTTCCTTTCCACAGATTTCCACCTTTCAGTAGTCATTTGTCCGAAAGGACTGCTACGATCAACCAACGCCACAGTCAGTGACTGCTTCGCCACATCACTCATCTTCTCGGGAAAAGCAGTAGTCTAAGTGTTATCTCCCTTTGGCACCTCCGAGAAAGCCGGAGTCTTAGCGTTAACTCCCTTTAGCGCCTCCAAGAAAGCCGGAGTCTTAGCGTTATCTCCCTTTGGCTTATCTCCTACTTCCTTAATTGGAACTTCCCTCTGACTCGCATCTTTCGAGGTAGTTGCTACCTCGCTATTGGAGCCCATCTGTCTTACAGCTTTGGGCCTACTTGTCTCGTCTATGCGACTGCCCTGCCTCGCGGCTCTAGGACTGGGTCCTTTCTGCCTCTTGAAAGCAGGCTTGTCGCCTTCCGCCGAACGTTGCCTCTTCATTCTGCCATTCGACGCTTCTTCCTCCTCGTACCGGTTGCAGAACCGAGGGTTTCTCGCAGCAAACCTTTTGAACTGCCTTCGACCTACTTCTACCGCTTCATGGGCCCATTCCAAGCGCTCGATCTCCACTTCTGTTGGGTCGACCATTGCTCCCAAGCGTTGAACAATTCTTAGTGCTGCACGGTACTGCGAGAGAGCTATTTTACTTCCTCTGCGCCGTACCCTTCTCCATTCTTCTACTCCGTTTTCATTTGTGTGCTTCTCCAGCACGGAGTTCATTGAATCAGCACTACTCTCGCTCCCCGAGTCCGACGCATCGCTTAATTCGTATTTGTCGTCCTTGGATTGCGACTCAGTCCTCCTCTTTACATCGTCCTTATTACAGTCAGTTAATGAGTCGTTCATCTTGGTCGTACGACCACCTGCCCGACAAGGCGGGCTCAGCGGTCCAGTATTATATACGGGGAAAGAACCGTCCGCCACAGCAGCGCCCCTTGCTGTGGTAAGGCCATTAATACTTCCCGAGATGGCCCGGTATCGGGAAGGCTCCGTTCGAATACAGCCGAATTTATCCCCTGGCTGCAAATCGTCCAATAGGCACGGTCCGCATAACACCCTGGATTAGGGGGTTGGCAGTTGGTCACCGACATCCCGCCGCACTCGTATGAGGCGAAACGGCGGAGATGTCAGTCCTAACCAGCTCCGCCTCATAGACGGGCGTTATGGAGTCCGGCTAAGCGCTCACACCTACGACAAGTTGCCTACCCTAGTGACTAGAGAAAACAAATAAGAAACTCTACGTTCGGAAAAAACGGAACATTATGCATTTAGTATGCTTTTGTTGTTTGTTTATGCGGTTAATAATATTATAAGGCTGCGGAATAATACATATGAATGGGATTCTATTCTGAACTCATTTTCATTCAAAAGAAGCAAAAAGGATATTCTTAGCTCAACCGTATCACTACTGAGGTAGAATATCAGTAAAATGTAGTTTGATACCATAGAGTTAATGCAAACTTTGTTAAGGTTAGACCTTTAGAAAAGGTGGGCGTGGTCTTTAACCGATTTTGATTATCTACACTCTGTCTATATAATTTGGCTAGGATAGTGTAGTGTCTCTGCTAAATATTAATGTAATATCTTTAATGCTTTTGATTTACGGCTTGTTAAACTTCCAAATTTTAATTTGGTCCAAATCTTAGAAATCCCCAGTATTGTGAAAATTCGCCCTGTCGCGCGTATGGTAGTGGTTTTCTACTTATTTTTATAAAGGTCTAGATTTTAATATTATTATTATTTTCGACATGAACTTTGTGCTGAGGACGTCATGCGGATAAAAGACATATCAAAGACTTCCATTTGATACAGTGGCGTGGACTTATTCTACCAGTCTTACTCTTAGGTTTTATTAATTTTCCTATCAGAATGCTCAAATAGCAGCTAGTTTCTTGAAAGAAAGAAAATTGTTTTACAGATCCGACAATTATTTGAAATACGTAAAAAAACAATTTACAATGTCTAGGCAAATATCACCTGCATTAAAGATATGAGGACCGTGCTTAGCTAGTTTCTTTATCTTAAGCTTAACTTAAATAGGTAGAAATGCGCCCTCCCACTCAACAGCGGCTTATTGTTTACATAATTTTAAAAATCTATTACATATCAAGCGCTAAACATTTTGATTTATCCCACGCAGGCCATCACAGACTTTTTTACATTTCACACATAATTTCCACACATACCCCGGCAAAGACACGCGCAATGAAAGTAAAAGTCCCAGGAAATTGAGCACTTAAATGCATCATCGTCCAATTCTGTTATGCAGTAAAAGCAAATCAAGCAATAAATTGAAAAAGAAAACAAAAGACGGTTTTAAACGCCTGCACATTTCGTTAAGCTAAAAAAGCAATAATAATTTGTTTGCATCACGTTCAATGAACGCGTCAATACAGTATTTAATGTTATTGTTATTGTTGTTGTTGTTGGTTATTTGATAAACATTTGATTGCAACATTTACGGCTGCAGCGGCAAACGTGTTTTTCATTATTCATTCTTTCACTTTCAATGTCAGCAAAAGCAGTAGCAACAAATGAGGAAGACCTTCAACTTCAAAGCACAACAGTAAAAGCAGCAACAACAACAAAAAAACTTTGTTACTGTGACTGTGACTGTGATTTTGTTTTGAAAAAAAAAAAAAATTTATTGAAAAATAGAAACAAAAGATTCAAGCATCGAACTTTATGGCAACGAAAAAAGCAGCCAGCCACTTTAGCTATATTACACTTGACAGTGCTTTGTTTTCGGAAAAGAAATCGAATGCTTGAAAAAACAGTTTATTGTGAATTAAATTTGAAATTTAAGTCAACGTACGTTTGCGTAGCATAATTTGAAAATCGTGACACCCGCGCGAAAAAAAAATAAATAAAAATTGGTAAAGTGTAATTCATAAAAATAAAAACCAAAACACTGTGATACTGCGGGCGAAGGAAGCGCGAACGAAATGAAGTAATTGAAAAATATAGAGTTAAAATACTAAGAAGCAGTAAAGTGTATAAATGTATGATTATGTTTTTATAGACGCTATTGACAGTGTTGGACAACAAAATAGAGTCGTTTAAATTTTTCTTATCTAATATGGAAAATTCTCTTGTCACAGAGTTTGTAGTTAACTTCTTCGAAACGGCTCGAGCGATTCTCATGATTTTTTGAGCATATTGAGTAGGTCTAAAAATCGACCAACATCTTTTCTTCATACCTCTAAATGGTAAGGGTGTGGACCACCCCTTAATTTTTTTCTTTAATAAAATTTTGTTGTTCAGATTGGGACAGTGACTGGGACTGAAAATAAGAGATGGAGAAGAATAAGCACAACTAAAGATAAGCGAAAAGAGGGAAGAAGAAAGATGCTGAACAAGAGAAAACATTTTTTTTGTTCAGTTGGTACTGTGACTGAGAATAAGGGATGAAGAACTTGGGAAAAGTAAAAAGAGGAAAGAAGAAGAAGAATAAGAAAGAGATAGACTTAGACGGATTTATAAAGATATAAATATAGGGATAGACACTTTTTAAAAGCTATGTAGATATATCAAGGTTAGGGCAGAACAACGTCCTCTCCCAAATATATTTTTCCCACTTGTTGGTTTTTATTTTTTGTTTCGTAAACCAAGTTTTCATATATATTAATTTATTGATATATATAGCTTTAGTTTATCGACTTTTATCGATTAAAGCATAAAATTGTATCGTTTTTTATCGTGCTCTTTACAGCTTGGCCGAATTTGACATGATACAAAGTCTTCCAGTCGATAAATATCGACCTGTCAGATGTTTGCGCATTTTTATCACTCTGTATGACATTTCAAACGGCGGCCACTGTGGTGTGATGTTAGCGTGCTCCGTCTACCACACCGTATGCCCTGGGTTCACACTCCGGGCAAAGCAACATCAAAATTTTAGAAATAAGGTTTTTGTAGAAGTTTTTTCTCGCAGAGGAAATAAAAACGTGTCCGTTCGCTTGACAATATTTATTCAGAGTACCGTTTGAAAATTGGTATGATCTTATGTCTAATAGTTACATGCATAAATACATAAGGGTTATATACAACTAATATGTCGGTATGAGTTTAGGTTTGCAGAGTTGCATTTAGAATGTAACAAACGCTCCCTCAAACCAAACTCCATATTATCAAAATTACATTTCAGATACATTACATTTGAATTTTTATTAATTTAGAAACATCAGAATGCTTTTGCTTTCCCAAAGCTTTAGTGAGAATATCTGCAGCATTTTCATTAGTCGAAACATACTTCACCACGATTTGTTGTTCTTCTAACTTTTCACGTATATAATGAAACCGTATGTCGATGTGCTTGCTCCTCTTTTGGACCATGGGATTTTTCACCATAAATAATGCACTTTGATTGTCACATAAAATAGTTGTAGGCCTTTCTATGTACTCATTGAATCCAATTTCGCTAAGAAGACTTCGGTGGAAAACCAGTTCTTTCGCCCACTGACACAACGCTACATACTCGGCCTCCATCGTGCTTAGTGCAACGACAGGTTGCTTTCGGGATTCCCAGGCTACAGGCCCACCAGCGATCAGAATAACATAGCCCGTATATGATTTCCGGTCACAACTATAACTGCCCCAATCGGAAT
This sequence comes from Eurosta solidaginis, assembly GCF_040869045.1. NCBI lineage: Eukaryota > Metazoa > Arthropoda > Insecta > Diptera > Tephritidae > Eurosta > Eurosta solidaginis. The sequence continues at coordinate 170,932,025 of NC_090323.1, forward strand.
CTGCGAAACATAAGAATTCTTCAAAATTAGTAGAAAATGTTAATTTACCATCAGGATTCTTCCCCAAGTATCTTAATACGTGTTGAGCGGCATTCATATGTTCATTACGTGGATGCGCATTAAACTGTGACAATTTGGATACAACATAAGCGATGTCTGGCCTTGATATCACAGCTAAGTACATAAGAGCAACCTTTGATAACCATTTGTTTGCAGATCGTTACACTGCTTATCAAATTTCTTTAGCGCTGTACCAGGAGCCCATGGAGTCGCCGCTGGCCTGCAGTTTACCATTCCCCATTGTCGAAGAATATGATTTCAGTACCGCCTTTGATGAATAGTGATTTCACCTCTATCACCAACGCGTTCAATTTCCAGGCCCAAATAAAATGATATCGGGCCACGATCGACAGTCTCAATAAATTTGTTTAAATTTGATATAATATTCAATATCTCATTTTTGCTCGAACATGCCAACAACATATCATCAACATTTAGACCAATAAGGTTGATGTTATCACCATCACCACGAATATAAACGCTTGTGTCGGACTTGCACCTCACAAAGTTCATTTTCAATAAAATATCTGTTGCCTTGCGATTCCATTCGCGACCAGCTTGCTTTAGCCCGTACAAAGCTTTTTTCAATTTACGCACCTTATGCGAATTAATCGGGTCCTCAACCATAGGTGGTTGCAGCATGTATACATCATCATTTAGTTCACCATTTAAGTAAGCTGATACTATGTCAACATGATTGACCAACAATCTATGTTTTGCAGCTAACGCCAAAATCAAACGTATTGTTGAGTGGCGAACTACCGGTGCAAAAGTTTCATACCAATAATCCACATTATATTTTTGCGAGCACCCTAATGCAACTAGCCTGGCTTTATATTTTTCAATGGAACCATCGGACTTTCGTTTCAATGCAAAGACCCATTTGCACCCAATCACATTTTTGTTGTTTGGCTTTTCCACCAACTCCCAGGTGCCAATACGCAACAACGCTTCATATTCTGCTCGCATTGCTGCTTTCCAATGCTTTGCATCGCTTGAGCTCAAAGCTTCAGCTACCGAATCCGGATTTTCAATTACCGAGTTCAACATCTCAGGACCAGCCTCAGAGAAATACACCTTACGCGGTCTTCCTACGCTGCCCGTGCGTACTATTTTGGACGCCCTTGCTTTCGTCCGTAAACAATTTCTACCTCTTCTTCACTCGAATTTTCACTTGCGTCTTCGACGTCGTTTGCATTATTTTGCACACTCACCACGTTGTCTGCTGCTGCCATGGTATCAATATCGCTCAATTTATTATTAGGAATTACTCCAAAATCAATATAAAATGGTTCCTCGTAGTTTTCGTCATTCCATTTAGTTTTTTCAAATGAGTCCTCAAAAAATATTACATCGCGGCCGATTGTAATTTGCTTGGAAGTCATATCAAATAATTTATACCCTTTAGTTACATCATGGTATGTGAAGAATTTCAGTTTTTTGCCTTTTGGTAAAAATTTACTGCCTCTTGGTTTTGGGCCTTTTTGTAGAACCACCACATCACAACCAAACGTTCGAAGGTGCGATACCGTCGGCTTCCGCCCATGCCATTTTTGATATGGTGTCACATCACCCAACACTTTCGTAGGTGACCGATTTCGTACATATGTCGCCGTACTAATGGCTTCTGCCCATAATGCTTGTGACATACTCGATGCATTTAGCATACACCGCCCCATTTCCACCAGGGTCCTATTGGCCCTTTCAGCAACACCATTTTGCTGTGGGGTATACGCTACTGTAGTTTGATGCCGAATACCTCTCTCGGCGAAGTATTTCTTAAACTCAGCGTTAATAAATTCTTTTCCGTTGTCACTCCTTACCGTTTTAATCTGGCGGCCTGTCTGCTTCTCCGCTGTCGCAGCAAAAAGTTTAAATTTCTCAAATGCTTCCAATTTCTTGGTTAGGAAATACACCGGCATGTACCGCGTGAAATCATCGACAAATGTAATAAAATAAGATGCTCCACCGATCGAACTAGTCCCAATCGGCCCACATAAATCCGTATGTACAAGTTCTAAAATGTGTTTTGTAAAAACACTACCATACTGCAGATATGGTTTGCTATGAATTTTACATACAACACATGTGAAACAGTCCAAAGACTTCGGTATTTTCACATTAAAACCATTTACCATATTCAAGTTTGATAATTTATGTAAATCTCGTACATTTAAGTGACCGAACCGTTTATGCCAAGCGTTGGCATCATCACTGATTACACCATTTATGCTTTCGACTGCTGTACTTGCAATTAAATCTGCGAAATAAATACCGTTCGTAAACGAAGCAGTCAAAACCGTCTCTTTATTACTATTTGTCATTATAGCATTTGATCCAGAAAAAGTAAATACGTTTCCACTCTCAATAGCTTTGCCTATGGAAAAGAAATTAGAGTGAAGGCCTGGAACGTACCATACGTCACGCAATTTAATATTGGAGTACTTAGTTCTCAATATTACTGTTCCCTTCCCATGTGCATAAATGCTTCCACCTGATGCTAATACAATCTTATGCTTTTGGCGACTAAGAGAGCTGAAGTAATTAGCATTTTTACACATGTGTGAAGTCGCACCACTATCAATAATCCATCTACTGCTTAGCTTAGTTTCTCCGTCAACTAATGACCATGCTTTGTCGCTTGATGCATTATTATAGCTAGCATTCGTGCACTGAGAGAGAATATGGCCTCTCCGCCCACATCGATAGCATTTAATGTTTTTTGACTTGTTATTTTGGATGCTCTTATTTCGCATACCAACCTCTTTTCGTTCAATGTTGCTGTTGTCGCCATCACTTACACTTCCTCTCAAGTTGCTGCTGGCGCTGCCGCTGGCGCTGGCGCTCCCGCCACTGCTGCTGTTGACTCTGAATTTTCGGTGCTTGTCATTTACAGAAAAGACGCTTTCACCGCTGTCTTGCCGGACTCCTTGCCTACGTTCTTCCTCTAAAATTTTGGAAATAAGTTGATCGTAAGTTGGCAATGTATCGCGGCTCTCAATCGCCACCACAAAATTTTCCATTTCGTCCGGTAATGAACAAAGTAATAAAACAGACAAAAAATCACCGTTTATTGTCATACCAATTTCCTTCAACTCATCTACCGTAGAACTAAACTCATTTAGTCGAACCGAGAATTTTTCGCCGCTTGTAAATTTAAAGCGCACCAATTTTTTGAATAAATTTACTTTTCTACACGCTGTATCAGACTTATACAGAGCAAATAAAGTATACCATGCACTTTTCGCTGTTCCAGAGTGCTTGATATGTATAAGTTCACTGGGTTTAACAGTAAATGTAATAGTAGCTAGGGCCTTTTTGTCGATGCTAAGCCAAACCGCCTTTCCAGCTTCTTCTTCTGGACAAGCATCCACGACTGCACTCCATAAATCCAATGTGATGAGTAGGCTCTTACCTGGATAGACCACGTGCCATAGTTATCGCCATTCAGTTTTTCTACATTCGCGATCGAATTAGACATTTTAATTTAATAACTTTATTTATTTAAACCGATATATTAATTTAACTCTTTAAAGACAAAGAACCAGAACGATTTCTGGGCCCATAACCTTTGTAGAAGTTTTTTCGCGCAGAGGAAATAAAAACGTGTCCGTTCGCTTGACAATATTTATTCAGAGTGCCGTTTGAAAAGTGGTATGATCTTATGTCTAATAGTTACATGTATAAATACATAAGGGTTACATACAACTAATATGTCGGTATGAGTTTAGGTTTGCAGAGTTGCATTTAGAATGTAACAATTTTTCAATTAGAAGACAATTTTTCTAAGCGGGGTCGCCTTTCGGCAGTGTTTGGCAAGCGCTTCGGGTGTATTTCTGCCATGTAAAGCTCTCAGTGAAAACTCATCTGCCTTGCAGATGCCGTTCGGAGTCGGCATAAAACATGTAGGTCCCGTCTGGCCAATTTTTAGGAAAAATCAAAAGGAGCACGACGAAAATTGGAAGAGAAGCTCGGCCTTAGATCTCCTCGGAGGTTATCGTGCCTTACATTTATTTTTTTATTTTAAAACATTTCAAAATTATCAATTATATCCGAAATGTTTGAATTTACATCTATCTTAGTTTACTCGCTATAGAAAAATAATTGAAAAATTTGTTTTAGATTTAACAACTTTTTTTCTTTTATAGGACTATGCGAATTATATCCATTTGAAATTTGTTATCAAGTTTTATCGATTTTTATCGGGTTTCTCTTAATGCAATTCATTACCGAAAAAATATCAAAATGTTTTAAAGTTTTAATAAAATCGACATTTTGGTCAGCCGTTCTTTTCCGATATGTTTAATTAATGGTTATACTCTTAATTTTTTTAACATCTTGATTTCCAAAAATTTCCGCACTTACAAAGGTTCAAAATCCCTTTTTGTTTATATCAATCATTCGATTTATCAAAATTAACGATTTAATAATTTTTGTGCTTAAGGTTTTTTATCGATTATTAGATGGACATTGTTTCACTGCATTTTTACATAAATTTGTATAAGAGGAAAAAAACATTCCTTAAACATGTTTTCTTTATAATACTTTTTCTTGACTTTGAAAAATTCTCCAAGACCTTACCGTATTTCACATAAAATTTTATTTAAATTAAACGAGGTTTTGCTGGCTCAAAACATTTTTATTTATTTCTATTGTTCGGCCGGTGTGCGTCTAATCCTGGAGAGGTGGGCGCACCGGGTCGATCTCAGCGGGAGTAAGCGGGTTGGAAATGAAAATAAGCAAAATAGACGAGATTTCTCGTTATAATATATGTGATTTATTGGGTAAATGTAAAACTAGCAATAGTTACAATATTACCTGAATAAACGCAGAAAAACGGCAGAGATCGCAGGCGGCAGATGTGTACGCGTTGGCTGTTGAAATCAAAGAGGCCGGTTGTATAGCAAGCTACAACCGTTGACCCGCAAAATCCTCCGTTTTGGAGGGGAAAGGCACCCACACATCAACCCCGACATGCATATGCATGAGTGCTGACAAAAAGCACACATACACGTGCCTGTACATGCATGCACATGCATGAGGGCGATGGTGTGGGTGGTTATAAATTAATTCGAGTATCGAGTATCGATTTGCAGAGTTGCATTGGGGGGGTCGCAATCAGATGCGGAAAAGTTAGGCATCCTGCCTAAACATGCCGGCCCCCCTTGCGATACGCAACATCGTTTTTCGCCAATGACCTCCGCTGAAACGAGAAAAATTATTATAAGACTTACACACTAAACTTAATCTAAGTGAAGAGTTCGTCTGCGACGCAACATGGCCGGGAATCCCTTTCGACTTGCTTAGCATGCCACCTGAGCTAAGATGAAAGAATTAGCGGTTATGAACAGTGAAGTGAATATTTCTTGCCATTGAATTATACATAATTCTTAAATATAGAAATTCAGAATGTAATATGTGAATTGTCGATGGCCAGTAAGGCTCGACGAAGAGGTCGAGGTCTCCGTTCCAGAGTGGCACCATTGTTTTTTATTCTTTGGTTTTTTTTTCGGTCCGGATGGAGAGGCCGAGGTCTCCATTCCAGATTTGCGGTTTTTTTGTTGGTTGGACGAAGAGGCAGAGGTCTCCGTTCCAGACTGAAGGGTTTTGAGGTTTTTCTGGGCTGGACGAAGAGGCCGAGGTCTCCGTTCCAGCGTATAACGTGGTCGTCTCGCTCTCAGGGCGACTGTGGCATTTTATGGATGTGCCAGGGCGAGTGGCCGTGAGGTTGGTTGGGTGATGCGCGTTTTCGCTGCAGCGCATGTATTTCGTCAGTTGTGTATTAGATTATTACCCTACAAAACCTACCCACGCCCATGCAAATGTGACTACGAATATAACCTATCACCGTAAAATGACTAGTCAACTGACGTGGAGTGACGAGAGCGTTTTTGCAAAGTAGTTAGTGCTGTGATTTCGAGCAGCTTATGTATTTCAACAAAACCAGCAAGATTGCGGTGTGTGGGAGGTTGGAGCGGACGTGATTCCAAGCCACCCGCGAAAAATTACTTGGTTTCGTGATACGCGTGGTGTTTTATTAACAACCGTACTTTAAACTATATGACTAAACCGAGTTTAAAACGAACCGGAGAGGTTGACGACGGTATTGATTTAATTTTGTGCGACAGCTCATGACGAAGAGCGAAGATCGTAATTAAATTGGAAAATGTACCTACTGCCGGTGCTTACATGCAGATTGGCGATGCGTTCTTCATGACGCGTTCTATCTGCACGTACCATTATGCGAAATGTACCATGCAACTCTGTCGTGTATTTCTTGGTTAGCTGACAGCTGGTATGGTGAATTTGTGGTGTGCGAGTATATATATGTATACATATATGTATTTGCTTGCCCTTGAAACAAAAACTAGGTCACTGGGGTAGTAGCACACTAGGCCGGTAGAAAAGGTTGACTTTCCCAATTTCGGGACTTTGTCGTGTCGGGATTCTTTACTTTCGGGACTCGGATGGTTTTTGCACCGAGCTCTTATAATGACCTTTTGTGATATTTGTTGTTGAAAAACAACAAGTCCTGCCCCCCAGCCAGAAAACAGTACCCAAAAAAAAAACGGAAAGGGTAAAAAAAAACGACAACAAAAAAAATGTCTTTGTAAAAAAAATGTTAAATTTTTTGTGCAAGGAGAGGTTTGTTTTTGTTTTGTTTTCCTCCTTTTTTTTGAATTCATTTGTTATGGATGACTGCTTGGTACTGCAGTAGATGCCCGTATTGGCAAAAATACAAAAGACGCGTCAGTCCCGATTGTGATGTTTTGTGTGGTTTTCGGTACTTATTTTGTCCATTTAATGTTCGGTATCCGCCCTTAGTCTGACAGCACTAATGAAGCTGCCGTGGTTATTGCGGGTTGCCATCCAGTTGTTTTCCCGTAACAGGAATTTTCCAGGATACATGAATGCAGGATTGTGGTGGATACATTACCCTCACCACATTGTTATTTGGATTTTCTAGCTGTTTAAATGTAAGTATGTCGGGTTCCTCACTGATTTTTAATAGTTTTTTCTAATGGGTTTTTTTTTTTTTTAGATGGAACCGATGCAAATGCTTCTCGTGTGTTTGGAGACTGGGGGAGAGGAGCCAATCCAGGTGGTGGCGGATGTACAATACCCGGAGCGGCGGAGGGGCTCCTACATTTGCCACGCGCCGGACGAGTTGGTGCAGCAGGCGGTGGAGGAGGTGTTGCGACAAGTTAGGCCCTGTGTGCTCCGGGCCCTGCAGACGCCTCTGGTGGTTAAGTTACGCGGGAGCACCACCGCCTGGTACGCCAGGTTCCATAAGGCGCACGAGAACGTGTTGTGGGAGCCGCAGCCAGCACAGGGTCCAACGCCTCAGGGGGGGTATCGATGTCGTGTGTGCCAACGGCATCTTCGGTCGTTTGGAGGCTTGATTGCCCATCTTAATGGGCATATGCAGTTTTACCCGTATCGGTGTTGGAGTTGCCCCAAGCGGTATGCGTCGTCCGCAGCGCTCTCCGTGCATCGCCGTCTTCGCCACTGAAGTGGGTTTCTGTGCCACTCAGTTACGGCTGTGAAGTAATTTAATTTAATATTTGTTGAAAAAAAATAATAAATGGATTTATATTATCATTCATATGCTTTCGGCCTGATTAGTTAGGTTGGGGGGGGGGGGTTCTTGTGATTTAACCTTGTGTTGTCTTCTCTACTCTTAGACAGACGCAAACAAGAAACGCACCATTGGGTGGTCGAGTTGGGTAACATGGCAACTCTGTCGTTTCTCGTTTTCTTGTATGTATCATACATACATACATACGTTGGTTGAACATTCCATTATAGAGAATGAAGCAAAAACAAAAATGAATCGAAAGATTTATTTTACCGGTTTTGCTTCAATTCATGTGGAATTTTACGCGTTGCTGGACAAAAAAGGTAAGTGGTAAAATATTTTGCAATAATTTTACTGAAATAAATATTTTTTATGTTATTTCAGATTTTAATGCATTTTCTTTTATTTTTCAGGTGACGGGTGGTGGAGATCCAGACCAGTGGATGGGTAAGTATGCCGGTATCGTTCCGTTTTTAGTGTTTTTCAGGTTACCGGCATTGCAAAGGGGGTGCTCCAACTGCGGCGTCGGCCGCGCTGTCAGTTGCCATACCTTTGCGATGCCCCTTGACGTATATATTAATGTATTTTCTCTTTATTAATTAATTTTTTTGTCTTTCTATTTTCCTTTTAGGTGACTGGCGGTGGAGATTGATGATGATGATGATTCTTTGGATAATAGCAGCCCACAATGCTTACAAAATCTCACCAACAGTGCAAATAACAATAATACGCAAAATCTAAATCTCAATATGGATCCCATGCATAGTCCTGCCACAGCAGTTGCGCAAATACAAACTTTATTAGATCGACGTGTTATTGAAAAAGCTTTACAGTTGCTGATACCTATACAAAATTAGTTGGATCGTTTGTATCGTCCTCATCTTCATCTAACCCACCCATATCCTCATCTCCATCTAATGAAAATTGATATGAATCTTCATTATCTGAATCATCAAAATTTGCTATCATCGGTTTGACAGGTTGAGTTTTTTTTTTTTTCGCTACTACTACGGAATTAAGTATACGTGGTGCGGGCTTATCAGACGAAATACTTGAGTTCACTTTATTACTATTAGGGGATGAATTGGGATTAGTTGGCGATGATTTTGTTTTGTTTACGAATTTGGAAAATTTTTGAAAAAAGGATACACATCTACTGCTATGTAACTTATTAACTTCTTTTAAAATAACGAAAATAACAGGGAGAAAATAACCATTAAAATTCGAAAATCCTTTTTGTTGCTATTTTCATACGCGCAGATGTATATCCTTTTAGAGCTAATAACGCAATGCTTCAACTAATCAGCGCTTATACAATCTAATATAAATAAAATGGAAATCATTAATGGTACTTCTCTCACAATATCGACGGCTGACTGGAGAAGATTATCCTATCTCGATTGCCGCCATATCTTATCTGATGTGTTGAATATACAGTTGTGTTCACGACAATTGTAGCACAAATTAAAATCATATTTTATGATATTATTTCGCCCTTTATTTCATTTCGTTTATTTTAGAAGAATTTCAATTTAGTTCTATAACGAAAACTATGCATACCAATTTCAGAAAAGTTTTCAAAAATATTCGAAAATTCCACAAGCATTTCAAAATTTCAAAAGTTTTACAATTTCGAAGTCGCGCATTAATTATTCACAATTTTCAAAAACGTTCCGAAATCGGCTTGGACAGTTTTCTTAAATTTGTTACTTAAATTAACGAAAATAAGTAACAGAAAAACCTCCTCAAATATTAAATTTGTTTGTTGTATTTTCGTGCTCCCGGCTGTATATTAAGTCGTTTTTGAACCAAATTCTTAGATAGATTATTCTTGTAATAATTTCTCTTCAATCGCTTGCTAATATAAAGCATTTTCGGACCGGCAGACCAGGCTAAGGCAATCTTCCAGTACTACCGATAAGTATCAGATTTAAATTATTTTTTTTTTAAACTTAAAGTATGTGATTGAGAATTTTCGGAGTTGGTGGCTTTTTGTTGACGTGGTCATAGGACTTCTAGGCAGGCGAACATCGCCACTTGCTTTTTTAATGGGCGGCACAAATTTGCGACGTTCCGGCTTAACAGGAGAATAGTCATCAGGTTTTCTGTTTTCTACCAAAGCGTGATCATCTGACATATCGTTGTCATCTAATTTCTGTGTTTTGTCACTTTCCGAAATTAGTACATCTCCTTTTTTATTAATTATATCGTTTATATTGACTATTGTGAAAGTGGGCGTAGTCTCAAAATCCTCTATAGTTGTTGAGAGGGGTTCTGCTTCTATTGCTTTATTTTCCTCAATACTCTCATTTGTTGATTTACGCTTGACTGTAGACTTTGGTATCGGCTTCGTAATAGCAGATGACGCACTTCGACGTTTTGGTAAAGACAGACGGCGCGCATGTTGCGTTTTCTTTGGCATTGTTATAAGAGTGCGTGATGTTGAAGTTGATGTTTGTGTGGAAGATTTTGCTGTAGTTTTAATATTACTATTATTACTACGCACAGTTTGTAGAAATCTAGGTTGCTGCGTCATCCTCAATGTAACACTGTTACCATCCATTAATGTACGCTTTTCTATAATTCTTGTTGTTGTATTTCGTTTTGGTTCCTCCAATAATGCAAGACCATCCGTTTTTAACCTAATTATTTTTCTACCATTTAGAGTTTGCCGTTGTTGTTGATTCGTCTTTCTCATAAGCATAGTAATCTCGCTGGAATTTGAAGTTTTATTACGTTGTTGCTGTTGTTCATTATCTCTACCGCTTGCCACATTTGATGATGACTTTGCTAATAAGAAGCGTTTCCGCGCGATGCCCGATACATCTGCGTCACTATCGCTGCTATCTAAATCATTACGAGCACGCTTAACACCTGCCATAGGCTCAATCGAACGATTTACATTAGCAGCAAAGGATTTTCTGAGAAGTAGCAATTGTGAAGGCTGACTTTTTTGGGCGACTGTAGACGTTGGTCGTGGCGTTGTTGTGATAGTTGGACGTGGCGTGGTAGAGGCAGTTGGACGTGGCGTTGTAGAGGCATTCGGTGGCCCAATAGGAGTTTTGCGTTGCTGTGGTTGTTGTTTAACTCGCTTTATGGGGCGTGTGGTGACAATTTTAGATTCATCCGAAAAATTAGAATCGCTATCTTTAGCAATTGCACGATACATCTTGTCTAGCTCATCTTCTAGATCCTCTTTGTATGATTCATCGTTTGAGTCGTCATTAAAAAAGTCATCTGAACTGCTTGTTGACGGCTTTCTCTGTTTTGTGAGAGTTGTTGATTTTTTTTTGATGCCGTCCCACCGCAAACAATTGGGATATCGATGTCGTGGTTCTATGAATTGTGAAGTTACCAAAACATCATCGAAATTGCTGTCAATTTTGTCGTCTACAAAAATGTTTAGCCAGCGGAATGCGAAGTGGTTCTGTACAACATGAACGCAAACCTATTCTTGACAAGAAAGAATTTGCAGGCAGCTCTTCAAAGACAAAATGCAGCCGCAGCTTTTGCTGCTATGGGTGCGAATAGTGCTGCCGCCGCTGGCGGGTCTATGTTATGCACTCATAATATGAGCGGCAATGCAGTTAATGCCAACAACCCTGATGCACCATCCACCTCAAACCCTGCACCCATATTTTCTTACAATATGACATTACCGGAAATGAGACAAGCTATTTCAAATAATACGGATGTACCAGTACCACCTTTGCCCTTTCATCTAACTTTTGCCGATATGCAACAAATTATACGAAATGCTAAACATTTCCAACATCAAGAAAACCAACTAATGAAAAGTGTACAAACTCAGCCAGCACAAACGCTCTATTGCTCGCCAGATATGCCAAAAGTTGAAGATGAGGAGGTATGTATCTCCGAATAAAATATTCGATTGGTATGCCAAATGTTTATTAATATTCAAATGAGTTTAGGACTCTTATGCACCAGACCCGAAAGATGATGATGAGTTTACACTCGTAATACTCCAAGTCATAATACTGATGAAGATTCGCAAGAGCTCCAAGTAAACAATTTCAATCCAAATGCCCATACGAACGAAGACTCGGGTCGTGAATCGTAAGTCAAATTTAATGCATATGTAGTAAAACCAGCGACCTTCGGGGAGCGGGTGGTTTTTATTTGTATTGTGTGGCAGATTGGGGATCTGCGTCAGGATTGTGTTGGCCTCGTTCGGGGGAACGAGAGCAGGGTTATACGGGTTGTTGGCCTCGTTCGGGGTGAACGAGAGCTGGGTTAAGCGGGTTGTTGGCCTCGTTCGGGGTGAACGAGAGCTGGGCATTAAGAAAGATAATAGGCTGAACGCCTTTAGGTTCTGTGGCAGATCGGTTCGCCCTTCTGCGTTAGGCTTTTATGATGTCCTCGTTATGGGATAACGAGTGAATGGGATGGTTTCTGGTGTCCTCGTTATGGGAGAACGAGTGAATTTGGGTTTGCTTTGGAAGCTTAAGGGTAGAATGGGCTGAGTCCATCTAGGTTCTGTGGCAGATAGAGGATCTGCGTTAGGTTAGGGTAGATTTTGAAAAGAGGGATGGGGAGGAAAGGAGGGATTGTTAAGAGGAGCCCGTGGTCCTCTCACAATCGATCTCCGTAGGGAGAAGGATCAGTTTGACCAAAGGTCGTCTGACTTGACCCTTCTCGGTCATGAGGTCGACTACACGTACTCGGTTATCTTCGCCGGGGTGTACATTGACGACTCGTCCTAACCTCCATTCGTTGGGAGATAAGTTGTCCTCTTTGAGGACGGCGAGATCTCCCACTTGTATGTTTTCTTTGGGATGCTTCCACTTCACTCGTTTTTGAAGTTCGGATAGATATTCCGCCTTCCATCGCTTGCAGAAAGTATGATGGAGGGCTTTGAGTTTCTGCCACCGATTTATCATCGAGGCAGAGCTTTCACTAGCCTCCGGTTCTGGCGGAGCCAGTAGGTGGCTGCCCGTTAGGAAATGTCCTGGGGTTAGTGGTTCCAGATCCGTTGGGTCATTCGACCCTGGACTAAGTGGGCGCGAGTTGAGGCACGCCTCAATCCTGCACAAAAGGGTTTGGAACTCCTCCATGGTGTACTTATGGGGAGACGCGATCTTTTTGAAGTGGCTTTTGAAGCTCTTCACTCCCGCCTCCCACAAGCCGCCCATATGTGGAGCAGCGGCGGGAATAAAATGCCAGCTTAATGCTTGATGATTGTACTTTGAGACTGTTTTGTCTCGGCTTTCTGCCAGGAAGGCTTTAAACTCGGATCGTAAAGATCTTGACGCTCCGACAAAGTTTGTACCATTGTCGGAGTAGATGTTTTTCGGACATCCTCTTCTCGCGATAAAACGCGCAAAGGCTGCGAGAAAGCATGGAGTACTAAGGTCACTAGTGGCTTCTAAGTGGATGGCCTTAGTGGAGAAACAGACAAAAAGGCATACGTAGCCTTTTGACAGTCGACATCCCCTACCGCGGTAGCTTTTGATGTCGAAAGGCCCCGCAAAGTCTACCCCGGTATTGGTGAACGCGCGGGTAAAAGTAGTCCGTTCGCAGGGAAGGGTACCCATGAGTTGGGACTGCGCCTGTTTTCGGTGAATAGTGCAGGTTTTGCAATTATGAATGGTTGCCCTAATCATGGTTTTGATGTTAGGTATCCAGTATTGGGTGCGTATCAGACGCAACATGAGTTGATTTTCCCCATGCAGACTTTGTTGATGAAACATTAGGACTGTAAGACGGGATAACCTGCAGTTGTATGGGAGGAGGATTGGGTGGCGTTCATTAAAGGCTAAGTCCTTTGACGCCCCGAGTCGCCCTCCTACCCGAATGATGCCATCTTGGTCTAAGTAGGGATTAAGTGAAAGTATTGCACTTTTCCCTCCTATTGGTTTTCCGGCCTTTAGATAATTATATTCGGAACTATAATGTTGTTTCTGATAGATCTTAATTAAAAGTCGTGTAGTGGCCTTAATTTCATCAGGGGAGATTAAGTGCGACATGATCTGGAATGAATTTTTTGTTTCGGGGTGGGTTCTTCGGTAGAACCTCATAACGTATGATAAGACCCGTAGAGCCCTAGGTAGGTCGGAAAAACGTTGAAGAATATCGGTAGGATTGACGGTTGTTGTTGCGCAGGTCTTTGCCCTCTTTTCCTCTACGAAGGTGATGTAGTCACTTTCTTGTGCTGGCCATTGGGAAGTGTCTTCTTGCAGCCAAGAAGGTCCCTGCCACCACAACGAATTGTTGACCAATTCAGACGCAGGTACTCCTCTGCTACCTAAATCTGCTGGGTTGGACTCTGAGTTCACGTGCAACCAGTCCCTATGTCCGACCATGTCGATGATCTTGGTGATCCGATGTGCGACGAAGGTTGACCAGGAACAGGGCGGTTTCCTTATCCATGCGAGGACGATCGTTGAATCCGTCCACAGGTGCACTTTCACTGGTCCCAACTTGAGATTCCTGAAAATTGATTCGGTGAGTTCCGCTAACAGCACGGCTCCGCAAAGCTCCAATCGTGGAAGAGAAAGAGTTTTCACTGGGGCTACTCGGGTTTTGGCTAGAAGTAGGTTTGTGCAGACATTATCATCCGTTTTGACACGCATGTAAATGACTGCTGCATAAGCCTTCTCGGATGCGTCACAAAATCCATGGATCTCGATGTCGGTTCCTGGAGAAAAGTTGACCCATCTAGGTATCCGGATTTTATCGATTTCATGGTATTGGTCGGTGAAGGTTTTCCATCGTTGCAGCGTACTGGTAGTTACTGGTTCGTCCCAAGCGGTGCGTTCCAACCAAATACTCTGCATGAGTATTTTTGCCACAATGACCATAGGCGCAAGCCAGCCTAAAGGGTCGAAAAGTTTGGCTATAGCGGATAGGACTGCTCGTTTGGTGATGTTTGCACCATTTTCCAGGGTTCCTGCCTTGAAATAAAATACGTCTGAGTGAGCGTTCCATCGTATTCCCAGGGCTTTTACGGAACTAGCTTCTTCGAACGCTAAGAAATCCTCGCTGAGCAAGTCCGTTTTGGGGATGTCCTTTAGAATTTCCTTACAGTTTGAAGTCCACTTGCGTAATGGAAAGCCAGCTGAGTGTAAGGCTTCGTGAATCTCGTTTCTTGCTTTGATGGTTGACGCTATTGTGTGTCCTCCAGATAAAACATCATCTACGTACATACTCTCTCTTAGTATGCTAGCCGCTGTAGGGTGTGAATTTGCGACGTCGTCAGCCAGTTGTAGGAGCGTTCTTATCGCGAGATATGGAGCGCAATTCACTCCGAAGGTAACCGTCTTTAATTCGTAAAGACTAATAGGGTCATTCGGGGAAGTGCGATGCACAATACGTTGAAATTTGGTGTGATTTTCGTTCACCCAAATTTGTCGATACATCTTTTCGATGTCGCTATTGAAGACGAAACGGTATAGCCTCCACCGTAATATGAGGATGGGTAGATCGGCTTGTAGAACTGGGCCTGGGAGTAGAATATCATTTAGGCTCTTCCCGTTGGCCGTAGGGCTCGAGGCATTGAATACTACGCGTACCTTTGTAGTGGTACTTTCCGCTTTAATAACGGCGTGGTGGGGCAGGAAATAATTATCCGAATCGTCGGATGGAATATTCTTTTCAATTTTTCTCATATGTCCGAGCGTTTCATATTCTGACAACACTCGAACATACTCTTTACCTAAGTCTGGGTTTTTTATTAGCCGCCCCTCATTCCGGAAGAATTGAGAGCATGCACGCTTCAGGGATGGTCCTAAGTTAATATTGTTAGGGTAATCCTGCCGGAATGGTAGTGACACGGTGTACCTTCCCTCCTCACTACGCTGCGTTGTTTCTTTAAATAGTTGTTCGCAGTACCTTTCTTCTTCATTTAATATTTTATTTTTTGATACATTTTCTACCTCCCAGAACGCTTTGAGTTGGTTGTCTAACGCAACCTCGTTGTAAAAAGACATAATGCTCTTCGTTGGATTCGGTGATTCGATACGACCGGTTAGTATCCAACCGAACACTGTCTCTTGGGCTAAGAGTGTGTTTAGCACATTCTTCTTTATACCGCTCATTATAATTTGGGGATATATATCTCCACCAAGTATGAGGTCTACGTCTTCGTTGACGTAGAACCTCTTGTCTGCCAAGACCAAGTCTGGGAATGCCTGCATAGTCATTGCATTGATATGACAGGATGGCAGATTCCCAGTGAGTTTCGCTAGAACTAGTACTGGTGTAGTCAGGCTGAAGCAGGGATCCACTGGTGAACGTAGTTCGATGTTGGATGCTTCTTTCACCTGAGCTGACACCGCATTTGTGATGCCTGAAACATGGGCATGCATTTTCCTCGCTGGCAAATTGATTCTGCGTTTCAGTCTTTCAGTTATAAAGGAACATTCAGACCCAGAATCAATTAATGCCCGCGCGGAGAAGTCGGTACCATTATGGTGAATGTGTACGCGAGCAGTTCCTAATAGCACGCCTGTGCTGGAATTGGCATGGCAGGATTTGACATTCTGATTCGCAGAGGAAGGTGGTTGTCCCGATTCCTGTCTTTTCCTTGCCTGTGCCGAAGTTGATGGGGCATTATCCGCATCTTTGAAGGGATTTCGTACCGCCGGTTGCTGAAGTGTGTCCGCATGCAGGAGCGTGTGGTGACGAGAGTGGCATTTGGAACAGTTGTATGAACTGGTGCACCTCGTCACTGTGTGTCCTGGGGATAAACAATTCAGGCAGCCATTTGTGGATTTGACGAATTTAATCCTTTCTACCGGATTTAAATCGCAAAAACGTGAACAGTTGCGTAATCTGTGCTCCGTAGATTTGCACATTTTACATATTGATTTTGTTGTTTGCTTGGTTACTTTGGTTTGAAAAGCACCAGTCTTTTTGTAGGGTTTTCCGTCGACTGGCGCGACGTGTTTGATTTTTGCACTTTAGAAGTGGCATTCCCTGTAAAACCAGACACGGTTTCAAGTGTCTGGAAACGATTTGACAAGAATTTGTCCATATCCTCCCACTTGGATATGTCCGTCTTGTGGTTAATGCTCTGCTCCCATAGCGCCAACGTATTTTCAGGTAATTTTGTCGAACATAAATAGGTAATAATCGCATCCCAATTTGAAACATCGATCTGATGTGTTTTTAGAGATGCCAAGCAATTATTTATGTCGCGCTGTAAGGTTTTGATAGAGCTGCCGCACTCGCTATCTATCTTTTTTAAATTAAACAAAATTTGTAGTTGTGAGTTCACGAGAATCAGTTTATTCTCGTATCTCTCACATAGGTTTTTCCAGGCTGTTTCGAAGCCTTCATTTGTCAAAGGACATTTCTTGACAATGTCCTTTGCCTCACCTTGGGTTTTTTGGTTAAGGTGGAATAACTTTTCTACCGGGCTTAAGCGACTGTTATTTTTATAGATGGCCGTGAACAGGTCACGAAACGTTGGCCAAGATAGGTAGTCGCCCTTGAATACCTCAGTATCGCAAGCTGGCAGGCGGATACTGTGTTCGCGCCCGCGTTCTCCCTCAGGTTTGACTGCCCTATCTTTTTCCTCCTTCAATTTGGCTTGAAGTTCAGCCATGTTTGACATGCATCTCAGGAATACGGCATATGCCGCTTTATGCTTGATCTTGACCGCTGCAATTTTCTTTGCGTCGAGCGTGTCAGAGCCAAGCAACTCTCTAGGGCGTTCTCTGCTTTTTCCCACTTAGCTTGCAACTCTTTTTGCTGTATTGCAAGAGTGTGTATAGTGTGCAGAGCCGCATTGATATCATTAAAATCGGCCTCGAATTCGATTATTCGATCGGCCAATCTAATGTAGGAGTCCATGTTCATGGTTGAAAATTTGTGATCAAATTAAAAAGGGGTTGTAAAACTGAAAAAACCTGTGCGAATCACCCAACCAACAACGATTAAAATATAGAAAAAACTCTTTATCTAACGCTTTCAATTTGTTTATTTTTTCACTGACTTTGCAGCTTATTTGTGCCGAAAACCAGGGAGAAGGGGAGAGTAACAACAACGTCTTTTGTGGACTTAAAGGGGGCCACTCGCCACTTCAACGTTCAAATTTGTTATAAATAAGTGCGCGCGCTGATATAACAACTCGACGAAAAGTGTAAAAACTCAGTGAAAACTGTTGTAAAAACTGTGTCGATTGAATTAGTGAAAATTAAAGTGCTTGAAAAGAAAATGAAAATTGCCACAGCCGTATGGCGTGAGATTTTAATGTGAATGTGAGGTTATGTGCACCTCTTCCTTGTGCTGTGTCCGGAGAGCCTTACCGCTGGTGGGGGGACAGACCAGATAGTCACAAGGAATGTTAAACGACGTTTATGCAACGCGTTTGCACTTATTTTCCTTTTCGGCACTAAATTTTTTACACTTTTCGCGGTTAATTAGAAATCACTACGCACTTTAAATTGATTTTTCGCACTTTTTATTTGTTGTTTTAACCAAAAAAAATGTGGCAAGAAATATTGCACTTACTCAGGTATTTTTTGGTGACTTGTATACTGGTGATGTGGCAAGTAGCTTATGGTATTGTAGTGGCTTCAGCTGGCTCAGTGTTTTTTCTTTTCACGTTTTGGTGTTATGTAGTGATATGTGCGATGATGTGAGAAGATAACTCGGTGTTTTTTGACGCTGGTATGATATCATAAACTTTTCGTTGGTGGGCAAACTTCTTTTTCGGATGACTTTATTTGTGATTTTGTGGTACGGTCAGCTATGATTATTTGTAATGTGGACTGTATATGCGCTTTAATTCCTTTCTCGGGGAGAAGGACCAAATGTTCGGCCGGTGTGCGTCTAATCCTGGAGAGGTGGGCGCACCGGGTCGATCTCAGCGGGAGTAAGCGGGTTGGAAATGAAAATAAGCAAAATAGACGAGATTTCTCGTTATAATATATGTGATTTATTGGGTAAATGTAAAACTAGCAATAGTTACAATATTACCTGAATAAACGCAGAAGAACGGCAGAGATCGCTGGCGGCAGATGTGTACGCGTTGGCTGTTGAAATCAAAGAGGCCGGTTGTATAGCAAGCTACAACCGTTGACCCGCAAAATCCTCCGTTTTGGAGGGGAAAGGCACCCACACATCAACCCCGACATGCATATGCATGAGTGCTGACAAAAAGCACACATACACGTGCCTGTACATGCATGCACATGCATGAGGGCGATGGTGTGGGTGGTTATAAATTAATTCGAGTATCGAGTATCGATTTGCAGAGTTGCATTGGGGGGGTCGCAATCAGATGCGGAAAAGTTAGGCATCCTGCCTAAACATCTATATTTGTTAACAATTTTGTTATTTAATATTTAATACTATTGTTAGAAAAACAGAAAAGCTTTAACAATTTCAGCCCTGCCTATGGCACTCATCTTTGTATTTCGACTCTTCGAAACTTAATCGAACTCTTGAACTACAGTCTATATTTCTATCCACTAACTATTAAAAAATACTCTGGTAACTTTTATAGATATAATATCTGTTTGTTTAAATTTTTATCGATTATTTTATCAATCGAATTGTGATTTTTTTTGCAACTTTGTATATATTATTTAAACAATTTAATCGTTTATTTAGGGGTTTTTTAAGATTTGTGCGAGTGGGGTTAATTGGTTATATATCACTTTCTATAGCCATGCAATCGAAAAACTCATATATGGAATATATTTTAAATATGTTGAACTTGAATATACTGAATATATTTTTTTTATTTTATCGGTTATTGGATTATTTCATCAACTACTTTTTACCGATTATTTTATTTGTTATAATTTTATCAACTATAATTTTATCAACTATCAAATTGATAGAATTGGCGTACTTTTAAGATTTCTTTCAGTTCTTTTAGGGACAATTCCATTGGATATTTATTTTATTTTTTTTAATTTGTAAAAATTATTTTATTTGTATACATTTTCTTTCTCGGCCAGTTATCGATTATCTGGTTTATCGATTTTTTTTTTTTTTTTTTTATAAAATTGAAGAATTTTTAGTTTTTTTTTTTTGACTATATTATGGTTAATTTTTTTAGTGTGGATAATTATCACTTTCACTCTACATACAATCGAAAAAACAAACTCCCCAAGCCTTGGTTGAAAGTCTTCTTTTAATTTCTATTGATTATTTAAATGGTTTTTCATTTCATAGTTTTTACTTTAAACATTTACCAATTCATGTATTTTAATCGAATATTTTGTTGATCGGAATTTGTGCATTTAAAAATTTTTTATATATCAGTTTCTGATTTATAAACTTGTATTTGATCGATGTTATTAAATTTCTTAAAAGAAAAAATGCCAAAACGTAGCTTATATGAAGAATTTTCATTTTCTTGCCAAACAAAATTTTACCGCACTCATAATGGTTAAAATTATAAGCAAGGTTTTCTAAGTTTTTTATAAGAATTCCCTAATTAATCTGACTTTGGACACCCTAGCCTTCTTACCAGTTTCGACTTTATCCCGTACAGAACGGACTATTGAATGCCGATAACTGCTCCCTATACAAACTTCACCCCAGTCATTCCACCGAGAGAGGAGTGGGGAAGAGGAATTATCTGGAGCATGCGACCGGTTAACTTGTTCACGGATGGGCCGAAGTTGGACGGAAAGGTTGTTGGGGGGTCTTTTATCAAGAGCTAAATATAAGCCGCAAGTTTAAGTTGGCTGATCACTGCAGTGTAATCCAAGCGGAAGTTGCTGCGATTAAGGATGCGGTGGATGAAATGCTATCCAGTGATACTACGGTTAGGAAATTTAACATCTACTCTGATAGCCAAGCGACTATCAAGGCCTTGAGCTCAACTACAGTGCGATCGGGGGTGATCTGGGAGTGCCTGACCTGGCTTACGATTGCATCGAATTATTTTACAATTAAGATTATCTGGGTCCCGGGCCATAGTGATATCCCAGGTAACTGTCAAGCGGATCTCTTAGCCCGCATCGGTACAACTGAACCGGATGAAAATGGTTGTAGGGATTTCGGGATTCCGCTGGCCACCTGTGGATTGCTCCTCCATAGCTGGGCCTCGAGTCAGCTCAGCAAACGTTGGGCGGACTCCACGACTTGCAGGGTAGCAAGATGTTTCTGGCCGAAAGTGGATGGCAGTAGGTCTGCTGAAATAATTTGGTTCACTAAGGCTTACCTATCAATGGTCATTAGGGTTTTGACAGGGCACTGTCCCATGGGTATCTATGCGGTAAGTCTCGATATACTGGAAACTCCAACCTCCTGCAGCTGTATGGAGGATGATGAGGTGGAATCACCAAATCACTTTATGCTTGATTGCCCAGCTTTTGCCAGAAATAGGCGAAAGTATTTCGGTCGCCACTCACTTGGGTCTACCGAGGATTTATTCAAAGCTGAGATCGGTATCATTCAGAGCTTTATCGTTGTTACCTAACGATTCTCTACGTAGCTAGATCTAAGTCACCATTATTTTTGGTGTATGTGGTATCAAACGGACCTTCGTGTTGTCCAAGTGAGCTATCCTTATCAGGGCAGCTACCACCTAACCTAGCCGAACCTAACACTAATTGATCTTTAAAACAATTACACAAATTTTATGTTTCTATTTTATTGCACAGCGCTGTAAATATGTAACCCTACAGTCTTACGACCACCACCATCTTTGCTGCCCACAGCGGCAATCTGAGTCACCTTAAGTGGCAATACCGAATGTTAAACACCTAGAGCGGCACCAGTCAGCGCAACAACAACAACAAAATGCTAATAGTAATGAATAATCCGATGATCTTTAAGTGGCATGCAACTTCCACTTTAGACAACAAAACTGTCTACAAATTCATAAAAAGATAATAACAAAAAAGTGAAAAAAAATCAAAATAAATTATTGTTTAAACAAATAGCCGACATTGTTAATAGTTCATTAAGTCACGGTCGGATTTGACAGTCAACTAGCTTTAGCAGCGTCTAAGCAAATGGACAGACAGCGTAAAGAGACAATAAGCAAACAAATGAATGATAACAATTTAGTTGATTATAAAATAGATATAAGTAAGCCAAACACCAAAACTTTATAGTTACAAATGTTTCGCGATGAGATATATTTGTTGTTATTGTTATTGTATACAGCGCTTGACAGGAGTTGGTTGCAGGTTGGTGAATGTGTGACCCAAAAGAAGAAAATAGATTTTGTTTACATGCGGGTGGTTGAACTGCATACGCGAGCGCCCACATACGAAATTAAAAAAAAATGGAGGAAAAAAAAACACTAAAATGTTCAAAAAAAAAAAAAAAAACGCTACCAAAACTGCAGTCCTAAGTGATAACAACACTTGTGTCAGTCACATGCAGTAAAATGAATTCAATAGTTGCAATCTAAATTTCATTTGATTGGGTGCTCTTTAAACTTTTTTATTAAGTTAAAAGATACGTTGGCGGTCGTGAGTTGGCTGTGAAAAAATCTTTACGATAATGCAAAAAAAAACAGACAATTAATCTTTATTTTTACAAGTTGACAAGGGCTCTGCACGTTACGGCACTTTTTATGAATGGGATGTAGCAAACGTAATAAAAATGATACTTAGTCTATCGATTAAGACAGGTGTAGTATATCATAATTCCTGGGAGTTTCCTCTGATTGTGGTTCCAGAACGTCAACTAGAATCCAATACAAATTTTGTTCAATCTCATTTCTAGATGGTTCAAGCCCTCTCAAAAGATTCACAATTTTAAGAAAGATTTTTCTCTACCTCACACATGGACTTAAAATCAATGATACTCAGAAGAGAGGGCTCAATATGAAAACTGATTGATCAGTAACAACAAATATTACACCTTTTTCAGTTTTAATTCTAAAGTTCAGAAAGTTACAACTGAAGTTCAGAATTTTCACTTTAAGCTCAGAAAGTTACAATTGAAATTCAGGAAATTGACATTTTAGTTAAGAATTATTCAAAATGTTACAATTGAAGTTCAGAAAACTATAATTGTAGTTCAATTGAAAATTCTGTACTTCAGCTGAAATTTTCTGAATTTCAGTTGTAATTTCTTGAGCTTCAAGTGCAACTTTCTGAACTAAAACTGATAAAGGTTTAGTGAGTATGTTGGAGGGTTTTCGCTTTCCAATTATCCCTAATTATACTTCATTGATGATTGTTGTAATAGACGTGTTAAAAGCCTATTGATTATGTGTCAGCCACAAACATTATTTTGTGATTTTTAATCAGTTTTCTTAAGCACACTTGTGGCAGATTATGTATGACGCCGTGACACTTTACGTCGAAGTCACCCATTTTCACATTCACCACTATATAATATCAATAATTTCACAACTGTTGCATCATATGAGTTTTGGTTCACACGCGAAAAAATGATTCGTTGCGCAAAATTTGCCCCTTATATTATATGCATTGTGAAAAGCACGGCCTTTTCGTTACTTGTGTCAGTATTTCAATAAGATGTGCAATCGTCTCGAAACTTTTTATGCACTTTCCCTAATAAAAAAGAATAGTTCCAGCAAATCGCTTAGGAACATGTCGTTTCAAAACTACGCGGCAGTTTATCCCTCTACTTTGTTTTACATACGCTTGGAATATGCTCAAAAATCTTGTTTCAGCAATAATATAAGTTAAAGCATATGGATTTAAGAACTTTGCAAAAAAATTACGAGAGATTTGAAGAGAATGCTTTCCAAAAATCCGTGAACTCTACTACCATACGGGTGGGACTCAGATTTGCTAGCATATTCATACTTCGACAGCAATATAACTAATATACAAAGCGATTATGGAAACAATAAAAAATTGGATGGTGCTTATTTTGTTACACTGATTTTGAGGTTTAAACTTTACTGACACAAATTTCAAAATAACTGTTATAATGTGGGAGTCATGTACGCTAGAAACACCTTACGTCACGAAAAAAACGACCGAGACTATTTGGGAATGCTTTTCTTCATTCACATTCTATATAGAATCACATTTCACCATTCAATAACGTACACGCACTTCAACTTCGGGGTAAGGTATTTTGAGCCATTCAGGAATGGAGATTTATAATATACAACCAAAAAATCACAATTTTTAAAAGAATGCCGAGGGAATAAACACTCAATTGATTCTCTGTTAGAAACTTAGTTAAAACCTGGCTCAATGCATTTTCTTCAACGCTGATAATTTTGATAGATGAGCGTTTATATTTATCTCGACTCCTTTAAAACATGTACACCCAGGTCTGAGGGCTCGTATTGTGTAATAGCACTGATTTAGTGATTAGGATTGAGGTAGTACGTAAAATATAGGGTGAAAATACTTATTAGATTAATAATGTATTATCATATTTATAAAAAGGTTGCCAGTTTTTTATTAAAAATTTGTTTTTTATCCGTGAACGTATAACACGATACGGGCACAGCTACAAGTGCAATCACAATACATATACAAAACAAGTAAGGACGGGACTGTCTTCGGTTATGCCGAAGACTTCATACCTTTCATGAATGGGGCTGAACAATAATCTTATCCCGTTCGTAATCTCCAAATAATCGGATGTATAAGATAAGAAATATATAGTGATACCTAAACGATTTTTAAGATAAATATGAAATAAAAAATGCAAAAACCCCCTTTCTGAACGATCGGTTGTATGGGATATATATTATATATAGCTCCGATAGAAATGATTTTTACAGGGAATCTTCTATGATATATTAGAAAATATATCACCAAGTTTCACGTTTTTATATTGGAAACTTAGGGAGAAATTGCTAAAAACCTTTCTATCTGAACGTTCGGTTGTATGGGATATATACTATATATAGCTCCGATCAAAGATATTTTTTCAGGATATCTTCTATGATATATTAGAATATATATCATTGAGTTTCATGTTTATACTTTCTAACTTGCGGCAAGAATGGCCAATCTTGTTATCTGAACGATCGGTTATATGGGAGATATATGTTATAGTGGTCCGATCCTACCGGATCCGATAAATGTCTAATATAATACAAAAATACATCCTTGTGCTAATTTCATTGAGATATCTCAAAATTTTTGTTTGCGTTCAAACAGACAGACGGACGAACAGACGGACAGACATGGCTATATCAACTCAGTTCTTCGCCCTGATCAATTCGGTATACTTAATGGTGAGTCTATCTTCTATATTTCTCTACGTTCCAAACATCGGACCAAAGTTAATATACCATTTCATGTTCATGAAAGGTATAAATTTATGTACACTGAAATTTTTTTAAATTAAAAAAAAAAAAAAAAATTTTAAATATTTTAAATGTTTAAAGAATTTTTATCCCCTTATACCAATATGACACTACTTTATTTTGTCTTGGACTCCAAACTTAAAACACTGACGAACTGTTTTCGGAGCATCAAATTACAGGAACAATATTGCACAAGATAAAGCGAGACCAATATTCCCCCAAAATGAATGGTTTTGACATTTTATTGTTTACTTTTAATTTTGTTGTTTACATTTAATTTAATTTTTCATAAGTTTTTTTTTTACAATAGAAGCAATATAAAAAATTTTTATTTTATTTGTATATTTGTGCACAAAATTATTAAAATTATTAAATAAATTATAAATTAAAAATTGCTTCAAATAAATCTCCGCTTAAACTCGTACAAGTACAACAAGTAAAGGTGTCTAAATTCGGGTGTAACCGAGCATTATATACTCAGCGTGAGCTTCAATTGTACATATCACTTCAGATAAATTACTTTTCTACATAACACGTGGCACCGCCTCCTCATACAATAAAACTTGATAAGTGAAATATCATTGATTCAAAACTATTTTTTGCTAATTCATAGCTTATTATTCTAGTCTACGACCCTTTTAAACTTGTTTTATATCTAAGTTGCCGTGGTCTTTAGCCGATCTCGTCCATCTTTTCTGGAAATATTTCCTGCTATAGGGAAAATTTTATTACGATCCGTTAATTTTTCTTCGAGTTATGGCTCCCGAAACATAGAAAATTGCTTTGTCATAAAAGGGGCGGTGCCACGCCCATTTTAATTTTTTTTTCCAAATTTTTATCAAGAGTCTCAATATCAGTCCACACGTCAAATTTCAACATTCTAGGTGTATTATTTACTAAATTATCAGGTTTTTTGTGTTTTCCAAAATTTTGTATATATAAAAAGTGGGCGTGGTTATAATCCGATTTCGCTCATTTTCAATACCAATCTATTTGGTGAATATATCTCAATATTTACTCAAGTTATCGTGCTAACGGACGGACGGACGGACGGACGGACATGGCTCAATCAAAGTTTTTCGATACTGATGATTTTGATAATTGGAAGTCTTTATCTATCTCGATTCCTATATACCTGTACAACCGACCGTTATCCAATCAAAGTTAATGTACTCTGTGTGCAAAGCACACTGAGTATAAAAAAAATTTCATTTGTCAGAAAAAATTAAAAAAACAGCCGAATATCCAAAAACAACCTAACGAAATACAAACTGGCTCGTTTGTGTTTAATGAACTAGGTTGTATTTTTCTTTATTTCGTTAGTTTTTTGGAATACAGTTTACACACTTACAACAATACTGAAGTCGCATTAGGAGGGAGGGGGACAAAAAATTGAAGAACAAATACAGGAAAAATACAGAAAGAAATCATAAAAATAAAATAGTGTCATATAGGTATTAATGAATATATTTTGAATTAAAAAACAATATTTTTGAAAAATTTGTTGTTATCAATATGTTAGTTTAAATTTGAAGATCATACCGAAGTGCCTTGGCTTCATATGGAAGTGCTTTTTCTTCACTTTCAGGCACATTCATATCAATCGAATTTATATGTGATGAATTTTTCTTTTATATTCAAAATATGAATTTGTATCTGTACCTATTATTCATGGCAAAACAAAAACAAAAGTGCTATAAATGTATAGGGATAGGGCAGCTCTGGCCTTATGCATCTAAATTATAATACTCTGCATACTAGTACCGCTGACTGTAAAAGTTTTTAATTTTGCTTTCAGTTGCATGAATAAATATTTTCTTTGATTATGATTTATTTTTGATCGTATAACCCTTTCGATAGAAATAAAAAATTTTTATTTCTCTAAAAATTATGTAAATCTCTTTTGATGGCATTAAATCCTCAAATGAATATTAAAATAACATAAACGATTATTAAAATTTACTAAGGCATAAGCAATTAAGAAAAACGGATATTTAGATACAGCCATAAAATATTTTTATTATTAATGAAATGGCGTGTGTACGTAGTTCAATTAATTTTCAAATATTTAAAGTAATTATTTTTATTTAGTAGCTTCACGCATTTTATTTCTTTAACGGTAATAAGTTATAAAAAAAATTACAAGACCTTTTTTCTCAGTTACTAATTTGTTTTTATAGTTTTAGTAAGGTTATTATTTATTTTAGTCATTTTCTTGAAAAATAGGTAACTTAAATGAACGAAAGCGTAAACTCAATTCAGAGCTTTAATTCCGTTTTTAGTTCAAATTATAACGCATTCAGCGCATTTGAAATCAATTACTTTTTCTCAGTGTATATACATACTTATGATGAATATTTGTCGTTACATACATATATATTTCTGTCCATTTCGATTCACTGGAAATTCAATTCGATTGTTACAGACATTTTAGTGTGTCATTAAACTTCTCGAAGTATTTGTGTGTGTGTGTATAAAAAAAAGCCAAATCTAAGTAAAGCAAGTCATATAAGGGAAAAAAAGAAAAAGCATTTTTTTCTAATGAAGAGAAGGACTGAGTGTGTTGCACTTTTATTTGAAAAGTTTGTGTGTATGTGTGCACACAAAATGTTAATTGGCGTCGAAAGAATATTTTTCTAAGAAGTTTTGTTAATTGGCAAATGAGTTGTGAAGTAATAGCAATAGGTTTCTATAGCAAATGACTGGTATACAATAGCGCAACAACAACGCATACAATACAAAAAGTTGTTAAAGGCATGCATGACCTTATTGGTACAATTGATTAAAATAATAATATTGTTTGAAAACTACATTATGGGTGTAATGTACATATATATGTATAACTGTTTTCAAACAAGTGATGAAAAATTGGGTACTTCAAAAATAGCTTAGAATTTACAAAATTTCTAACCGCTAGGTGGCGCAAGGATCGAGATATTCACAAAAATCATATTTGTGGTCCGATATCGCTCATATTTGGAAATCATATTTGACATACAGAAATAGAAACCGCTTTAGTAAAATAAAATAAATAAAAAAAATTTTAAGTTAAACGGTTTTATTGAAAGCAATACTTACAATAAGTAGTAATAATACTAAAAGATACAAAATAATTAGATAGGTCCTCGGTACTAGTCATCTCACTCCTCATCAATCAAGGGCGTTGATCAGACAATTAAATAAAAGCGTTGGGCGCGTGAAATTTCTAAGAATAACCTGATTAAGGTTCAGTTGGTCTTACTTATGACTATCAATAGAAATTTTACGCATCCAACGCTTTTATTTAATTGTCTGATCAACGCCCTTGATTGATGAGGAGTGAGATGACTAGTACCTAGGACCTATCTAATTATTTTCTATCTTTTAGTATTATTACTACTTAATGTAAGTATTGTTTTCAATAAAACCGTTTAATTTAAAATTTTTTTTAAATTATTTTATTCCATATAACGCATGAATAAAATTAAGTTTCATATGGCAGAAAATGTAAAAACAAAAATCTAAATATTCAAGATAATTTTCAGCGATATAATTGCTACATTTTGTGAAATTTGTTGGTATTGTGGGTATAATATACCCGGTATATACAAATGAAAAATCTTTCTATTCCTCCATTGCCATATTTACCTTTCAATTAATAGCTGACAGGGAGAACCGCTGTCGCAAATGGCCAGCGAATGGAAGAAAAGTTTGTTTTTTCCTCGCGGTTATTAAACTGAAGGTCCATGAATTGCCCATTTGTGTTTCAAATCAGATTTTCTTTTAAATGTGAATACAAAAATCAGACAACATATTATTATTCATTTCTAAAATCTAGTAAATAGATTAAATGTGAGCAGCCAGTTAAGCAAACATTTTAAAATATGTAAATAATGCAATATACCAATCGTCTACAAAAATGTTTAAAAAACACTATTCAGCAAATTATTTAAGTAATCGAACAGCGAATGAACAGGTGATCGAGGCTGATTATTATTGTGAACGCTTTTATCAAACATTCGCCACTTGTATGAATTCACAATGCTAATGGCGACCCCATAATAAAAAAATCTTTAATTTTTTGTAGCATTTTTAAAGATGCTATATAAACAACAAAACCTACTTTTTTTTAATAGAAGGTATGCAGATTGGAAAATATTTGGTCCCAACCAAATTTAGCCTTTTTGAATTTTTATTCCTTTTTTTGTAATTTTACATGTGTTTGATAATCATAATAAGTCTTTGCTTTCTATGATGAGTTATATATAGCTAATGCCTTCACAGAGAGATTTAACGTTCGAAACGTTTTCTATGAAAAATCGATCAAATCGGCAAATCAATTTTTTTTTGTTTTTGCACACTGCAGCACTTTTTCTAATTAGTTTGAATAACCAATAGTCTTTACTTAGTTTCTAGTTAAAACTCAATGAAACTCCTTTTGAATTGGTTTTTTTTAAAGCTGTTTTTTGTTTTTTTTTGTAACAGGTTTTTCGAGTCCTTAACTAATTGCACTTTTTTGGGATTAGTTGTCATTTATTTAAGATTAATGGTAACCAATTACATTAAAATTCGTTCACAATCAATTAGAATTTTAACAACTTAGTTCCTTTTTTTAATGTACTCACTTATTTTATTTGTATGCTATTTTCACTGCATAACTTTTGGTAAGGTTTTGAATCGCATTTTACGTTTACATAGGTTATTTAACTATCTTATTTAGGTGGCTCCAGGTCTGTGTTGTAAAATAAAACACCGTTGATGATTTTTTCTCAACCAATATATTTCGATTGCTCTGCTGCAATAGTCATCAGGGTTACAAAACTAATAAAAACAAAAATAATAATAAATAAACAATTAACAAATTATCACAAAAAATTTTATCATTTTACATTTGCACATATGTTTCTTAGCACGTCTGCCCTATGTGACGTGGAGTATGGTACTGTCTTCCTCTAAGAAAGTGTTTGTATATATGCACGGAATTGTCCACGTCGCTCTTAAAGTTGAGTCGTATGTTAGTCGGTACGTTGATAATGTGTAACATTTCAAGAGTGAATCGTTTACTGTAGTGTTGTTCTTGTTGCAGTATTTTGGTCTCGTCAAAATTTGGTATGTGCCCACTAGCTGCATAGTGTGCCATGAGTGCTGTTTTTTGGTTATTTTGTTGATGGCATTGTTTTAGATCGAATTTATGTTGTGAGAGTCTTGTTATACTCAGTTGAGCAGAGCTCACAGACTATATTAACTTTGATTGGATAACGGTTGGTTGTACAGGTATAAAGGAATCGAGATAGATATAGACTTCAAAATAATCAGTATCGAAAAAAAATTCGATTTAGACATGTCCGTCCGTCCGTCCGTCTGTCCGTTAACACGATAACTTGAGTAAATTTTGAGGTATCTTGATGAAATTTGGTATGTTGGTTCCTGGGCACTCACCTCAGATCCCTATTTAAAATGAACGATATCGTACAATAACCACGCCCAGTTTTTCGTTGAAGATATCATGATGAAATTTGGCAGGAACGTTACTCTTTTTACTATATATCTGCTTAATAAAAATTAGCAAAATCGGAGAACGAACACGCCCACTTTTAAAAAAATTTTTTTTTTAAATCAAATTTTAAAAGAAAAGTTAATATCTTTACAGTATATAAGTAAATTATGTCAACATTCAACTCCAGTAATGATATGGTGCAACAAAATACAAAAATAAAAGAAAATTTCAAAATGGGCGTGGCTCCGCCCTTTTTCATTTAATTTGTCTAGGATACTTTAAATGCCATAAGTCGAAAAAAAATTTACCAATCCTTGTGAAATTTGGTAAGGGCTTAGAATCTAGGACGATAACTGTTTTCTGTGAAAAAGGGCGAAATCGGTTGAAGCCACGCCCAGTTTTTATACACAGTCGACCGTCTGTCCTTCCGCTGTGCCGTTAACACGATATATCTTTACTAAACTCAGTTCACGTACTTATCTGAACTCACTTTGTATTGGTGTAAAAAATGGTCGAAATCTGAATATGACCACGCCCACTTTTTCGATATCGAAAATTACGAAAAATGAACAAAAATGCCATAATTATATACCAAATACGAAAAAAGGGATGAAACATGGTAATTGTATTGGTCTATTGACGCAAAATATAACTTTAGAAAAAAACTTTGTAAAATGGGTGTGACACCTACCATATTAAGTAGAAGAAAATGAAAAAGTTTTGCAGGGCGAAATCAAAAGCCCTTGGAATCTTGGAAGGAATACTGTTCGTGGTATTACATATATAAATAAATTAGCGGTACCCGACAGATGATGTTCTGGATCACCCTGGTCCACATTTTGGTCGATGCCTCGAAAACGCCTTCACATATACAACTAAGGGCGACTCCCTTTTAAAACCCTCATTAATACCTTTAATTTGATACCCATATCGTACAAACACATTCTATAGGCACCCCTAGTCCACCTTTATGGTGATATCTCGAAAAGGCGTCCACCTATAGAACTAAGGCCCACGCCCTTTTAAAATACTCATTAACACCTTTCATTTGATACCCATATCGTACAAACAAATTCTAGAGTTTATGGCGATATCCCGAAAAGGAGTCCACCCATAGAACTAAGGTCCACTCCCTTTTAAAACACTTATTAACACCTTTCGTTTGATACCCATATTGTACAAACAAATTCTATAGTCACCCCTGGTCCACCTTTATGGAGATATCTCGAAAAGGCGTCCACCTATAGAACTAAGGCCCACGCCCTTTTAAAATACTCATTAACACCTTTCATTTGATACCCATATTGTGCAAACGCATTCTAGAGTCACCCCTGGTCCACGTTTATGGCGATATCTCGAAAAGGCGTCCACCCATAGAATTAAGGCCCACTCCCTTTTAAAACACTTACTAACACCTTTCGTTTGATACCCATATAGTACAAACAAATTCTAGAGTCACCCCTGGTCCACCTTTATGGCGATATCTCGAAAAGGCATCCACATATAGAACTAAGGCCCACGCCCTCTTAAAATACTCATAAACACCTTTCATTTGATACTCATATCGTACAAAAAAATTCTAGAGTCATCCCTGGTCCATCTTTATGGCGATATCTCGAAAAGGCGTCCACATATAGAACTGAGGCCCACTCCTTTTTAAAACACTCATTAACACCTTTCATTTGATACCCATATCGTACAAAAAAATTCTAGAGCCCCCTGGCCCACCTTTAGGGCGATATCTCGAAAAGGCGTCCACATATAGAAGTAAGGCCCACTCCCTTTTAAAATACTCATTAACGCCTTTCATTTGATACCCATATCGTACAAACAAATTCTAGAGTCACCCCTGGTCCACCTTTATGGCGAAATCTCGAAAAGGCGTCCACCTATAGAACTAAGGCCCAATCCCTTTTAAAATACTCATTAACACCTTTCATTTGATAACCATATCATACAAACAAATTCTAAAGTTTCTCCATTATTAAATCCGCTATGATTGGGGATGTGGGCGCTCCCATCGGCATTCCTTTCATTGCGTGAATTAGGCATTATTAAACTTAAAATATCTGCTCTCTTTTATACAGAATGTTGTTATCTCCATAAACAGCTGTTTGGATATCTTTGTGAACTCTTTAATCATTACCCACTTTTCTTGTATTGTATCTAGTACCAGCTGTATTGGTATACTCAGAAAAATTGATAACACGTCGAACGAAATAAGTTTTTCGTCGTCAAATATATAAGTGTTGTTTACCCTTTTTTTTAAACTCGAGCGTGTTTTTGATGTTATATGTAGAATTTGACGTTATGTTTTTTTAATATTTCAGCAATATATTTGCACAAACCGTATGAGGGTGATCCAATCGTTGAACAAATTGGCCTTAATGGAGTTCCTTCCTTATGGATCTTAGGGAGGCCATATATTCTGTGTGGAAGCGCAGTTGTTGTTGTAAGTATATTTCTCTCAGACTTCGTGATTAAATCCATTTCAAAAAGCTTATCTACTAGGTAGTTGTTCTTATTCTGCAATCGTGATGTTGGGTCCTGTCTTTGAACCCTATATGTAGTTAAATCCATTAAAATTTCTTCCATTTTTTTATTGTAATCGTCGACTTCCATTGCTACCGTTTTATTACCTTTGTCTGAAGTTAAAATTCGTATGTTACTATTTTGTTTAAGAAATTTCTTTGTTTGCTCCACTGTATCTTTGTTTGCTCCACAACTGCGCTTCCATCCAGAATCTATGGCCTCCCTAAGATCCATAAGGAAGGCACTCCATTAAGGCCAATTTGTTCAGCGATTGGATCACCCTCATATGGTTTGTGCAAATATATTGCTGAAATATTAAAAAACATAACGTCATATTCTACATATAACATCAAACACACGCTCGAGTTTAAAGAAAGGGTAAATACTTACTTACTTACTTAATTGGCGCTTAACCGTCTAAACGGTTATGGCCTTCCAACAAGGCCCGCCAGTCGCTCCTTCGCTCCGCCCACCAGCGCCAATTGGTCACACCAAGGGAGTTTAAATCGTTTTCCACCTGGTCCTTCCAACGGAGTGGGGGCAGCCCTCTACCTCTGCTTCCATAGGCGGGTTCCGATAGAAACACTTTCTTAGCCGGAGCATCATCTTTCATTCGCATAACATGGCCTAGCCAGCGCAGCCGCTGCGTTTAAATTCGCTGGACTATGTTGATGTCTGCGTATAGCTCGCACAGCTCATCATTAAATCTTCTTCGGTACTCGCCATCGCCAACGCGTAGAGGTGCATAAATCTTTCGAAGAACTTTTCTCTCGAACAGTCCCAAAGCCGCTTCATCTGCTGTCGTCATGGTCCATGCTTCTGCCCCATATAGCAGGACGGGTACGATAAGTGACTTATAGAGTATGATTTTCGTTCGCCGAGAGAGAACTTTACTTTTCAATTGCCTACCTAGTCCAAAGTAGCATTTATTGGCAAGATTGATTCTTCGCTGGATTTCAGTGCTGATGTTGTTGCTAGTGTTGATGCTGGTTCCCAAATAAACGAAGTCTTTACTATTTCGAAATTATGGCTGCCAACAGTAGCGTGGTTGCCAAGGCGCATATGCGCTGACTCTTTGCTCGATGACAGCAGGTACTTCGTTTTGTCCTCATTCACCATCAAACCCATCTTTATCGCTTCTTTTTCCAGTTTGGGGTAAGAAGAACTAACAGCGGGGGTGTTTAAGCCGATGATATCAATGTCATCAGCATATGCTAGTAATTGCACGCTTTTATAGTATATTGTTCCAGTGCGGTTAAGTTCTGCAGCTAGAATAATTTTCTCCAGCATCAAATTAAAGAAATCGCACGATAGGGGGTCACCCTGTCTGAAACCTCGTTTAGTTTCGAACGGCTCGGAGAGGTCCTTCCCAATTCTGACTGAGCTGATGGTGTTGCTCAACGTGTTGTTGTTGTTGTTGTAGCAATGCTCGCCCCACCTAATAGCCGCGACCGATCACAAATTGTCATCAATATCCTCTAACGGGAGTCCAAGGAAACTTGCCGTTTCAACAGGGGTGGACCATAAGGAAAGGGGTGTTAGAGGCGTTGGTTCCACATTACTATTAAAGAGATGGTTGGTGTCATGTGGGGACACATTGCAAGCAGGGCATACATTTTGTATGTCGGGGCTGATTCTGGATAGGTAAGAGTTTAACCTGTTACAGTATCCAGAACGAAGTTGAGCAAGAGTGACACATCGTTTCCCTGGGGAATATGCGTTCCTCTTCTGCGAGTTCTGGATATTTTTCTTCAAGCACTGGATTCACCGGGCAATTCCCGACATAAAGGTCCGACGCCTGTCTATGGAGTTCACCAAGGACCTGCTTGTGTTTTTCCGCTTCATACGGCTGGGTTCTCAGGTGCCGTATTTCCTCAAAATGCTTACGTAGATGACTCCTTAGGCCCCTAGGCGGTGCTGGTTTGTCAATCAGATGTCTGTTGGGATGCCCAGGTTTCTGGGTATTCAACAGAAACTGTTTGGTCAGCATCTCATTTCTCTCCCTGATGGGGAGTATTCTCGCCTCATTATGCAGATGGTGTTCTGGGGACATAAGAAGACAGCCCGTGGCGATTCTGAGAGCAGTATTTTGGCAGGCAGTAGTTTCTTCCAGTGGGTGGTTTTTAGGCTTGGCGACCATATGGGTGACGCGTAGCACGTAATCGGCTGGCTAATTGCTTTGTATGTGGTCAAGAGAGTTTCTTTATCTTTTCCCCAGGTACTGCCAGCAAGGGATTTGAGGATTTTATTACGGCTCTGAATTCTTGGAACAATTGCGGTTGCGTGCGCACCAAAATGTAGATCCTGATCAAACGTCACACCCAAGATTTTGGGATGTAGGACAGTCGGTAGCGTAGTGCCATCCACGTGGATGTTCAATATGGTCGACATTTGGGGCGTCCATGTTGTAAATAAGGTCACGGAAGATTTAGTCGGTGACAATGCCAGGTTTCGCGAGGCGAAAAAACTGGAGAGATCAGGGAGATAGCCGTTTATTTTATTGCATAGATCATCGATCTTTGGGCCTGGGCCTGTGGCCATTATTGTGCAGTCATCGGCGTAGGAAACGATTGTGACTCCTTCCGGTGGTGAAGGTAGCTTAGATATGTAGAAATTAAACAAAAGCGGGGATAGGACACCACCCTGTGGCACCCCTTGTTTAATTCTCCTTTGTTTTGATGTTTCGTTTCTGAATTGCACCGATGCCTGCCGACCACCCAGATAATTTGCGGTCCACCTTTTAAGACATGGGGGAAGGGTAGACCCTTCCAGGTCTTGCAGTAACGAGCCATGGTTGACCGTATCAATAGCTTTTGATAGGTCTAACGCTACGAGTACTGTTCTATGGTGGGGATATTGATTCAAACCGCAATTTATCTGGGTGCTAATGACATTTAGCGCGGAGGTAGTGCTATGGAGTTTTCTGAAGCCATGCTGATGAGGGGCTAGCTGCAAATGTGCTTGGAAATAAGGGAGCAAAATGGCTTCAAGCGTCTTTGCCACTGGCGATAGGAGAGATATCGGAAGATATGACTCACCTACGTTAGCTGGTTTCCCAGGCTTTCTCGGGTATTTCTCGGGTATGACAAAGGTGGAAAGAGACAGGTTGAAGACATGCGCTAAATATTTGAAACCCTCTTTCCCTAGGTTTTTAAGCATCGGCATGGCTATGCCGTCTGGGCCCACTGCTTTGGATGGTTTAGCGCGACCAATGGCGTCCTCAACCTCTCTAACGGTGATGGTAATTGGTGACGCGCTGAGCTTGTGTTTATGTGCGTGTCTATTGGCACTCCGTCTATCTTTGTCGACCGTAGGATGCATTATATATTGTCGGCAGAAAGCGCTCGCGCATTTTTTCGCATCCGACAGCACCTTATCGCCAAAGGCGATGGAAACTTTGTCTTTGTGCTTAGTCGGATTCGATAGGGAATTTACGGTGGACCAAAGTTTACCTACACCGGTAGAGAGGTTACAACCTCTTAGGTGCTCTTCCCATTTCGCCCGCTTGTGTTCGTCCACAAGCAATCTGATGCGTTGGTTTATATCCCTTATTTGGGGGTCGCCTGGATCAAGCTGTCTTATAAGGTCGCGTTCCCTCGCTAAGGTCGCGGCCTCCGCCGGGAAGTGGGGCCGGATTTCGGGAATTCTCCCGGCGGGAATGAAATGTGCCGAGGCGGATTCAATGACCTTACGGAAGGCACGCTCCCCTTGGCGGGCATCAGTCGGGATAGGGAGGGCAGCAAAGCTGCTGTCTGTTGCAGATTTATATTCTTCCCACTTTCCTTTTTTGAAGTTTATGAAAGTGCGTTTTTCGGTGACGATGAAGTCGGCGGTACGCTCGAACGAAATAAGTATGGGCAGGTGGTCGGATGCCAATGTTACCATCGGCTGCCAGTTGACGCAGTTTACGAGTTCTGCGCTCACGATTGAGATATCTGGCGAGCTATGACAGCTTCCTACCATACGTGTGGGGGCGTCTCCGTTTATTGTGCAGAACGTCGTTTCGTCTATTTGATCCGCCAACATCTCACCCCTACTGTCCGCCCGCAAGTTTGAATGCCATAGGTCGTGGTGGGCATTGAAATCGCCTAAGATAATGCGATTGTTGCCAGTGAGTAAGGCCTCGATATTAGGGCGGTATCCACTGGGGCAACAGGTGACAGGAGGGATGTAGATGTTGATGATTTCTAGATTTGCATCTCCTGACCGGACAGATAGGCCTTGACGTTCTAAGGCATTGTCACTGCGGTCGATGCCAGGATCAAGTATATGATATTGCACAGAGTGGTGTATAATAAACGCGAGGCCGCCTCCATTTCCGCTCTCGCGGTCTTTCCTGTGGACATTATAACCAGAGCAGGTCTGCAATGCAGATCTTGCTGTGAGTTTAGTCTCTTGAATCGCAGCAATGCGGATGTTGTGCCGCTTCATGAAATCGACTATCTCCGTAATCTTCCCAGTTAGTCCATTACAGTTGAACTGCAGAATTCTGAAGTGCATGAGGGGTGACGCCGCCACTCTAGGGGTAAGTGAGGGGTGACTACGCCTAGGTTGTGGAAGGCCAGGACGCAATTGCTGTTGTGGCCTTGGGACTGGGCGCCCTTGGGCAAGCATTGGGGTGCCCGGATGATTTGGGTTTGCGACCTGGCAACATGGCGCGATGAAACCCGTCGAGGAGTTGCCGTCGCGGAGACCAGAACATCTAGGAAAGTGGCACCACCCAAGGCAGGAGCTGCATTGAGCGGATGTCGCAAACCTATATATTCTGTGCTGGCAGACGGTGCAAACGGAGGCAGGGACTAAGAGTCTGTTTCCCTGACCTGCACGATTGCTGCCAGAAAAGAGGGGGGGGAGAAGAAGACGGGGGCAGGGGCTGATGCTCAGCATTGCTACCAGCTCTACTACGAAGGTAGTAGTTATGAGTGGTATCAGCTGTTTGAGTTGTTGGCGCCGTGGGGCGCGAGCAGCAGCGGGTACTTGTTGTGGCTTGCTGAGCAGCGAAGCTGCTGGAAGGTAGTGGGGATACGCTTAGGCGTAGACTACGGGACGCCCTTGGGCGTGAGCAGCAAGGAGCCACAAAAGATTTATAAAAGTTACGTGGACGTCGGGTTTTGGGATCAAGCCCAGAACAACCTGTCCGATGCAACCATCCCTTGCACGAGACACACTGAACAGAGTATGACCGTCCTAAAAAGATTCTTTTCTGGCAAATGCACGAAAACCATTTCTCAGGACCGGGGTCAGGAGACGGACCCGGATTGGGTTCGATACCTTCCCGGAGTAAGAGAATATGTAGCAGTCCTGCTGCAAGGAGCTGCTGGGAGGATGACAATTTGTGGGAGGGACGAAACAAATTAAATGGGGTCACACTGAAATGACAGTCCTTGGTCGGGAAAAATCCCGAGTCGCTCCGGTACATAGAACCGACTGCCTTGGGAAGCGTCATTTTGCACAGCCGTATAAGTTTTGTGGGGAAACCAAATTCAGACATAGCGGCATATAGGCAGCTCCTTTTCATGCTGTCGAAAGCGGCTTTAAAGTCGACGAAGAGGTGATGTGTGTCGATTCTCTTTTCACGTGTTTTTTCCAAGATTTGGCGCATTGTGAAAATCTGGTCGATGGTAGATTTACCAGGTCTGAAGCCGCACTGATAAGGTCCAATCACTCGGTTTACGGTGGGCTTCAATCTTTCGCACAATACACTTGAAAGGACCTTATATGCGATACTAAGAAGGCTGATTCCACGATAGTTGGTGCATTTTGCAGTATCCCCCTTCTTGTGGACTGGGCAAAGAACACTTAGATTCCAACCGTCGGGCATGCTTTCGTCCGCCCATATTTTGCTAAGAAGCTGCTGCATGCGTCTTACCAACTCATCGCCGCCGAACTTGAATAGCTCCGCAGGCAATCCACCAGCGCCCACAGCCTTGTTGTTTTTCAATCTGGTTATGGCTATTCTAACTTCGTCATAATCGGGCGGGGGGACATATATTCCATCATCATCGATTGCGGGATCGGGTTCTTCATCTCTGCGCGGTGAATTGCTGCCTCTATTTAGGAGAGCAGAGAAGTATTCCCTCCATAATCTAAGCGCTCACTGGACACCAGTTACAAGGTCGCCGTTTTCATTCCTAAAGGAGTTTGCCCCGGTCTTAAAACCTTCCGTCTGTCGCCGTATTTTTTGGTAGAACTTTCGGGCGTTATTCCTGGTGGCTAGCAGCTCAAGCTCCTCGCACTCACGCACGAAAGGGTAAATAACACTTATATATTTGCGCCGAAAAGTTATTTCGTTCGACGTGTTATCACTTTTTCCGAGTATACCAATACAGCTGGTACTCGATACAATACAAGAAAAGTGGGTAATGATTTAAGAGTTCACAAAGATACCCAAATAGCTGTTTATGGAGATAACAACATTCTGTATAAAAGAGAGCAGATATTTTAAGTTTAATAATGCCATATACACGCAATTGAAAGGAATGCCGATGGGGGCGCCCACATCCCCAATCATAGCGGATTTAATAATGGAAAAACTTTTGGATAGTAGTATGGAAAAAGTGCGGTATAAACCTAGGATACTTACGAAATACGTCGATGACCTTTTTGCCATAGTACGTGAAAATGAGATACAAAATACCCTTGACACACTCAACCATTTTGACAAGAATATAAAATTTACTGTAGAAGTAGAAAATAACGGAAAATTAGCTTATTTAAACTCTGAAATAAACAGACGAGGCAATGGACTAAAACTTAAGTGGTATAAAAAAGAAATAGCTTCAGGACGAATTATAAGTTTTAATTCTAAGCATCCTAAATCCATGATTGTAAATACAGCATTGGGCTGTATACGGAAAATGCTACTTACCTCAGAAGAAGTGTACCACAAGGATATAAAGAAAGAAATAGTCATATTGTTAAGAAATAATGATTTTCCTAAACACACAATAAGAAGGTTAATCAAAAAAGCTAAATTGCCAAATAACACACAAAAACCCCGAAAACCATTAATGTACCTCAATTATCAGAACGTTTGGCTAAATCTGATTGTTACAACAAGGATAACACAAAAATAGCACATAAGCCGTCTAATACTTTAAAACAATTTTTCAATAAAACGAATTTAACTATACCAAATATGGACAAAAGCAACGTTGTGTATAAAATTCCCTGTAAAGGCAAGGTTGAGGAAGCTTGCAATAGTATTTATGTCGGTACAACTAAGTCCAAACTAAAAACAAGACTATCACAACATAAATCCGATCTAAAACAATGCCATCAACAAAATAACCAGAAAACAGCACTCATGGCACACTGTGCAGCTAGTGGGCACATACCTAACTTTGACGAGACCAAAATACTGCAACAAGAACAACACTACAGTAAACAATTCACTCTTGAAATGTTACACATTATCAACGTACCGACTAACATACGACTCAACTTTAAAGCTGGAGACATTGGTGCTTTATCGGTAACCGTATCGGTAACCTTATAACAGCTGATTCGACCAACCTTATGAGAATCAATGCAATCGATTATTGGTGCCGCTAAGGTCGTAACCGTATCATAGCCAACCAATTGGGGTTTGGTTTACCGTCGTAACGATAAACAGCTGACTACGTTAGGGATACGGATACAGCGATACGACATACGGCACCAATGACTCCGGCTTAAGAGCGACGTGGACAATTCCCCGCATATATATAAACACTTGCTTAGAGGAAGACAGTACCATACTCCACTTCACACAGGGCAGACGTGCTAAGAAACGTATTTGCAGATGTAAAATGATAAAATTTTTTGTGATAATTTGTTAATTGTTTATTTATTATTATTTTTGTTTTTATTAGTTTTGTAACCCTGATGACGATTGCCGCAGAGCAGTCGAAATATATTGGTTGAGAAAAAAGAAAAAATCATCAACGATGTTTTATTTTACAACACAGACCTCGAGCCAGCTAAATAAGATAGTTATTTGAAGAATAACTTCGCCAAAAAATACAATAGGTTATTTATTTTATTTCTTTTATTGTTCTTTGTATCAAATTTTTGTTTTTTATTTTTTTAAATATTCTTCGTTTGTATTTAAAAACTTAGTTTTTCCCTTTAGTTTAAACTATCTCGATTTGCAACTTTGCTTACTTGGGGAAAATTACTCAGATTAATTGGTTTGAATTCAATTTCAATTGTACTTAAGTCAATTGAATTAATTTGTCAAATATTGAGCAAAATTTGCATATCTCCACAAAAAATATGATCGACGCAGGCACTTTAATTAAATTGCTTAAACACTAAATTAAATGCTTTCATATTTAATATTTCAATTAATATGCAGCTATTAAATTTTATATTTTATATTAATATTTTTAAAACAAGACGATTTCTCTTTTCAATTCTTATTATTGAACTTTTATTACTTGCACTGTGTCGTCAATAAACAAACACCGCAGTCAAATTCGTAAAAAGGCACTTCCATTCACATAAACAGGCAAAAAAAGCGAAACTTTTTCAGATGCTGTGTAATTTTATGTATTTTGTTTTTGTTGCTGCACGATAACAAGTCATTTGCAATACTCGACGTGTCAAATTAATTTTACTTCTTGTCCGTTAAACGCGTCCGCGACCGTCGCTAGTTGGCATTCGATTGCCTCATTGCTGAGCGACACAAAATGCAGTAACCAAAAACTAACTGAATAACAGCAGCAAACAGCAATAACAACAGTCGTTGAGCTAAGCAATGAGTAATGCGGCAATTACCCACCGACGTGTGCCGTACGTACGGACGTTGGTCGTACGAAACACATTTGACCGAACCCTCAAGCCCGTACGAATCAATGTGTGCGTCTGTGTACATGTACATAAGATATTTGTGTGTGTATTGTTTACAGATAAGCACTGTTGCCATTGTCCATTTTGCATGCATGCTTATGGAAACATCAACTTTTTCCAATTTAATTTTTGATGTTGCAAAAGGCTGGAATTAATATTAAATAAAAATAAATAGATTACATATATATAATCTGCACTTTTACATAATTATTTCGAATTATTTTCACAACTTTTCAAACTTT
Organism: Eurosta solidaginis; assembly: GCF_040869045.1. Taxonomy (NCBI): domain Eukaryota; kingdom Metazoa; phylum Arthropoda; class Insecta; order Diptera; family Tephritidae; genus Eurosta; species Eurosta solidaginis. The sequence continues at coordinate 170,973,934 of NC_090323.1, forward strand.
AAATAGGTGTTTTTGCGTAAAACTGCAAACGGACAAAAATTAGCGCACAAAAGTTTACTAGGCAACTCTGTCTAGTGAGAGAGCGATCAGCTGACACGTTCTTACGGAAAAAATCAAAATTGTTTTGATTTCTGCGTTCCGGGCTACGTACGTACGGGCGTTGCACGTCGGTGAGTTCTCGTTTACATTGCACACTCATAAGATAGGTCGTGTCAGCTGACACGTTTTTGGTACGTACGTTCGTGAGTAACTGCCGCATAACAGAGTAAAACAAAGCCGGATGGGTAAGTTGACGAAGTTATGGGTACAACAACATTCAAAGCAAGTAGCTCCAATAAGCAAGCATACAACGCCGGCATCCCGTGCCACAAATGATGTTGGCTCCACACAAAATGAGCTCATGTTAACGATGACAACAACAGTGATAGCAGCGACACAGTGTTGTTCTACACATTTTTTTATCCCTCTGTTGGAATTTTTTAATTCCCAACTATTTATGCTGCCAATAGCTCTGTTAACCCCTTAGGGACAGTACTCTAAATGGAGACCAACAACTTCTCAGGAAGCTTCACTACCAACCGTGACGTACACATCAGATTGATGCTTACAGTTCTAAGACCCAAGATTTTGCGGTGATGATTTCACCGACATAAAACGCACAAAGGCAATCAAAATATAGATCACCTTGTCAAATAGGACATTAATCAGCGTAAAAAACAAACAAATGGACTAAATTAAGAAGAAAACAGTTCAGCGGACGTGAGCTAGGTTAAGAGAAACTTCCATCATATACAGACCAATCTTAGCTCGAAAATTAACGTAGATAGACCTCACGCAGCCTCGCTCGGTACTTCATGTGACCATGTGGGATCCGTGATTGCTTGTTTCGTGAACCGGGCTACTTAGTTCTGCATTTCATCACTTCAGGCAATGTTAATGTTATCCATGCTTTCAGAAACCTATGGGAAACGAAGCTATTACCTCTGGCTAGTACTTAATACGACGAGCAGCCCAAGAGTTGACATTGCATCGGTGTTAGCATATTTCAATTTTACACGATTGTGAAATCATTAAAATGCATATTGCAGTGATGCAAGACGTCTGTGGAATATCAGCACCAAGTTCATTCGCAGATTAGGCATATGTCTTTCTGAAGCACAGTGGCAGCACAAATGTTATAAAGACGACAGAAGATTATGCTTCCCCTGCTGCTTTGGGGTGTTAACACCTTTCAATAGATACTTCTCAATTAGGTTTAAATAGTTTCGTTTAGTTTGCAAGGCAAATTGGTTCTTTACTTTTTGTCTTTAATATCGGGTGGCAGCCGAGCAGGGACCAGAGGTGAAGTAATGAAAAAAATAATGTAGGTTAGTTTGTGTTCAAAGGGATGCCACAAAACGCACCATTAACTCCTTTCTTCGAACCATTTAGAGGACCTGTTAAAGGCTACCAAGTCCTTGATGTCTTACTGCAATATTTGGAGTAGATTATCAAAGGGAGCTCCCAGGCAGCGCTATCTGGCACTAGTTAACGGCCGTAGGTTGCACATAAGGTGATCAACAATTTCGTCCCCAAGGTCATCTTCACAACTTCTACAACGTAGACCATAGGGCACTCCTAGTTTTTCTGGTTGCCTACAGAAAGGCAGCACCGTGCTAGTACTCCTACAGTATGGAAATTTTAGCTCTACTTAGAGTGTCTTTATTGATCGGCCAGTTAAATCTAGGTTGTAATCATGAAGGGATCTCTTGAAATACAATTTTGGTCAGGTTTGTTTTGATGTCCGCTAACCTGGGGTTTTTAGCCAATCCAAGGGTTGGTTATCAAGAATATTTTGAAGAGCTTCATCTGGCGTTGTCCTTACAGCACCACTTATGCTGATGATTATTGATCTGTGAACTTTTCCCAGAAAATTTAGGGTTTGCGCCTTGCCCAGGGTTGACCATATAATTTCAGCAGATTATATTTGTTATTTTGTACCATTTAGTATATAAGGCAAGCTCCACTTTATTGGAATTAGCGCTGAGACCGCATGGTGTGACCCACAAGAAAACCTCTCGTACTGCGACCTCCATCAGGGCAAACAAAGCTTTATTGAATTTGCCTTGTAAGCAATAGACATCAGTTTATATCACAATCTTTCCTGGTTAGTTTCCCAAGTACCTATTGAAGCTTTAATAAGCTTTAACAAATTTTCTATTTCTTAATTAAAAAAATAAAAGTGGCAACCCTAATCCACTTTTGTTTATGTACATTCCAAACAACAGCATCTTTTACATACTGCAATTCAATCGGCTAAGTTCTTCCTCCGATCTACTGTTCATGCTCTGTTAAGTTGCTGTTCAATTTAATATTTGTTTTCATTTATTCGACCAGTCTACTTCCAACAGTCGTCATTCATTTACCTTCCAACCACCAATACATTTGCATTGCATTTTTACATTATCGACCAGTTGTATGGAGCTTAACAGCGCCCAGAGGGATTTTGTTGCTGTTAGATTGCTGGTTGTAAATAAATGATTACAGTGAGTAGACGGAATTAATGAATGGTGCGATTTAAGTATTTGTACATGTATGAGTGCATTTGTGTTATGTTTGTTTTTATTTCGTATTGCTGTAATCGTCTGCTTGTTAATGATGGTTAATCATATCATTTAACATTTAATTATAACGTGCAAATTGTTAGGAGATTGAATGAAGTATCGATTTAATGAATGAGTTAACAAGAAGTTGTAAAAACTATTAAAATTCATAAAAATCTATACCCTTATTACAATGTGTCTACCAAATATAAATACTTGATATTGGTCTTTTGGTTCGACAAAAGCTAAAGCACATTTTACCAATGCTGTCCACTTGAAATTTACAGAGACATTGGAAGCTCTCGTGATGGTTGTGGCAACTAAACTTGTCTTACAACCTTAGACTAACAAAATTGCTTCTATCATTAAAAAGTAAGGAAGGCTAAGTTCGGGTGTAACCGAACATTACATACTCAGTTGAGAGCTATGGAGACAAAATAAGGAAAATGAACCTAGGGTAACCCTGGAATGTGGTTGTATGACATGTATATCAAATGGAAGGTATTAAAGAGTATTTTAAGAGAGAGTAGGCGATAGTTCTATGGATGGACGCCATTTAGGGATATCGCCATAAAGGTGGACCAGGGCTGACTCTAGAATTTGTTTGTACGATATGGGTATCAAATGAAAGGTGTTACTGAACATTTGAAGAGGGAGTGGGCCTTAGGTCTATCGGTGGACGCCTTTTCGAGATATCGCCATTAAGGTGGGCCAGGGTGACTCTAGAATTTGTTTGTACGATATGGGTATCAAATGAGAGGTGGTAATGAGTATTTTAAAAGGGAAAGGGCTTTAGTTCTATAGGTGAACGCCTTTTCGAGAAATCGCCATAAAGGTGGGCCGGGGTGACTCTAGAATATGTTTGTACGATATGGGTATCAAATGAAAGGTGTTAATGAGTATCTTAAAAGCGAGTGATCCTTAGTTCCATAGGTGGACACCGTTTCGAGATATCGCCATAAAGGTGGACCAGGGGTGACTCTAGAATGTGTTTGTACGATATGGGAATCAAATGAAAGGTGTTACTGAGCATTTTAAAAGGGAGTGGGCATTAGGTCTATAGGTGGACGCCTTTTCGAGACATCGCCATTAGGGTGGGCCAAAGGTGACTCTAGAATGTTTGTACGATATGGGTGTCAAACGAAAGGTGTTACTGAGCATTTTAAGAGAGAGTGGGCATTAGGTCTATAGGTGGACGCCTTTTCGAGATATCGCCATAAAGGTTGACCAAGGGTGACTCTAGAATGTTTGTACGATATGGGTATCAAACGAAAGGTGTTACTGAGCATTTTAAGAGGGAGTGGGCATTAGGTCTATAGGTGGACGCCTTTTCGAATTATCGCCATTAGGGTGGGCCAGGGTTGACTCTAAAATGTGTTTGTACGATATGGGGATCAAATGAAAAGTGGTAATGAGTATTTTAAAAGGGAGTAATCCTTAGTTCTATAGGTGGACGCCTTTTCGAGATATCGCCATAAAGGTGGACCAAGGGTGACTTTAGAATGTTTGTACAATATGGGTATCAAACGAAAGGTGTTACTGAGCATTTTAAGAGGGAGTGGGCATTAGGTCTATAGGTGGACGCCTTTTCGAGATATCGCCATTAGGGCGGGCCAGGGGTGACTCTAGAATGTTTGTGCGATATGGGTATCAAACGAAAGGTGTTACTGAGCATTTTAAGAGGGAGTGGGCATTAGGTCTATAGGTGGACGCCTTTTCGAGATATCGCCATTAGGGTGGGCCAGGCGTGACTCTAGAATGTTTGTACTATATGGGTATCAAACGAAAGGTGTTACTAAGCATTTTAAGAGGGAGTGGGCATTAGGTCTATAGGTGGACGCCTTTTCGAGATATCGCCATTATGGTGGGCCAGGGGTGACTTTAGAATGTGTTTGTACGATATGGGTATCAAATGAAAGGTGTTACTGAGCATTTTAAGAGGGAGTAGACATTAGGTCTATAGGTGGACGCCTTTTCGAGATATCGCCATTAGGGTGGGCCAGGGGTGACTCTAGAATGTTTGTACTATATGGGTATCAAACGAAAGGTGTTACTAAGTATTTTAAGAAGGAGTGGGCATTAGGTCTATAGATGGACGCCTTTTCGAGATATCGCCATTATGGTGGCCAGGGGTGCCTCTAGAATGTGTTTGTATGATATGGGTATCAAATGAAAGGTGGTAATGAGTATTTTAAAAGGGAGTAATCGTTAGTTCTCTAGGTGGACGCCTTTTCTTGATATCGCCAAAAAGGTGACTCTACAATGTTTGGACGATATGGGTATCAAACGAAAGGTGTTACTGAGCATTTTAAGAGGGAGTGGGCATTAGGTCTATAGGTGGACGTCTTTTCGATATATCGCCATTAGGGTGGGCCAGGGGTGACTCTAGAATGTGTTTGTGCGATATGTATATCAAATTAAAGGTATTAATGAGGGTTTAAAAGCGAGTGGCCCTTAGATGTATATGTGAAAGCGTTTTCGGAATATCGACCAAAATGTGGACCAGGGTGATCCAGAAAATCATCATTCGGGTACTGCTAATTTAATTATATATGCAATACCACGAACAGTATTCCTGCCAAGATTCTAAGGGCTGTTGATTTCGCCTTGTAGAACTTTTCATTTTCTTCTACTTAATATGGTAGGTCACACCCATTTTACAAAGGTTTTTCTAAAGTTATATTTTGCGTCAATAAACCAATCCAATTAGCATGTTTCATCCCTTTTTTCGTATTTGGTATAAAATTATGGCATTTTTTTCGATATCGATAAAGTGGGCGTGGTTATAGTCGGATTTCCGCCATTTTTTATACCAAGATAAAGTTAGTTCAGATATGTACGTGGACTAACTTTAGTAAAGATATATCGGTTTTTGCTCAAGTTATCGTGTTAACGGCCGAGCGGAAGGACAGACGGTGGACTGTGTATAAAAACTGGGCGTGGCTTCCACCGATTTCACCCACTTTCACAGAAAACAGTTACCGTCATAGAGTCTATGCCCCTACCAAATTTTAGAAGGATTGGTAAATTTTTGTTTGTTTTTTCTTTTATTTTTGTTTTTTTGTTGCATCATATCATTACTGGAGTTGAATTTTGACTTCATTTACTTACATACAGTAAAGATATTAAATTTTTTGTTAAAATTTGACTTTAAAAAAATTTTTTTTTAAAAAGTGGTCGTCTTCTTCATCCGATGTTGCTAATTTTTATTTAGCACATATATAGTAATAGTAGTAACGCTCCTGCCAAATTTCATCATGATATCTTCAACGACTGCCAAATTACAGCTTGCAAAATTTTAAATGGCCTTCTTGTAAAAGTGGGCGGTGCCACGCCTATTGTCCAAAATCTTACTAGTTTTATATTCTGCGTCATAACGTAAACCCATGTACCAAGTTTGATCGCTTTATCCGCCTTTGGCAATGAATTGTCGCATTTTTTCGGTTTTTCGAAATTTTCGATATCGAAAAAGTGGGCGTGGTTATAGTCCGATATCGCTCATTTTAAATAGCGATCTGAGATGAGTACGCAGGAACCAACATACCAAATTTCATTAAGATACCTCAAAATTTACTCAAGTTATCGTGTTTAACGGACGGACGGACGGACATGGCTCAATCGAGTTTTTTTTCGACACTGATGATTTTGATATTAGGAAGTCTATATCTATCTCGATTCCTTTATACCTGTACAACCAACAGTTATCCAATCAAAGTTAATATACTCTGTGAGCTCTGCTCAACTGAGTATAAAAAGAGAGCACTGTAGACTCATGACGGGTATTCTGAATGGGCACCGCCTTCTGGTGTCACATGCCTTTAAATTATGCTTGGTCAGTGATAGCAGATGTAGGAAGTGCGGGTTGGAAGAGGAAACGATCGAACACGTTTTGTGCTCGTGCCCGGCGCTTGCAATACTAAGACTCGAACTATTGGGAGTGACACGGCTGTCAGATCTAGAAGCAGCAAATGGCATAGGTCCTAAAAAGCTTCTAGTATTTGCTAAGGGGATGGAGTTATTTTATAACATAGGTCCTGGTTTTTCAGTTTGGTCGTTCTGGTAACACTACGGACTCATTCAATCTTGGGGAGGTCTTCAGGAACGAGCGAGTTCAACCTAACCTATTCTAACCGATCAGCGGGATGGAGAAAGTAATTACTTATTAAGTACACAGAATTAATTTTGTTACTAGATTTCTGGATCCTCTCGGGATTGCTTAGGAGCAAATGGGTATTATTCCGGTCATGTTCCTGGGTGACATGGAAAGCCTTAAAGGCCTTCGGGAAATTATTTGAAATTTTGTAAGAATGAGCAGAGCCGCGTTCCATTGGTAAGGAGCATTCGGAGATATGGTGCCACTATTTGATGATTGTTTCGATAATATTTCGAGATTATTTCTAGATCATTCCAAATCTGTCCTGAGGGTCAATATTTCGGGACCTTCTCGGTATTATTTCCTGACTATTTTTTTATATTTCCGAATTGTTTTCGGGATCGTGAAGGCAATATTTCGATCCTCTCAAAGTATTATTGCATGGCTACTTCGGGTCATATCGACATTGTTTTCGTAATAATTTTGACCTGTTTCTGGATAACTCTGGGATTATTTCGGTGCTGGATTGTTCTTTATATAATATCGGGGCTAAACAGCTTTTCAGAATTTGTTTTCGGAATCGTTTCGTGGTAGTTTAAGAATTATTTCGAAAATTTGCTGATATTTCCGGAATAATTTTCGAGATATTTCGCATAATAAAGGGTCTATTCTTGAGATAATGTTACACCTATTTCAGGATGCTTTCGGATCGTTTAAAAATTATTTTAAGGATTATATCGAAAACATTTCGGAACGATATCTATATAATTTCTGTATCCTTTCCGAATTGTTTTGGGAAGGAATTTTTTTGGTATAGTTTTGAGACTATTTACAGATAATTTCCAGACATGTGCGAGATAATTTCTGGATTATTTCGGATAGTATCGGGATAGTTTTATAATACTTTGGAGCCATTTCAGGATGGCTGCAGTTTCATTTCTGATTCAATGAAAAATTGTTTTTAGGATTATATCGGAACTGCTTCGCGACTATGTCTATATAAATTGGAGACGGGTTATGTTTACTTTCAGAATAATTTTTTAGATGAATTCGGGTTTATTTTGAGACTATCTTCGAGATATTTTCCAATCATTTAGCTTTGGCAATCGCCTTGGGATTTTGGCGCGAGTCTAGGCTATTTTTCCGGGCGGCCGTCGTGGTGCAGAGGTAGACCGCAGCACTAGCTTACAAAACTTTGCAGTAAACTCAGAAATATATTTCTGCCATAAAAAGTTCTGTTATGAAATCAATTATTCCACCAATTTAAAGGAACAACCCATCATATATGGGATAGGGAATGAAAAGGGTGGTGAACTAGCTAAAAAGGGAGCTTCCCTCGAATATTGCTCCGTGTATGTCCCAATTAGTTTGGACGAGATTATGAGAAAGCGAGTGGTGATCGACCAAGCGGGAAAGGCTTGGACCCAAGCGCGGCGCTGCAAAGTGTTGAAGGTTATGTGAAGGTCTTACAACTTTAGGCGAACAAAGTTACTCCTATCTTAAAAAGAGAGATCTGTAGAATCATGATGGGTATTCTGACCGGACACTACCTCCTGGCGTAAAGGCATGTTTAAATTAGGTTTGGTCGGTGATAGCAGATGTAGGAAGTGCGGGTTGGAGGAGGAAACGATTGCTTTGTGCCCGTGCCCTGCGCTTGTCAGGCTAAGAACCAACTATAGGGAGTCACACGGCTGTAAGATCTAGAAGCAGCAAGTGGCATAGGTCCTAGAAAGTTTCTACCATTTACCAAGAGGACGCATCTTATTCAAAGCATAGGTCCTGGTTTTTGTTAGGGTTTTTTAGTTTGGATTCAGTCTAGGTGAGGCACTCATGGACGGGTTAGTTTAACCTAACCCAACGTAAGAGTTTTGCAGTGATTTAGAATGATATGCTATTCGAGCTTTACTGAAATTCAAAATATCTTCACAGTCTAAAGGGCCGACGTTCTTTTCAACGCTGAAAAAAGTAGACATGTATGTACATTGTATAAAGGGAAATCTTTAATGTGATAGAATTTTTTTATTAGCACTCATTGTATTTAAATATTACCTCATCACAACAGCTGTTTTACTAATCAAGTACTAAGGAAAGTTTAAAAGGTTAAGAAGTCCTTTGCATACAAAAACAAATTCAAAACAAATATCGTTGTACTTACCTCACCAATGGCATGTCGTTGACGCAACTCTGCAGCAATTTGAGCAAATTTACATAAGAATTGCATTTCGAATGATTGCAGACAACCAAAATAGGAACAAACGAGTAAATCACGTGCCTGGCGAATTAAAATTGCACGTGCGCACGCCAAATAGACAGGATAAATGGTGGCAAGGTGTTTATCTATCAATGCAGCGTTGCTCGAATCCTATGAAAATCAATCAAATGAAAAAAGATAGAAAAGGGAGAGATAAGAAAAGAAAATGGTTAGCATTTAATAGTAAACTAAGAATTGTTTAACATTACACTTAAGATTATGAGATAACAATTTAGAAAACGGATGGGAAAGCATGTGAGAAATATACAGTGGTGGCGAATGTTATGCACATTTTTAATGAATTAATAGTTTCGCTACTCCAGAGAAAGCGTAAAGACCAGCGATGATTAACTCGTTTCACTGGTTTGGGTAATCAAACCATCCATTTTCTAAACATCTCGTGCTGGGTTTAAGACCTCTATAGCATACTCAGCTCAAGCTGAGAAAAAGTAATCATTCAAGGGGTTATGTAACGCAACCCTCTCAAGGGCTGTCAGCACAGTTTATAGCTTATTAAAGCCAATTGTCCACTACCTGTGGCAAATCCCATTTATTGAGCAAACTAGGCTCTGGCGAACCCAATCTCCTAACGGAAGAAGGGGTTGGATGACCTAGATGTTTCAAATCAATTCGCTACCGCGATGAGCAGGCTAGTACGTTAATGGTGCCATTTTTCGGAACGTACATGGATGGTGCCATCAATATCGATAGCACCCCCCAAAATCTTCAAGGAGTCTCCAAACGTAAAAAAGCTTTTAAGCCATTACTTTCTTCAAATAAAGCTGCAAGACAAACTCCAGCTAAGTTGTAAAATGGTTCGAAAGGTTATATAGAACCCAGTCTTCATGTGGCATCATGCAAGTATTTAGAAGATAACACGCAAACATTTGTGATAGAGGGAATAGATTATTCGGGCATTCCCCCTATCAACTGCCCCAGCGTGTCAAGAGTGGGAGAACGGGTATGCTCTAAACAAACAGTACACACCCATCTTCACGGATGGCACCAAGTTGAGTGGTAGGGTGGGTAGTGAAGTTAAATTTACTTGCAATGTCTACCACTATTCATAAATATAGCCGAGCTATTGTATCGTCTTCCGGATTGAACTAAGACCTTCGAGGAATGGAAATAGTCGCTAAATCAGTTTCTCTCTTGCACAGAAGTGTGGGTCTGAATTTGGAAATGAACTGAGCTGCCGACGGCATAGCCAGTGAGACCACTGTTAAGTCCGAGGCGAATAAGACAAGGAACTTCGCACCTTGAGTACGGCAATGTTCATCTGAAAATATAAAGAACATCTTCTTTGCCTTTGATGTTGCAGACCATTATGTGTACTCGATATGGTCACTCTGAGATCCAAAATGATTAGCGATAAACTGGGAACTAGTAAGATCACGGCACGCTGAGGCACTCAACAGAGATGACTCCTCTTGCTGCTCCACTGGCTTCTTCTTTAAAAAGAGTATACAATAAGCAGGACAATTTACAGGCCATTAAGGGAGTAGAGTAACTGAGCATTAGTTTTTTTCATTACTGGGGCGAAAATAAGGGAGCTAAGATACTTGGGTTGGATATCATACGTGATTCCAGGCTCTGGATCAGGGACTGTTATCAGTCTTACACCGGCCATAGTGACGAACTGTCACGCGTGATTAGTTACCACGTCCTGCACGAGGTGCACCTGCTTCTACTGATAATGGCGGATCTAGGGAGGACAAATCGATAAAACCCGCACCCCTGAGTCATTGTGCCGACCTCAGGGGAGGGAGGACTCTGTTAAGTGTCAAGATCGGTACACAACGGTGACGAAAAGGATTGTTAGGGCTTTTGATTATTGACTTGATGACTTTGAGCTGGTAGGTGCGGTATTCTGCCACCTTAGTAGGTCGGGGTGAAAACTTACCGAAATGGCTGGTAGACTAATGCTGTACCTGCCCACGTCCCGTTAAAACCGTGGCGGGCCTCAAGGTACGTTCCGGCTCCGTCGCTGTTAAGTTGGTGGTGTAGGTGCGGTTTAAAATTTCCCGCTTTGCGTCCGGTCTGGCTCTGAACGCATTATCCATAGGGTAGTGCGTCAACCATCGCGCGGCCTCCCTACGTAGCTTGGATAACGACGAGACCGTTGAATGGCGACTACACAATCGGCTCCGAAGTGCGGCCTTGAGGGCGGACTTTTTAGAATGGACAAAACTAACACGAATCCGCCAAGTGTGGAGTGCGGGAGAAGAGCGGCTTTGATGGAAATCAGTCAAATCAGTCTTCAGCACTCTAAGGCGGCTTCCGCAAATTTGTTCCTCTGCCTTGAAAAAGGCGGAGTGGATATTGTCCGTGTCCCGGAGCCGTGGCTGAGTAGTAATGGCAGAAAAATTTCTGGATTAAGGACTGGTAAATTCAACACCTTGGTGCATGGGGAGGCAGGTAGGCCCAGATCCTGTGTGTTTGTTAAAAAAAGATTAAAGCTTTTATTCTCTCTAATTTCAGCAATGCTGATGTAACCACGGTCTGCCTTGAGCGAGGCAGTAATGAAATATGGGTGGTCTCAGCGTACATGCCCCATGGGGACGTAGCGTGACCACCACCTGCGATACTGGACGAAATCACTCCTGCAGCAAGGCGGAGAGGTGTTGGCGTGATCATCGGTGCCGACGCTAATGCCCATCATAACATCTGGGGAAGCTCGAATACCAACACTAGAGGTGAGTCTTTATTTACTTTTATTATAGATGAGGGGATTTGTATATGTAATAGGGGGAATGACCCGACTTTTATTACTGCGGTAAGAGAGGAGGTCCTGAACCTCACCCTGGTTAGTAGAGAATTGGAAGGTCGAGTATCTGGCTGGAGGGTTCTCAACGAGCACTCCTTCTCTGATCACCGATAAATTCAGTTCCCGGCGAACGAAGAACGTCCCAGTAAAATATCTTTTAGGAACCCTAAAAGTACTAACTGGGACTTGTATAGCAGGAAGCTGGGAGAGCTGCTTGCTGCGGCGCCTACCGTTAATTCGGACCTGTCCGAATCTGAGATAGACGTTGTGGTGGAAAACTTCATTTAGGAAAGCAATAGCGCCTTTCAACTGTTCTGTCCATTGAAAACTTACAGAGGGAAGGACAAGCCGCCCTGGTGGTCGGATTCTCTTGACGACCTAAGAGCGTCCAGTCGCGGCTCTTCAACAGAGCCAGGAGGAGTAAATTACCCTCGGACTGGGAGCTCTATAAGGTGAGTCGGGGGATTTATAAATATGAAATAAGGATAGCCAAGCGAGATTCATGGCGAAGCTTCTGCGAAAACGTAGAAGGCTGCAATGAATCCGCTAGGCTTCGAAAAATACACTCTAGGAATCCCGCCTCTCGGGGGTATCTTAGAGATGATGGTGGGGACTGGTCGATGAGTAGCGAGGAGTTCCTATGACTTTTACTGGACAATCATTTTCCCGATGTCCCGATGTCCCAGCGACCGCCGACCATGCAGAAATGCCTGCCATTCCACTACGGGAAAGTCAAATAACCTGGGCTATAAGTTCGTTCAAGCCCTATAAGTCACCCGGCCCGGATGGGATCATTTCTGCGCAACTTCACAGGTCTTTTGGGATTTCCTGCCGCTGTTTGGCCATCATCTACACTAACTGCCTCAGGCTTAACTATATCCCTTAGTCGTGGCACACGGTTAGGGTCATCTTCATTCCGAAGGCCGGCAGGAGTTCTTATGTATCACCTAAGGATTTCAGGCCAACCCGTCTCTCGCTGTTTCTTCTTAAGACGTTTTAGCGGTTGATTGACCTGCACCTACGGGAAAGGATACCTCGGGAGTTAATATCGACGGAAACGGCTCTCCATTCGATTGTAAAGCAAATAGAGGGGTCCCTAGAACACAAAGAGTATGCTCTGGGTGCCTTTCTAGACATCGAGGGGGCTTTTAACAATGTCTTACCGGGGGCAATCGAAAGAGCTCTGGTGGGTTTAGGAGTCGAAGCGGATCTGCTTGAATTTATTAGCAAACTTCTATGCGGCAGAATTGTCGCAGCGGAGTGGGGAGGGGCCATAATTACGAGGAAGGTGTGCAGGGGCACGCCACAGAGAGGTGTCCTATCTCTTCTGCTCTAGGTTGTGGTAGTCAACGAGCTTCTTGTGGAGCTGGAAGCCAATGGTTGTCGGGTGGTTGCCTATGCAGATGACCTCGCTATCCTAGTCAGAGGAAAATTTCTGGGCACCCTGCGCGATGTTCTGCAGGGCTACCTGGATACTGTGGCTAGGTGGGCTGAATCATGCGGATTGGCGGTCAACCCGGGAAAAATAGAATTCGTTCTTTTTACAAGGAGATATAAGATACCCGACTTCAGAACTCCTTCGATTGGAGGGGTACCGTTGGTACTTACTGACAGGGTTAAATATTTGGGGATTGTTCTTTACACTAAGCTGTCCTGGGGGACCAATGTTCAAGATAGGGCCAGGAAGGCCGCGGTTGCCTTGTACTGCTGCAGAGGGGCTACCGGAAAGAGATGAGGGCTCTCGCCAGGAGTAGCACACTGGCTTTACGAGATGGTGGTCATGTTAATGTCAGTTCAACGGACGGCGGTATCAGTGGCGCTCTCAGAACAACACCTACCTTGGCACTGATCGTCATGCTGAACATATATCCAGTAGATATTGCGGGAAAGGCGGCCGCGGCAAGGTCGTTTGTCGGGCTAAGTTATATGGGCTATGGGCTTTCTGACTTCTGACACTCTAGCCTTTTTACCAGTTTCGACTTTTTCCCGGACAGATAGGACTATTGTATGCCGACAACTGCTCCCTATACAACCTTCACCCCAGTCATTCCACCGAGAGAGGAGTGGGGAAGAGGAATTATATGGGGCATGGGACCGGTTAACTTGTTCACGGATGGGTCGAGGTTGGACGGAAAGGTTGGTGGGGGGTCTTTTGTGAAGAGCTAAATGTAAGCCGCCAGTTTAAGTTGGCTGGTCACTGCATTGTATTCCAAGCGGAAGTAGCTGCGATTAAGGATGCGGTGTATGAAATGCTATCCAGTGCTACTACGGTTAGGAAATTTAACATCTACTCTGATACCCAAGCGGCTATCAAGGCCTTGAGCTCAACTACAGTACGATCGAGGGTGGTCTGGGAGTGCCTGACCTCGCTTGCGATTGCATCGGATTATTTTACAATTAAGATTATCTGGGTCCCGGGCCACTGTCAGGCGGATTTCTTAGCCCGCATCGGTACATCTGAACCGGATGAAGATGGCTGTATGGATTTCGGGATTCCGCAAGCTACCTGTGGATTGCTCCTTCATAGCTGGGCCTCGAGTCAGTCCAGCAAACTTTGGGCGGACACCACGTTTTGCAGGGTAGCAAGATCTTTCTGGCCGAAAGTGGATGGCAGGAGGTCTGCTGAAATAATTGGGTTCACTAAGGCTCACCATTCACTGGTCATTGGAGTTTTGACAGGGCACTGTCCCATGGGTATCCATGCGGTACGTCTAAATATACTGGAAACTCCATCCTGCTGCAGCTGTATGGAGGATGATGAGGTGGAATCACCAAATCACTTTATGATTGATTGCCCAGCTTTTGTCAGAACTAGGCGAAAGTACTTCGGTAGCGACTCACTTGGATCTCCCGAAGATTTATCCAAAATTGAGAGCGGTATCATTCGGAGCTTTATCGTTGCTACCCAATGATTCTCTACGTATCTAGATCTAAGTCACCATTATTTTTGGTGTATGTGGTATCACAACGGACTTTCGTGTTGTCCAAGTGAGCCATCCTTATCAGGGCAGCTACTACCTTACCTAACCTAACCTAACCTGGGGCGAAAATAACTTATCCTATCATTTTTTAATGGGCAAGAGCTAAGTCTTAAGCAAAATACCTAGAACTGCTTCTGACGCTCAAGTTAAACGGAAAGCAGAGAGTTTGAGTAGATATGTATGCCCACATGGAATGCTATCCAAAAACGCGGGTCTGATGCCAGAGCAAGGCGCGAATGTATAAGACGACCGTTCGTAATATACGGAACGCTAGTTTGGTGGAGGCGATTGAGATAAACTAAATGTATTACATAATAGGTAAAGTTCAACGGTCTGTCAGGGCGATCATAGACCTATGAGTGGTAGGTACAATCGCATCTCCAATATCTTTACTTAGCAGACGGCATTCCTGATTCTTACGTCAGAGTAAAAACGGATTGCATACTGCTATGACATTGACTATACTCTTTACGGTCCTCTTTTCTAGAAGGAAGGACTGCAAAGATAGAGAGCTTACAAAGAGATTCGATATATCAGTTATGACGAACTTATATAAAATATCTTACAAGGTGGGTGTGAAAATACTTAAAGCACCTCCGGTAACTTACATATCCATGCACCTTCCGGAGTCAGCGGGCGTGATTTTCGGTATCCAGGAGGCATGTAAAATATTACTGAATATAAACTGCTACCAGTAATTATGTTGCCATTATCTCTTATAGTGATGGGGCTCTTCGGGTATCTCTCAGTTCAGCGATGATAACATCGAGTCTGATTAATCATTGTATGGATTGGACCTTTAATCTGGAGAGTCGAGATAGCGTTAAATTCCGCTTGGGTGTATAAGATGTTTGCATGCCCTTGAACTCATCAGGGGTCATATTTTACAGCGCTAGCTTAGCGAGAATTTCGCAGTCCCTTAAAGTTTTTGAGAGTATGTGGTCACTATACACTAACCGGCACTGGAAAATGACCATTCATTCGGCACGGATGGAATTTGAGCAACTTTAATCTTACATAGACGTAGGAAATGGAGGAAACACATCTAATAAGTGACTGGCTGACGTCGAAGCAGAATGAAGTTTCTTCAAAATCCTTTCTCGGAAGCCTGCCAGAACTTAAGGATATATTTCTGAAATATGTGAACTCAACGGTGTGATATTTGTGGAGCGCAACTCCTATCCAAGCTTGGAGCATTTGTCTGTCTTCTTGAAATATTTCTTAATTGGGTTCAATTTCCAGACTCGGATCGGCATTCGAACCCGTTAGAGGTGCCCGCACAATCTTGGTCTCCCATTAGCGAGAGAGAAACCAATTCCCTAACTAATCTGGTTTCCGGAAGTCCGGTGTTTGGAATATTAACAGGGTGCTGTATGGCGGGTGAATAGTGAAGCATGAGATGCCCTCCCATTTTTTTAGCCGCTTATAAACTACTCTGAAGCAAATGCATTGCAAATATCTGAAATAGTAGTTTGACTCACTGCTAGAAGAAGAAAAACGGGTAACTTGACTGTTTAGTAGTGGCATGAGATCGAGAACATTGCGTATATTAATTGAAGATAAGCAAAATCAACAAGTGACTTTATTCTCATGTAGCCTGCAATCGATTGTTTCCGAACTGCCACCTCATCTGGAACCACACGTTCATTAAAAAAAAATACAATGTTGCCTCATTTAGAGAAAGTTCATCAAACAAGATTCTCTTATAGACTTAGAGAGCTGCTATCTAAGCCTAGAAATTGAGCCACGTAGTATAGTTTTTACCACCAGTGTAGTCTTAGGTAATCAAAGTCTCACAAAAAATGCTTAAGTGCAATTAGTGGGTGGTTTTGAAATACGTTGTTGTTGTTGTTATTACTCACCATTCGTATAGCACACGCTAATTGTTCTTCCTTGACAAGTGGTAGACAGCTGTTGAAGTTAGCTTTAAGCAGCTGTTGTTGTTGCAGTTTTATAGTTTCTGCTTCTGCTGCATTCCTCCCTTTCATCTCTTCATCTTCCTCAGATTTCTTCGCCCAGAGGTCTAACTTTATATGCTGTTCAGCTTCACTTTGTATCTGTTGTTGTATTCTCGTCTCACTTTCGACAACTTCAATAGCCAATAAGCCAAGGGTGTCTCGGTCATCGTCGCCTAGTCGTTTACACTCAGAGGCCAGCGATGTTGATTGGTGTTGGTCGACACTGCAATTCGAAACGCTGCTGTTGTCCATCAATTTTGACGTCAACCTAAAGTCAATATCTTCGTAAACCAACTAAGTTAACGTGCCATCTGTTTCTTCATCTTCTGCCTCCTTAGTACTATGCTTACCGTCATTGTCGGATTTTTCATTGAATGTCGTTAATATCTTTTGTGTGGCATATTGATCCTGCTGCACGGTTGCGGTAATTAACGCAGTGGTGCACGCCTTCTTGTTCTCCTCCCCCTCCGCTCCAGCGCTGCGCTGGTTGGTATCTCTCTTGGGTGAAGCTTCTTTTAACATCTCATCATCATCAGCATTTATATGGAGGAATTGCTTAGACTTTTCGTCTTTCAAATGCATTGTAGTAGGCATTATTGTTGTTTTTGGCATGACATATGTGTCACTAGATTCATCTGGTGTCTGTGTATTTGTGCTCAGCTGCTGTTGCTGATGAACCGTAAGTCTATATTTACATTTTTTCAAATATGTGCGCACGCGTGATGTGCTGCGCTGCATTGACTTCTCTTCTACTTCTGCTGTTGTCGTCTTCGATGTAAACGTAACTGTTACTGCTAGCGTTGAGGTGTTTGTTGCTGTTGTAATTTGTTTGACATGTGGCTCATCACTCTGGCAACGCTGCTCGTTGTTATTTATCGAGTAACAGCAATACTCCGTGTCTTTGATTTCTTCCTCTTCCTCCTCCTCCGACACCACCTCTGTGTCATCTTCTTCGCTGGCTATAGGTGCAATGGCACTGCTGTTCCGCTCTGTTTTTGTGGCCTCATTTGCTTCCATTAAGTTGCTGGCACAGCTGTTTTTTGCGCCACCAATTAGGCATTGGTTGCTGTCGTTGCCGTCATCAATATCAGCTGTGTTAGTATTTGCTTTTACTGCCACCACCTCAATTGTGGCGACTTCCATTAGTTTTGTTGTTCTTGTGGCATAACTACCACCTCAGCCAATTATGCTTCGTTGCAAACAGTTTGTGTCTTTTTTGTATGATTATGTGACTGCGGTGTTTCTGCTGCTTTTGTTGCAATTGTTATTTCATGCTCTTCACCCTCAGGCGGCCTAGTTGTGCTATTACCACTGATATTGCTATTTGGACCGCTATTTTCGTTAGTACCATTGCTGCTGGTGTTGTTGGGCTGTGGGGTTGCCTGAAAGTATCAAAAGAGAATGAAATTACCAAAATGATTACTGTAAAAGGAAGCAAATTTCAATTTATATTTTACACATGGTCGTGTACCGCAGCAATTATAGCACTAATTTTTTTTATAGATTCCTTTTTTTCCGAATATACTTAATGTCGACCAATTGAACCCGACCCCTTTAGAATTGGCTGAAAGTTTTTCTTCTTTTTCTAGCTTACGAAAGACGTTTTTCTGAATTTTTTCAAATTTTTTCATCCAACTCAAAAAAAGTTATGAATTTAAAAAAAAACACCGTTTTTGTTTTCAAAATGCTATAACTTTTTCAAAAACTGACCGTTTGGGATCTTTTTTTTTCAATTAAATAAAAAAAAAATCGGTCCACTCCGGGATTAGTGGGGAGGATTGCAGAATTGATTGAAGTTTTTTATGAGAAAAAAAAATGGCGAAATTCGAAAAATCTCGAAAAACTGAAAAATTATAAAAAAAACTTTAAACATTTTTTTGTATTTTTTCCGAAAAGTACATTTAAAAACAAATTAAAAAAAAAGATCCCAAACGTTCAATTTTTGAAAAAGTTATAGCATTTTGAAAAGAAAAACGGTGTTTTTTTAAAAATTCATAACTTTTTTTGAGTTGGGTGAAAAAATTTGAAAGAATTCTGAAAAACGTCTTTCGTAAGATAGAAAAAAAAGAAAAACTTTCAGCCAATTCTAAAGGGGTCGGGTTCAAAATTGGTCGAAATGGGATGGAATACCCCATATATATATATATATATATATATAATTTAGTATGATTCGACTAGCTGTCTTAACCAATCAATAGATTCGAATAAAATTTTGCAGAAATATTCGAAAGTCTGACTGTGACATTAGGTACAACAATGAAGATTTATTGAAATGTGGGCGAAGTATTAAGTAATAAATGTTAGCAGTGCTTTTTTTTGTGATAAAATATCATTAGGAAGGAAAACCATTGCATCGATTTGTATATATAAATATTATAAGATCGCTGGTTCTTATCGAGCTAAAAGCCTAACAATAATTATCTTATCATTGTCATTGTTATGATAAAATTTTTCTTAAATGAAATTTTTTTTAAATTAGAATAGAAGAAAGAAAAATTTAGACAACTTCCAAAGCTCGTTGTCTCATTGCCATGAAACAAGTCCAATGCTGACATCGTTTCTATAACAGATGTCGCAGCGCTGTGAAAATAAATTGGAAAGAAACAGAATAGAAGTAGGAATAATGAAGAAAAACAAAAAACCGCTGTGATAGCTGAATGGTTATAGCAGCGGCATCTAAACGTTGCCGATGAAGGAATTTAGCAGTTCCCGAAATGGATCTATACAACAAGTTTTGGCAGTTGTCTACGTTTTTCTTTCTTCTATTCTAATTTAAAAATTTTTTCATTTAAGACAGAAATTTGTCATAACAATAATAATGATAAAATAGTTTTTTTTTTTTTACATCCATATACATATGCACTTAAACTTTATATGGACTGCCAAGTGCATAACTTTATCTGCACTTCTGAAATTACTGCGCAGAAAAATATAAAAAAAAAAAAAATAAAAAAAATATAGTACTCCTAAATTTCAATACGCATTATACTCACATTCAACTGAAATGTGGGTCTATGTTTTACCTCTACAAATGGTGTGCGCCCACTATTCACCGCAACTGATTCAGTTATAATAGGTATGTGTCTCCGCTATTAGGTACAACCCGTTTTGTAGCTAGTTATTTAATCACTGCCGCTAAATGGGTCTCCTAAACACTATCTAAGTGATGATAAGCGTTTTTTTACCCGCAAATGTAGATATATATACATGCAAAAAAAACGGCTAAAAATTATTGTTATGCCTTGAGCTTGATTCGAACTCGCGATCTTACAAATCAGTAGGCCGACATAAAAACAAAATATGTTTATAAATTTTATAGAAGTGACAACACTGTAAGAAATATTATTTACAAAGAAAAAAATAATATCGGACATTATATGCAAACGGTTTACAAGGCCAAGTTCTACGGAAAAAACTCCTGGTGACTTTTTTATTTTGTTTTTCTGATATCTCTTGATAGGAGAACATTTTGGAATTTCCTTTCATGACTTTGCATATTAAGCGAAACTCCTTCCAAAACGCCTAAAAAGCTAGTTTTAGCCTATTCTAATAACTGATAATAAACAAACTTGCGTGGGCGCAACATAAGGTCATTCAGTGACCAGGGCTGAGGTTCTGAACATAAAAAGATATTATCGGATAAAAAATGTATGCCAAAGAGTATAATAAACTGCGAGAAACCAAGACATCCCAGCAGATAACACACAATGATTTACGCAGTTCTACATTGATCCGACAGAAAAACCGCGAGAGCCTAATCCATGCAGTGCCATTTCTTATTCATCCACTTTGAGCTCCATAATTTAAACTGCTTCAAAATATATTTTTCACATCGTGGTTGCAGCTTAATAGGCGTTTCTATGAATGGCATATTTCCATTTCACAGAGATGCAGAGATATCCCGATGTTTGATATCAAGATAGAACTGCTTAAATGCCGGGAATTTCCGTCTGTTTGTTGTTGTGGCAGTGCTTCCCCCCATCCAATAGGTGCGATCACTCAGAAATTACCATCAATATCCTCTAACGGAAGTCCACGAAAACTTCAACAAAGGGCAGGACCTGTTGCAAGTATCGTGCAATCATTGGCGTAGAAAACTATGGTAAGTGTTTCGTGTGGAATTGTGAGCTTCGATATGTAAAAACTACACAATAGTGGGGATGAAACACACCCTGTGGTATCGCTTATTAATTCTTCTTGAGATTTTAATGTTAGATTCCTGAACTGGACCGAATACTGTGCATCACCAAAAACGATTAAAAGTCCATTGGCTTCGAATTTGATTGAAAATAATAAACAATCGCAAGTAAAAAATCAACTTTTACGAAATTTAAATTTTTGTTCGTTAAGAAAAAACGTCAATGAAAAAATGAAGAAAAATAATAATTAAAGAAACCAAAAAACTCCAAACGTCATTTGACAGTAACTTTTTCCTAAATTAAATTACAAATACATGGTTGTGGCATTGCGGGATCTTTAGCCATTGGTTCATAATTCCATATCATTTACAAAAAACAAAATGTTGTTCCATTGTGTCACCCAGAAAACCCTTAAGTAGACGTAGTACGGTTAATATTGTTAGTGATATTTTATTCGAGTTATGGCTCTCGAAGCGTAGAGTTAATTTAGTTAATGAACATTTTAAAAGGGAGCCGGCCTTAGTTCTATAGGTGGACGCGTTTTCGAGATATTACCATAGAGGTGGACCAGGGGTGACTCTAGAATTTGTTTGTACGATATGGGTATCAAATTAAAGGTATTAATGAGGGTTTTAAAAGGGAGTGGCCCTTAGTTGTATATGTGAAGGCGTTTTCGAGATATCGACCAAAATGTGGACCAGGGTGATCCAGAACATCATCTGCCGGGTACCGCTAATTTATTTATATATGTAATACCACGAACAGTATTCCTTCCAAGATTCCAAGGGCTCTTGATTTCGCCCTGCAAAACTTTTTCATTTTCTTCTACTTAATATGGTACGTGCCACACCCATTTTACCATTTTTTTTTCTAAAGTTATATTTTGCGTCAATAGACCAATACAATTGCCATGTTTCATCCCTTTTTTCGTATTTGGTATATAATTATGGCATTTTTTTCATTTTTCGTAATTTTCGATATCGAAAAAGTGGGCGTGGTCATAGTCGGATTTCGGCCATTTTTTACACCAATACAAAGTGAGTTTAGATAAGTACGTCAACTGAGTTTAGTAAAGATATATCGATTTTTGCTCAAGTTATCGTATTAACGGCCGAGCGGAAGGACAGACGGTCGACTGTGTATAAAAACTGGGCGTGGCTTCAACCGATTTCGCCCTTTTTCACAGAACACAGTTATCGCCCTAGAATCTAAGCCTCTACCAAATTGCATAAGGATTGGTAAATTTTTGTTCGACTTATGGCATTAAAAGTATCCTAGACAAATTAAATGAAAAAGGGCGGAGCCACGCCCATTTTGAAATTTTCTTTTATTTTTGTTTTTTTGTTGCACCATATCATTACTTGAGTTGAATTTTGACATAATTTACGTATATACTGTAAAGATATTAACTTTTCTTTTAAAATTTAAATTTAAAAAAAATTTTTTTTAAAAAGTGGGCGTGGTCGTTCTCCGATTTTGCTAATTTTTATTAAGCAGGCATATAGTAATAAGTGTAACGTTCCTGCCAAATTTCATCATGATATCTTCAACGACTGCCAAGTTACAGCTTGCAAAACTTCTAAATTACCTTCTTTTAAAAGTGGGCGGAGCCACGCCCATTTTTCAAAAGTTTACTAATTTTCTATTCTGCGTCATAAGTTCAACTCACCTACCAA
This sequence comes from Eurosta solidaginis, assembly GCF_040869045.1. Classification (NCBI taxonomy): domain Eukaryota; kingdom Metazoa; phylum Arthropoda; class Insecta; order Diptera; family Tephritidae; genus Eurosta; species Eurosta solidaginis. Next base: position 170,996,381 of record NC_090323.1, read on the forward strand.
GTTTCATCGCTTTATCCGTATTTGGAAAGGAATTATCGCACTTTTTCGATTTTTCTAAATTTTCGATATCGAAAAAGTGGGCGTGGTTATTGTCCGATATCGTCCATTTTAAATAGCGATCTGAGACGAGTGCCCAGAAACCTACATACCAAATTTCATCAAGATACCTATAAATTTACTCAAGTTATCGTGTTAACGGGCAGACGGACGGACGGACATGGCTCAATCGAATTTTTTTTCGATACTGATGATTTTGATATATGGAAGTCTATATCTATCTCGATTCCTTTATACCTGTACAACCAACGGTTATCCAATCAAAGTTGATATACTCTGTGAGCTCTGCTCAACTGAGTATAAAAATTATAAATTAAAAATTGTTTCAAAGAAATGCTTTCATACATTTAAAAGCAATGAGGTCAGTCCCCGCTTAATTCATACAGATATATTAGCAGCCTTTTATTTAGAAAAATGCCAGTAGATCTACACTCAGGTGAAAAGGCCGATCTGTATGGTATTGGAATCACCCGACTATCTGAAGATGCTAAGAAAAGCGCAAGGTCACGAAAGATAGTTAGGTGGCAAGAAAGGTGTAAAGAATTGAGAAAAGGGCGCTGGACCTTCATGCTAGTTCGGAAAATAGCGGAATAGTAAGACCGAAAACACGGCGAACTAACTTAACACCTCACACAGATATTGAGCGGACACGGCGGCTTCAAGGAATATCTACATAAGCGTGGGATGGATGAGAATCCTTTCTGTTCACACTGTTCCTCCGATTTGGAAAGCGCAGAACACGTAATGTTTCACTGCCCACGTTTTCACGGCGCTAGAATCTCTGTACACAGAGTTTTTGAAGAGGAGCCTTCCATTAGGAATTTAGTTACCCGAATGTGCAGAAAAATAGATTGTTGGACTGATGTGAACAAGATGGTCTTTATAGTTATGACGCGATTGATACATGCTGAAAGGTAGCGCAGAGAAATGTGCATGTGAAGTAGTGGCGACTAAATCGCCTTTCCCCCGTGACGTTATGCCTAATGGCGGTCCCACGGGTTGCAGACACATGAAGAGGACTAGCCTGGTTTCATTGGGCCACTTAAGGGTACCGCGCTACCACAACGTCCAATAAAACAAATTTAATTAGGCACCTGGTTGCCAAGACAAAATATCGCTCGCTCTAAGCTTCATGAAAGCAAATGTCTCATTTTATCCTCTTTCATCACCAAACTAATTAACACGTGGAGTTTGGGCATATTGAGTGTGTGCTAAATTCGCATTATCTGCTAACACAATTATAAAATTTTAAAACAATCATCAGATAATAAGCTTGTATTTTATTAATTCGCCGATCTTGTTGTAATCAAAACGACCGCTTTGCAAAAATTGTCGATCCGACAAACCATTCGTTGTTTTTTCATTTTAAAACCAAGACAAAACTTATTTGATGAACTCTAACAATTTCACTTAACATTACCCAAACGTAACGGGAGTTTAAATAGTAAACATTTGTTTATTTAATTGAATCAGCGGTAAGTCTCTGATTAGCTAAAACAACGCGAATGCGAATATTTGCAAAATAAACAACGAATATAAGTGACCAAAGTAACAGGCTGCGATTTGCTAAAAACATAAAACATCGAAAATAACCACAAAAAAAAAAACATATTAAAAATCGTAAGCCAAAAATTGTTATGTAAATACGCGTGCGCACAAGTGCAAGTGCAATGCTGAGAGCAAATGGTGCGCAAGCTGTGAGCAAACGATGCGCAGCCAACTCAAGGGCAAAGGTGCTTTCAACTTAAAGATAGCAAATGATAATCGGCCAGCGAAATACAAAACAAGTAAATATTTATAAATAATGAAGAGCCAAAGTATTGATTTTGCGCAATTGTGAATGAGGCAGCAACGCACGTAAATAAATATGACTGCTTGATTTTGCGCATGCGTAATCAAATCACACGCAAAGTTGAAAGCGCGAAGTACAAAAGCTATACAAATTATACTAAGCAAAAAAATTATTTGCACTTTTTTGTATAAAAACATGAAAATTGTAGAAAAATGCAGTCAATCTCTACCATAAACACACACACAGCCATACAATAGGTAAACAAATTGTGCGAAATTTATGCGGTAATCTGTGGTAATTTGTAAAGCTTTTTAAGCAAAAGCGATTACAAATATTTTTTGGGGATTTTTTCATTGAACTCAATAAGCAATAAAGAACATGCGATGCGCGCGCATGCGACTCAAATGAAAGTAATGCGAAATGGCGCTGGAAATTATGCAACTTGTAGAAACTGTTGCGACAAAATGAGATAAATGAGTTTGTTTTTTAAAAGCCCCAAACAAAAAAAAAAACACTTAAACTTAATATTTTCTTTAAGCAATCGGCAGCAACAACTGTGCGAAAAAATTGGCCACTTAAATTTAGCAAAAATTGTAAAATGTTGAATTACATTATATATATATTAGTACTAGTATACACGACAAACTTTCCAAAGGCAGCCTGCCCTATGTACCGGAGCGACTCGAGATTTTTCCCGACCAAGGGCTGTCATGTCAGTGTAACCCCATTTAATTTAACACTGCTACAACAACAACAACAGACTTTGTTCTGCTCAAAAATTAGTTTGCCTACATTCCCACTCTCACTCCAACTCCCGCATCCACTCTCACTCCTACTCCAACTCCTTCTCCTACTCTCAATTCCACTCTCACTCTGGCTCTCAAAAATATTTCTAAACCATCCTTCAACCATAACGAACAAAACAAAATGAAAAAATTATCGAAGTTATTCAAGCCGTTTTTGAGTCTTAGCGAGGCACAACAATTCCTTCTAAACGGCTTTATTTAGATTGACTTGACAGGCCGGTCGGCCGGTCGGCATGAATTTTGTAATTAAAATGTATGTAACTTCTCGATAAGCTACAATCCTGAAACTTGGAGTATAGTTCAGAATCCGATGACAATGTCATAATAAGAAAAAAACTCCGATAGGTGGCGCATGGGGCGAGACATTAAAAAAATTGCATTTGTGCTCCGATTAGGCTCATATTTGGAACACATATTACATACATGAATAGCAATCGACATATGAAAAAAATCGCAGCCAGGTGGCGGAAAGATCAACATATTAAAAAAAATCCTATTTGTGGTCCAATTTGGCTCACATTTGGAACAAATATTACATAAAATCCGGTAGAAGTGACATCAAAATACTTTGGATTTCGAGGAGGGTCAAGCATACATGGCACAGCGTCGAGTAAAGTCTTTGGAAGGATTATGTATTGAGGACTTTTGATTGTAACAAATTATCAGGCAAGATTCCTTGTAATAATGAGTCAATAAATAAACTAAATAGAATGAGAAATAACAGGCAATTAAATAAAGACTAAAAACTTGAAAATGAAATAATAAAAAAGATATTAAGTTAAACGGTTTTATTGAAAACAAAACTTCCAGTAAGTAATAATGATGAGGAGTGTGACTAGGACCTACCTAATTATTTTCTAGCTTTTAGTATTATTATTATTTCATGTAAGTATTATTTCCAATAAAACCGCATAACTTAATTTTTTTTTAGTTATTTTATTTATGTATAGGTTGGCGGCCACCGTGGTGTGATGGTAGCGTGCTCCGCCTACCACACCGTATGCCCTGGGTTCACACCCCGGGCAAAGCAACATCAAAAATTTTATAAATAAGGTTTTTCAATTAGAAGAAAATGTTTCTAAGCGGGGTCGCCCCTCGGCAGTGTTTGGCTAGCGCTCCGGGTGTATTTGTGCCATGAAAAGCTCTCAGTGAAAACTCATTTGCCTTGCAGATGCCGTTCGGAGTCGGCATAAAACATGTAGGTCCCGTCCGGCCAATTTGTAGGGAAAATCAAGAGGAGCACGACGCAAATTGGAAGAGAAGCTTGTCCTTAGATCTCTTCGGAGGTTATCGCGCCTTACATTTATTTATTTATTTATTTTTTTATAGGTTTAGATAAACCCAAGCTCTTTATAGAATTTGGACTAAGGAACAAGCACCTGCATTTTACTGGCAAAAAGCTGCAATCGGATTAACAGAAACCTGATATACATACATATTTTATTAAATTTTCCAGCTACATGGTAAGATCAACAGCCTGCTTTATATATTTTCTTACCTTAGTCTTAGAAACAATTAATAATAGCGAAAATAAATTACAAAAAGAGGAGAAACAAGTGAAATCGCACAATATAGAAACTGTAAAAAATAGACACGACTGCACTTACTTCAAAGAAGACAACAGTGATTGCTACAAGAAGAAAGATAGAGACGTTCTCCAAAAAATTTTCAAATTTTATTTGCTAGAACACACCCCAACCCACAAACGTCATTATCTTATGGGCGTTGTTGCTCATATGGGCCTGAAAACAAAGGGCTTCTGCCGCAGATGAAGCAACGAGGCCAATATAGAAGTCGTAGAGCATTTTCTATTAACAGGTAACGGTGCATCCTCAGACACTCCTTTTGGTGTCTTGTGAAGCTAGAGTCCTCAAACATAAAATACATTCTGTGCTACATAAGGCAAAGGTGCTGGTTTAGCTTCATCGTCCAAACTAATTGTTTTGTCTTCTCCGAGTGCTTCCAGGGGTTATTAAATGTACGTACCGAGTTTCTTTACACTTGAGTACGAGAGCAAAGTAAGGGGTGGGACAACTGCTGCAACGCGTCGGATTTAGCTAATTAAAAGTCAGTATAGAAAGTCGAGTTTGCTTTCAGGATTTACAAAAATTTTCCAACTATGTGAAATTGGATGTTTAGCAGAAATCGATCGATCGGAAGGTTTAGAGGGCATATTTTTTTTTTATTGTTTAAGTTTAACCTTTGATTTATACGATATTTAATCTAGGATATTTCTTTACCTTCTCCCTCTCTCTTAGCTTCTTATCCTACTTTATTTCTTTATTCCGACTCCCAATTTTCCAAATGAACAAAAGAGTAGTCGGCTGTAAACAAATACATACACTTTAATGAAATTTTAGAATTGGGAGAGAGAGTCACATTCATTCTTACAACAATGATAAAACCATTATACGACATCAAAAATCTATGAGCTACTCTTTCTAGGAGCTGTAGTAGGGGAGGATTGAAAACAAGCCCTTTCCAACCTCCCAAAATGATCGGGGTACTCGCCTGAGCTACAATACCAAAGGTGATCCAGATCCTACGCATTTGGACAACGTTATGGGTAACATCATTAAATCTAAACTAACTTGTAAATTTTGTCGTGCGGTCTTTCCAACCACCAAATAATAACTATTTACCTACTCGTATTCTTGAATTGCCAGTTTTCAATGTGTTCGAACTCTCATGCACTCAAACAGCTTACCATTTAGTATGATTTTTTAAGAGCAATTATAAAATGGATTACTTTTAGTACTAGTACGAGGGGTTCACGCCCCGGGCAAAGCAACATTAAAAGTTTAGAAACGTGACCCCCTTGGCAAGCATTCCGAGGGTATATCTGCCTTGAAAAGCTTCTCAGTGAAAACTCATCTGCCTTGCAAAAGCCGTTCGCAGTCGACGTAAAATATGTAGGTTCCGTCCAGCCAATTTGTAGAACAAACAAAAAGTAGCGCAACGCAAATTGGAACAGAAGCTCGGCCTAAAATCTCTTCAGAGGTTATCGCTCCTCTCTTGGCTTTGGTGGTGCCACCGTCGAGAAAATGTTTTTTCTACTCAATCTCAACTCGATATCCAATGTAGGATAGCAACTGGAGAAATGTGGTGAATATTCATTTGAGAACTCTTCATTTCTCAAAATCTCTCAAAGCTTGGAGAATAATTTGACTACTATTATGTTTAAGATGTTGGACATCAACTCAAGAACTAGGAACATATTTATTTGAGGCTGGAGAAATACTTTTTTCATGTTTGCTGGGTTAACAAAATCCAGCTGTTGGCGTATTTCAAAATTAACTGGATAATAAAAAAAACAATTTTGCCATTAGAAAAGCCTACCCTAAAGGCGGCCTTAAAATGTGACTGAAAAAGTGCTCTGTAGCATAATTGATCATATTTTACTAGGTTTTAGCAACCTTAGTTGAAGCTTAGCTTAACCGACTGCTAAGAAATGGGGCCTAACTCTTTTCCAAAATCTGTTTCGACTCCAGTTCCAACAAAGCAAATTTGTAAGCTTCTATTCCGATTCATACGCTTTACTACACCCATAGTGATTATGACAATAACGATCAGTTTATGACGCTAAAAATGCTTGACTGAATCAACTAATGTATTCAAAATTATATTTTACTGAATACGACTAAAGATATCAGCCGAGGAGCGACCCCGCTTTAAAAAATGTTGTACTAGTTGAAAATACTTGTTCCTAAAATTTTGATGCTGCTATTCCCGGGGCGGGAACCCAGGATCTTCGATTTGGTAGGTGGAGCATGCCACCGTCACACCACGGCGGTCGCTGGAAAGCACTGCAAGTGTATTTCTGCCATGAAAAGCTTTTCAGTGAAAACTCATCTTACTTGCAGATGCCGCTCGGAGTCGGCATTAAATAAGTAGGTGCCGTGCCACCAATTTGTTGGAAAAAGTAAAACGAGCACGGCGAAAATTGGAAGAGAAGCTCGGCCTAAAATCTCTTCTGAGGTTATCGCGCCTTACATTCATTTAATTAACTAAAGATATCTTTTTCATCACATTTGGTTATAATACAAAGACTTAACCAACACAAATCACCAAAGCATAAGATTTTCAAATACATACATAGTACATAACTGACATATTCAGCACTCACGAAATTCATTCTGTTTTGCCGCACAGATAATACAAATTAAATTGTCAAAATTCATAATTGAAAAAATCGTTGCGTTGACGAGCAAATGTCGACGTGGATATATGCATATGTCACGTTTTTTAACGAGATGACAAATTCTACGTAGACCAAAACAAAAGCGACACAAGCAGACAACGGTGCATATAACACACAATCAACAAAATATATATATATAAAATAACTAAGAAAACCTCTGTCAAAGTAATAACTTCGCTGCACGAAACAATTGTTTTAAATGCATTATATTTAAAATCACCAAAAAAAAACTATCGAAAACACCTCTTAACTGCACACCTGCAAACACACAAATTTAAAAACTTAAACAACGAGAAGCTTCAATTTATGCAAATTTTTTTTTTTTTTTTTTAATACGCTATGCAAAAAGAGGTTTCTGTCGCATCGTTTGCAACGAAAACGAAAGTGTTGCCATACATCATACAAACATATATACATATCATTGAGCCGTTGAAGTGGACAACATATACAAAATAAATGTGTCATATTTATATGTCAGACAGTTAAGAGACGTAAGATTAAGTTTGGTGGACAGATTTGCTGTTGTAAAAGCCAAGTTAAACGACGCGCTCCACAATTCCAAGTTTTTTAGAGTAAGAGTTGCGTATATATATATTCTTTAGTAAAAACAACAACAACAACGAAAAATAACAACAAAAATCGTGCGAAACAAAAACAGCATGCAACATATTGAAAAATATATGCATACATATAAAATCTGTAGCAAGTTATTAACTGCAGCAGCCACCAACCCGCAGTCAATGGAACGAAAGACTTAAGCAACAAACTCGAAATTGAATAAAATCACTTTTAAGTGCCTGCGCTGCTTGATTAGGCAAATGAATGGCAAAGTGAATTAAATAAAAATAAAAAAAAACTATATTAAAAAATAAACGTGAGAGCATAAAGACATTTCTATTTGTTTGATTATATGTGTTAATAAAAATACATGCAATTAAATGAAATGCTACAAAACAACAAAAATTTGCATAGCAATCAGCTGAGCTGGAAAAATTTAGTAACAATATTTATAAAAAAAAAGTATTTAAATCAAAAACTGGCATTTTAGGTAACATATGCATACAAAGCGTGCAAAAACAAGAACAACAAATAGCATAACTCGAACATATAAATATATACCCCATTTCATATATACATATGTGACTTAACTATAATAGACATATTGTAATCAATTATACAACTTCTGTTAACATCAGCATTTTTTTTATAGAAATATTATTGAAAACCCTCTCAAACTATCAATTTTTTATCGAATGTGTACAGATTATAACTCCAAAAATATGCATTAAGCTATTAAAATGTTATCGATTTGCTATCGAAAAGTTATTTTTTTGATGTCGGAGTGTTATCAGGTTATTTTACCGGCGTGTTTGCTATAGAAAAGCTATCGAGTTTTTGTAGAAAAATTACCGATTCTATATCGAAGAGTTAATAATTTGTTAACACGAACACAGAAGTTGTTTAACCGTTTCTTCGTGCAGCTCGCACTTCCTACACCTGCTGATACTGACGAGTCCTAACTTATAAGCATATGACGCCAGAAGACAGTGTCCAGTTAATATGCACTTCGTAAGAATTAAGTTTTCTCTCCAAAGAGATATGAGTCACTTTGTGAGTCTAATATTGTGGGCTTTGCACATGATCTTAGTAATTTTGCATCCTCATGCTTTTGGCTTTTGTTCACGCCTTTTCTCTTTCATATGTAACTGCTGTCTCTTTTTGATTTCTCCCAAACTAATTGAGACGTCTATTTTTGTTTCAGTGAGTATTGCTTCTCCTTTTCCAATACAGTGACCTTCCCTTTACGAGCAAGAACTCAGTATAGATGTATGGTTCGGCCTGAGCTAACTTTTTCCAAAACTTTTTTGCATTCCAGAACACTTCTTTATGAAGATTTGTGTGAGAGTATTGCCCTAATAGCCGCCTTACTATAAATATATATATGTAGCGTATATCAGCCTACGTTTTAAATCATTTAATCCTGCTACGTAAGCATATCTGCAAAATTACGTTCTCCAACATACGTATAATAGCAACTTTCAGATTCTAAAAACGGATCTCGACACGCGTCTTTTGATACCACCTTTGTTTAGGTTGTGCACTGTCTTGAAAACGTTACCTTTTTTGGTTTTGGAAATCGAATCTTCCAATTCCAATTGGTGGCAAGAGGACTTGGCTGCCTCTGTACGGCCATCGCTCACAGCCCCGTACAAAGGTCCTTACAACGTGTTAAGGCGAACTTCCAAATACTACGTTATACAATTTAATAACAACGAAACAAAGGTATCGATCGACAGACTTAAACCTGCTTTCACCGCAACCCTACCTGGTTCCTAAGAGGGGGGTAATGTGGCGTATCAGCCTACGTTTTAAATCATTTAATCCTGCTACGTAAGCATATCTGCAAAATTACGTTCTCCAACACACGTATAATAGCAACTTTCAGATTCTAAAAACGGATCTCGACACGCGTCTTTTGATACCACCTTTGTATAGGTTGTGCACTGTCTTGAAAACGTTACCTTTTTTGGTTTTGGAAATCGAATCTTCCAATTCCAATTGGTGGCAAGAGGACTTGGCTGCCTCTGTACGGCCATCGCTCACAGCCCCGTACAAAGGTCCTTACAACGTGTTAAGCCGAACTTCCAAATACTACGTTATACAATTTAATAACAACGAAACAAAGGTATCGATCGACAGACTTAAACCTGCTTTCACCGCAACCCTACCTGGTTCCTAAGAGGGGGGTAATGTGGCGTATCAGCCTACGTTTTAAATCATTTAATCCTGCTACGTAAGCATATCTGCAAAATTACGTTCTCCAACACACGTATAATAGCAACTTTCAGATTCTAAAAACGGATCTCGACACGCGTCTTTTGATACCACCTTTGTATAGGTTGTGCACTGTCTTGAAAACGTTACCTTTTTTGGTTTTGGAAATCGAATCTTCCAATTCCAATTGGTGGCAAGAGGACTTGGCTGCCTCTGTACGGCCATCGCTCACAGCCCCGTACAAAGGTCCTTACAACGTGTTAAGCCGAACTTCCAAATACTACGTTATACAATTTAATAACAACGAAACAAAGGTATCGATCGACAGACTTAAACCTGCTTTCACCGCAACCCTACCTGGTTCCTAAGAGGGGGGTAATGTGGCGTATCAGCCTACGTTTTAAATCATTTAATCCTGCTACGTAAGCATATCTGCAAAATTACGTTCTCCAACACACGTATAATTGCAACTTTCGTAATAGTTATTCAACACTGTAAATTTTGACATTTGTATTGTTTACATTCCACCGTATTTCGCAATGACTAAACTAAATTATAAAATTGTAGTGAAGATGAATAAAGAAGTGAACTTTGAACAGTAAAGTCGTGTTTTAACATAACCGCATATATATTTACGCGACTGCAGCTTAAGCACGCTTCCTCCAGAATTTCTGCTGCTTTCTTCATTGCTATAATTTCCGCCTGAAACACTGTGCAGTAATCTTGCAGCCTGTAGGATCTATTTATTTCTAGATCGGTACAGTAAACAGCAGACCCCAACCCTTCCGTTGACATGGAGTGATCTGTATCCACGTGATTTATATTCTGCCATTTCTCGCCTTTACTCCAAACCTCCGGCATAATTGTGGCCCCAGCTCTTTCGAAGCTCAGATACCGATACAACTTTACAATAACTCCGATAAAAAATCTATAAGGCTACTACAAAAGGTCGAAAAGAAACCAATAAAAAGATGGTGAAACGGCGATAATAAGCCGCTGTTGATATTAAGCCCTTTTTAAAAACCTGAAATAACTTCAATTAAAAAAAAGATGCCAACCTTGTTCAGACATCCACAGAAACAGCACCTAAGCAAAAAATCATTGACTGTAATACGTTATCTAAGTACCAAATTCCATCCAAATCAGTTTGAAATGTTTCCAAGTTAGTAGCGGACATATTAAAAAATAAATGAAATAAAAAGGATAAAGTGGTAATTCCAGAACGCACCCCTAATAAACAGCCCCACTAAGAAATATATGTTTTATAAACGACCTAAACTACCTTTCCCCTGATACCCGTAATGGCTTACATTGTTTAATATAAGAAAAATTTCAAATATATGGCAACCTTAAAAAGACAAATATTCAAATATTTCTACTTTAAAATTTACATTGAAATTTATACAAAATCTACACCAATATAGTTGAAATATTCTAATTATGAATTAGTTATATGCATGCAAATTGGTATATGTACATATGTAAGATATACTCACACAGACACATAAAGTAACATATTTGTAATCCTGCACCGGCATTTCTGTTAAATCGTGACTATGGCAGTCACATCAATTTATTTTACTTGTCAATTGTTGCTAACGCTGCCTGTGTTGGCTGCTGCTGCTGCTATTGCATTAAGTAGCTTATGAATTTATTCACACAAAACTATCTATATATATGTGTGTATGTATGATTTTGATAAGCAAAAAAAAAACCAAATTGCACCAATCCATTTTGTTACTTTTTTTTTTTTTGAGATTTATATTTTTTATCTGGTGTAAACATGCAAATATGTCAATAGTTATTACTTATACACACCACATTTAAATGACGCACGCGCGTACTCCATGATCCATGCTGTTTCACTTGTGTCTCTTTTGTGAATGGAATATATTAATATATATTAAACAAAATGCCTCAGTTGTGTTGTTAGTGTAGAAATGAGAAAAACTGAATTAAGCATGAAAACAAATACCAGCAGGATAGCCTAGTAGTTAACGGCAACTGCAGTTTCACCATGTGATTCACGGTTCGAATCCCGGTGAAACCTTTGATAACATTACAAAATTGCCTGATGATGATTACGTTGGCGAAATGGTTCCATCGCAATATGCCAGTAAATGTTTCTTTCTTTTCAGTTTCTCTTAAAAAATATAATAATTGAAATTCAATTATTATAAGCCGGTGTTAAGCTAATGAACTCTACAATTTTTAATTGCAAAATGCAAGATCCACAAAGTAATGTGCAGTTGCTTTTTGCACAAAGCTCCTGACAGAAGTAAAGTTTTAAAATCATCCCTGAGACGATAGTTATATAGCGGTTTACCTCTCCGGACATTTTTGGTCGTGTTTCAACTGCCGAGGCGAGGGCGCATTCTTTGAAGCTTGCTCCGTAGACGTCCCAATTAGACTAGGCGAGATTAAGCGAAGGCGAGAGGTGCACATAATCGGCCAAGCGGGAAAGGAGTGGGTTCAAGCACGGGGCTGTAAAGTGTCGAAAATTATGTGTAGGTCTTACAACCTTAGACTAACATAGTTGCTTCTATCATTAAAATGAGAGGACTGTAGACTCACGACGGGTATTCTGACTGGACACTGCCTTCTGGCGTCAGATGGCTTTAAATTAGGCTTGGCCAGTGATAGCAGATGTAGGAAGTGCGGGTTGGGGGAGGAAACGATTGCTCACGTTCTATGCTCTTGCCCTGCCCTTCCCAGGCTAAGACTCCAGCTATTAGTAGCGATATAGCTGTCAGATCTAGAAGCAGCAAGCGGCTTAAGTCCTAGGAAGCTTCTAGTATTTGCCAAGAGGACGTAGTTATTTTATAACATAGGTCCTGGTTTTTGATAGGGTTTTTCAGTTTGGTCGTTAAAACAAACTTCTGGTAACACTACGGACTCAATAAGTCTATGTGAGGTCCTCGTGGACCGGCCAGTTCAACCTAACCTAACCTATAAAGCGATTCGGGGAAAAAAGGTTGAAAATAACAGGTATCCTACTATGTGTACAAATTTTTTGAGTGATGCCAACTGTCATAGTATTGATCATGATCGTTGCAATAAGAATTGTTCGTAATTCGAACTTGATGTCTCAATGGAGCGCTGCTGTTAATCGTTTATTTACAACTAAATGTACAAAAGGGTATACTGAAAACATACATTGTTCAACACATCCAAAAAGATAGTAAAAATTTTAGATGAGAGAAAGTAAGGCAAGAAAAAGAAAGGCAAGAAAAGGAAGAGGAAAAGACTGTAGCAAAAAACGGGGACGAGAAAATGAATAATCAGAAATCAGAACCGAAGCTAAAACCGAAACCGCACGTCGTATCATCAACTTGGTATCGAAGTACTGACGGTTTTTTATAATGGGCTATCTGTTGTTATATATGTGTTGGCAATGAGTTACTGACGAGTCGGTTTTTTCGGTTTCTGACCGAATTCTTATCAAAAATTTATCGATTTATTTATACAAAAGCTATCTATTATTTATAGCAAATGTATCGATACATTACTTATCGGTTACAAACATGTTATCGATATGACATCAATTCATTATCTGAAGTTAATCGATTATTTATCGAATAGTTATCAAAAACTTGACGTTTAGACATCGAAAATGCATCGACTTTTACCGGAGTGCTATCACGTTCATCAAGTTATTATTTAAAATTTATCGTTTATTTATCGAAAAGTTATCAAAAAGTTATCATTTTGAACTTCGAAAAGTTATCGATTTGATATCAAAATAACATCGACTTTTATCTGAGTGTTATCAATTCATTATCTGTAATTGATCGATCACTTATCGAAAATGTATCAAAAACATATCGATTTGATATCGGAAATGAATCGACTTTTACTGAAGTGTTATAAAGTTTATGAGTTTCTTATCCAAAATTCATCATTTTTTATCGAAAAGTTATCAAAAAGTCATCAATTTGCCATCGAAAAGCTATTAATTTGTTATCAAAAAGTTGCCGATTTGATATCGAAAAGATATCGACAGTTATCAGTCTTTAATCGCTGTGGTTTCGCTTTGGTATTGGCGGCTCATTGATTAGTTATGAAACTGATTGGGTGTTTGTATTCGATATCGCTTTTTTATCGAGAAATCATAGATTTTCTTTCAAGAATTATCAACTCAGTATTAAAAAGATATTCAGGCCTGTTCTGAATTCCGACTCGTTTTGAAAAGTAAAACTAGGCTGATTCCGAGTCGATTTATTTCAGGTGTTCTCAATTCCGATAGAAACAAATCGATTTGGAGTCGATTTCGAATCGTTTTCATTTCGAGTCCATAATCAAGCGAAACAGCTGTTTTTATTTATTTTGGTTTAGTTAAATTAAAATTGTGCAAAAATTTGAACAAAATGCTAGCACTAATGGTTTTCGGAAATGCAGAGGCAAGAAGGCGTGCAATTGTGCATAAAAATCGCAGAAATCGATCGATCGAAAATGAGAGCACGTCGGTTTCCTTTCGACAACAATCGCTTTGTTTAGCTTGGAAAATTTTTGATTGGAATTTTCAAATTAAGATTTGTTATACTAAATAAACAAATATTCCAGCAAAAACTTGTTATAAATCTTCCAAATAAAATTGATAATTTAATACAACTTATTTGTGGGAAAAATAGTGTAATTATCTGTGCTTAATGGGCTAATTACTTACGATTTCGACTGCTCAGAAGCAAAACTTTTCAAATCGACCAAGTCTGGTCGGAATTGATATTCAGAACACCGATCCATTTCGATTCCAAATAAATTGGTCGGAATCGAAATCTAGAACAGGCCCGATTAATTTTTTTGAAGTGTTATCAAATTGTTATCGTCGTGCTATCGATTTGGTATCGACGGCTCATAGGTTTATTATGAAAAAGATGACATATTAGGATTTGTTATCTAAAAGTTGACGATTTACTATCGAACAATAATAATTAATTATCAAAAAGTTATCTTTTTGATATCGAAAGATATCGATTTTTTTCGGAGTGTTATTTTGTTATTGGCATGCTACCAATTTGGTACCGATTTAGGCTCATCGGTTGTTATGACACAGATATCGATAAAACTGCACTATAAAATGGGTGACACGTCTGTAACCGGCTATAACAAGCTGATAAGAAGCCAAAATGAAGCCGATTACTCGGCGCCAACAAGCCGAAAACTGGACGATAATATTTTGCTGTCGATAATGAGCCGATAATTTACTTTTAATAACTTTTCAATAGAAGGTCAAATCATTGGCAAGAAATTACTATTTAATTGGCAAATTTATAGCACTTTGATAAAAAATCGTTTACGCGTCTATAATTCTTCAATTACATGTAACTTACAAACTCATAGCAGATGGATAACATACCAAAAACAAATGACTAACCAACCGATAACTTTCATTTTCAAAGAATTCTAAAACAATTAATTTTTTCATGTCACCTAGGACAATGAGTAATCCCTTAGGATGGCCAATGAAGTAAACTCATTGGTAAAAGTCTAGAACAGAAGTCAAAAGACGCGTATTGACTTCGACAACAATAATCCGAAGGCGGAAAAAGAAAATGTATCTCCGTCTGGAGATATCTGCAGTTGAAGTTGGCAATTTTCATGTAGTTGTTGTAACGTTGTTGTGCACTGAAAAAAAGATTGTGTACAAAGGGATTTTGCACGCATTTAATTTTGATCACACCCAATTGGTGGACCGGCCAGGATAATTTTTTATAAGCTCGACCGTATGCCGCCAACGCAGAAAGGTGCACTGCGCAAAAATACTATGGATCCCACTCCCGGTTTCGGATAATTTATATAATTTATAATTGAAATAAAAAATATGAGTCAAAAACATATTCCAAAATCTCAAAGTATCGTCATAAAAACGAAGAACCATGATGCAATTACTAGAGGTTTGTTATCCAATGATGACAGAGCTTTGCCAATCTCAAATTTAAAAATCTGAGCAGGTTGATTTTACCAAGTAATGACAACGGGCAATGATTCAATTCCCTTCAGCAAAATTTGTAGTAGAATGGACCTTTAGTAGTATATTAGTACTGATTATAAATTTGTAGGCTCCTACGTGCATCGATTTACTAGTACAGTTTTTGACGTTGATCGTGAATTAAATTTGTTTAGGTTTACAAATTTGCACGATTATTTGGTGTCCGTACTTTTCATTAAATTACCTATGTTCAGCCACACTAATAGATCATGGCATAGTTAGTTAATAAATTCATCATACAATTAAATTAAATTGTTTTAACGAATTGTATACTGATTGCTTCCTATTTCTACTACTAATATTTTTTCGAAAAATCGCAAAGAAACAACAGAGTTAACGGATATCAATCCGATTTGGGTGCAAAATGACTGCAAGTGTCAAACCGAGCAAACCTCTTGTGATTGAATCATGACGAAGAACTACATGTTGATTGAACACATTGCAATATGTTAAGTGGATTAGAGCAACTCTGCGATGTATTTTGAATGTCATAATAAAACAGTTTAACAACAGTCGCTTCATCCAAGAACTTTCGATATAGTAGACAGGCAAAATACTCAGCACAACACTGGAACCTAGATAAAAGCCTTTAAGGTATCACATTTGTATAACTATTTCGGTAGCTATAGGTTTTTTGAATTATTTTGTTAAAATTCAAATTTTATAATTGGATGTGATTATACGCCTTGATTAATCATGCAGATTTGTCAATTTTCTCACTGCCTAAATATGGTATTTGCATAAATGAACTGATAGATTGCCATAAACATGCAACTAATTTATATATTTAATAGATTGCATATATTTTGTACCAAAAAAATATAGCTATATTGGCTTTTGAAAAGTGTGTGCGTAGGTCATTATCGCTGCAGTTACTGTTGAAATAAATAAATTCATGGTCTCTACAACAACTGTTGAAGCTATTGTAGCTGTTGCGGCTGCAGTTTTTATTGCTATTTTTATACTCAGTTGAGCAGAGCTCACAGAGTATATTAACTTTGATTGGATAACGGTTGGTTGTACAGGTATAAAGGAATCGAGATAGATATAGACTTCCATATATCAAAATCATCAGTATCGAAAAAAAATTCGATTGAGCCATGTCCGTCCGTCCGTCCGTCGGTCCGTCCGTTAATACGATAACTTGAGTAAATTTTAAGGTATCTTGATGAAATTTGGTATGTAGGTTCCTGGGCACTCATCTCAGATCGCTATTTAAAATGAACGATATCGGACAATAACCACGCCCAGTTTTTCGATATCGAAAATTTAGAAAAATGGAAAAAGTGCGATAATTCCTTACCAAATACGGATAAAGCGATGAAACTTCGTAGGTGGGTTCAGCCTATGACGCAGAATAGAAAACTAGTAAAATTTTGGACAATGGGCGTGGCACCGCCCACTTTTTAAAGAAGGTAATTTAGAAGTTTTGCAAGCTGTAATTTGGCAGTCGTTGAAGATATCATGATGAAATTTGGCAGGAACGTTACACTTATTACTATACGCCTCTTTAATAAAAATTAGCAAAATCGGAGAACGACCACGCCCACTTTTTAAAAAAAATTTTTTTTAAATTCAAATTTTAAAAGAAAAGTTAATATCTTTACAGTATATAAGTAAATTATGTCAACATTCAACTCCAGTAATGATATGGTACAACAAAATACAAAAATAAAAGAAAATTTCAAAATGGGCGTGGCTCCGCCCTTTTTCATTTAATTTGTCTAGGATACTTTTAATGCCATAAGTCGAACAAAAATTTACCAATCCCTGTGAAATTTGGTAGAGGCTTAGATTCTAGGACGATAACTGTTTTCTGTGAAAAAGGGCGAAATCGGTTGAAGCCACGCCCGGTTTTTATACACAGTCGACCGTCTGTCCTTCCGCTCGGCCGTTAACACGATAACCTGAGCAAAAATCGATATATCTTTACTAAACTCAGTTGACGTACTTATCTGAACTCACTTTGTATTGGTGTAAAAAATGGCCGAAATCCGACTATGACCACGCCCACTTTTTCGATATCGAAAATTACGAAAAATGCAAAAAATGCCATAATTATATACCAAATACGAAAAAAGGGATGAAACATGGTAATTGTATTGGTCTATTGACGCAAGATATAACTTTAGAAAAAACTTGGTAAAATGGGTGTGACACCTACCATATTAAGTAGAAGAAAATGAAAAAGTTTTGCAGGGCGAAATCAAAAGCCCTTGGAATCTTGGAAGGAATACTGTTCGTGGTATTACATATATAAATAAATTAGCGGTACCCGACAGATGATGTTCTGGATCACCCTGGTCCACATTCACATATACAACTAAGGGCCACTCCCTTTTAAAACCCACATTAATACCTTTAATTTGATACCCATATCGTACAAACACATTCTAGAGTCACCCCTGGTCCGCGTTTATGGCGATATCTCGAAAAGGCATCCACATATAGAACTAAGGACCACGCCCTTTTAAAATACTCATTAACACCTTTCATTTGATACCCATATAGTACAAACAAATTCTAGAGTCACCCCTGGTCCACCTTTATGGCGATATTTCGAAAAGGCGTCCACCTATAGAACAAAGGACCACGCCCTTTTAAAATACTCATTAACACCTTTCATTTGATACCCATATCGTACAAACAAATTCTAGAGTCACCCCTGGTCCACCTTTATGGCGATATCTCGAAAAGGCGTCCACCTATAGAACTAAGGCCCACGCCCTTTTAAAATACTAATTAACACCTTTAATTTGATACCCATACCGTACAAACCAATTCTAGAGTCGCCCCTTGTCCACCTTTATGGCGATATTTCGAAAAGGCGTCCACCTTAAGAACTAAGGCCCACGCTCTTTTAAAATACTCATTAACACCTTTCATTTGATACCCATATCGCACAAACAAATTCTAGAGTCACCCCTGGTCCACCTTTATGGCGATATCTTGAAAAGGCATCCACCTATAGAACTAAGGCCCACGCCCTTTTAAAATACTCATTAACACCTTTCATTTGATACCCGTCTAGTACAAACAAATTCTAGAGTCACCCCTGGTCCACCTTTATGGCGATATTTCGAAAAGGCGTCCACCTATAGAACTAAGGACCACGCCCTTTTAAAATACTCATTAACACCTTTCATTTGATACCCATATTGTACAAACGCATTCTATAGTCACCCCTGGTCCACTTTTATAACGATATTCCGAAAAGGCGTCCACCTATAGAACTAAGGCCCACTCCGTTTTAAAGCACTTATTAACACCTTTCGTTTGATACCCATATTGTACAAACGCATTCTAAAGTCAACCCTGGTCCACTTTTATAACGATATTCCGAAAAGGCATCCACCTATAGAACTAAGGCCCACTCCCTTTCAAAATACTCATTAACACCTTTCATCTGATACCCATATAGTACAAACAAATTATAGAGTCACCCCTGATCCATCTTTATGGCGATATCTCGAAACGGCGTCCATCTATAGAACTTAGGCCCACGCCCTTTTAAAATACTCATTAATACCTTTCATTTGATACCCATATCGTACAAAATAAATTCTAGAGTCACCCCTGGTCCACCTTTATGGCGATATCTCGAAGCGGCGTCCATCTATAGAACTTAGGCCCACGCCCTTTTAAAATACTCATTAATACCTTTCATTTGATACCCATATCGTACAAACAAATTCTAGAGTCAGGCCTGGTCCACCTTTATGGCGATGTCCCTAAATGGCGTCCATCTATAGAACTATGGTCCACTTCCTCTTAAAATACTCTTTAATACCTTCCATTTGATGCACATGTCATACAAACACATTCCAGGGTTACCCTAGGTTCTTTTTACAACATGGTGATTTTCCCTTACTTTGTCTCCACAGCTCTCAACTGAGTATGTAATGTTCGGTTACACCCGAACTTAGCCTTCCTTACTTGTTTTTTTTTTTTTTTGTGTACATGTCATCGATATTATTGTTCAAATGCCGTTCATACTTTTTTCAATTTCAATTTCAATGCGAATTCAGATCACCTCTCATTTATATAGGCAAATCAATCAGTCACCCACGTTAAACCACCAAAGACGAAGAAAGCGTTTACGCGTAGTAGTGACCGCAAGCTAAATGCGAACGTTAACGAAAGCAAATCGACAAGCGGGAGGGGTGATTTTCAAGTACATTGGCCCCAATTAACACTGAACACAATGGCACAACGTAGGATCGTAACCAAGTTGGTAAGACAAGAGCAAATGGTCAGCATGTAAACAAAAGAAAGAAAAACTGAGTTTAAATTTAAGTAGGTACAAACAAAAGTTTATAAAATAAATAAGTGTTTATGAAAATTTATGTGAAAGTGATGGAAACTCCTCTTTGGCAAACCTCGTATCTTACACTCTGTTTTGAAATCCTGGGTTTGTTCTGAAAATAACTCCAAAACTTTTCGGCAATAGCCATAAACTATTCCGGAAATTATGCTCCGGTGATCTAGAGATAATCGTGAGAAGATCCCTAATTGACGCCGAAAGCATCACCTAAACTGTTCGAAAATAATTTCGAAATAAAACCGCAAACATTGGCTGAAACTATCCGTTGATATTTGTTTCCGAATTAAAATCTTAAATGATCTTAAATTGATATCGAAGGCAATCCCGAAAGCACTCATCTTGGGATATTTACAAAATGATCCGAAAAGGGTCCCGAAAATATTCGGCCCTAAATTAGTTTGGTAATCATCCCGAAAACAGTTATTGTTGTTGTAGCGATAAGGACACTGCCCGAAGGCCTTGGGGAGTTTTATCGATGTTGTTGGGCTAAGGACGGATGCAGATCCGGTACGTTCCGGTACCAAGCCCGACCATCTCGATTTGTTATGACCCCATGCGACGTTCTTGACAATACGACCCTCCCACCCCTTAGATCCATGAGGAGCTGTTAATGAATTTGGATTCGCCACGGATAGGTGAGGTTGATAATTGGGTTTGGAGAAGCTATATATTACGCTGGCAACCTGAAAGGGTTGCGCTACACAACCCCTTGAATCTGGTATTTTATTCGCCTATTACGACAGGCATACCTACCGCGGGTATATTCTGACCCCTAACCCGAAAACAGTCCTCAAATTTACCGAAAATATTTCCGAATTTATACTGAACCCGGAACTATTTCGAAAATCATGTCGTTATGATCTTGGGATAGTCGCGTAAGGATCTAGAAGAGGCTCCAAAATTATCCGATCTGAATACAGTTTCAAAATTATCCCGAAAAGAATTCTCAAATTATTCGAAAGTATTCCCAAAAATTAATTGCACAAAAATCCGATGCAAAGCTCCTACGCTTATCATGCTGTAGCACAGCTATGCTTAGGTCTAAGCCCTGACTGTAAAGGAGACAAAAGATTATGTTTTTGTATAAACGACAATATTTGAGAGGCCATTAAAGACTCATACACTTTAGAAAAGGTGGGCAAAATACTTATCGGCCTGTAATCAGAAGGGTTTGTGGGAGTATTCTTCTGCGCAACAGGGATTATGAATGCCATTTTCCATGCAGAAGGAAAAGATGAGACAGTGAAAATATGATTAATTACATGTGTTAGCGTTCCCAGGATGAAAGGCAATCCCAGCTTAACGAATTTTAAGGAAATTCCGTCCTCTCCAGCTGCATTGGACTTAATGGCCATGACTGAAGTAACAACTTCTGTCTCAGTGACACCAACGAAATTGAACTCCTAACTCAGCTCATGCTGCGCTGTGAAGTCTTGGGCCGGAGGACTTTCACTGTTTTTACTTGCGCTATTAAAATATTCATTTAGTACATTAGGATCAATACTACATTCTGACTTCAGTCTTCCATGTACATTCAAGTTTCTAAGATTGCGCCATAAATCTTTAGATGAGAGCGAAGGGTTAAACTTAAAATTACAGAATTTACGCTTGGCCCCTCTGGTTATGGCAGTAGCTCTGTTTCGGGCGGCCTTGTACTGTGCTCAAGCAACATCAGTTTTGAATGATTGTACCAGGGACAAGACATATTCTTAACATGAGCACTACGTAGAGGAACATGACTACAAAGACATTGTTTAAAGTCTTATTTAAAAAATCAAGTTTTCGTCTAGTGACGGTAGAAACCAGCAATCACCCCAGTTAATATTAGACAGGTCATTGAAAAGTACACCAACGTTAACATTTTTCAAATCACGATGCAAAAAGTTAACATTCTCAGGAGAATAGTTAAACGCAACATCAAATTCACAAAAAAGAAGATCATGGTAAGAGACAAAACACGTCTGGTCAAATTTAAGGGCACGGTCAATATTAGAGGTGATTACAAGGTCCAACAGCGAGGAATTACAATTATTGGAGTACCTTGTTGGTATAGTCATGTTAACTACTTCAAGGGCTGAAGTAGAGACATGGTCCAATAGCTTCGTGGAATACGGGTCTTTCACAAGAAGATTTACGTTAAAGTCTCCACATATAACATATCGTTCATATTCAAGTAAAAGCGCAGATAGCTCAGTAAAAAAATAATCTAATATGAAACACTTATGAGGGTTATATACACAAGCAACTAGTACCTTTGGAATGCCATCTGAAATTTCAGCAACAATAAATTCGGTTTCTAGGCTATCCGATGTTGACAGAATTTTTAAATTAAGGCTAGATTTGCAATAAATTGCAACGCCTCCCCCTTTCTTACTAGTTCGGTCGTATCGTATGAGTTTAAAATTAGGTATATTATAATACAAGTCGGGAATATCAGATGTAAACCACGTTTCTGAAACACATATGACATCAATATCCAACTCTTCAAAAATGCTCCTTACATAATCAAATTTGCCACCACTAAGGCTACGCGCGTTAAAATGTACCACCTTAAAGCCTTTTGACTCTTTGCATAAAGTATTAAGCATAATCTTGTGGTTGCCTTCAATGCCGGAGATATATTTCCTACTGGGGCTTAAGACCATCAAATTGTGAGACAACTACAAAGTACGTACAGCACAATAAAAGCTTTGTCAACAGATAAGTGTTACTGCGTCCAATTAAATTATGAAACAAGGTAAAATAGGATGATAATAACTGACATGAGAACGATAATAAACAGAAAACCGGTTTACATACAGCGAGAGAGGAAAATAGAAACAGAATAAAAGCAAGGAACACTTTAATAGAAAAGGTGAGAATATAAAATAAAAACAATCATAACATAATACAAATAAAGAATAATACTGGCTAAAGAAGACATACATATGTATATTAATTTTTGCTATTGGGTGTGAGTGCTAATAAGAGCATTCACCTCGGATCTGCTGCTCACTAACTTTGGCTCCTCCTTAGCTTTAATGCGCACATAAATTTTGCCACGTTTGGAGATCGCAGAGGCCAATTTTCTTTTACGTCTCTGATCAGAGACATATAACATCAGATCGCGACCAGTCTTAGTTAAGCTCTCGTGAACATAAATAGAGCCATATCCAGGCAAATCAACATCAAACAAAGCCAGTGACCTCCGAAGGATAAATATAATATATTGCGTGAGTCATTATTGCAACACAATGCCGATCTTTTCCCTGGATACAAACAAATCAATCAAGCCAAGAAAGAAGCAGTTCCTCCAATAGCCAAAATAACCGAAGCATCAGCTGAAGTTGAGCTCCAAAACTTAGCGGATCAAGTGACGAAAACTACGTTAATATTAAATGAATAATCCACCTTTCGGAGGTTATCGCGCCTTACATTTATTTATTTTTTTTAATCCACCTTTTTCTATCACAACAAAAAAATTATTTAGTACTTAGTTTTGTTATTTTATTGAAAAAAAAAATCAATAAATACAAGTTTATTATTTATCATAAATAATACAGTTATTTCATTTAGTAATTATAATCATATAATTTTCGTTTTTACATCTTTTTAAGATTTATCAAATTTTAAGATGAGTTTTGGAGCACCCTTTGTGTATATTTATTTTAAAGCTTAGGCTTTGTCTGTCAGAAGAGTAAAAAATTTTTACAGAAATCAATAAAATTGGTAAAGCGGTTATTAAGATAAAACTGTTTATCATAAGTGGGCAGTGCTCAAAAATTTATTAGCTGTTCATCTTTGGCTCAAATACAGTAGTATTGAAACAATTTTAATAATTTTTCTTAGTTAAGTATTAATAAAATATTTGGTTATTGAATTTTTCAAAAATGTGTAAGTATATTTATACAATGAATTTTCAAGCAATTTTTATATATTTATCCCCTAGCGTACACATTTCACTTTTATAAGAGTATAACATCTTAAAAGAAGTAATGCGTCCATTAAGTTTGGTGGAGATTGATAACCTTGCTACTAAGACAAAACTTTTAATCATAGGTGGGTAGAGCCACACTCCTTCATAAAAATCACAAGTTTATCTGATTTCATGTTCAAACACATCCTCATAAAAAAATTTCAAAGTTTGTCCTTCAGTTTTTAAAAAAATAAAAATAAATGTAAGGCGCGATAACCTCCGAAGAGATCTAAGGCCGAGCTTCTCTTCCAATTTGTGTCGTGCTCCTCTTGATTTTTCCCTACAAATTGGCCGGACGGGACCTACATGTTTTATGCCGACTCCGAACGGCATCTGCAAGGCAGATGAGTTTTCACTGAGAGCTTTTCATGGCAGAAATACAATCGGAGCGCTTGCCAGACACTTCCGAGGGGCGACCCCGCTTAGAAAAATTTTCTTCTAATTGAAAAATCTTATTTCTAAAATTTTGATGTTGCTTTGCCCGGGAGTTGAACCCAGGGCATACGGTGTGATAGGCGGAGCACGCTACCATCACACCACGGTGGCCGCCTTCAGTTTTTAACAAAATTTTTTTTTGTATTTTTCTACAATTTTTAAATTTTGACTAATTATTGTGAAGCACCCTGTTACTCTGGCACCCTGTATTTTAAACAGTCCAAAGTCTAAATAAATAGCTTTCAGGTGCAAGATAAGTCTTTAAAATATCTTCATTAGTTCAAAAGTTATGATTTTTGCAAAGAAAAAACTCAAAAGGCGCCATAGTGCGAAGTGCACCCACTTTATCTCTATGACCAAATCAGTGGTGGCGGCTTTGTAATGAGGCGATGAAAGCAGCTCATCAGTTTAGAGTTTCGCGTACCTTCTTTTGTGTTATGGGCGCGCAGTGAAAATATTTACGTTGAAATGCCAAAATTTGCAATTTTCTCAACAAATCAAGGTGACCAGACCACAACGTTTGATAGCAGTGCAAGCAGCTTTCAACGCGCATAAAGATAACTCTAACATAACAAACGATTTAGTAAGTTTTAAAGGAAAGTGTTTATGCTCTTGTCAGTTAGTTGAGCAATAGCAACTAGCCCATCTATGTGCATGTACAGGGCGTAGGTTCAATTGAATCAGCAGTAGAGCTTGCCCAATGATTGAAGAACAGAGGTACTTTATCAGAAGCATATAATTTTAGGATTTATGAGAAGAACTTCGCCGGTTTCTTATCGGTAACAACCGACACCGACAAGTTATATTTTTACTATCGGCTTATTATCGATAGCGAAGATTTATCGCCAAGTTATCGGCTTGTTGTCGGCTTGTTATCGACGAGTTACAGATGTGTCATCGATTTTATATTAAGGTTTTATCGGCATATGTGTCACAACAAGCCGATGAGTAGCCGAAAACAATACGATAAAACACCGATAACAGATAAATAATGTTCCGATAAGAAATCGATAACTTTTTGATATCACATTGATAACTTTTTGAAAAAAAAACTTATAATAATTTGATGACAAATCGATAACACGCTGGTAGCATATTGCTACACTCCGATAGGAAGTCGATAACAAGTCGATAAGTGTTTTAAAGCATATCGATTAATATCCGAAATTTTTTTATAACAAACCGATAACTTCTCGATAGTAAATCGATGAATTTTTGATAACAAATTGATATTTTTTTGATAGCACATCGACAATTTATCAATATACTAGAAGACCCGGCAGACGTTGTCATGCCCTAAATTTGGCCTATCAGCATACATTTTAATAAGCTTTTTCCGTACGACTCTGCCTCCCCCTCTTCACTTTTTCCTAATCATTTTATTCACTCCTCCCTCCATCTTTTTCGCTTCATCTATCTCCATCTTCGTCTCATTCTATCTCTTTCTCAATCTCCTTCTCGCTTTTCTCTTCTCTCAATTTCTTCTCATTCTTCTGCATCCCTTATTGCTTGTCCCAGAGAGTGGTATGTATTTTATTCCAGTCCCAGTCCCACTCCAAGTCTCAGTCCCAGTCCTAGTCCTAATCCCAGTCCCAGTCCGTCTCTGGATAATATATTACTCTGTACTAAAGCACTCATCAATAGCTTTCATTTGATATCCATATTGTAAAAAACACCGTCTAGGCATTCACTGGCCCACGTTTTGGCCTATAAATCGAGACCCTAGTCACCCAGGGGCATGAAAATTACCCCCTACACATCTAAAGACTCTCCTGAATTAAAAAAAAATGTCATAGTACTATACAAAATCGTATATAGCCTTTGTTTTCGATAGCAAATTTATATGACTTCCACAACAAATCGGAAGCTCGTTAATAACGTTCTTATAAGCAACAAACCGATAACTCGTCGATAAGAAATGGATAGCACGAACATAAACCGTCGAAAAGAAACACAAAAATCATCGATAAAAAAACCTCATGCCAACAACCGCGAAATCGATTAATAGTAAGCCGATTCAAACAATTGGTGGATTGGTAACCGATCCGGATGGGAACTTGTCGCTGGCGAGATGAATGCCGGTGAGTTGTTGTGCTATAACCGATGGATGTAGTGCCAAGGTCCAATAATAGGTGGATCAGTCATAGGTCATTTAATCGATAGATCTAAACCCCATTAATTTAATGTCCACGATGTCCACCAAGCAGTGTATTAGCCGAAACCTTCCAGGCCATACAGCCCCCCCTCCCCACCCCCTTGATCCATGAGGAACTTGGGGTCACCAGAGACTATAAATTGCGCTGGCAACTCCTTGAATCATTGTTGTATTTTTGTCGCTCTTTACGACAGGAATACCTGCCGCGGGTATATTCTAAGCCCCTAACCCGCTGGGGGAACTATTTTCCCTTCTCCACTCATGTTTAGTGCCACACTGTCTCACTGGAGCATTGGCCAGCAGAAATACTGCAAATATAAAGCAAAAGGCAGTAGAAAGAAATCAAAGAAAAACACACTCTCAGCGCAGGCTTTGTCGCCTATTTTGGAAATGTGAGCTACGCATATATGTGCATATGAGTGCACAAAAACACACTCTTTGTAACTAATGTGTTTGTTGCTTTATCCACGCTTGGTGACGTTGACCAAATTTGGTGCTGAAAATGTAGCGACAACGACGATGCTTATCGTTGTCTTTAGGCCAATGTACTCTGCCTAGCAGCTGTACATATGAATGTATGTGTCAATAACAAGATGCAATAAAATCGAAAGTGGGCAGAATTTTACAAAATTTCGCAATTTTTTTAACTGTCCAATGAAAGTAAAATGCAAATATGTTTGTTGTTGTCTTGCGTGATAATACGCAAATTACGAATATGAGTGGGCAGAATATAATTGAATGGAAATAGCTGTCAAGATATGTTTGAACAAGTAAAAAGTTTAAATTCCGGTGAAGTCGAACTTTTTAACTAAGATGTGAGTTTCGATAAGGAGGATGATAAGATCTCAAATAATGGGAAGACGATCCAAAAAAAAAGGATTCCCGTCATTGATTAATCAGCGAATCCAAGTTCAGCTGAGCCCACTTGTGAAATTAATTGATTTACTTCAGCCGAAAAGGACTAAACAATCAAGGCTTTGAGACCCACTTACAACGCAGTTCACGTCCAAAAGCATTAAATATACTAAAACCTAATGGCGCATACCTCGCCCATTAAATTACAAACGATTGGTCACCAAGTGTTCACATACGCCGATAGCATAGGGTTGTATATGGTTAACGGGCACAACGTCAATTAACCTTGTGACCAATTCAAATGGTTACATGGTCAGATGGATATCCTTTCGTTATTCTTCATCTATATCTGCCCCTTGAAGGATTAAGTCTAACCGTGGTAATAAGAAGGCTGCTGTAGCATCTACCTTCTGGCATGGGGCCGAGCTTTCCAGCGCTCGCACGTCACTCAGCAAGCCAGCTATGATGCTTACCGGAGTCTGCCTAATCTGAAGCCAGTGGGAATTGGTCGTAATATTCTCTTTGTTCCAATGGCCGGACAGGCCGGACCTGATATAGGAAATTATTAAATTTTTATCCCCTTTTGGTTCCGCTTGTATAGCCCATTTTTTAAGCGGTCTGCCCGCGTAGCAACAAATAGGTTTGGCACAGTAAGGAATATCGGTCTCCAATTTGTCACGTCACTGGCTTAGTCCTTTTTGTATAGCAAAATGATGTGTCTCTCTTTCCATGCCACTGGAGCTGACACCTTGTTCAAGACTGCGTTGAACCACGCGAACTATGTGAATATCAGACGGACATAAATTAAATAAAATTTAAAACGTAGAGTTCACAGCCATCTACACAGAGCCCTCCAAGCTGAATACAAATGTGGAGAGTAGATCTTTCACTTTCTGGAACCATGGAGTTGTCGAGCCATAAAGGAAGCCGCCGACGGCTGCCACATAAGAATTATATATATGTGGACATTTTTTTTTACGGTAAGTCAGTGATATAAGACCTTCAAGGTGGAAACACTTAATTAAAATATCATCGCTAAAGAAGCCATCGAATTTTCACATGCCCAATTCTCACTCACCCAAAAATTCGCTGAAATGGCTGTCTAATATCTATTCAACTATAAATGTGCCATTGATTTTCCATAAAATTCTCATTTGGAAATTAATATACTCCAAAGGTGCTAAGAATTCACGAGCGAAGTTCACCGATGGATGTATATTGATAGTCAGGGGGCGATTAAGGCAATAATCTGATACAGTACTTCGTCGTGTTCTGGAATGCAAAGAAGCATTGGAAAATTTCGCTCAGGTCAGACCATATATATATACTGGGGTTCCGGTCACAAAAGCATGGAAGGTAACGAAAAAGCTGTTTATTTGGCAAAGGAGGGTGCAACATTAGCTGAATCGACGATAGACGTCCCAATCGGTTTGGGAGAAATCAAAAGGAGATAGGAGTTTCATATGATCAATCAAGAATGTGTGGAAAAAAGCGCGCGGCTGCAAAATGTCTAAGATAATTTGCAAAGCCTACAATATTAGGCTCATAAAGTGGCTTATATCTCTGAAGAGGGTATAATTAAGGCTCAAGATGGACACTGCCTTCTGGAGTTACATGCTTATAATTTAGGCCTCGACAGTAACTGCAGGTGTAGGAGGTGAAAGCTGCAGGAAGAAACGGTTAGGTCCTAGAAAACATCTGGTATTTGCCAAGAGGACGGAGTAATTCTATAATATAAGTCCTGCTACTTGATTGGGGTTCTTCCGTTTAGTCGTCAAACAAATTCTGGTAACACTATGGATATATTCAGTCTGTGTCTTTATTGACCGGCCAGTTCAACATAACCTCACTGCTGGATTTTCATCAATCCAAAATTTCACCATTTCATTTAACGCAAAAATCTTAAAAGAATTCAAAAATCGTCTCCAAATTTTCACTCGCATTGCGAACTAACCTCATTCTCCCAAAAGTTCTTACGTAGCTCTCCAATTAACAAAAAAGAAAGCTAAAATTCGCGATTGATTTTATCTTCACCCAAAAGTTTACCCTAAATTTAAAATTCCCTCAGAACTTTGTCGGTTTGTAAATTTGCAGAGGATGTAATATTCGGGAATGAGATTAGTGGCACAGCTATAATAACTCTCTTTTTGAAGGTAAGTCCCGCCCAACGACACTTTATCAGAGAGATTTTTGGTATTTTTAACTGAAAAGCATATCACATATTTTACTCTCGGGTGCATTCCCTCATCAGTAGTTTAAAAATTTTCTACCCTAAAAACCTGCCTAATTCTAAAAAAAAATTTGAAAAAAATCATCCCAATCAAAATATATTAAACTCTTCTTCACATCAAATATTCCGATAACTGAATGCTTATTATTCACCCCAAGTAAAAGTTTATATTTTCACTTCCACCATTACAACGGATTGTCCATGAATTTCACATTAAACATGTCTACATAATGTAAAGTTTAAGATGAAATATCAAAGTTGCAACATCATGTCAGAAGTTTATCAAAAATCGCCACTCACAACATTCATTTGCTACGCTCTTTAATAATCATATTTTGTTATAACAAAAGCAAAACTAAGGCAAAGAAAACACAAAAACGATTTCATCCCATTGCCTTACTGCAAGTTAGTCGCGATCATGTTGTACCTGCTGTGCCGGAAAGAGGGCTTTCAGACGGACTCAGCTGCACTTAACAAAGCGATTCCTGGCGCCATGAAAGTTGCTCACGTTTGCGCCTTTGCTACAAATAATTATTTGCTTTATTTTTTAATATACCTTAAGGTAGTCGGGATGTTATATAATATAACTACAAGTATATTTATATTAACATAATTATGTATGCAAAGAGCACAAAGCAGGTTCGTTGTTTAAGTCTTTGGCTTTTTGTGTAATATCAAGGATATATTTTTCCTAACGAGAGCAAAAAGTGGAATTAATTTGTTCACGAAATGGGGAAATCCAGTGGTATATATGTCTCCTTGTATAAGTTATTACGCGTGTTTTAATGTTGAAATAATAACTTGGAGTTTTAAGTTCAATATTTCCTATTGAGAACATATTTCTAATAATTAGAATGAAGAAGACATATTACATATATTGATGAGTTAACTATATGTACACATGAATTTTATCTTTTAGTCCTCATTAAATCGTTGAACTAAGAAGTGCTTTTCTTTTATTGTACCGGACATTCACGCAAGTATACAAATCCCCTTCCAAATTCCTACCAACAAAGGTTATGGTCCCAGATCGCGTGTGAAGTTATTTAAAATTTAATAATTAATCGGGTTTTACAAAATAAAATTTTAAAAATGAATTCGATTTTGCAAATCGAAAAACTGAGCGATAATAACTATGATGTGTGGTGCATGCAAATGCGCAGCATATTGGTTAATATGGACCAATGGCGCATCGTTAATGAAGATTGTAAGCGCAGTGATGAAAATGCAGAAAAGTGGGATCAAGATGATCAAAAAGCGCTAGCTAATATTATTTTATGCGTAAAACCGACGCAACTCAGCAATATTAAGGCTTGTAAAACTTCAGTGGAAGCATGGAAGAGACTTCGTGATGTTCGTGTGCCGAGGGGACCTTTACAAAAAGTTTCGCTTTATAAAAAGTTGCTTGGTTGCAGTATGTCTGCTGGTCAAAGCATGTCAACTTATCTAAATTCGTTTGTCGAAGTCGTAGATAAATTAGCCGAAGTGAACATCGAGTTAAACGAAGAGCTAAAAGTCATAATACTATTATCTAGTTTGCCGTCCGAGTACGAAAACTTCGTGGTAGCTATCGAGACTCGTGATGAATTGCCGAGTTTCAGTACTTTAAAAGTAAAGCTGTTAGAAGAGGGTGCTAGAAGGGAACAACAAGCAGATCAAAAAGCTCCTGCGCAAGCCGTTTATACAAGTGTAAGAGAATCAGCGCATAATGGTAATAAAATAAATACAAAAGCAAAAAGTCATGTAAAGTCAAATGAGTTCAAGGGTAAATGCTTTAGTTGTGGCTTGCGTGGCCATACGGCTTCACAATGCAAAAGAAAGGGCAAACAACAATATGATCGTGAAGATAAACAAAGTTCTAAAATTAACGAGCTTTCTTACGCTGTATATGCTGCTGCTCTGGGGGATGAACGAAGTAAATACAATTGGTGTGTCGACAGTGGTGCAACGACACATATGTGTTGCGACAAGAATATGTTCGTGTCATTCATCGAAAAACGAGAAAAAGTTATGTTAGCAGCAGATAATTTCACTTACTCACAAGGTATAGGTACGGTCAAAATAAAAACAAATGAATGTGAAATAGAGCTACGTGATGTATCGTTTGTGGCTATAGTGTTAACTACTTTGTACTCTTTACTTTAATTTTTAAAATAATTTTAATTGAGTTTTCGTGTTAACTTATAGTGTTAACTACTTTGTACTCTTTACTTTAATTTTTAAAATAATTTTAATTGAGTTTTCGTGTTAACTTAAAATTTTGAATAACTTCAAAAAAAGAAAATTTTAATTAGTTGGAAAATATCTAAACTCAAAAATAAACAAAAATAAATTTTTTATTGCAAACCAAAATAAAAGTTTTTTAAAATATCAACTTGAATGTTGATATAGTGGCTTCACTGAAAATGAACTTTTATTCTGTTAACAAAGCTCTGCAGCATAAACATACAGCGGTATTCAAAAACTTTGTTGTGGAAGTAAAAAATTCTATAGGGTTAACATTGCTTAGAGCTAGATTACAAAATGATTTGTTTATATTCAATGCACAAGTACAAGGTTCAAAAATTTATTTAAATAATTTAAAGTGGCATAATCGATATGGTCATATAAACTTCGAAAGTTTAAAGAAAATCGCCGACAAAGGTTTAGTGCGAGGTATGGACACAAAAGATGTGAAAACAAAAACAAATTGTGACACATGCAACAAAGCAAAATTAAGTGCAATACCTTTTCCAAAAAAATTTGAAATTGAGTCAAAAGAAATACTAGAGCTTGTGCATACAGATGTATGTGGACCCATAAACGTAAAATCAGTAGGTGGTGCACGATACTTTCTCACATTTATTGACGATTTCTCGAGAATGATTTTTGTTTATTGTATTAAAGAAAAGAGCGAAGTATTTGAAAAGTTTCAATTATTCAAAAATATGGTCGAATGTCAAACTCAGAAGAAAATTAAAAAGCTCCGAAGTGACAATGGTACGGAGTACATAAACAATAAATTTACCGATTTTTTAAATGAGTGCGGAATTAAAAGGCAGTTAACTGTGCCATATACTCCCCAGCAAAATGGAGTGGCAGAGAGAGTTAACCGCACAATTGTAGAAATGGCTAGAAGTTTGCTGGTGCATGCAAATATAGAACAAGAATTGTGGGGTGAAGCTATACACACAGCTGTATATTTACGTAATCGCGCACCTACAAAATTACTTAGAGATTGCACTCCTTATGAGATTTGGTACAACAAAAAGCCGTCGGTAAAACATTTCAGGGTTTTTGGTTCGCGCGCATTCGCGTTAAATAAAACGCAGCGTGGTAAATTCAGCGTAAAGGGCAAAGAGTATTTGTTCGTCGGATATTCTGAGGTTGCAAAAGCTTATCGCTTGTATGATAAGGAAACGAGGCAAATTTGTGTAAGACGTGACGTAAAATTTTTAGAAGATGAAGTCAACTTAGCTGTGCCCGAAGGTGACACCAAAAACAGAGATGAAAATGACATTGCTACAATTTTTGTAAAAATCGACGATCGTAAACATGTTGAAGAAGAGCGGAAAGAAGATGAAGAGTTTGAAAGTTGCACCGAAGACGAAACAGAGGTAGAAGAGGCAAATGTAGGCAATGTTGCAGAGAATGGAATCGTTTCGGATGAAATGCAAATAATTGGTGAGTCTCATAGAAATGGAAACGAATCACGTCGCGGTCGAGGTAGGCCAAAAATTATTCACACTGGTCAAGTAGGGCGTCCCAAAAAAGAGTATCAGATGCTAAATTATCTACAATATGGTGAAAATGTAGACACGCCTCGATCGGTCAAAGAAGCATTGTCAAGCGAATACTCCTTTGAGTGGAAGAAATCAATGGAAGAAGAATATTCGGCGCTTCTTGCTAACAACACTTGGTCAGCAGTAGATCTGCCTGATGGTCAAAAAGCGATTGGATCGAAGTGGGTTTTTCGAATAAAACGTGATTCAGATGGCAATATTCAAAAGTTCAAGTTGAGACTAGTAGCAAAAGGCTGCAGTCAGCAGCTGGGTTTAAATTACTGGGAAACTTTTTCGCCTGTAATACAATATGAAACAATTCGTATGCTACTTGCTATTGCCGTTGAGAAAGAGCTTCACTTACATCAGATCGATATTTCCAATGCATATCTCAATAGTAAGCTTACGGAAGAAATTTACCTTAAACAACCAGAAGAATTTGTAGACAATAAAAATCCTAATAAAGTTTTAAAGCTAAATAAAGCCATTTACGGCTTAAAGCAGTCTGGGCGACACTGGAATAGTACTCTTGATGTAGCATTGAAAGATATGGGTTTCAGCCCATGCAAAAGCGAACCGTGTTTGTATGTCAAACAATACAATGGCAGTTATAGTTACATTGCCGTTTATGTCGATGATCTTATCTTAGCATGTCCAAGCGAGAAAGAGATTGCGAGCATTAAAAAATCATTGTCGTCTAAATTTCAACTACACGATAGCGGGGCAATGACATTTTTTCTTGGCTTCGAAATAGAACGTCAGGGTAAGACAGGTGCGATTTCTGTGTGTCAGAAGAACTATATAAACGAGTTATTGAGTATGTATGGTGTGACATCATGTCGTCCGGTAAGCACACCTCTAGATCCTGGTTTTCAAGTAAGCTGCAGAAATGACAAGTGCACTAAAATAGACTCAACAAGCTATCAATCGTTAATTGGATCTTTAATGTACTTGGCCATTTCAACGCGGCCAGACATTATGCACGCAGTAAGTTTATTAGCACAAAGAAACCAAGAACCCCACACCGAACATGAGGCTGGTGCAAAACATGTCCTACGATACTTATCAAAAACCATCAATTTAAAGTTACACTACTGCAAAAATGGTAAACGTAGAAGGCTATGCGGATGCGGATTGGGCGAGTAACGATTTAGATAGGAAGTCATACACCGGTTATTCGTTCTTTTTGGCGGGTAGCGCTTTTTCCTGGCAAGCAAAGAAGCAAGATGTAGTCGCATTGAGCAGCACAGAGGCTGAGTACATCGCTTTAAGTACGGCAGCAAAAGAGGCTGTATATCTGCGGCGCTTACTTAAAGAAGTTGGTTTTATTCACGACATCGGTCCTGTTAAGTTAAAAGGCGACAACATGAGCGCAATTCAAATTTCAAAGAACCCTGTGTTCCACAAGCGAACCAAGCACATAGATTTGAAATATCATTATATCCGAGAAGTTGTCGAACAAAAAGTAATAGAATTAGAGTACGTCTCCACAAATGAAAATGTTTCTGATATTTTTACAAAAAATCTGCAAAAACAGAAACATGTAAAATTTGTTCAAATGCTTGGTCTTAAAAATTAACTGAAGAAATATTTAACTTAAGAAAGAGTGTTGAAATAATAACTTGGAGTTTTAAGTTCAATATTTCCTATTGAGAACATATTTCTAATAATTAGAATGAATAAGACATATTACATATATTGATGAGTTAACTATATGTACACATGAATTTTATCTTTTAGTCCTCATTAA
This sequence comes from Eurosta solidaginis, assembly GCF_040869045.1. NCBI lineage: Eukaryota > Metazoa > Arthropoda > Insecta > Diptera > Tephritidae > Eurosta > Eurosta solidaginis. The sequence continues at coordinate 171,031,466 of NC_090323.1, forward strand.
ATCGTTGAACTAAGAAGTGCTTTTCTTTTATTGTACCGGATATTCACGCAAGTATACAAATCCCCTTCCAAATTCCTACCAACATTTAACACCACCTGGGTGAGTGCGCATGCGGCACTTCGACAACAACAAAAATACTCATTTAATCTGCATTAACCGAATCAGCATAAGAAAATCTCAAATTTTTTTAAATAAATAAAAATTTGAAGAAAACCCAATATGGAGAGAACGAAGAAAATAGAAACTGAGAGAAATACTCAGTGAGCTGACATAAACCAAATCGGAACAGATAAATCTAAAAATGATAAAAATAAGGAAAAAGCAAAAAAAAAAAAGGCGAGAAAATAAAAAAGGAATAAGACAAGAAGAGAAGTACTCCGTGAGTGGACATAAGCCAAATGACAAGAATAAAAAGCGTATAGAAAACTAAAAGGAAAAGGAATTAAGAAGGACAGACAATAAAAATAAAATAAAATATATAGAAAAATAGGAATGAAAATTCAGAGGAAGCAACGTGATAATGATTAAAAGAAACGGTTATGACTATAATGATTATGACGGTGATGATGATAAAAGCAAGTCGAAAAAAAATGTTAATTAGGCAAAAGTTGCAGCCGCCGTGGTGTCGTTCAATTCCCGGGCAAAGCAACATCAAAAATTTGGGAACAAAGTTTTTCAATTAAAGAAAATGTTTCCAAAGCGGGTCGCCCCAAGTATATTTCTTCAGTGGAAAGCTTCACAGTGAAAACTCAACCTAAAGAAATTTAGGTCCTGACCCGATAGTTCTTAGAATAAAATTAAAAGGAGCACGACGCAAATTGGAAGAGAAGCTCGGCATTAAATCTCTTCGGAGGTTTTCGCGCCTTGTAATTATTTATTATTTTAGCGAAATTTGGAGCGAATGCAAATTCGATGGTGAATATCTGGAGAAACGAGCAGCCAAGATTTAAAGTAAATGTAAGTTCGCTGCGGAATATCGAATAGCAAATTTTTAGGCGAATGGGATCTTGCAAACTTTCGGTTAAAAATGAAAATAAGATGATGAATTTGTGATACCAAAGAAAATTTTGATGGATTTTTTAACTTAAGAGCCAATTTTTGGGCGAACTAAAATCGGTGGCCGATTTCGATTTCACAACGAATTTTGAAATTTCTGTGCAAGTAAAAGTTCGAATGCGGCTTCGCCGTTTAATTCTACTTATGAGCGAATTATTATTTACTGGCGAATTCCCCTAAAAATGATTAAGAAATTTGGGACTAGTTTTGTGTAAATATGAACTTTTTTTGAATAATTTATGCAAATTTTTGAAGAAATAGACATTTTTTTAATATATGAGGCGCGATAACCTCCGAAGAGATTTAAGGCCGAACTTCTCTACTCATTTTTTAATTTCTTATGTTGCTTTGCCCAGAATCTTCGGTGTGGTAGGCGGAGCGCGCTACCACCACACAACGGCGGCCACCAAGTTAGTTTTAAATGACAAATTTGTGGCGAATCGCGTAAGAACTTCAAGGAATTATGGAGCTAGTTTCTTTTATGAGTGTGTTGAAAAATTTTGCGCAGTTTTTCGGGCTTATTTTGATGGCGAGTTCCGAAATTTGTATGCAAGTCGAATAAAAACTAGCAGGTGAATTTCTCAGGCGAGTATTAAGCAACCTTTGATATACATTTCGATTGGGAGTTTTTTGAGAGTTTAAGTAACAGGGGAAAATAAATTGAATTGCCATTTCAGAAAATTATAAGACGGAAATATCAAATATGTAAAATTGGCGAAATTCTCGACAAATGGGTACTCTCATCTGAGTTTTTGGACGAATCAAAATTTATTGGTGAATTAAAGGAATCTTGGAGCTAACTTCGCTATGATTAAGATTTTTTCACGAATTTTTTTTTAAATTTTGGGGGGACGATCAGATATTTGCTTGCAAAAATTAGCAATTGCAGGAATTTTTAATTCGATAGCGAATTTTTTTAAATTTTGGGCAAGTAAAAATTTAATCGGCATATATTGAAGCTGAATAAACGAAAACTCAATAGCGAATTTTCCATGTAATATTTTAAAATGCTTTTTGTGGAAGGGGTCTTTCTGATGGCGAATTTAAAAATTGTAGAACAATCAAAAATTTAGTAACGGATTTCGCCTGTAAATATTGGAGTTGCCAAAATCAGGACGGAATGGAAAGCTTAAGTCAGTCTCGAAGTGACTTTTTGGCTAATGCGACTGCGCTCTCAAATTTCGTTGGCAGATAGGAATTTCGTGAAGAATTACGTGGGTAAACTTTTGTGCAAATGGAAATTCGTTTATAAACTTCGCAATCATAGTTCTAGCATAGTTTTAGAACAAATCAGTAATCGAGTTCAAAGGTAGCTATGCATTTTAGGAAAGCTTTTGCAACAATAAATATTTATTTGCGATTTCCAAAAAAAATTTTGGTCGAAATACAAGTTTATGGCGAATTTTGAAATTTTATGGTGAATGAAATTACGAAGATGGAATTCGGCGGAAAATATTTAGTCTGTCGAAATTTTGTATTGATGCGTTCTCTCTAGTGAACTTTGGTGCAAACTTTTGGGCGAATAAAATATCACGGGCGAAATGCGCTCACAACTTTGAAACATTGTGGAGCTATTTTTCTGTGGATGGTGGTTTCATCGCAAAATTGCGAGATGAAGTTTTGAGTAAATGTAAATCCGCTGACCAATTTCTCTTGCCAATTTCCAATGCAAAATCTGTGACGAATAAACACTCACTCGCGCAAATCTCTAGAAATTTGGAAAATAGCGAGCTAAAACAAGTTTTGTGTGAAAATTCCGTGGTGAGTTTTCTGTATGCAATTTTAAGCTTTGCGAAATTTTGAGCAAATTTGAATATGCTGTTGAATTTAAGACCATTAAAAACTTGATTACAAATTTCGGCCAAAAGTTTTTGGGAAAGGATGCTTGGTGTCATGTTTCAGGGTATCTTATTTGCTTGGAAATTATACTAAGAATCATAGTATACGAATTTCAGGCTAAATTCATTTCATTCAATTCATAATATTGACGGAAACAGAAAGTTTTTGAAGCATAATTGTTTGTATACATACATCAGTACTAACCTTGCCATATTGGTTTATTTGAAAATGGAATTTAGAAAAAAAAATTGTGAGTTTTACTTTTTCAAAGTAGAACTACTCCCCCTTATCATTGCGATCCTGCAGGTTTCCAAGCAACTTCATGGTTTTTGAAAGATGCAAAGTACCGTCACAACGCTAATCCCATTATTACTCAAATAAATTTAGATTTAACAAAGAATCCAACCACAGAACAGTACTCGTGGCACTTGGAACATCCAAGCCTTTAATAAGGAGGAAGATAGGGTGGTGTCCTATGCGCACTTTTGTTTAATTTTTATATCTCAAAGCTCCCTTCCCCACCAGAAGGGGCTGCTATTTTTTCTTGCGCGAATGACTGTATGGTAATCGCAGCAGGTTATGTCCATTTCAAAAATTGGCAGTACTGTAAAATTAACAACTTTCAAGATTTTCGTCTCCCATACTTGAAGCTATCACCAACCAACTCTTTGGTGACCTCGTTTATGATATGGGCGTGGCGTGTTGGCAATATTGGGCTTTCACGTTGATGTCACTGTGGTAACAACTGTTCGCTAACTAAAATTAATGGGTGTGACGTTCGATAATGACCTGCATTTCGGTGAGTAAGCAACTGCAATTACACCTTTAGTCTAGAACTGAAAAAAATGTTTAAGCACATGGGGAAAAGACAAAGAAACGTCAAGTCACCGCGCTCAGAACTTCCAGGGGATGTCTTTTTATGTCGCCGGAACATCATCAAGTGGAGTGGAAACACTCCCCATAAATGATAGAAATTAATTTCTGAACAAACAGTTTCTGCTAAATACTCAGACAACCTCGTTCTCAATGTCAAATACCCGGAACTCGCAATTGAGGAAAGTAGACTTCGCAGGCAGGCGAGCGTCTCTCTGAAAAACCACTGATCTAGATACTGTAATAGGTTGAACTCTTTCTTTTCCAGAATCACCTCCGAATGTAATGTATGTCCTGCATGCGATATGTTCCCACAAAACCCAACCATCTTTGCAATTGTAATGTGGAACCAACGCCTCTAAAATTCTGTTTTTGGTTCAACCTTGCTGAAACTGCAAGGTTTCTTGGACTCCCGTTTTTATAATCAGCGTGCTTTGCACACAGAGTATATTAACTTTGATTGGATAACGGTTGGTTGTACAGGTCTAAAGGAATCGAGGGCCTTCGGCCGCCTACACAGAAAGGTGTTCTACGCAGACTCGTTCCTTTTAATTTTTACTTTTAATAAATTATGATAATTTCATTTAAAAAAATGCGATTTTTTAAAATAAATTACGTTTACTTCGACGACACTATTCAAGTTTTCTTGTAATTGTAACTTTTAAATATGTAAATATTAGTTTGCTGTATTTTTCAAATCTCATTGTAACTGATTATATAGTATAAAGATACCATTTCAAATTTTGATTTGGGACTTATTTCATTTTGGAGTTATTTCATTTTTTTTTGGGACTTGTAGTTTCATTATGAAATAACTGGCAAATATTGGGAGTTATTTCATTTCCTTTTTTGGGAGCTATTTCATTTATTAAAGTTGGGAGTTATTTCATTTTTATTGGGACTTATTTCATTGGGAGTTATTTCGTGGGAGTTATTTCATTTGGGAGTTATTTCACTGCACCAAGTTTACTTCGTTCAAAAGAAAGGAGCTAGAAATTAGTCCATTCAGTAGTTTAGCTATAAATAATATGCCTAGCATTTCTCTACGACTAGCGAGAGTTGGAAGATTGATAAGCTTTAACCAACTAGTATAAGGTGGAAGATTATATGCAAAGTCCCAATGAAAATTCCTTAAAGAAAAAAGTAAAAATTGCTTCTGTATTGATTCAAGCCTATCTGCATGAACTTGATATCGCGGATTCCAGACTACTGATCGGTATTCTAGTATCGGTCTAACTAATGTGGTAAAAAGGGCTTTGGTTACATAAGGGTCACTAAATTCTTTAACTATCTCTTCACGAATAATAGAACACTTCTAGCCTTATTGGCACTAGGCATAATATGAAGTTTGAAACTAAGTTTAGCATCCATCGTGACTCCAAAGTCAACAAAATAATTACTGATACAAGACAAAAATTATCAATTACGTAAGAGGCTGCTGGCAAAGATCTCCGAGAGAGGCACATGAATTTTCATTTATTGATGTTCAGCGGCATTGAATTCGCGATGCACCAACCAACTAAGCAGTTTAAATCCGCTTGAAGCAAGGCACGTTCTTCAATAGACGCATAGGACCTAAAAAGTTTTACATCATCAGCATACGATAAACTTTTGGAATATTTTATTATGGTACAGATATCATTAACGACCGAGATGACTGCCCTGTGGGACGCCAGAGGGAACATTAATGATATCTGAGAGAGTATTTTTAAAAATTACTTTTTGCGTTATACCGAAGAGATATGAAGATATCCACTGAGTGAGACCAGGTTGGAAGCCAAGTCGATCCAGCTTGTGGATAAGCAATGAATGGGAAACTTTGTCAAATGCTTTACTGAAATCATTGTAAATAACGTCGGTGTGGAGATTTTCTCTAAATCCATTAGAAACATGAGTTGTGTATTCAAGTAGGTTGGTAATGGTAGATCTTTCTTTACAGAATCCATGTTGAGAGTCTGCAATCAATGCAGAAATGGAAAATGTTAGCGATTGGTAACAATGGCTTCAAATACCTTTGGAATGAGGTATTTTGTAGAGGGGTATTAGAAAAGATTCCTTCCAATCAGAAAGAAAAACTCCATATTTTAGGGACATGTTGAATAAATCAGTTAGGGGCTGATAAATGTGTTCTGCGCATTTTTTGAGAAAACATGTGGGAATTAGGTCAGGACCGTATTTATAAAGTTCCTTCAAAGAAGTTAAATATGTAAGAGCCTCTTCTGGAGATGTTGATGGAATATTAATTGCTTTGAAGGAATGCTTTGAAGAAAAATTAACGAAATCGGTTAAGAACCACCCCCACTTTTATATAAAAGATTTTTAAAAGGGTCGTGGACGAATAAAATAAGCTATATCTTTGCAAAAAAAAGCTTTATATCAATGGTATTTCATTTCCCAAGTGGATTTATAACAGTAAATAGGAAAAACTTCAAATTTTAAAAAATGGGCGTGGTACCGCCCCTTTTATGACTAATCAATTATCTATGTTTCGGGAGCCATAACTCGAAGAAAAATTAACATATCGTAATGAAATTGTGTACACATATTTTCCTTATAGCAGGAAACATTTCTAATAAAAATGGACGGGTTCAATCAAAGACCACTTCAACTTGGATATAAAAAAAGTTTAAAAGGGCCGAAGACTAGAATAATAAGCTATAGGTTAGGTTAAGTTGAACTGGCTGGTCCATGAGGAACTCACATAGACTGAATAAGTGCGTAGTGTTACCAGAAGTTTGTTTTAACGACCAAACTGAAAAACCCTATCAAAAACCAGGTCCTATGTTATAAAATAGCTCCATCATCTTGGCAAATACTAGAAACTTCCTAGGGTTTAAGCCACTTGTTGCTTCTATATCAGGCAGCTGTATCACTCCTAATAGCTAGAGTCTTAGCCTGGCAAGCGCAGTGCAAGAGCAGAGAACGTGCTCAATCGCTTCCTTCTCCAGCCCGCACTTCCTACATCTGCTATCACTGACCAAGCCTAATTTAAAGGCATGTGACGCCAGAAGACAGTGTCCAGTCAGAATACCCGTAATGAGTCTACAGTCCTCTCTTTTTAATGATAGAAGCAGCTTTGTTATTCTAAGGTTGTAAGACCTGCACATAAACTTCGACACTTTACAGCCCGCCGCTTGAACCCACGCCTTCGTCGATCATGTGCACCTCTCGCCTTCACTTAATTTCGCCCATTCTAATTGGTACATCTACGGAGCAAGCTTCAAAGGATGCGACCTTTTTAGCTAGTTCATCCGCTTTTCCATTCCCATCTATTCCCATATGCCTTGGGACCCAATATACATGTATGCTTATCCCTGTCCCGATTCTCTCGTGGGACTGCTGACACTCTAATACACATTTAGATGCTTTGCTACGGCTACTATTTCCGCTTGGAAAATGCTACAGTAACCAACCAGCCTGTAGCGTCTGTTTATTTCCGGATCAGCACAGTGTACCGCAGACCCTACTCCTTCCACTACTTTGGAACCATCTGTGTACATATGTATCGCCTCGTCCGCCATTTGAGAACACTTGTGTCCACCGTCCACCTCTATTGTTGCCTTAAGATCGCCCCCGAAGCGCAGATAGGGAATCAGGTAGTCTGTCCGTTTTGTGATTGATGACGCTATTCTACTATGGCCGTATTTTCGGCGCTCAAGCTGCCCCGAGGCACCGAGCATGGTTGCAGTGGTTAACGCTACGTTCTTTGCTACCAGATCTACAGGTGGAATGTGCAGAAAGGCGTACAGTGCAGCTGTTGGGGTTGTTTTCAGGGCTCCCGTAACGCTAAGTATTGATAGTCTGCATACCCCCTCCAATTTTTTGAGGTAGCATTCTTTTACATGCAAAAAGTGCCGTTGAAGCCTTCTTCACCCTCTCCTCCACGTTGAGCTTCCATGACAGCTTACTGTCTAGGATGATTCCTAGATACTTTGTGCAAGTTTTCTCCTGTAGGGTCGCCCCTCCTAACTTAGGCCTGATCCAATTTAGGATCTTGTACCTCTTTGTAAATAAGACCGTATCCATCTTATCCGCGTTGACTTTCAACCCGACATTTGATGCCCAGGTATGTATATCCCGAATCGCCCGGTCCATAAAATAGCTAATCGTTGGAAAACACTTTCCACTTATGACAATTATAAGCTATAACATAGCAAAAAATAACAAATTTTGATTTTTTTATTAGCGACTTTTAGTTGAAAACAATAACTTCCTTTAGCAAAAAATAGTTTAGAATCAATGATATTTCACTTATCAAGTTTTACTGTAAGAGGAAATGGGGAGGCATTTTTCTTTTAAACGGGCGGTGCCACGTGTTATGTAGAAAAGTAATTTATCTAAAATGAAATGTACAATTGAAGCTCACGCTGGGTATATAATGTTCGGTTACACCCGAACCTAGACACTTTTACTTGTTTTAATTAAATACATTTATTTATTTTATGTTCTGAATGAAACAAGTTTCATTTTACGAACCGAAATTAATGTATTCATATTCACTCTGCTAGCATGAAATGTCATCATGCCAGCTAAAGTCAAATGGTTACGATGGCTGCTTACGCCAAAGAGTGAATTTACCTCGTATGCTAATACCATCGTATGAATTTCGCTTCCCACGGCAACCGGTTCTATGGACCGGAGCGACTCGGGATTTGCACTTGGCTATTACAAATTAATTAACCTTTGATTCCTTCTGCTTTCTGCTGTCTATTCAGTGGCATTTTCTTTTTTTCCCATGTATGAGAGTTCTTGTTAAATTTATTGTAAATGCATTCACCCTGTCACATCATTTGTATGTTTTCTGGTTTGACTCTCTCGCTACGTTGATTGAGTGATGTGCGCGTAATCAGTGACGTGTAGCTCCTAAGTATTTGATTAAATTTATCGTTTGCATAAACTTTCCCCCTTCACGCCCTCCTTGACACATCCCTGCTGATTGTTTGGCAAATAGTCAAAATATGGCCACATCAAAGATGTAAATTGTGCGTGTGGCGCTTACATTTCTGTTTATCTCCAACAGCGGCAATGATGCAATTAGTTGGGTGGTTTAGTAGTGACAGTTTTGAGGTTAAAAAAGTTGGTAGCACAAATTTGCAATTAAATTTTAATGTTCGTAAAGCCTTAGTAGTGTGACCATATGACTACGTATATCTATTAAGCTTGGGTAGGTGGATATTTTTGTTTGAAATGATGAAGATGTATACATAGCTGAATAAGCTTACTTTCCAGAAAATTCTTTTGTAAGTGTGGCACCTTCTTCATGGTAGACGCTGATAAAACTATGTTCCATCCCTTCAAGAGCCTTGCTATTTCGACACTTGAAGAGGAATGGGTAAGGTCCTTGAAGGACGGAATCCCTTGAACACTTGAGAGCTTCTAAAATAAGGCTCTTAAATGGCGGCCACCGTGGTGTGATGGTAGCGTGCTCCGCCTATCACACCGTATGCCCTGGGTTCAACTCCCGGGCAAAGCAACTTAAAAATTTTAGAAATAAGGTTTTTCAATTAGAAGAAATTTTTTCAAAGCGGGGTCGCCCCTCGGCAGTGACTGGAAAGCGCTCCGAGTATATTTCTGCCATGAAGAGCTCTCAGTGAAAACTCATCTGCCTTGCAGATGCCGTTCGGATTCGGCATAAAACATGTAGGTCCCGTCCGGCCAATTTGTAGGGAAAATCAAGAGGAGCACGACGCAAATTGGAAGAGAAGCTCGGCCTTAGATCTCTTCGGAGGTTATCGCGCCTTACATTTATTTATTTTATTTTTTTTATTTTTTAAATGGAGCTAGGTGAAGTACGCTATCCTCGGACATTCGCTTTCGAATTTAGCTGCATCTGTAAGAAAGCATAAAGAAATCACTGAGGCGTAATAAAGACAGTCAAATTTTTGCTTTTTCGGCAGTTACGCGCCAACTTGTACGGGCTACTAACCGCATCATACCTATTTCAACAGCAGGCCAATATAAATGCTACTAGACATCAAGCCTCACTGTAGCCATCGAAAAAGCCGTAGTTGATTTGGAAGTCGTGCAGCTGAGGTTTAATTTAATTTCTGTGCAACATAATTGTTGCTGCCAAGTGGATTGGTACCACAATAAATAGGGCACACTGCGGGGATTGTTTTTGTTCCTTTACTTTTAGTGATGGCAGCACACGACCTCCTGGTAAGCCTTGAAACAACTGGCACTCAACTGGTTGCATGTACGGGAAGCTGTCCTGGAAACTCTATGTTGGCGGTAGTTTTAGTAATTCCAACATTTCTCTGTGTTTCGGTAAGACAACCTTCGGCAAGATCTGGGGCTTCTCGCTTAGGTATTGGTACAGCTTTACGAAATAAAAGTCAAGTGGTTTCTCATCAATGGGCTTTGGCAAAATATTGGTATTCGTACAGCTACCAGATAAAGGAATGGAGTGATTGACACAGCTGAGGGTGTAGAAAATCGTACTAGTTCATGGATGGTTCCAATATGGAATTGCGATTCGACGGTAACTGGCTATAAGTGGATACCAAGAAGTCATTTACGCTCGGTGATTAGTGCTCTGATGGGTCACTGTCTCAACATACTTAAAATCGTTTCCTGCTGCAGCTGCATGCAGAATGATCGTGGTAACGCCACTAATTCTAAACTTTTCACCTTTTGCCAAAATGAGGCGAAAGTAATTTTTTCTCTTTTTACTCAGATCTCCAGAGGATATATCCCATATCAAAAATATTCAAAACTACATACATCATAGGTACCAAATAATTTTTTTATTAGATACTACAATGGACCCACATGTAGCCTAACTGCGTTTTCCGGATTTCGGTGCATCCAATTCTTGTCATTTATCGTGATAGGGAAAGCTTCCAACCGTACTTCCAGAATTCATCTCTATGTATATAAAGAATGATATATGTATGCGGAAGCAGCCTCCACGATTTAACATCTCCCAACCGGTTGCGGCTGACTGACTTCGACGCGGTTCGAAATATGGTCATCTGCAGTGCCAGATTCCAGCATAAAAAGAAACACTAAGCTACTTGGCTGTCTCCTGATAGAAGAACGAGAAACCAGATCAATCTCGTAGTGAATTACGGTATACATAGTTCGAGTTTCATGGATGTAAGAACTTTACGAGTTCCAAATATATTCTCTGAACCTTACCTTGTGGTAGCTAAGATATATACATGCCTCTGTACAGCAAAGAAAGTGCGCGCAGTGACACAAGGAAAGTTTCTCGTCGAAACGCTGCTCACGAAGAAGACAGCTGATGACTACTTCACTCGGCTTTCCCACCTGCTCACTGAAAGAAATCTTTGACCCGACGATGTCATCGAGCAGTGGAAGTATGTTCCTCTCACATTACGTACCGCCTCTGCTTACACCATAGGTTTCCAGCGAGCCCGGAAAAAATGGTACGATGAGGACGGTGCAAAAATTTTACCAAAATTTTACCAAAAAATCACTATTTTTTTGTAGACTTGAAAAGAAACTATTTGTGTGCTTCTATGTTCGAGTTTAAGTCCCCTGCAAAGGAAAGAAGGCTCTGCCAAGTGATTTTGAGCAATACCAGCAGCTCCGTCAGGATTGAGAGATCATCTCCGATCTATTCAAAACCAAATGGCTTTAGGACCGGCGACTACCTTTCGTGCGATTTTTTAACATATCGCTGGAAAAGATAATCCTGACAGCACAACTAAGCCGTAATGGTACAATATTTTATAAGAGCGCACAACTACTCGCGCATGCTGGATGATATTGATATTATTGGCCTGAACAAATACGCTGTGAGTTCTGCCTTCTCGAGACTATGTAAAAAAGCAAAAGATGTGGGTCTTGCGGTAAATCAAGTCTAGACGAAATATTGTCATCCAAGAAAAAGCGGCACATTCGCTTCTTGGCTGCCAGTTTATTGTTGACGGATATAAACTCGAGACTGTGAAGTATTTCGTCTATTCTGGAACCAGCATTAATAGCAAAAACAATGTCAGCTGGACTGAACAGGTAACTGAAAAGTAAATATGTATGTTTGTTTAATGGTGTGTTCAGTTTATACTTATATTTAAGAATTCATGAGCTTAACACCGGCTTATAATAATTGAATTTCAATTATTATGTTTTTGCTAAGAGAAACTGAAAAGAAAGAAACATTTACTGGCATATTGCGATGGACCATTTCGAAAACCGCCAACGTAATCATCATCAGGCAATTTTGTAATGTTATCAAAGGTTTCACCGGGATTCGAACCGTGAATCACATGGTGAAACTGCAGTAGCCTTTAACCACTAGGCCATCCTGCTGGTATTTGTTTGCATGCTTAATTCATGCTCATTCTCAATGAAGAAGAACTTTACAAAAACAAATCTACATGGCACACAAATCAATATAGAGACAAAATGTCTCAATTGTGTTGTTAGTGTAGAAATGAGAAAACCTGAATTAAAAATGCAAACAAATACCAGCAGGATGGCCTAGTGGTTAAAGGCTACTGCAGTTTCACCATGTGATTCACGGTTCGAATCCCGGTGAAACCTTTGATAATATTACAAAATTGCCTGATGATGATTACGTTGGCGGTTTTCGAAATGGTCCATCGCAATATGACAGTAAATGTTTCTTTCTTTTCAGTTTCTCTTAGAAAAAACATAATAATTGATATTCAATTTTTATAAGCCGGTGTTAAGCTCATGAATTCTTAAATATGAAAAGTAAATAGCTCTCCCAACGAACAAAATTCATGCTCTAAAAGTTGCTCATCATACCTGTCCGTGATGCCGACGACGATTATAGAAGAGGGTATAATGATGGGCTGTATGAACTTGACGCATATATGGCGATAGTTCAGCTTTTCTGACTAGGTCGTGTTATGCGAATGAACGGAGTGAGTATGTGAGTATGTAAGCAGCTTATGAAGTCCGAAGGAACTGTACAAATTTTCAAGAAGCTTTAAAGATAGCTTCCTTGCAAACAGAAAAATCTAGTACATTGGTACCTCTTTGACTTGGAAATTTTTGAAAAACTGCTTCCAGACAGTGGACCATTTCTATGATAGCTCTTAAAGAGGGTTAATATTTAGGATAATTTACCTTCCGGGAAAACGAACAGGGGGCCTATCCTTTCCAAAAATTCGTATTCGTTATGCTGGGGTGGAGTATGGACAGTTAAGAGGACGAAAAAGAGAGGTAGAGAAGAAGGAGTTACAAAGCGGGAGGTAGAGGGCATAAGAATGGGGGAGTTTTAATTGTATGTTATAATTCAATTAATTGGTCTTATAAAATAGAGACTGATCCATAATCTAAGTCTACCTAGTACATATGTGTGAAATTATAATTGTCTGCAACCATTTATACAATTTTTTTTTTGTTGTAAAATAAGTGGCTATAAAAATATTGTTTAACTCTATTTTTTTTTGTAACAATGGCTCTTCCGCATTTCTATGGCATATGCCTCTACGTCCTTATGCAAAATTAGCAATGGTAGTAACTTACCAAATATTTTATGTTTACAACTAATTAAAGACAACGAAGCAAATATTACAAGGAAGCAACAAAAAAAGGAAATAAAAAAAAAAATAAATAAAAAAAAAAATAAAAATACATTAGAAAAAAACACAAAAATATAAAAATTTAAATATATATATATATATCAAGGATTTGCCTCCGAAAACTACCATGAAATAAGCAATACAATGCAAAGTCTATCAGCCGGTTAAGCAAACAGGCAATAAAATGCTTATGGGAGTTGTCGAATCAAGAAAAAATACCAAAAAATCAGTGTCTTTTGAAAGACGAGCCGTAAATTGTCGGCAACAATCAAGGCACACGGCCAATGTTGTAATGAACAATGCCATACTTACATACATATTTATTTATGTAAATTTGTTGCTATTGGGGACTTTGTGTCATTGGTGAACTGAGGCCAACAGCATCGATATGCAAAATATTTAGTTACAACAGCATCGATTATGTAGTACGCCTAACGTCGTCTGTAGTAATTAAGTTGCTTCTTAACTTAAACGGCTTAAACATTTTTTGTATTATTTTTGATGAGTACAAGTACGTTGCTGTTGTTGTCACTATGTTGCTGCCTTTATTTTATTGCTGTTGTCTGCTGACAATGTCGTTGAAAGTGAAAGAGCTTTCTCATTACACACATATGAACGTATGTATATATATCCGTATATATGCACATATTTACACAAACATACTAGATTTGCCTTTTTATGTATTAACCAGATGATCTGCTTAGGTCATTATGGAATAATTGTTTGTTTAACTTTTAGTTTTTATTTTAGTTTAAAGTTTTTGCTTTCATTAGACGGCAACAATAAAAAGCAAAATCATACCATGGAACGCTGTCACTGATTTTTCTAATTTAAGTTACAGCCATGCCACATATAGTTTTCCGTGAACAAAGCTACTTATATTCAGATCTATTTTTAATCAGCGGCGAATATTAACAGAGCTATACGTCATATGCTGTTAGTAAATAAGTGCAGAACATCACCAAAGCAAGCAGCCACACATACTTATAAACAGAAAAGCTAAGAGCGAAGAGAATATTTCACGGCAAGTAGTCAACATCTAACAGCGAATATGAAAGAGAAAAAGTCATACATCGTATAATCATCAGCTAAAAGGGAAGACGACATTCCCGGCAAAAAATCGCGCGTTTAATCCCTAAATATAATGGGGGCATTGGGGCATAATTGATCTCCTCTAGTCACTTTTGGGTACATTTGGTATTAAGTCAGTTTAAAATCTATGTAGCCTATTTTAAGATAAACAAGTAAGGAAGGTTAAGTTCGGGTGTAACCGAACATTACATACTCAGTTGTGAGCTATGGTGACAACATAAGGGAAAATAACCATGTAGGAAAATGAACCGAGGGAAACCCTGGAATGTGTATCAAATGAAAGGCGTTAAAGAGTATTTTATGAGGGAGTGGGCCATAGTTCTATAGGTGGATGCCATTTAGGGATATAGCCATAAAGGTGGATCAGGGTTGACTCTAGAATGCGTTTGTACGATATGGGTTTCAAATGAAAGGTGTTAATGAGTATTTTAAAAGGGAGTAATCCTTAGTTCCATAGGTGGACGCCATTTCGAGATATCGCCACAAAGGTGGACCAGGGGTGACCCTAGAATTTGTTTGTACAATATGGGTATCAAAAAAAAGGTGTTAATGAGTATTTTAAAAGGGAGTAATCCTTAGTTCCATAGGTGGACGCCGTTTCGAGATATCGCCATAAGGTGGGCCAGGGGTGACCCTAGAATTTGTTTGTACAATATGGGCATCAAACGAAAGGTGTTAATGAGTATTTTAAAAGGGAGTGGGCCTTAGTTCTATAGGTGGACGCCGTTTCGAAATATCGCCCTAAAGGTGGACCAGGGGTGACTCTAGAATATGTTTGTACGATATGGGTATCAAATTAAAGGTATTAATAAGGGTTTTAAAAGGGAGTGGTGGTTGTTGTATAGGTGGTCGCCTTTTCGAGATATCGCCATAAAGGTGGACCAGGGGTGACTATAGAACGCGTTTGCACGATATGGGTATCAAATGAAAGGTGCTAATGAGTATTTTAAAAGGGAGTAATCCTTAGTTCCATAGGTGGACGCGGTTTCGATATATCGACATAAAGGTGGACCAGGGGTAACCCTAGAATTTGTTTGTACAATATGGGTATCAAAAGAAAGGTGTTTATGAGTATTTTAAAAGGGAGTAATCCTTAGTTCCATATGTGGACGCCGTTTCGAGATATCGCCATAAAGGTGGAGCAGGGGTGACCCTAGAATTTGTTTGTACAATATGGGTATCAAAAGAAAGGTGTTAATGAGTATTTTAAAAGGGAGTGGGCCTTCGTTCTATAGGTGTTCGCCTTTTCGAGATATCGCCATAAAGGTGGACCAGGGGTGACTTTCAAATGAAAGGTGTTAATGAGTATTTAAAAGGGCGTGGGGCTTAGTTCTATAGGTGGACGCCTTTTCGAGATATCGCCATAAAGGTGGACCAGGGGTGACTCTAGAATGAGTTTGTACGATATGGGTATCAAATTAAAGGTATTAATGAGAGTTTTAAAAGGGAGTGGTGTGAAGGCGTTTTCCAGATATCGACCAAAATGTGGAACAGGGTGACCCAGAACATCATCTGTTGGATACACCTAATTTATTTATATATGTAATACCTGCCAAGATTTTAAGGGTTTTTTATTTCGCCCTGCAGAACTTTTTCATTTTCTTCTACATAATATGGTAGGTGTCACAACCATTTTATAAAGTTTTTTCTAAAGTTATATTTCGCGTCAATAAAACAATCCAATTTCCTTACCATGTTTCATGCTTTTTTCGTATTTGGTATAGAATTATGGCATTTTTTCATTTTTCGTAATTTTCGATATCGAAAAAGTGGGCGTGGTCATAGTCGGATTTCGTTCATTTTTCATACCAAGATAAAGTGAGTTCAAGTAAGCACGTGAACTAAGTTCGTTAAAGATATGTCGATTTTTGCCCAAGTTATCGTGTTAACGGCCATGCGGAAGGACAGACGGAAGCCTGTGTATAAAAACTGGGCGTGGCATCAACCGATTTCGCCCATTTTCACAGAAAACAGTTAATGTCATAAAATCTATGCCCCTACCAAATTTCAAAAGGATTGGTTAATTTTTGTTCGACTTATGGCGTTAAAAGTATCCTAGACAAATTAAATGAAAAAGGGCGGAGCCACGCCCATTTTGAAATTTTCTTTTATTTTTGTATTTTGTTGCACCATATCATTACTGGAGTTGAATGTTGACATAATTTACTTATATACTGTAAAGATATAAAATTTTTTGTTAAAATTTTACTTAAAAAAATTTTTTTTTTTAAAAGTGGGCGTGGTCCTTCTTCGATTTTGCTAATTTTTATTAGGCGGACATGTAGTAATAGAAGTAACGTTCCTGCCAAATTTCACAAGATATCTTCAACGACTGCCAAATTACAGCTTGCAAAACTTTTAAATTACCTTCTTTTAAAAGTGGGCGGTGCCACGCCCATTGTCCAAAATTTTACTAATTTTCTATTCTGCGTCATAAGTTCAACTCATCTACCAAGTTTCGTCGCTTTAGCTGTCTTTTGTAATGAATTATCGCACTTTTTCGGTTTTTCGAACTTTTCGATATCGAAAAAGTGGGCGTGGTTATAGTCCGATATCGTTCATTTTAAATAGCGATCTGAGATGTGTACTCAGGAACCTGCATACGAAATTTCATCAAGATACCTCAAAATTTACTAAAGTTATCGTGTTAACGGACGGACGGACGGACGGACGGACGGACGGACGGACATGGCTCAATCAAATTTTTTTTCGATCCTGATTATTTTGATATATGGAAGTCTATATCTATCTCGATTCCTTTATATATGTACAACCAACCGTTATCCAATCAAACTTAATATACTCTGTGAGCTCTGCTCAACTGAGTATAAAAATCATGAAAACAAATAATCGAATTTTTCATTTCAACTCAATTTACACACAGCGCTTCTAATGAGGTACAAAAGACTTAAGACACAAACCTGCTTGGCACTTTAACCCAGATAACCCTAAAAGTTACTCAGGCGAAATCTTTTGATTTTTTTTGGAAATGTCTGTTTAAAACCGCTATAGAAAGAGACTCTGATACTTTTTTAAAAAAAAAAAATTGTTTTTATTTTTTTAGAGGTGTACTATATATAGTACATTAGGAATATAAGGGATAAAAACATATTTTTATTTATTGGAATGGAAGTTTACAAAACACTTTGAATGTACTCCAATATTGCATTTTACACATCTTGTGTGGTTTTTTGATGGCAATATCCACATCGGGTTTGTTTTTCCTGTGGCTCTACAAGATGATCCATACGGTCATAGCGAATCTCTGCTTATTTAGGGCAACTTGATTGGCCTTTTGGTAGGTTGATTGCTTTCGATAGGAAGTCAGCAGCATGGTAGCCACTGCAAGCCTAAAGCTCAGTTGGTCAAAGCTTCCGCTCCGTTCGAGATGTATGATCCAAGCGTTTTGGAGCGTCATATCAATGCAGTGGGCTAGTAAAGGCAAGTACCATTTGCCCCTCATTGAAGTTCTATACAAGCTTATATTTTGGTCAGAACGTTCCACTCCTCCCATGTTAGAGTTATAAGTGTAAATCAAATGCGGTTGTTCTACATATATAACGGTATATTATGGTCCGACTCATCCGATGAGCTTTCAGGCCCGGCTGCACTAAAATTTTATTCCTGCTGGCGCTTGCAGATGGGCAGATGGAAAATTATTTACGCCAAAAGCTTCCTCAGGACCAGAATCTTCGTCATGAAGCCAGAGACCACTGCAAACAAATTCTTCCTAATGTACTATATGTAGTACACTAATATTTGCTCATTTTTACTACTAATTAATTTTCAATGTATTTAACTATAATTTTACAAATTTAAAAACTCGTTTATTTCTCTATAATTTTTTAATAAAAAAAATATATTTGTTAAATTTTATCATATAAATTGTAACTCACTTTTGAAATCGTATGTTATACTTTTGCATTTTTCAAAATCAGTAATTTTCTGAATAAGACAACGAGCACTTCTCTCACTGAGGGACTGTAAACACTTACTAACGGTGTTGCGCAATTTCGACTGCATGCAAAAATACATCCCCGTTATTTCCTGGCCATCGGGCGCGTGCGTGAATCGACATGAAATTGGTGTACTACATATAGTACATCAGGGTTTTCTGGGTTAAAACACGCTTGCCACTTTGGTCCATTTGGACCAAAAATGGTCATTTCCAACCCCATTTGGTCAGCTGGTCCCTTTTTTTCAATTTTGGTCCTTTCTAAGCTGTAATCAAGATTTCACCTAGCAGATGGATTACAAAAGTTTTGGATCTTGAAGCAAACCAATTTTCGTAAATTTTTGATGATACAAGCGGCCAATCAGAAAATCGTATTTTGGTGGCTAGATATTTCGATCAGTTATCAAACACTTTCCGTGATAGATTTTTGTCACTGTTTGAGCTAAAAAAAAAAGTTGTTGCAAACGCATGTGCATCTGAAAGAAATTTGACGGTGTTGTCCACTGATGAAGACATTCTTGAATTGAAAACTAAATCAAAGCATGATACTAATTTGTTTTATATTATGTGCATTTACCACTGTTATAGGTTCAAGTTATGCGTGCAAGCATATCGCTAGGTAATGAGACTTTGTGAAACAATATATCGACATGACAAACAAAATGTGACGCCCAAAAAATTTTTACAAAGAAATCCTGTATAATAATTTTGAGAATGTTGCCTTTCGTTTAGAATATCGATTTTTCTCACACAGCACAAATAAAATTGATGAGTTTTAGTAATTCCAAGGCTATTGTGGAAATTGTTCTTCTTCACCCTGCGCTGCGGCTATATTTTCTATTTTTGTGTCTGAAAGTTAATGGCGTTTCAACCAGTTACAGAATTAAATGTTTCTATATATTTTCGGCCTGCACTAAAGAGCTCAACCACAAAAAGTTAGTATGCAGATATTATTCCATCTATATGAAACACCTTATGAGTAATTTTGGGTACAATGATTATATCAAAATATGGATATTTAAAAAATGTGATTGTACATAATTTAGAATATTAAGTATCTTAACCCAAGGAATATTTTTGTTGGAAGTAAAGCAGATATATTTTCGGAAAGCCATAACTTTACAAATGCTCAACGTAGATCTGATATAAACGCTTTGTGCCAAATTATTACCGTTGGAGAGCAGAATCCCAGAAACTTTAATAATTGCATTGTTAATAATAACCAATTTCTAGTACCTAGTCAAATGGAATTTTGACCTTTACAATACAGTTCAAACTTTTAAGACTTTCCAATGGTAAATCTGAGGACTGTAGCTAGATTCAATAAATGTGGAGTTTTGAAATATACATTTTTCTCTACCACAAATTATATGAAAAAAGTGTACATTTCATCTTGCTGAATCTAGGCAATAGATGCTGAAATTTAAGCGTGAGGGAAGAGTAAAGAATTAAATTTAAAAAAAACTTGGAGCACCCAGCTATTGGAAACAATTTTTCTAAACTGATTTTATAATAAAACTAGCAGACTCGGCAGACGTTGTTCTGCCTAAATTTGGCCTATCTGCATACATTTTAATAAGCTTTTTCCGTCTAACTCTGCCCTCCCCCCACCCCTCTTCACTTTTTCCTGATCCTTTTATTTAATCCTCCTTCCGTCTTTTTCGCTTCATCTATCTCCATATTCGTCTCATTCTATTTCTTCTCAGTCTCCTTCTCTCTCTTCTCTTCTCTCAAGTTCTTCTCATTCTTCTTCCTCCCTTATTGCCTGTCCCAGAAGGTGGTATGTATTTTATTCCAGTCCCAGTCCCACTCCGAGTCTCAGTCCCAGCCCTAGTCCTAATCCCAGTCCCAGTCCGTCTCTGGTCTACTTCCCCATTCCCCTACCCCCTCCCCCTTCTCTCGCCAGGCCTGGTGATGTGCTAGACTTGATAGCATTCGCTATAATATTTTTTATTGATAATCACGTTGTTTAATTAAACACCAACCAATTACACGGAAGTATATCCACACCACCTGATAATATGAGTGCCGGTGCGTATGCGTAACATTTTATTATTATATAAAAAAATTGGCAATAAAATAATATTGCGAATATGAACTGAGATATAGCCTATCCTATATTTCAAGTTAGAACAAACTACACACGCGCTGCAAAACAAATAAAAAATCGGTTCAGTAATTTAGGAGTCCATCGCGGACAAACAATGTGACACGTGATTTTTATATATATAGATTGATAAAATCAAGCTCTGGAGAAATTTAGTTTAAAAGAAGATTTTTGTTATATTAATTTGTTGTCTTCAAAACCAAATTTATTATTTTTGTTAAATGTATATTTTACAAGTTATATTATATTAAATTGAATTATTATTTATAGAAAGCGAGTAAATTAGTAGAAAAAAAACAAAGTTCATAGACCGTATAGCCAACTATTTCAAAACCCATGATGGTTTATCATCAGCGATCCACACATTGAAGGCTTGACGTTTAGCGCATCAAGCCATCAATGCACTTTGCAAGTATCTACTTATAACTCGTTTTTTACTGTTTGTTGTTTTTATTCTTTTAGCACCGTCAATTGTGTGCGTCAATCAGGTGCTATTATCTCATTAGACGAGGATTTTTGTTGCAGCCCATATGCTACTTCTTTAAGCTCTTGTTTTTGTTAGAATTCCAGGGTGCTTTTTCCGCAGACCCATTAGCTTAACATCATTTCCGCTCAAAACTTTTGAAAGGCTGCTAGATGTGTACACAAAGTCCAACGTGGATGAAAAGCTGCTCTCCACAACACAACATGCGTACACCAAAGGCAAGTCGGTAGATATCGCTTTGCATAGGGTGGTAATAAGCATAGAGAAAGTCCTGGAATATAAGGAATATGCTCTAGGAGTCTTCTTGGACATTTCCGGGGCTTTCAATAATGTTTCTAAATGGGCGATTATGGATGGTCCTAATTACATTAAAGTACATCCAGCCTTAACGAGATGGATCAGCTGCATGTTAAATCGGAAGAAGATTACATCACTATGGGGATTGTACAAGGCCACCAAATCAGTGGACAGGGGAACGCCGCAGGGAGAGGTGCTATCATATCTGCTGTAGACGCTGGTCGTCAATCAACTGCTCAGGCGATTCGATAAGGTACCCATAAAACTTAAGGCTTACGCAGATAACGTTGCAATTGTCATAAGTGGAAAGTGCCTTCCAACGATTAGCTCTTTGATGGAACGGGCGCTTCGGGATATTCATACCTGGGCATAAAATGTCGGGTTGAAAGGCAACGTAGATAAGACGCACATGGTCTTGTTTACAAAGAGGCACAAGGTCCCGAATTGGATCAGGCCTAAGTTAGGAGGGGTGACCCTACAGGGGAAACCTTGCACAAAATATCTAGGAATCATCTTAGACAGTAAGCTGTCATGGAAGCTCAACGTGGATGAGAAGGTGAAGAAGGCTTCAACGGCACTTTTTGCATGTAAAAGAATGCTGGGGTGAACGTGGGGCTTATCGTTCTATCTTTCTCTTTGGATTTTTACAGCGATTGTAAGCCCAATTCTATACTATTGAGTGCTTGTTTGGTGGAAAGCCACACAAAAAACAACCTACCTCAAAAAATTAGAGGGGTTATGCAGACTATCAATGCTTAGCATTACGGGAGCCTTCCACCTGTAGACCTGGTAGCAAAGAACATAGCTTTAACAACTGCAACCAGGCTCGGTGCCTCGGGGCGGCTTGAGCGCCGATCATACGGCCATAGTAGTATAGCGTCATCAATCACAAGACGAACAGACTACATGATTCCCTATCTGCGCTTCGAGGGCGATCTTGAGGCCACAATAGAGGTGGGCGGTTGGCGCAAGGATACTCAAATGGCGGACGAGGCGATAAATGTGTACACAGATGGTTCCAAAGTAGTAGAAGGAGTAGGTTCTGTGGTATACTGTGCTGATCCGGAAATAAATAGATCTTAGAGGCTGCCGGATTTCTGTAGCGCTTTCCAAGTGGAAATAGTAACCAAAACAGTAGAATCCCTGGAAGAAAATAGCAGAACCTGCAATCGTGTTAACTTTTTTGTTGACAGCGGCAAGCGGCAATTAAGGCAATAATCTCGTAAAGCACAGTATCGAAATGCGCGTTAGAGTGTAAACAGTCTTTGTAAAGAATCGGAACAGGGAGAAGCATACATCTATATTGGGTCCCAGGACATATGGGAATAGATGGGAATGAAAAAGCGGATTAACAAGCTAAAAAGGGTACATCCCTTGAAGCTTGCTCTGTAGACATCCCAATTACACTGGGCGAGATTAAGGAAAGGTGAGAGGTGCACATGTTCGACCAAGCAGGAAAGTGTCGAAAATTATGTGCAGGTCTTACAACCTTAGACTAACAAAGTTGCTTCTATCATTAAAAAGAGAGGACTGTATTCTCATTACGGGTAATCTAACTGGACAGTGCCTTCTGGCGTCACATGCCTTTAAATTAGGGTTGGTCAGTGATAGCAGATGTAGGAAGTGCGGGCTGGAAGAGGAAACGATCGAGCACGTTCCGTGCTCGTGCCCTGCGCTTGCCAGGCTAAGACTCCAGCTATTAGGAGTGATACAGCTGTCAGATCTAGAAGCAGCATGTGGCTTAAGTCCTAGGAGGCTTCTAGTATTTGTCAAGAGGACGGAGTTATTTTATAACATAGGTCCTGGTTTTTGATAGGGGTTTTCACGACCAAACGTTAAAACAAACTTCTGGTACCACTTCGGACTTATTCAGTCTATGTGAGATCCTCATTGACCGGCCTGTTCAACATAACCTAACCTAACTTAATACAAACAATCACCTCTTAACAAGTGTTAAACATTTAACTACATACAAATTGTTCAAGCAGACGAAGCTACTTCGGACCAAATGTGAAGTACGAAATATGAAAATTTTGAATGTAGTGTAAAGTTGTTAAAACATGAAGCACAAATATGGCAATTAGCAAACAAAAGCACAATAACAGAGTTGATTAAAAAATAATAATTTGAATAAAATTTACAAAAACGTGGTAACCACATACAAACCCTTAAATACACACACATATATTTACATATGCTAAGATAATATAAAAATAGTAAAAGGAAATTCAATATTTCATTGTTACGCAGCTTCCTCCTGGTGTAGTCATTGAAATGCTCTTCACACAATTGCCGTACAAAAATAAAATAGTTGCACTTGTATAACAACTTCATAGCCCATGTTTCATGCATATTAAGTTTGTTCACAACAAGTGAACAATTGAAAGGTGTTGACAATGCAATTACCCGAAAAATTTCAATTGTTGTTTGCAACCGGTAATTTGAACTTGCAACAAGTGGCCACTATTGAAGCAATATTCAATTGTTTTAAAAGTTTTGTTTCCTTTGATTTTCTGGATTTTTACAATAAGGTGGGGTCTTGACTGAATTTGTGTGGGTGGTTGCTGCAATGCGATTTTGGAGGTCGCAGCGAAATATATTGTGACGAATATTAGCATCACTAAGTGATACTAGCATCACTAAGGTGATACTAAGTAGCCACTCGTATGTACGTAAACAAATCAATCGTCATTCACACACATATATACAAGGCAGCGGAGAGATACTCTCAAACGCATGTCATCATCAGCCGAAGTAGTACTCACTTATACACACGCATATGGCTACAAACTATAAATATACATGTATATGGCTGGTAACCAAGCATAAATTTAACAAAATTACTAGACCTTAGGAGAAATGGGTGAACGAGGAGACCGAGAGTATAAAAGCAGCGCAAGCTGAGGCAGTTTGATTTAAACACGCAATTAATTGTGAAGTGAGAGTAATTCTGAAGTACCTCAAAGTAGTCTAGTAAAGACCATTTTGCATTATTGAATATTGGAGTTATTTATTCAACAGTTTAGCGATTCGGACGTTAGCAGAAGGTTTGGAATAAGCGGAATTTCCCAAAATCCGTTACAATATTTTAGGTCGAGGGTGTGGTTTCTTTTACTTAAAAAAGGTTGACTATTTTCGCCGTTCAAAAACTTGTTGCCTTATCTAAGCTATATGTTACCTGCAAAAAAATTTGTCAAAATGGTTCTCTAAAAAATGTGAATCTGAACCTGAAATAAAGTTAAATTTAAATAAATGTCTACCTAATGTTAAAAATAAATTCAAAACTAGCCCTTAATCTAGTCCAAATCTAAATTTAAATTTAACTCTAGACCTTAATATAGATCTAAATCTGATTCCAGATCCAAAACTAAATCTTAATCTAAATCTTAATTTAAGTATAAATCTAAATCTAAAACTAAACAAATTCAAGTCTGAACCGTACCTTTAACCAAAACTTAAATCTAAGTGCATTTCTTAATCTCAATCTTAATTGAATTATAAATTTTAATCCAGATCAAAATGGAAATCTCAATCTAATTCCTAATAGAAATCTATATTTAAATAAAGATTCAAATCCATCTAAATTTAAATCAAAGGCAAAATCTAAATATATTCCTAAATCTTAATCTAATGCAAGATCTTAGCACAAATCAAAACTGAATCTATCTAAATTTAAATCAAAACCAAAATCAAAATTTTTAATTATCTTAATTTAATCTTAATTATAATCTTAGTCTTAATCTTAACTTAAAATTTTTCTTATAATAATTTTAGTCCTAGACTTAATCTCAATCATAATCTATATCTGAATCAAAACTTTAATTTCAATCTTTATAGATATAAGAGAAAAATTATAAAACCTATAAAAGGCGATGGTTACTAGGTAATTTTTCTGATTTTCACTCACAAAAAGGCAATACTAAAGAACAGTTTACAAAGCGTGCAGTGGGTCTAAGTGGATAGGGGTATGTTGTTGTTGTTGCTGTAGCGATAAGGGCACTCCAAGAATGTTTTGTGGAATGTTATCGATGTTGATGGTCCTTAGCCGGATGCAGATCCGGTACGTTCCAGTAAAAAGCACCATTAAGGTACTAGCACGACCATCTCGTCATCGGCCTTAACACCAGTATTAGTATGAATGTTGGAGATTTCAAGTTCAATACTCAGCTTCCGAAAAGCTAGCTGATGAAGAAGTTAAAATCAGAAATATTTCCTACTAGCAACTATCGCCGTTTGTGAGTTTTGAAATTTTTCACTAGTATCAACCACAAAAACTAATTTTACAAAGCAATATGAGCCTGTCTCGCTAATAAAATACACAAAATTCAATCTTTATCTTAGTCTTATCTTTATCCTTGTCACTATCCTCATCCTTATTCCTATACCTATCCTTTTCCTTAGGTCCCGTCCGGCCGATTTGTAGGGAAAATCAAGAGGAGCACGACGCAAATTGGAAGAGAAGCTCGGCCTTAGATCTCTTCGGAGGTTATCGCGCCTTACATTTATTTATTATTTTTTATCCTTTTCCTTATTCTTATCCTTATCCTTATCCTTATCCTTATCTTCATCCTCCATATCATTCTCCGTACCCACCACTTTCAAGCATGCGATATGCTACAGTTAAGTATCTCCAACTCTTATTTTCTAGAAAAAATTTCACCTGAGATTAGGATATCCGTAAGGGTAACATTATTTCCTGAAATATAAATATTTGTTATCATGCTGTCCTATTACTTTCACTTTCGTTTTTTTTTTTAATTGGCTGCATCCATCAGCTGTTAAACAATATGCCAACACCACCTCTAATCTACTCAACAATTAACACCCGCCATAGCTACCACTTACGCCACCAACGCAGTCAGTTGAAATCTTTTCTTGACAACAGAGCGCCGCTTGTTGTAACATTTCGTTAACATTTAACATGGTAGCTCGTTAGTGACCTATGTTTAGGCAAATCGTATATTTGGCATTTTTATCATAATGCCGCCAAGTTAGCAGTCGAACAGGCCAACTGTATGTCAGATGTGTGAATATAAAAAGGAGACGCCATGATTGAAAGTCGTAAGTCTATTTGTGGTAATATTTATTTCAACCTTCAGTTTAGTGGAGCTGGCGTGAAGAAACTGGAATTAAGACAGAACTTAGATAGCGGTGCATTCACCTAAAGACATAAATACATCAATGTTTTAGTTAGCTATGTTTTTAGTTAGCTATTTTATGTAGAGACATTTACGGCTCATATGTGCGCAAGCATGCACTTACAGTAGGTGATCATATATGCAAGCACAGGCGAATCAAAAGGCGTACTGATGCCTAAACGTAATTTATGTGACGTTTCTTCTGACACTTCTGCATCAAAGGTGCATTGCTCGAAAATAAGCACATGTGTTTTACTATTTTGTTTTATTGCTTGTGTAATTATTGTATAGTAAAATTGCACTTGAACTGCAGCATACCCAACGGTGTCTGGTTTGGCTTTAAAATAAAAGTGAAAACGCTCTTAAAGCCCTTTTCGCTTTTTCCCTTATTTTTGTATATAGAAAAATTGTTGGCGGCATGCAAATCTTCTTGAATAGTGAAGATTATTACTGCATTAGTCATAGTTTTATATTTTAGTTTAAATAGCAGGAAACCAAGACTCAACAAAGGTAGCTTTAACGAAAGATTAAATTATTATTTGAACATGAAAAGCCGCAGATTGGTAGGTATGAAAAAATATACATTTTTTTTATATATCCAAATGTTTTTTAAATACTTTGTGTTTATGTTGCATATATACACAGGTATAAATTTTCAGAATTAGTCGGAAAATAATCGGGATGTAATTCGAAAAACAACCCGAAATTCTACGATACATTTTATGAACCGTTAAAAAATATATCACAAAAACGACCTCGAAATGTTCCAGAGAAAGCAGAAAATGAATCGAACTTACTCCAGAATGGTCGCGAAATTAATGGAAACCGATCCGGAAAAGACTCAAAAATAATCCTGGCATGATTTTAAAGTGGATTTAAAACCATTCCGGAACGATCCCGATGCTATCCCGAAACTATCCGGAAGCAGCCCTTATAGTCGGGGCACAATTCCAAAATGAGTCTGTAAACAATTCCAAAGTTATTTTGTAGTAGAGCCGAAATACTTAATCCCAAAGTAGTGCCGAAATGATTACGAAACTATATCGAAAACAACCAAGAAACTATCTCGGAGAATTTCGAAGTTATCCTGAAATAAAGCCGAAATTATCCATAAACCGCCCGGAAGTTATCTCGGAAATATACGAAATTAACCTGAAATACACCCGGAATGTTGTGAAATATTGAAAAATAAACCCAAAATTATCTGAATGTAGTTCTAAAATTATCCCTCGAAAGAAGTCTCGAAATAGTATCGAAACTTTCACGAAATCAACCATTAACAAAGTATAGGGATAGCCACGGATTATTCCAAGACTAATTCCAAATGATTTTAAAAATGGTTCCAAAAAATAGTCCTTAAAGGGTGCCAAAATGATCTCGAAATTGTTTACAAAAAACATTTGAGCGCAGTTCTGAAATATCCGCAATATAATCCAAATTTACTAAGTTATAAAGCTGCAAGGCAAAAGTGGGGAAAAGAGCGGCGATCTGCCAACAATAGATAAGCCTAAGAGAGGCAACATCTAGAATTAAGTTTCTAAGCTTTACAATAAAGTTCACGAGAGACAAAGCGAGTAAACCGCATATATCCTTCCTTTCCGTGGTATGGTAAAATAGAGCGAGTGAGTTGTTACTCATTTCCAAAGGCAAGATATTAACACACGTCTGCACAGGGCTCGACCCGCTTTTTCGTAAAGCATCTGCATTTATTTTCCTTGATAGCAGTACCGAGAGTACTTTTCGATCTCTTTTATGTTTTAAATTTTTTCAGAGTCTCATATTGGGTGGCATGCTCTTTCACGTTTGTTGTTGCTTTAGCTGACTCTTCACTCCTAATTTTGCAACAACATGTGCGTCAGTGTACATCCAATGCAGTAAGATGCATGACAGCATCATCATTACAACAACAATGATAATTAAAACTATTAACATCAAAAATAATTAAGCGTTTGGTGAGCTTTAATTGATTTCTTAGCGTAAATGTCGGGCATTGCACTTGGATGGAAAATTTGCAGCATAAAGAGTTTTACACTCACACGCATCATATGTATCTATGTAACTTTTATTAGTTACATACATACATTTATACATCCGCATACGTATTATGTTCGCTAATGTTTTTTAATTTGTGATGTTACTCTTTCTTTTATTTTTGATTTAAATAGCAATTTGCTTCCTTTAATCATCTTTCATCGCCATTTTCGTCATGATCAAAAGCCAAATTTTCAAGTGTCACTGGAAGCTGGTCGCTAGTTGCCCAGCTGTCGGCATGCAACAAGGTAAGCAATTGCTTAAATGTAAAAATACTTGCACTTGTAATCCTATAGCACTTGGAGGCACATATTTTTTATACCCGATTGCGTTCATAAAAAAATGTAACTTTGTAATTCTTCTCTAATATCAATAACAAAAACAATTGTATAAAGCAATACGAGCATGTCTCGGTAATTAAAAACAGATGACAAATTTCATAATTAAAAATAAAAAAAATTAAAAAAGAACGAAAACAAAAACTAGAAAAAAATTAAAAAAAAAACTCAAAAGGAACATAAAAATAAATAAATAAATATAAAAAAATTATAATTAATAAAGTGAAATAAATAAAAAAATGTTTAAATATAAGTAAATTAATTGACTAACAAAAAATAAAAAACACAAACAAAAAAACAATTATAAAAAAATCTATTAAAAATAAAGGGAAAAACATTCAAAATATAAATGTAAGTTTTTTTATTTACTTATTTATTATCTATAAATCTTATATAATAAAGTCGCTAAATGTCACATCACTTCACACAGAATGCTCCGATTTTAAAACGGTTTTTTGCATTTGAAAGCTTAGCTACGTGAGATGGATATTTTCAATATATCTTGATGGTATATATTATAGGGGCGTGGAAAATTGCCAAACTGTACTAAAAAACAATAAAATTTTTGTTTACACAGCTATAACTCATACACGGATGGATGGATTTAAAAAAGTCTACTGTGCAGTAAAACTTTGAAGAAAAGGAAAGGAAAGGACAGGAAAAGCAAGGAAAAGGAAAAAATAGAGGAAATTACAGGGGAGGAAAGGAAGGGAGAAGACAGGAGCGGACAGCGAACGAAAAGATAGGAAAAGAAAGAAAAGGAAAGGAAATGAAAGAAAAGGAAAGGATAGGATAAAAGAGGGAAAGAAAGGACGAGAAAGAAAAGGAAGGGAAAGAGAAATCAAAGTAAAGGAAAGGAGAGGAAATGAAACAAAGCTTTCCATAATAAGCAAATAAAAGGAGGGGAAATTACAGGGGAGGAAAGGAAGGCAGAAGACAGGACCGGAGAACGAACGAAAGGCAGGAAATGGAAGAAAAGGAAAGGAAACGAAAGGAAACGAAAGAAAAGGAAAGGATATGAGAAAAGAGGACAAGAAGAGAGAAGAAAGGAAAGGATAGGATAGAAAATGAAAAGAAAGGAAGGAAGTAAAAGAAGAAAAGGGAAGAAGGAAAGGAAAGGAAAGGAAAGGAAAGGAAAGGATAGGAAAGGAAAGGAAATGAATTATCTTTATTTTTAAATTGAACCATTAATTCAAAAAGCAAGAAAAAATTACCATTTTTAAACATTGCAACTTTTGTGTGAAACTAGTAATTATATAAAACTATATTTTAATATAACTGAAAAAGTAAAAAATATATAATTCAAAATATATAAACAAATTTTCAAAATAATTCAAAACATATAAACAAGTTTTAATTAAAATAAAAAAAC
Source organism: Eurosta solidaginis (assembly GCF_040869045.1). Classification (NCBI taxonomy): domain Eukaryota; kingdom Metazoa; phylum Arthropoda; class Insecta; order Diptera; family Tephritidae; genus Eurosta; species Eurosta solidaginis. The sequence goes on from NC_090323.1 coordinate 171,061,569, forward strand.
AACAAAAAAATTATACAAAATTATAAAAATAACTGAAAAAAACAAACAAATGAAAATAGATAAAAAAATTTGATACGGAAAATTTAAAAAAATCAACAAAAAAAATTAAAAATATATAAGATAAGTAAATAAAATAAAATTAAAGAAAAAAACTTTTTTAAAAATAAGCTTTTATTATTGGTTAATAAAATTAACTAAAAGGGAAACAATAAATTGACTCTAAAGAAATATAACACTTTATAAGTTCATTGTAAACTTTAACGATAATTAGGCTTTTGCGTCTGCGACAAACAAATTCTATATTGTACATAATTAAATATTTTTAACATTAAAACTTTACGCCTAAATTATTAAATCTTACAGTTTATATCACAGTCCAAATTGTTCTAATAAAAAACGTGTTAAATTTTGATGGTATAATTAAGAACATTTAGGATCTCCTTTTCTTGCTATCGCAATGTAACTCGCTTTTATTATAACAATTAGGACTGTGATATAAACTGTAAGATTTAATAATTTAGGTGTAAAGTTTTATTGTTAAAAATATTTAATTATGTACAATATAGAATTTGTTTGTCGCAGACGCAAAAGCCTAATTATCGTTAAAGGTTACAATGAACTTATAAAGTGTTATATTTCTTTAGAGTCAATTTATTGTTTACTTTTTAGTTAGTTTTATTAACCAATAATAAAAGCTTATTTTTAAAAAAGTTTTTTTTCTTTAATTTTATTTATTAATTTTTTTTATTTACTTGTCTTATATATTTATAATTTTTTTTGTTGATTTTTTTAAATTTTACAAATCAAATTTTTTTAATTATTTTCATTTGTTTGTTTTTCCAGTTATTTTTATAATTTTGTATAATTTTTTGGTTGTTTTTTTATTTTAATTAAAATTTGTTAATAAGTTAATTTTATTAACCAATAATAAAAGCTTATTTTTAAAAAAGTTTTTTTTCTTTAATTTTATTTTTTACTTTTTAGTTAATTTTATTAACCAATAATAAAAGCTTAATTTTAAAAAAGTTTTCTTTTCTTTAATTTTATTGTTCATTTTGTTCCCACGAGTGTAGGACAAAAACGGTCCATCCCCCCAGAAGTCCATTGTAAAGGGATAAGGGTTTCAGTACAACAGGGTTCGCCCTGGTACCCTGAGGCGGAACGTTAGCGATATGAACATAATAGGGGGACTCATGTAACCGTATAAATGCCTTATGAAGTGTGTAAACGTATAAATTTATCTAGTGCGTAAACGAGCTGTCAAATTTTGTATGAAAAATCATTTACACAATTTGTATAAATTTACGCGCACATTTCATTGTGTAAACGCGGTAAACTCAAAGGAATACAACCTTGCAGACATTACAGCAGGAATTTTCATCAGAAATCTCCAATATCAGCAAGTAAAGGCGTTTTAGTTTTGATTTTTCACTTGATTTTGGCATTTTTTAATTTGTACAACAATCAAAAAAATTTTGTTTGGCAATAATACAGCTGTTAAACAATCAAGTTTATCAAGAGTATTACTAGGTGCGTTCATATAACAGCGTGTGTAAATGGATATAATTTTACACCTTATAAGTTTATATGCTTTCATGAGTCCCCCTAATAAATCAGAAAAAATCCACATTCATAACCAACAAATGTTCTCTGTGGCAGAGATTAGCATAAGGTAACTTTTTTGATACTCTAATATATCCGCAGCAATTTGAGTATGAGTACATATAAAACAACCAAGCTCAGCTAGCCTGATCTATTCGTTTACACACAAAAATTATTGTGTAAGTATAAGCTATGATGCATATGGATGCAAGCTACAACGGTCTCTCACGAACTATTCTCGTGTTTGGTTTGTTTTCGTATGAAATTTTAATTGAAATACGAAGCAAAAGTTTGCTTCGAAGGGTGAATTTCAAAGCGCAACTGCTAGCTCAGCTAATCAGTTATCAGCTGAGTGAAAGAAATTTTGCTTTTGAAACGATACGTTGAGCCAACTGTCAACAACCCATCGATAAAAACGTTGAGTGAATGGAGCGGAAAATTTTTATGCTCACTAATTTGCCGTAAAGTTGCAACTGTGCGTTCCAAGAAGTTATCACTAATCAACTTCGCCAGCAGTGTTGCTTTTGGAATGCGCCCTATGCTTTGTTAAACTCATTCAAATGAATTGTATACATGTTCACGTGTTCTTGCAACAACAAAACGTTAAATACATACTTACATACATATGAATATACAGATTTTCGAGAAAACATATCGTATGTGTTCGTCAAAAGTAGCTTCACTTCGGATATCAGCATCTTCGGTTGTCAGATTTTTCCCGTTCAACGCTAACGCGGTGTCAGGATGAAAAAAGACTCTCAACCAAATTACCGATACGAATCGCTACGTTTGAATAACCCTGACTGAGTATGAGTACACGATTTTTTATATCATGATCCGAATATATAGGGGCATATTCATAATCGAAATAAAATGTGACTAACTTAGTTGAAGCATTTTTGACAGAAAGCACATACAAAATTGTGTGAAAAAGTGTTAACTAACTTAAAATCATATTTTATTGTGACTTTGCCTATGTCGTGTTCAGTTTACAACTACTTATTGCAGATCTCTGCTCTGTGGGTTAAATCTGTTTTAAAATAATAGCCGTGTTTTTTTTACACGAAAACGTCTATACGCTTATACTTTATATGGACTGCTAAGCGCCAAACTTTAAATACACCTCTGAAGTTGCTGCGCATAAAATGTGTACTACTAAATTTCAATACGCCTTATACTCAGATGTAACTGAAATATGTGTTTTTGTTTCACCCTTTACACTAATTCTATGTATTCTATGTGTATCCAGAATTCATCGCAACTGATTTAGCTATATGTTATACACAGGCATACAACAGAGGGTCGTGTCTCCGTTTTCCGGTACACCCTGTAGCTGTAGCTAGTTGTTTAACCACTGCCGCTAGATGGGTCTCCTAAGCATTATCTAAGCGAGGATAGGCGTTTTTTTCCAGCTCAAACGTAAATATATACGCGTGTATAAAAAAACGGCTAATATTCCAACTTTCGCTTAGCTAAAATTCCAACGCCAAAAATCTGTAAAACAAAATCAAGTGCGCAGAAGAGTATGCAACACTTACCGATAACAGCCTAACCGCGTTGGTTGTATCACAAAATTTTTACACTTTGAAAAAAACGGCTGTTGTTCGCAAGGTTGCATTCCTTTGAGTCTTCGTTTTCACCATCTGGATTAACAAAGTCATGAGCCTGGACATTCGCGCAATTTCTGGTGATGTAAATTGCATGGCGCCAGCGCCAATGCGGTGCCAGCTCAATGGTAGCTCATTGACGAAATGACTCCAATCGAATTTTTGACGCTACTTAGTAGTGTGTGCGTAGTACATTTCACTTGCGCTATTGAGTGGTAGGTAATTTTTCCAAAAGCAAAATAAATTACAGAAAAGATAACAGAGTTAAACAGCCTTAAAAATTCAGCTATATTGGTTATACACAGAAATACAACAGGGGGTTGTGTCTCCGCTTTTCGCAAGCGTGAGATTCACCACGTGTGACACGCGTGATTCACCACGTCTAAGTCTCAAAATCCACGGTTAGGTACCGGCGGGTTTTTATGGGACTTAGGCTGTTATGCCAAAGTAAACACAAATCTTTACCGATAAATGTGTTATCGATTAATTTATCGAATTCTGGCAAAGTAATATTGCATTGTCGTCGAAGTTATACATGTGTGCAAAATTTCAGCTCAATCGGACACCGGGAAGTGTATCAAATTTAACTTGCAAGAATCCATTACATACAACAAAAGTGGAACTAAATAAAAGCTTATAAAATAAAAAAGTATTGAAGGGAACTATAGAAAACAAGAGAGCGTGTCTAAATTCGGGCGCAGTCGAACATTATATACTCTGCGTGAGCTTCAATTGTACAGTTCATTTCAGATAAATTACTTTTATACAAATAAAATTTCCAGCTAGGAGGAAAATATGTGTACTCTATCTTGTTACGATGCAGTAATTTTTCTTCGAGTTATGGCTCCCGAAACATGGAAAATTGATTAATCATAAATTTTTTTTTTTACAATTCCACTTGGGAAAAGAAATACAGTAGAATCGCGAAAATTTAACCCTCGGGAAAGTTAAACACTCTGCTAAGTTGACAGAGCTTGAGCGTCCACGTAGCACTCTAAAAAGTTAACTATTTAACTTTTCTGAGCTCATCAATATTTTTTCCAATCCAACCGTTTGTTTGGCACCAAAAAACTATTGTGGGTATTCCCCTATTTCCGCGTATTCCCCGAATTTCTGTGTCAAAAATTATTGCCGGTGTCGCGAGGCGCAAAAGTAGTTAGCAATGAGCATTTAAACTTTTGAGTTGTGTTAAAAATGGGGAAAAAACAGGAAAAATCATCGCGATTTAGATTAAATTAGCATAAACAAATAAATTCAAATTCTATGTTATACCCCAAAAACTATGTTTAATACTGTATTTTTTCAAATTTGAGAACCGCTTGGAAAAGTTAATATTTCGGAAAGTTAAATACCCTTGGGACATTTTGGTTAACTTTTTCGCGATTCTACTGTATAATTGATATAAAACTCTTTTTTGCAAAGATATGGCCATTTCTTATAGTAAAGGCAACGTCTCTGCCGAATTTTGTCAGTCAGATGGACCGACGGATGGACATGGCTTAATCAAATTGTTTTCGATACTGATGATTTTTATATATGGTAGTCTATCTCGATTCCTTTGTACCTGTACAACCAACCGTTATATTGCCAAAGTAGATATATCCTGGAAGATTTAAGAAACTGTTGCTCCACTGCTAATGGACTGAACATGCATATTCAAATTTTTCCATTATTTTTCCACTTTTAAATATCTGGCAGCGAACTGCCGATTGTAACGTGTACATGCCTGAGTTAACTCGCTCTGCCGACGCGGAACAGTCGTAGTTTACTTTTTGCAACAACACTTGTGGGCAAAGAAAAAAATGTATATGATGTGCAGAAAGAGGGTGTTCTGGGGAAACATTTATCTAAAGTATGTGTAAGAAGTAATATACTTCTCATAAATGTTTTTTTCGCTTAAATTTCGACCAATAACAGTTATTTTCAATCGCTGATAAAATAAAATTCAAATGCACAGATAAGTATGTACATATATCATTGTCAGTTTATCTCCACTTCATCCATTTGTTTGTTTTTATATCTTAATTGTATTGTTATAGCATGCGCGTAATTAGTGAAAATGTCAATTTCAATGTCAATGCAGTGGTTTTGCCCATATTAAGCTCAAACAAAACAATAACAAATATGTTTGACTGTATGTGTGTGCCAATAATTGGTAGACGGTAAGTCTGTGGCTACGTTGTCACTGTTGTTGGTAGAAAGTAAAACGGTAATTTGTACTTCATGCGCTGATTTCAAATATTTTGATTTGACTTTTTTTTTGATTGCTCTCCTAACAACATCAGTGAAAGCCCCTTCACTCTATAATGAGCGGCAGTAAAAAAAAATTAGTTAAATAAATATTAAATAAAATAATTTAAAAAAATGTTTAAGTTAAACGGTTTTATTGAAAACAATACTTACATGAAGTAATAATAATACTAATAGCTAGAAAATAATTAGGTAGGTCCTAGGTACTAGTCATCACACTCCTCGTCAATCTACGGCGTTGATCATACAATTAAATAACAGCGTTGGACGAGTCAAATTTCTATTAATAGTCATATATAAGACCAACTGAACCTTAATAAGGTTATGCTACGACTCACACTTTTAGAAATTTCACGTGCCCAACGCTTTTATTTAATTGTCTTATCAACGCCCTATATTGGTGAGGAGTGTGATGACTAGTACCCAGAAGCTTTCTAATTATTTTCTAGCTTTTAGCATTATTATTACTTCATGTAAGCATTGTTTCAATAAAACCGTTTAACTTAAAAATTTTTTTTTATTATTTCATTTTCAAGTTTCTAGTCTTTATTTAATTGGCTATTATTTCTCATTCTATTTAGCTCATTTAGTGACTCATTATTACAAGGACTCTTTCCTGACAATTTGTTACAATCTGAGTCCTGAATACATAATACTTCCAAAAACTTTACTCGACTCTACGCCACGTATGCTTGTCCCTCCTCCAACTCCAAAATATTTTGATGTATGTACTGTATGTAATATTTGTTCCAAATATGAGCCAAATCGGACATCATAGGTCGCTTTCTATTCATGTATGTGATATGTTTTCCAAATATGGACCAAATTGGACCACAAATACAATTCTTGTGAATATCTCGATCCTTGCGCCACCTAGCCGCGATTTTTTTTCTTATTATTCCGTTGTCATCGGGTTCTGAACAATATAACCAAGTTTCAAGCCTGTAGCTTATCGGGAATTTACCTAAATTTCGATTTCAAAATTCGTGCCAGTCAACTCAACCTAAATAAAACCGTTTAAAAATATTATATATGAAAGTCAATTATTAAAGTGGTGAAATGCTTTCCCAGCCATCATTTTTTGAAAATTTTGATCAAAAAATATTCAAATATCATACCCCAAGATGATTAAAAACGTTCAGATTTAAAAGCATTTTCTGTTCGAAAATAACTGCATCGTCGGGAGAAAAATGTACAATAAATGTGGTTATTCTTGAATAACCATTTATGATTCATATTTCGAAACGCTTTTTATTCATAATTGATATCATTGTAAAATTGAGCTACAATTGTTTTATAGTATTATTTGACTGCTTTTCACAGTCATTTTCTGATCATATTTGTGAACATATTTCAGTCGTTTTGGTTGAGATTTTTGAATCATTTTTGAATGCGATTATGAAGCATTCATTCTTCACATATAATTCAAAATAAGATACTACATAATAATCTTATTTCATCAGGGGAAGAAAGCATGCGGAAGTGAGCTATTTGAACCACAGGTCACTCACAAACAAACTTGATCGATATACACCTGCGAATACAACATCCAACATCAGCTATGATCGTCAATATCTTAAAATACGATACGGTACGGGATGTTGAAGCCGTATCCAGGTATGTCAAGATAGTTTCACTTACCAGGGATTCAAATAGCTCACAACCTTTGTATTGTCCAACTATTATGTGTTCTCGGGGAAGCCGAACGTGGGGAAATGTTTGGGGAGATCTTCGGTCACGAGCAGCATTTACATTATTTCTTGTCTTGAAGAATATGTATAATTGTATAAATAATAAACATTTTATATATTTTTTCTGAGCTTCATGATTGAAAAGATATGTGTATTTAAAAAAAATTAGATTTTCATTGAAAAGTAAAATTTTAACAAGTATAAAATTCATTATTCAGTCAAAAAATATATTCATAAAAGATTCAGAAAGCAAAATTAAAAATGATTATAAATTCTTGATCACATAAAGTAAACACATTTGATTCAAATATAAATCCAAAATGTGATTGAAAAACCTATTCAGTTTCTGATCATCAAAGGAAGGCATGTTTTATTATTCCTTTTGTTGTTTTTTAAGAAATATAAAAATTTAATCGTCAATGGACTTCAAAAATGATTCCAAAAAGTGATCGAAAAATGATTTTCAGTTTCTGATCATCAAAAGTATTCATATTTGATTATTTCTTTTGTTCAATTGTATGATAACTCATTATTTAGTCAGAAAGAGTAATCAAATTGTATTTATATGTAGGGAAATTCAAAATTGTATCATCTAAGTGCTGAGTGGGTTGTGTTTTATTTTATTTTATTTTTTTTTTTTTCAAATTTCTTTTGGTATATTGCTTTGCTGTAAAAATAGTGCTTCCTCATTTCGCTGGCTCAGATGCGCCAGCATCTGGTCTGAATGCTCGAGTACATGTGTTCAGGAAAAATTGTTCAAAAGTGCGCACTCAATTGCATAAACTAATCAAATTTAATAATATTTTCATTAAAACTGACAATTGCACTTACTACAGTGGTGAGCACAAATTTGAACAAACTAACATTTAAATAAACATGAAAGTTTCCGCATTTGTACGTATTTAATAAGCTGCCACAATATTCATGAATGAACTTCGTCAACTGCCTGTAGTTAGAGGGCAAATATTTGTGTAGTAAATTATTTTTAAATAGGAAGCGTGACATCTCTCAATTCTTAATAACAAATGTATTGGAACGCTAGGAAATTTCACATTACAGCGGCGTGACGTAATGTCCCTAAGCTCAGAATTTCACGGAACATTTAAGTGTCCGTTGTGGGCAGAACCCACTGGGAAACAAAGATTATAATGACCCTTACTCAGAGGTCTGCTTCACGGAGGAATCGAAATTCGATGACGGAAGAACTGCAGCTGGTATCTATGGGCTGAACTTCAAGAAATCGATACCAATGGGATGCTACCTCACCATGTTTCAGGCAGAAATCCATGCAATAGAAGTTTGTGGTAGAGAATGTCAACGGATAGACTCATCTTCGAAGAGAATTTACATTATGTCGGAAAGCCAGACGGCCCTGCGTGACTTGCAATCCTACACAGTTACATCTAAGCTAGTGGATTACTGCATTGAAATCCTTGATGTACTGGGAGCGTAAAACAGGGTTTTTTTAGGATGGGTTCCCCCCGGACATTAGGGGCAGGAAGGCAATGAACATGTAGATTACCTAGCAAAGCAGGGTGCTACAGCAGCGTTCTGTGGTCCAGAGCCCCTTTGTGGACTCACAAAAGCATACGCCAGGAAACCATAAATAACTGGGGAAAAAAAATTCAGACGTCGGAGGATTGACTGCCCAGGCCAATTATGGGCCAAATTGTTTACACTTCCGGCAACGAAAGTGTCAGGCAAACTCATAATTATAAGCAGGGAGGACCTAAGAACTCTCACTGGGTACTATACGGGACACTATGGTCTACGATATAACCTAACTAAATTAAATCAATTCCATCCTCAAATCTGTTTTTGTGTGAGCTGGAAGATGAAACACCGGTTTACATTCTCTGCGAATGTGTCGCTCTGGCAAGGCAGAGACACTCCCGTCTAGGTGGTGTGACTCTTAATCCCAATGTGATATGGGGTAAAAAGCCTGAAGAGGTACTTAGATACATCAAAAGCCTCCACATACAAAATTAGGCTGAAAGGTCATGCACAATAAATCTACACAAAGGTCGTAGTGCTTCCAGGCCTAATATAATAATAATTTGAACGCTTTTTCTATACTCCGAAACCAGCATTTATCTTCCTATTATTTGGGAAATGGAGCAGGAGCCTATCCCTGTATATGAAAACATAGAATATATACCTCGCTACTTCGCTGAAATTTGGTAATATGTGGCTCTTTGGTAAAATTAACTCATTCCATTTTCATAAATGACCGACATAAAGAAATAAATCAATGCAAGGCGCAATAACCTCCGAAGATATTTTAGGCCGAGCGTTTCTTCAAATTTTCGTCGTACTCCTTTTAATTTTTTCCTGAAATTGGAGGGACGGGACGTACATATTTTATGCCGACTTCGACGGTATCTACAAGGCAGATGCATTTTCACTGAAAATTTTTTCATGGTGGAAATACACTCGGAGTTTTTGCCAAATCACTGCCGAGGGGCGACCCGCTAGAAAAACTTTTTTCTAATTGAAAAAACTTTTTTTCCAAATATTCGATGTTACTTTGTCCGGGACTTGAACCCAGGACCTTTGCTGTGGTAGGCAGGGCAAGCTAACACCACACCACGGCGGGCACCAATTCCCGACATATTTATTAAAAAATTTATATCTGACATTAAAGGGTGACTTATTATTAAGAAATCATGAGCGTACCACCGGCTCATAATTATTGAATATTCAATTATTATGTTTTTCTAAGAGAGACTGAAAAGAATGAAAGAAACATTTTCTGGCATATTGCGGCGGTACCATTTCGAAAACCGCCACGAATTCATCGTCAGGCAATTTCGTAATGTTATCAAAGGTTCCTCAGATTTGAACCGCGAATCACACGGTGGAACTGCAGTTGCCTTAACCACTAGGATATCCTGATTGTATTTGTTTCGTTGCTTAATTCAGTTTATCTCATTTCTACACTAACAACATAATTGAGACATTAGTCTCTATAAATTTGCGTGTTATGCAGATTTTGCTTTTGTAAAGTTTCTTTGCGTTGCGAATGAGAAGCTTTGTAAATAATAAGTACTAGTATCGCCTCTGGTCGAAATTCGACCAATCTGTTTTTTTTTTCTACTCAGTCTATGCATCCAGTGTTGGGGGTAGTGAAATAATGCGTTAATAGTAAAGCAGTGAGCGGAAATATAGCAAACTGGTCTAACTTACTTAAATTTTTCATTAAGACATTGGAATTTTTATTGTATTTTCTTAAATTTTCTACAAAATTTTCAAATGTAATTATAACCTGTTGGTATGGAGCTCCTTAAACAAAAATATAAAAAATATGTAAAATCAAAAGAAATTGACATAGAATTTAGGTGAAATTACTTGACATTAAATTGAAAAATAGGTTTTTCCACACCACCCGGGCGGTCCCCGTTGGGGCGCTACCGAAGTTAGCTTTGTGTGCTCGGTTCCCCAGTAGGCCTATATCTCCCATATTCATATATCGCCCACATACTTCAATAGTGTCATAATTCAAAAACACGAACTTTTAGTTAAAAACGAAGAAATGTGCCACCCGTTATGTATGCAATTGGCGCTTTACCGAGTTTAATTTTGTATAAATACATATGTAGTATGTACATAAGTGTGACACAAAACGAAAATTTCTAATAGAATAGAGGATACCTTCATAAAAAATAAAAATATAAAAAAATTATGTAATGAGAAAGAAGGAAAAAAATTTAAATGAAAGAAAAACAAGTAAGGAAGGCTAAGTACGGGTGTAACCGAACATTACATACTCAGTTGACAGCTGTGGAGACAAAGTAAGGGAAAATCACTATGTTGTAAAAAGAACCTAGGTTAACCCTGGAATGTGTTTGTATGACATGTGTATCAAATGGAAGGTATTAAAGAGTATTTTAAGAGGAATTGGGCCATAGTTCTATAGAAGGACGCCATTTAAGGATATCGCCATAAAGGTGGACCAGAGGTGACTCTAGAATTTATTTGTACGATATGGGTATCAAATGAAAGGTGTTCATGAGTATTTTAAAAGGGCGTGGGCCTTAGTTCTATAGGTGGACGCCTTTTCAAGATATCGCCATAAAGGTGGACCAGGGGTGACTCTAGAATTTGTTTGTACGTTATGGGTATCAAATGAAAGGTATTAATGAGTATTTTAAAAGGGCGTGGGCCTAAGTTCTATAGATGGACGCCTTTTCGAGATACCGCCATAAAGATGGACCAGGGGTGACTCTAGAATTTGTTTGTACGATATGAGTATCAAATGAAAGGTGTTAATGAGTATTTTCAAAGGGAGTGGGCCTTAGTTCTATGGGTGGACGCCTTTTCAAGATATCGCCATAAAGGTGGACCAGCGGTGATTCTAGAATTTTTTTGTACTATATGGGTATCAAATGAAAGGTGTTAATGAGTATTTTAAAAGGGAGAGGGCCTTATTTCTAGGGTGAACGCCTTTTCGAAATATCGTTATAAAAGTGGACCAGGGTTGACTCTAGAATGCGTTTGTACAATATGGGTATCAAACGAAAAGTGTTAATAAGTGTTTTAAAAGGGAGTGGGCCTTAGTTCTATGGGTGGACGCCTTTTCAAGATATCGCCATAAAGGTGGACCAGGGGTGACTCTGGAATTTGTTTGTATTATATGGGTATAAAATGAAAGTTGTTAATGAGTATTTTAAAAGGGAGTGGGCCTTTAATTCTACAGGTGGACGTCTTTTCGGAATATCGTTATAAAAGTGGACCAGGGTTGACTCTAGAATGCGTTTGTACAATATGGGTATCAAACGAAAAGTGTTAATAAGTGTTTTAAAAGGGAGTGGGCCTTAGTTCTATGGGTGGACGCCTTTTCGGGATATCGCCATAAACGTGGACAAGGGGTGACTCTAGAATATGTTTGTACGATATGGGTATCAGATGTAAGGTGTTAATGAGTATTTTAAAAGGGAGTGGGCCTTAGTTCTATATGTGGATGCCTTTTCGAGATATCGCCATAAAGGTGGGCCAGGGGTGACTCTAGAATTTTTTTGTACGATATGGGTATCAAATGAAAGGTGTTAATGAGTATTTTAAAAAGGAGTGGGCCTTAGTTCTATATGTGGACGCCTTTTCGAGATATCGCCATAAACGTGGACCAGGGTGACTCTAGAATGTGTTTGTACGATATGGGTATCAAATTAAAGGTATTAATGATGGTTTTAAAAGGGAGTGGCCCTTAGTTGTATATGTGAAGGCGTTTTCGAGATATCAACCAAAATGTGGACCAGGGTGATCCAGAACATCATCTGTCGGGTACCGCTAATTTATTTATATATGTAATACCACGAAAAGTATTCCTTCCCTTCGCCCTGGAAAAGTTTTTCATTTTCTTTTACTTAATATAGTAGGTGTCACACCCATTTTACCAAGTTTTTTTCTAAAGTTATATTTTTCGTCAATAGACCAATATAATTACCATGTTTCATCCCTTTTTTCGTATTTGGTATATAATTATGGCATTTTTTTTCATTTTTCGTAATTTTCGATATCGAAAAATAGTCGGATTTCGGCCATTTTTTACACCAATACAAAGTGAGTTCAGATAAGTACGTGAACTGAGTTTAATAAAGATATATCGATTTTTGCTCAAGTTATCGTGTTAACAGCCGAGCGGAAGGACAGACGGTCGACTGTGTATAAAAACTGGGCTTGGCTTCAACCGATTTCGCCCTTTTTCACAGAAAACAGTTATCGTCCTAGAATCTAAACCTCTACCAAATTGCACAAGGATTGGTATATTTTTGTTCGACATATGGCATTAAAAGTATCCTAGACAAATTAAATGAAAAAGGGCGGAGCCACGCCCATTCTGAAATTTTCTTTTATTTTTGTATTTTGTTGCAACATATCATTACTGGAGTTGAATGTTGACATAATTTACTTATATACTGTAAATATATTAACTTTTCTTTAAAAATATGAATTTAAAAAAATTTTTTTTTAAAAAGTGTGCGTGGTCGTTCTCCGATTTTGCTAATTTTTATTAAGCAGACATATAGTAATAAGGGTAACGTTCCTGCCAAATTTTATCATGATATCTTCAACGACTGCCAAATTACAGCTTGCAAAACTTCTAAATTACCTTCTTTTAAAAGTGGGCGGTGCCACGCCCATTGTCCAAAATTTTACTAGTTTTCTATTTCGCGTCATAAGTTCAACTCACCTAACAAGTTTCATTGCTTAATCCGTATTTGGTAATGAATTATCGCACTTTTTCGAATTTTCGAAATTTTCGATATCGAAAAAGTGGGCGTGGTTATTGTCCGATATCGTTCATTTTAAATAGCGATCTGAGATGTGTGCCCAGGAACCTACATACCAAAATTTCATCAAGATACCTCAAAATTTACTCAAGTTATCGTGTTAACGGACGGACGGACGGACGGACGGACGGACATGGCTCAATCGAATTTTTTTTCGATACTGATGATTTTGATATATGGAAGTCTATATCTATCTCGATTCCTTTATACCTGTACAACCAACAGTTATCCAATCAAAGTTAATATACTCTGTGAGCTCTGCTCAACTGAGTATAAAAATAAAGTACTTAAAGTGCGAAAAAATTAAGTGATGTGAATAAACAGTTCCATATAAAAACGCAATAAGTGCACTTGGACCTTTTTCTGGGTTTTAATGTTATCATTGTGGAAATATGAAGATTCTAATATTCGGATATTTAATGTTGGGATTCCCATTCGGATCTATGTACGTAATTAATTTGTATTAAATTTGTAAACATTCATATACATGAAATGGAGATGAATATATATGACCATATCTACCATAAAATATCATCTGTGAACGATGTAATACTAAGATATAGCAAAGCAGAATAAATCAGAAAAAAAAGAAAAAGAAACAAAAATATTGAAATTATTCATGCAAACATATTTACTAAAATAAAATTGATTTCATAATTTTAAGCGACATAAACAAATTAGGATTATGGGATCTAAGCATCCGATTAATGGGCATATAATCAAACAAAGTTAGCCTAATAATAAATATAGTGGGTAATATACTGCCTATGCAATATTTCGACCTAAAATCGAAAACGTTTTTGGGTCGTTTTTTTTTCATTTAATATACAACGTGAAATTTTCCGATTCAATCAAGTTGCATTTAAATAATAATAAACTAAGTTGAAATAAAAGACAATATAATAAAATAAAATAAGAAATATCAAAATAAATTAGCATAAAAGAAAATATACAAATTTTAATGTAATATCTTTGTAGCAAATTTATTTATATTTTGTTCACTATAAGACGTGCTATATCTAAAATGAGCATAAAATCTGGAAATGCAAAAAACATTTGGGTCAAATTTGCAATTAAATGTTATAAATAAATAAATTTAGTGAGTTTGAACAAAATTTGACTCATTATTTGTGATTTAATTTTTTTTAAAGCACCTAAAATGAAAAACAAAGAATCTGTTAAATAAAGTCCTATGCTTTTACGTGTAAGTAAAATTTGTCCAAAAAATAGGCCGGTTAAGTTATTACTTCTGTTTAAAGTTTTTTTGTGCGCTAACAATTATTTTAGAACAATTTTTTAAAGATTTTGGTACAAACCAATATAGCCAATTGGAAACAATGGGAAACAATATTTTATTTCAACAGAAAATGAGCGAAGCAGTAGTTCTCTCACCGTTTGGCGTGTACAAATATATACATATGTAGAGATGAAACATTTTAGCAACGCAACAATTGAGAATTTGGAGCTATGTACTCAGGGGGTTTGTGAACATAATGCGTCCTACAGATGGAAATTTCGATAGTTGCACAGATTTTCGAATTTACAAAAATCTTTTTCTATTAATTATAAACAAACAGGGTAATATTTGTTAACAAAAATAGGCATATGCACTGCGGCTGATCAATACGAATCGATTCATATAACTTTTATATGATTTTACGTATGCTAAGTATGCGAAACAGCCTGTCAATTGATTGTATGGAAATTTTGTTAGCGTATTAATATATAGATAAATTGAACACACCATTAAAACAAACAAACTTTGAGGGGTGAGGAAAAAGGAAACTAGAAAGCGAGAAGGAATGACTAGGCAGTGGTATGCAGACAAACGAAGGTGCAGAGGATAAGTCAGAGGAGTATAGAGAATTATAAGGTTGGAATCCGGATTTGCCCATTGAAAGAGGGGTAAATTGTGGGAAAAATTAGTCTCAAAAGGGTAGTCTGAGAGGAAGTTAAAGAAAATATAAGAAACAGAAGGTGTTAGCGCTATGATCCGATAACATCGGCCGCGCCAGCTATTTTAAAATATAATAGCGGGAAAATTGCAACAATCACGCATAGCACAAAATCTCAAAGTATGTTAGAATATAAGAAACCACTAGAAGTAATCGGGATAGAGAGAAATATTCATTCATATTGGGTCACTGGGCATATACAAGTAGTTGGAAATGAAAAAACGAATGAGTTGGCTAAAAATTACGCAACCCTGGAAATTTTTACTTTTAAACATCATGCGAGAATTGCATATGATCGGCAGTGCTATGAAATGTCGAATATTATATGAAATTATTAAAACCTTTCACTGGCAAAGTTGCGCTGCTTATCATTAAAAATAGGCAACAATTGACGCTGTTATTTTATATCATAAGTGCCGGTTTCGATTGAGTTTCAGATCAGTTTGTTTGTTGAGCAAACTTACGGTTATGCTCTGGATTCGTTCAGTCTATGCGCGGTAATTTTTCTAAAGGATGCAGCGCCAACGCACACGGTCTGTGAGGTTGCTCCTAACCCCAGAGTAGTAAGCTCGATTTAAAGAAAAAGGCTACCTAGATTCACTTAAATACTCGTACAGCCTCTTGCGCTAGCACTCACCCAAAAATTGTGGGTCAGGCCTAACTGATCTCTTGCCATGTGCTATGAAAATTTTATTAGCCTAACCTCAACGAAGTTGGAAGATTCTATTCTGAGCTGAACCAATTGTCCCGTAAATCTCTGTGAAACATTTAAATTAACAAATCTCACATTGCTGGAGAAAGTTGGTTGACCTAAAACTTTTAACTGTTTTTATACACAGCGTGCTTTGCACACAGAGTATATTAACTTTGATTGGAAAACGCTTGGTTTTACAGGTATAAAGGAATCGAGATAGATATAGACATCCATATATCAAAATTATCAATATCGAAAAAAAATTTGATTGAGCCATGTCCGTCCGTCCGTCTGTCCGTCCGTCTGTCCGTTAACACGATAACTTGAGTAAATATTGAGATATCTTAACCAAATTTTGGCACACGAGCTTATCTGGACCCAGAATAGATTGGTATTGAAAATGGGCGAAAGCGGATGATAACCACGCCCACTTTTTTATATATAACATTTTGAAAAACACAAAAAACTTGATTATTTAGTAAATAATATACCTAGATTGTTAAAATTTGACGTGTGGAATGATATTGAGACTCTTGATAAAAAGTTGAAAAGTTTTTTTAAAATAGGCGTGGCACCGCCCACTTGTGATAAAATCAATTTTACAAATATTATTAATCACAAATCAAAAATGGTTAAACCTGTCGTAACAAAATTCAGCAGAGAGGTTGCCTTTACTATAAGGAATGCTTTGAAGAAAAATTAACGAAATCGGTTAATGACAACGCCCACTTTTATATAAAAGATTTTTGAGAGGGTCGTGGACGAATAAAATAAGCTACATCTTTGCAAAAACGAACTTTATATCAAAGGTATTTCATTTCCCAAGTCGATTTATAACAATAAATAGGAAAAACTTCAAATTTAAAAAACGGGCGTGGCACCGCCCCTTTTATGACTACGCAAGTTTCTATGTTTCGGGAGCCATAACTCGAAGAAAGATTAACGGATCGTAACAAAATTGGGTACACAAATTTTCCCCATAACAGGTAATATTTCTAGATAAAATGGAAGAGATCGGTTAAAGACCGCGTCCACTTTTATATAAAAGATTTTTAAAAGGGTCGTAGACCAAAATAATAAGCTATATCTTAGCGAAAAAGAGCTTTGTGTTAATAGAATTTTACTCTCTAAATTGAATTATAAAATTGAATTTGAAAAAACTAAAATTCTTGAATATGGGTGTGGCACCGCTCCTTTTATGACTAAACAATTGTCTTTTTCGGGAGCCATAACTCGAAGAAATATTAACATATCATAATGAAATTATGTACGCATATTTTCCTTATAGCAGAAAATATTTCTGTTAAAAATAGACGCGATCGGTTAAAGACCACGACAACTTTGATATAAAACAAGTTGAAAAGGGTCGTAGACTAGAGTAATAAGCTATAACTTAGCAAAAAATAGTTTTGAATTAACGATATTTCACTAATCAAGTTTTATTGTAAGAGTAAATGGGGAGGCATTTTTTTAAACGGGCGGTGTCACGTATTATGTAGAAAAGTAATTTATCTGAAATTAAATGTACAATTAAAGTTCACGCTGAGTATATAATGTTCGGTTTCTCCCGAACTTAGACACCTTTACTTGTTCTTGTTAAAATTATTATTATTGTCATGCCTGTAGGTATTTCTCAATAAGGAATCGTTATCAAAACAATTGCTTTTTAATACGGCGTCTATTATTTGTGCCACCACTGTCCTACATATGGCACACATATAATTCATAGGCTTGCGTATGCATAAACGTTTGAATGTTATGTATGTATGTATGCATTTGGATGCATAACTTAAACTCTCTACTTGTACTTATTTGACTTTCAACATTTAGCAGCTGACACTTTGCTGCCTAGTCGCAAAACGATAATAGCGTATTGACTTTGAATGTTGACCAATAGAGTTGCTATGTAAATCATTTTTTACACAAATTTTTAGTAAGATTATGCAACACATACTCGAAAATATACATATATTGAACATATGTATCTCTGATGTATCAATTAACAAAAAACTGCAAGATTGAATTCTTTTCCATAGAAATCACCAAAGGGCCTTTATTATAACGAAAGATTAGGACACAAACTTGATACCGTAAAGTTGAAAAAATTATGCAACTAAATGACTAATGCATATGCCAAGCAATATTTCTTAGAATATTTAAAATTTGTGCACCATATAAGTCAAGGTTAAAGTGCTGTGCCAAAAAAAATTAGTTATTGTTTTACAGAAAATATGAACACTATGCCTTCTACGAATTTAGCACCTATGAACAAATGCATTTTTATTCTGTGTTAATTTTTGATTCTCGCTAAAAGTACATGCAGACATGTATACATATATAAGTATACCTGGAAACAAATATTATTTAGATTAACCTCAAGTCTTGAATAATTCGCTTAATTGATTTTTAATAATAGGTTATGGCAAAAACATTCATTGCGAGCAAAATTAGAGCAATAAATTGGATATGCCCGATGGGTATGAGATATACCTATATGCATAATAAATATGCACGAATACACGAACAAACAAATGAAATAAAAATAGGAATTGGCTAAACGAACACTTTAACTGAAGTCCTATAATTATATATACAATAGTTGGGCGGCGTATGAATATAACAAAAATGTAGTTCAAGTACTGCGGGCAAAATGAGACAAAAAGTCAATGCACAAAACTATTTCAACGATGAAGGTAATTTTAAATATATTTTTAGAGATTTAAAGATAATAAATTGAAGTCTACTGAAGGGGCAAAACAATACAAAATTTGTTGACACATAAAAGCTTGAATATCGACTAGTTATCGGTTTTTCACTGGCGTATTATCGACAAGGAAAAGATGAGTTATCCATTTGAAATCGAAATTTTTTCAACTTGCTTTCTATAACAAACATTACCGATGAGTTATCGATTTACTATCGAAAATTTCTCGGTTATTTATCGAAAATTTGTTAAATACACAATCTTAAAAATATAGATTTGAAATCGGAGTGCTAATAATTTCTTATCAAAAAAATATCGATTAATTATCGATTGTTTCTCGAAAAAACAAAAGCTTATTGGTTTGTTATGGAAAATTTATCGATTTGTTCAACGACGTATCAGTTTGTTATTAAAATGACTCAGAACAAACTCCTTATTGGTTTGTTATCGAAAATTTATCGATTTGTTCAACGACGTATCGGGTTGTTATTAAAATGACTCAGAACAAACTCCAATATAAAATTGATGAAAAATCTGTAACTCGTCGAATACAAGCCGATAGGCAAGTATTGCGAAGCCGATGACTCGGCGATAACAAACCGATAAGCCTACTACTGTAACACGATCCCTATAATAAAGCAATAACTTGCCATGTTGGTTGTTATACATAAGAAGTCGACGAAGCTCTTCTCCAAATGCCCTTATTCAGGCCTATTCTCAATTCCGACTCGTTTTGAAAAGTATAACGGGGCTGATTCCGAGTCGATTTCTTTTTGGTGTTCTCAATTCCGATTGAAACAAATCGAATCGAAGTCGTTTTCGAATCGTTTTCATTTCGAGTCAATAATCAAGCGAAACAGCTGTTTTTATTTATTTTGGTTTTAGTTAAATTGAAGTTGTGCAAAAATTTGAACAAAATGCCAGAACCATAGTTTTCGGAAATGCAGAGGCAAGAGGACGCGCAATTGTGCATAATAATCGCAAAAATCGATCGATCGAAATTGAGAACGCGTCGGTTTCCTTTCGACTAGAATCGCTTTGTTTAGCTTGGAAAATTTTTGATAGGAATTTTCGAATTAAGATTTGTTATACTAAATAAACAAATAGTCAAACAAAAAGTTGTTATAAATCTTCCAAATAAAATGAATATTTTAATAAAACTTATTTTTGGGAAAAACAATGTAATTATCTTTGCTTAATATGCTAATTACTTTCGATTCCGACTGCTCAGAGGCAAAACTTTTCAAATCGACTAAGTCTGTTCGGAATCGATTTTCAGAACACCAATCCATTTGGATTCCGAATAAATTGGTCGGAATCGAAATCCAGAACAGGCCCGATTATCATTTTGTTATACTCAGTTGAGCAGAGCTCACAGAGTATATTAAGTTTGATTGGATAACGGTTGGTTGTACATATATAAAGGAATCGAGATAGATATAGACTTCCATATATCAAAATAATCAGGATCGAAAAAAAATTTGATTGAGCCATGTCCGTCCGTCCGTCCGTCCGTCCGTTAACACAATAACTAAGGTATCTTGATGAAATTTGATATGTAGGTTCCTGAGTACTCATCTCAGATCGCTATTTAAAATGAACGATATCGGACTATAACCACGCCCACTTTTTCGATATCGAAAATTTCGAAAAACCGAAAAAGTGCGATAACTCATTACCAAAGACAGATAAAGCGACTAAACTTGGTAGATGAGTTGAATTTATGACACAGAATAGAAAACTAGTAAAATTTTGGACAATGGGCTTGGCACCGCCCACTTTTAAAAGAAGGTAATTTAAAACTTTTGCAAGCTGTAATTTGTCAGTCGTTGAAGATATCATGATGAAATTTGGCAGGGACGTTACTCCTATTACTGTATGTACGCTTAATAAAAATTTGCAAAATCGGAGAAGGACCACGCCCACTTTAAAAAAATTTTTTTTTAAAGTAAAATTTTAACAAAAAATTTAATATCTTTACAGTATATAAGTAAATTATGTCAACATTCAACTCCAGTAATGATATGGTGCAACAAAATACAAAAATAAAAGAAAATTTCAAAATGGGCGTGGCTCCGCCCTTTTTCATTTAATTTTTCTAGGATACTTTTAATGCCATAAGTCGAACAAAAATTAACCAATCCATTTGAAATTTGGTAGGGGCATAGCTTTTATGACGTTAATCGGTTGATGCCACGCCCAGTTTTTATACACCGTCGTCCGTCTGTCCTTCCGCATGACCGTTAATACGAAAACTTGAGCAAAAATCGACATATCTTTAATGAAATTAGTTCACGTACTTACTTGAACTCACTTTATCTTGGTATGAAAAATGAACGAAATCCGACAATGGCCACGCCCACTTTTTCGATATCGAAAATTACGAAAAATGAAAAAAATTCCATAATTCTATACCAAATACGAAAAAAGGGATGAAACATGGTGAGGTAATTGGATTGGTTTATTGACGCGAAATATAACTTTAGAAAAAACTTTATAAAATGGTTGTGACACCTACCATATTAAGTAGAAGAAAATGAAAATGTTCTGCAGGGCGAAATAAAAAACCCTTAAAATCTTGGCAGGTATTACATATATAAATAAATTAGCGGTATCCAACAGATGATGTTCTGGGTCACCCTGGTCCACATTTTGGTCGATATCTGGAAAACGCCTTCACATATACAACTACCACCACTCCCCTTTTAAAACCCTCATTAATACCCTTAATTTGATACCCATATCGTACAAACACATTCTAAAGTCACCCCTGGTCCACCTTTATGGCGATATTTCGAAACGGCGTCCATCTATAGAACTAAGGCCCACTCCCTTTTAAAATACTCATTAACACCATTCGTTTGATGCCCATATTGTACAAACAAATTCTAGGGTCACCCCTGGTCCACCTTTGTGGCTATATCTCGAAACGGCGTCCACCTATGGAACTAAGGATTACTCCCTTTTAAAATACTCATTAACACCTTTCTTTTAATACCCATACTGTACAAACAAATTCTAGGGTCACCTCTGGTCCACCTTTATGGCGGTATCTCGAAACGGCGTCCACCTATGGAACTAAGGATTACTCCCTTTTAAAATACTCATTAACACCTTTCATTTGATACCCATATCACACAAACGCATTCTAGAGTCAACCCTGATCAACCTTTATGGCAATATCCCTAAATGGCGTCCACCTATAGAACTATGGACCACTCCCTCATAAAATACTCTTTAATGCCTTTCATTTGATGCACATGTCATACAAACACATTCCAGGGTTTCCCTCGGTTCATTTTCCTACATGGTTATTTTCCCTTATGTTGTCACCATAGCTCTCAACTGAATATGTAATGGTTACACCCGAACTCAACCTTCCTTAATTGTTTCTTTTGACGTCTATATACGTTTACGCTTAAACTTATATGAACTATTAAGCGACAAACTTTAAATACACCTCTGAAATTGCTACGCATAAAATTAGTACTACTAAATTTCAATACGCATTATACTCAGATGTAACTGAAATATGTGTCCATATTTCACCCTCTACACTAATTCCATGTATTCTATGCGCGTCCACTATCTATCACAACTGATTCAGCTATATGTTATACACAAAAATACAACAGAGGGTTGTGTCTCCGCTTTTCGGTACACCCTGTAGCTGTAGCTAGTTGTTTAACCACTGCCGCTAGATGGGTTTCCTAAGCATTATCTAAGTGAGGATAGGCGTTTTTTTCACGCGCAAACGAAACGTATACGCGTGCAAAAAAAAACACGGCTAATATTTCGTTCAACGAACTCGCGAAATTGCCACATCTGCTCAAATTTTCCAAGATTTTCCATTGTTGATTTAACGTAAGCTGTTATGCCAATATTTTACAGCCAGCTGATTTCAAATAAGTAATTTTTCCAAAAGCAAAATAAACTACAGCAAAGATTACAGAGTTAAACAGCCTTAAAAAATCAGCAATGTTGGTTATACACAGAAATACAACAGAGGGTTGTGTCTCCGTTTTTCGCAAGCGTGGGATTCACCACGTCTAAGTCTCACAATCCACGGTTAGGTACCGCCCGGTTTGTATGGGACTTAGGCTGTTATGCCATAGTAAACACAAATCTTTACATATAACTGTGTTATCGATTAATTTATCGAATTCTCGCAAAGTAATATTGCATTGTCATCGGAGTTATACATGTGCGCAAAATTTCAGCTCAAGCGGACACCGGGAAGTGTATCAAATTTAACTTATAAAATAGAATGTAAAGGAAAAGAGAACGAGAACTGTGATAAAACCATATATGTAACACTTCTATATCAGTACTACTAAACTGTGCAGCCTGTTAAACATTAAGTACAGATATACAACGAGAGAAGGAGACAAAATCTCAAGGCTGTCGTTAAATTTTTGTAAAAAAGGTGCTTAAATATATGTATATTTCAACAAGCCGTCTTGCTGATATCAATATTGTACATTAGGCTATTACGTTCTTCAAATGAAAAAGTAAGCTTTTGTTTTCCATTAGTACTATACAATTTTTATTGTTTTAAGAACTCCGCAGAATAGCATTACCGATTTTTGCTGAGTGCGCAGATATACGTATGTAAATGAGCCCTTAGTGACCAAAAAGCGACAAAAAAAGCAAATAATGGCAACTGACAACCACGAATTTCTGATGCACAGAATTAACACCCTGCAAACATTGTTGGATTACGTATTCCATTTTCTTCAAGTTGGAGTACTCTAACAATACTCCTTTGCAATGCGTTTGCGGACCACCATCAGCCGATCATTGCTCGTTTTTTAACGACCGTGATCATGACAGGATGACGATCGAACAGAGTTGCCAAAAGTAAAATATTGCGTACAAATAACTGATAATAAAATTTTACTATGGCAACTCTGATAAAATGCGCACTGGTCTTATGTATACATACTATAGTATAGAGAAATATTAGTTTCTTTATTCACGCAAATGCTAAATAACATAAGAATATTCGTAGTAAAAAAATAAAAGTTGTATTGCCCCTCTTCATTTACTTTCATTTTAAATTAAATTCACTCCGATAATTCTTTCCGACACAATTCCTCTTTAGTACTTTGGCATATGATCCTCTGTGGGTGCTCCATGGAGTACAACAGTGAAAGTACTTTGGAAAGTACTCTCACATATGTACTCTATGGAATACTCACAAACAAAGCGAGAGTGGGATCACCTACTCCTCTCCTAGGACAACGCAATGGTAATTGAAACACATTTTTTTTATGAATACAGATTAGTTTTGAAACACTCCTATACTCCCAAAGGAGTATTCCTTACATTATTTATGGAGTACTCGCGTTTTTTGAAGGCAGTTACACAATATGCGTAGGCGCCACGAATGGCATAAATTGAAAACTAATCTAGTTAGCGGTTTTTATACTCAGTTGAGCAGAGCTCACAGAGTATATTAACTTTGATTGGATAACGGTTGGTTGTACAGGTATAAAGGAATCGAGATAGATATAGATTTCCATATATCAAAATCATCAGGATCGAAAAAAAATTTGATTGAGCCATGTCCGTCCGTCCGTCCGTCCGTCCGTTAACACGATAACTTGAGTAAATTTTGAGGTATCTTAATGAAATTTGGTATATAGCTTCCTGAGCACTCATCTCAGATCGCTATTTAAAATGAACGATATCGGACCATAACCACGCCCACTTTTTCGATATCGAAAATATCGAAAAACCGAAAAAGTGCGATAATTCATTACCAAAGACGGATAAAGCGATGAAACTTGGTAGGTGAGTTGAGCTTATGACGCAGAATAGAAAATGAATAAAATTTTGGGCAATGGGGGTGGCACTGCCCACGTAAGTAGAAGAAAATGAAAAAGTTATGCAGGGCGAAATAAAAAAACCCTTGAAATCTTGGCTAAAATACTGTTCGTGGTATTACATATATAAATAAATTAGCGGTACTCGACAGATGATGTTCTGGGTCACCCTGGTCCACATTTTGGCCGATATCTCGAAAACGCCGTCATATATACAACTAAGGGCCACTCCCTTTTAAAACCCTCATTAATACCTGTAATTTGATACCCATATCGTACAAACATATTCTAGAGTCACCCCTGGTCCACCTTTATGGCTATATCTCGAAAAGGCGACCACCTATAGAACTAAGGCCCACTCCCTTTTAAAAAGACTCACTAACACCTTTCATTTGATACCCATATCGTACAAAGAAAGTCTAGAGTCACGCCTGGTCCACCTTTATGTCGATATCTCGAAAAGGCGTGCACCTATAGAACTAAGGCCCACTCCCTTTTAGAACCCTCACTAATACCTGTAATTTGATACCCATATCCTACAAACACATTCTAGAGTCTCCTCTGGTCCAACTTTATGGTGATATCTCCAAAAGGCGTCCACCTATAGAACTAAGGCCCACTCCCTTTAAAAATACTCATTAACACCTTTTGTTTGATACCCATATTGTACAAACGCATTCTAGAGTCACCCCTGGTCCACCTTTATGGCGATATCTCGAAAAGGCGTCCATCTTTAGAACTAAGGCACACTCCCTTTTAAAATACTCATTAACCCCTTTCGTTTGATATCCATATTGTACAAACGCATTCTAGAGTCACCCCTGGTCCACCTTTATGGCGATATCTCGAAAAGGCGTCCACCTATAGAACTAAGGCCCACTCCCTTTTAAAATACTCATTATCACCTTTGGTTTGATATCCATATTGTAAAAACGCATTCTAGAGTCACCCCTGGTCAACCTTTATGGCGATATCTCGAAAAGGCGTCCACCTTTAGAACTAAGGCACACTCCCTTTTAAAATACTCATTAACCCCTTTCGTTTGATATCCATATTGTACAAACGCATTCTAGAGTCACCCCTGGTCCACATTTATGGCGATATCTCGAAAAGGCGTCCACCTATAGAACTAAGGCACACTCCCTTTTAAAATACTCATTAACCCCTTTCGTTTGATATCCATATTGTAAAAACGCATTCTAGAGTCACCCCTGGTCAACCTTTATGGCGATATCTCGAAAAGGCGTCCACCTTTAGAACTAAGGCACACTCCCTTTTAAAATACTCATTAACCCCTTTCGTTTGATATCCATATTGTACAAACGCATTCTAGAGTCACCCCTGGTCCACATTTATGGCGATATCTCGAAAAGGCGTCCACCTATAGAACTAAGGTCCACTCCCTTTTAAAATACTCATTAACACCTTTCGTTTGATATCCATATTGTAAAAACGCATTCTAGAGTCACCCCTGGTCAACCTTTATGGCGATATCTCGAAAAGGCGTCCACCTTTAGAACTAAGGCACACTCCCTTTTAAAATACTCATTAACCCCTTTCGTTTGATATCCATATTGTACAAACGCATTCTAGAGTCACCCCTGGTCCACATTTATGGCGATATCTCGAAAAGGCGTCCACCTATAGAACTAAGGCCCACTCCCTTTTAAAACACTCTTTAACCCCTATCGTTGGATACCCATATCGTACAAACAATTTATAGGGTCACCCCTGGTCCACCTTTATGGCGATATCTCGAAACGGCGTCCACCTATGGAACTAAGAATCACTCCCTTTTAAAATACTCATCAACACCTTTCATTTGATACCCATATCGTACAAACAAATTCTAGAGTCAACCCTGATCCCCCTTTATGGTGATATCTCGAAAAGGCGTCCACCTATAAAACTAAGCCCACGCCTTTTAAAATTCTCATTAACATCTTTAATTTGATACCCATATCGTACAAAAAAATTCTAGAGTCAGCCCTGGTCCACCTTTATGGCGATATCCCTAAATGAGGTCCACCTATAGAACTATGGCCCACTCCTTCATAAAATACTCTTTAATACCTTTCATTTGATACACATGTCATACAAACACATTCCAATGTTACCTTTGGTTCATTTTCCTGCATGGTTATTTTCCCTTATTTTGTCTCCAAAGCTCTCAACTGAGTATGTAATGTTCGGTTAAACCCGAACTTAACCTTCGTTACTTCTTTTTTTTTTTTAAAGGAAGCTAAATTTTTAAAGTCTTCTAACTTCCTTCTTTTTCCCGTCCTTCTCTTTGTCCTTCACCCTCTCTTGTTCATTCACCTCTCCCGACATTTTCATTCTCTCTCAAATTCCCTGGCAAACTCGTTTTTATTATGCCTTCCCACTCTCGATCTCCCTCTAACTTACAATACACTTTATAGATTGATAACACTGCCGATGATTTTCCTGCCCACAATCGTTAGAACTGGTAAGGACGAAAAATCTACGTTTTATTATCACTGGCAGGTGTAATCACAAGAAGTAAGGCACAGGTGATGAATGAAGTATGTATGTGGTGCTGGTGAATGTACTTACTAACAAATTTTTGGGTAGACGAAAGGGCCAGTACTGGGAAACTCACTGCCCCAGTGCGTGTTAATCCACTC
Organism: Eurosta solidaginis; assembly: GCF_040869045.1. NCBI lineage: Eukaryota > Metazoa > Arthropoda > Insecta > Diptera > Tephritidae > Eurosta > Eurosta solidaginis. The sequence goes on from NC_090323.1 coordinate 171,088,835, forward strand.
ACAATTGGTTTACTAACTGTATAAGCTGGCTACTCTTTTACATGCAGGTCAACCAGCCAATATCCGATGGATAGCCACCAAACATTTGTTTGAAGGCGAACTAGTGTGCGGTTTTAGGGCTAGCATCTTGCCCCAAGTAGTTGACTATAAAATAATAATTAAGAAAGAACTTCAGATCACTGAAACTATTAATGACATACAACATGAGGACATGCATCGGAAATGTGAGGGTAATTTAATGAGAATGGTGCCGCTGCTGGCTGTTTCATGTACTCATGAAAGCAACATCGCCGTCATACAAGGTATTCCATGAACAAATCAACGAAACAAGATCATCCTATCACCAAGAATGCAAACTAGAGTTGAAGAATAAAAAAATTCAACAAGCTACATAACTGTGCCACCATCGAAGAAAGGGCGGTCAGATCGATCACATTGCGATAACGGACGACATGCCTACGATGTTTCAGATGTGCGCAAGATTTGAGGTCTTCTTGCGTATCTAACTACCTTATCGCAGTTGAAATACAAGCCCGTATGTGTGCAGCTATATATCGAATGGCCGCAATCAGAATAAACTTCTAATGCCTACGCAACTCGGCTCTCACACTTTCTCTCTGATAGTGTTATACAGTAATCCGCATTGTAGCCGTGAGAAAAGATGGTGTATGTGGGGCCACCTTGAAAAAATGGAAGCCCGCGAGTAAGTGCGAATAGCTTTAGATCAAAGCCAATAAATAACAGGCAAGTTTGAAGCTCGGACGAAGCTCTGCAGGGATGGAAACGATGACAAAAATAAAGCTCCAATTGACAATACAATAATAATCATTGTCATATACAAAAAGTTAGCGTACTACAAATATAAATTCACTAAATGATAAATTAAGAGATAATTCAAAATTTATATAAAGCAACACATAAAAAAATTTAAATTAGGAGTGAACGACGTGAACTACAAAAATCAGTCAATTTAATTGGTTTGCAACCAAATGATATATTTAATAAATAAAAATATGACAGTAAAAAATATTTGCAAAAAAAACAACACAAACAAATTTAAATTGTAACAAAGTGTGGCAAATGGAAATAAACTGTCACGATTGCAAATTAAAAGCAACAGGAAACAAGCACAATCAAAATTAATTGAAACAACAACAACATATATGGCTGATTAGCAACTGCCGGCAGCTCTGAAGAATAGAACAGCAGCAAATCTAAGCTAAGATTTATTGCTTATAATAAAAACAATAAATAATACATTTTCTCACCACCAGCAGCCACAATTGTTCTAAAAATAAGAGCGCAAACGCCAAAAGTTCTCACAACAAAGATTTAGGAAGAAAAGCACACAAACAAACACACAGCAAACAAACTAAGAGGTTTTGCTGGAGCTAACAACAATAGCAAATACTACTTGTTGATAGTGTCAGGCCTCTAACATTAGCTGTTTTGATCATGGGCCATTTTAACAGCTGTTTTTGTTTTTTAAGTAGAAAACGTTGTTTCCAAAGTTATTCTAAGTAAAAACCCTTGCAGCCTCTGGTATCAACATAACATTTTTATAACGACTTAATTGTACATAATTTTTTTTTTTTAATAAAAAATAACCGGGTCAAAAAAGAGGTGGTTCAAAATAATAACCGGATCCAAATAAGTAATCGGTTTTAAAAATTCAACCGGTTCTAAATATGTAACCGAGTCAAAAAATTACTCTTTCTAAAAAGTAAACGTTTCCAAAAACCCGGTTGCAATAAAATAACCAGTTTCAAAAAAAAAAGCTCCAAAAAGCGAGCTCGTAAAAACTAACCGCTTTTAAAAAAGTTACCGGCTCCAAAAAGGCAATCGATTGAAAAGAAGCAAAAAATAGGTTGCAAGGGACAACAGGTTGAAAAGAACTAATCGACTCCAGAAAGGTAACCCATTTTAAATATGTAACTGTTCCAAAAAGCAAAATGTTCAAAAGTAGTAAGCCTATGAGGTGGGTTTTGTCTAAGGCTGGGGTAACGCTCAGTCAATCCAGAGTCGAATAGAGGTCCCAGAAACCCCTACTGAATAAAAACACAATATTTATGTGTTACGAACACACGCACACATGGCTGGAGGTATTAGCCGGGCAGCAGCTTTCCGTCACAAAATGGTGAGGGGGAGGATCGGCGGCTAACGGTCGCTGGAGAAGAGGAGGTCCGGTAGGACGGTTGAATGGTCGGATAACGGAGGGATTGGTACGGCGGTATGGAAGAAGCGGTGGGATAGAAACAGCGGCTTAACGGTGGTAGGATGGCGGACGGCCAACGGTCGTCGTAGCAGCGGCGGGACGGATGCTGCGGCTTAACGGCGCACAGTGGCGCCTTTTGAGTTTTTTCTTTGCAAAAATCATAACTTTTGAACCAATGAAGATATTTTAAAAATTTATAATGTAGATGAAAGTTAATTGAAGTTTTATTACGTGAAAGCTCAGAATGTCACAGACACAGGGTGCTTCAAAAAACTTCGTAAAATCGTCGAAAATTTTTAGAAAAATGCAAAAACAAAATGTTTTTTAGTAACAAATAAAAAAATAAAATGAGATTTGTCCTATAATGACGTATTTAAGCATTAAATAAGATAAACTAATGATTTTGGTAAGATAACGTGGCACTGCCCACTTATGATAAAAAGTTGTATCTAAGTAGTCACGTAATCAATAACTACCAAAATCAATAGACCTACTGTTTTTTTTAATGGCAATACTCTTATAAAACTCAAATGTCCGTTTTTGGTGCCACAATAACAAGGTGCTTCAAAATTCATCGTAAAATTTTACATGTTTTTTTTTTTTTAACTTACAAGCCAAATATGTATTTTATTAATAACTAAAAGTTATTGAAAGTGGTTCAATGAAATTTTATTTGAGCTAAAGATTAAACAGCCAACGAATTTTGGAAAAGGGGAGTGGCACTGTCCATTTATGTTAAAAAGTTTGATCTTAGTAACCGCTTTACCAATTTGTACCAAACTCGATAGACGTATTGATTTCTATAAAAATTTAATACTCGTTTGAAGGCGAAATGCCCAAGCTTTAAAATAAATTTGATAAGCTTTAGAGAAATGCAATAACGAAAAGTATATAGTTATAAATTACTAAATTAATTAATTCTTTTATTTGAAATAAAAAATTAACTTCTACATAGATTTCTTATTTTTCAATAAAGTAACAAAATTGATTAGTAAATCTCTTTTTATTGTTGTGATAAGAAGTGAGAAACTTATTTTATCTTAACATAGTCATCGTCACTGGAACATATATCTAACAAAGCAACCATTTCTGAGCTGTACGTATCTGTCAGATCTTTTCGTGTTCTTACATACCTCATAGATGATATGACTGGATCAGAAGAGATAGCTAACATGTTGAAAAGGTCTAACTCGTGATACTTGGCAGGTGTTCATACATCTATATTTTTTAGTCCTTGTTCTTAGATTTTCGAGCTTCTTCAGACAATTCTCCTAATGGTAAGCACTGGTACACAATTAAATCTTTTCCATGTGCTAAAATTTTATGTACCGTTGGTGTAAGTTTCTTCTCAGAATACTTTTGATGCAGCATCTCTGAGTTTGGGTCCATTAACTGGTTCATGGCAGTTTAAAATATTTAAAATTACTCCCAATCTTTTCACAATATCTCTATCAACTCCTGTTATGCGAGCAGTCACTGCATCGTTTTCAAAAAATTTTCTTGAGGAGTTACCATCATTTGTATTTCCGTATCCATACTTTGGACAGTCAACTCTAAGGCCAATCTCTTTATAGAATGCATCCTGAATTATTTTTTTACTCCTGTTTTGTTTCTCCTTACATATTGTATTGTCGTCGAAAACTTCTCATTGTTGTGGCAGTGTATAAGCCAGCTTCAAAACAAATTCCATACAGCTTATCCTAGCATGCAAAGGAGATATTCCATACTCATAGTTTAGTTCGTCAGATATTGAATCATCAAAATATTCAAAGTCCTTTTGGCTCTTCTTACAAATCGGACATTTCATTGTAGATGTCGTATTTATTATTAAGTTCAAAACTTTTCCATCGACGATTGTTAGAAGAAAATCATGCTTTATTGTAATGACATTCCCCTCTTCAATTTCAATTATTGTTGGTTCTAATTTGGCAATTTGATTTTTTATATCACTTACTGTAGCTTTTATGAGTTCCGAAGACTCCTTCTCGTATTTAAATAATATCGGGCGGCACAATATAGATGATGACGGACGTGGATTTTTCCAATATTCTGAAGCTTCGTCTTTTAGTCGCAATGGAACAATAGAAGCCATAAACATATTAATATCTGTAATTGTTTCATCGTATACATTTATTCTTTGTTTATATGCGCTATGTCCTGATGATCCATCACAGCCCCACTTACTTATCAATGCTAGCTACTTTGGCAGTGATTTCAACTTTTCTTCGGTAAAACTTTGAAGGAGTCGTTTAGACGTATGATCCATTAGATTTTGATACTTCGGTTATTTTGAGACTTAGAGGAACTGCTTCTTTTTTGGTTTAGATAATTTTTTTGTATCCAGGTGAAATATCGGCATTATATTGCAATAATGACTTACGCAATATAATATATTTTTTCTTCGTTAAACCGAGATCTATAAAGAGCGCCTAAGGTTCTTCGGGAGAGTATTTCCTAGGTAGCGCATTTGGTGGTGTGTGAATGCTGTTTTTGATCCTCATCAGTCGCACTGGACTTGCTACCGCAACTGCTTCTGTTACACCAGACTTCACTTTTTTTCGTCTTTTTTATATTTAATAGCCAGTGCTTCTGAGAGATGAGTCGTGGCCATAGCTTTTGTGGTATCAGACAGCTTCCTTTTCCTTGTGTAGGTAGAACACTCTTCTATGGGTTTTGTTGGTCTCCCTCTAGGTGGATTGGTTGACGTTTTGTCAGCTAGCCACTTTTCATGCTTACTTAGAAATTTTGAATTGTTACGATAGACGTCCTTCCATTTTCTTTCTACCATAATGTATTGTAAACCATTTTTTTCTTCCAGGCCTTCCTTTTCTTTAATGCTTGTTCACTCGCTAATTCTCTCATAATAGCCTCAACGAAGTCCCGTCTTGACTTTGTAAATTTAAACACCGCAAATAATTTCGAGTTTTCTAGATACATATTAGAATTGGCTTCGTGTGTATCTGACTAAATATTAAACTGTGAACTATATTTAAAAATACTATTCACTTTATTTAAGTAAACAGAATACTTAGTTCCTTAATCTCCAAAAGAAAATTATTAAAATGAATTTCGGGTATACAATTCGTAACTAAAAAAATGTATGTTGTTAACAAGTTCCAATTATTATATATACCTGCTCAGGCGCGTATTTATGCCCAAGGTTGTTTAACTTTATTTGATGTAAAAAGTGAAGTTGCAGCAGGACGCAGGTAGACTTTATGAATTTAGGTAACTGAATATTTCACAAATAACTACTGTTAATTTGACGGAACACATATTTTAACATTTTTTTTTCCATCAAAATTTTAAAAAGGGCCTAAAAACAGGCATTTCGGAAACAGGTATATCCGCCAACTTTTACCAAAAAAAACAATTTTTTTTTGTTTCGATCCTAAATTAAATTATCTTTAATTGCTATACAAGAAAACGACAACCGGCCGCCTTATTTACTCACAAAACCATTTTAAATACAACGGAAAAGAAGAAAATTTTAAAAATTTTCCCAATGTTGGAAATTGGTCAACTTTGAGCGGCTCTATCTGGTAAACTATAATTTCCTGCGAAAAAACAGTTGTACATTCTTAATCCCTGGAAAATTCTCTATTAGAAACGTGTATTAGATTTAGCGAACGCTTTCATGATTTTTTTGATTTTTGCAATGCTTTAACGGCAGAGGCGTCACTGTGCGGCGGTAGGATGGCGGACAGCCAACGGTCGTCGTAGCAGCGGCGGGGCGGATGCAGCGGCTTAACGGCAGTAGGATGGCAGACGGCCAATGGTCGGCGTAGCACCGACGGGATGGAAGCAGCGGTGGCACCAGAGGGGCGAACCCCTGTGGGCTAGGGGAAAGAATATACCCACGGTACGTATACCGGTCGTAAAAGGCGACCATAATACCATGGGTACCCAATCCATGAGTAAGGTGTTTTACTCGAAAGGTAGCAGGGTGGACGCGGGTATCACCCTGTGGGACCCTAGGCAAGGTCTTTATAAAAACTGCTACCGCGGGAGCAGGAGAAGCCAGTGTGATCTGATGCACTGCATCGAACGATGCTTTGTACTCAGGTCTCACCTCCTGTCCTGGGATGGCCCCCTTGTGGGAGCATCGCGCGGGTTGTGGTTTCAAATAGAGTTCACTTATGACACACGCTCTGAATAGACTTGTTTTCCCTTGGGCCTTGGGGACAGAAGCCCGGGGGAATTCGGTCTCATGCTTGCCAAAGCAATCCCAATTTCATTGAGAAACTGACCCTGAGGGGCAGATGAAAGAGTTGGTCACATCCCTTAATTGTGGCAACCGAAGAAAAATGGTGACGAAAGATGGTGAAGAAACGCATGTCTATCGTCAGCCGAAAAACAATCGATAATTGTACGAGTGGGCCGGTGCTCATCTCGTCTTTTGAGATGTTTGAGGCTGCTTTAGACTGCGTAAGCGAATAGGAGGCGTTCGCAGAATGGATGGCCACATCCAAAAATGTGGCAGATTTAATGATGTAAGATCACTGCAGTGTGGCAATCTGCTGTTGCAAAGATATTTCTGGGGCGGGAGAGCCCCCCAACACAGGTCTATGGTTGAAAAGGTTGTCCACAGCCCTAAATTGTGGAATAAAATGGAAGCGTAATTGAAGATAATGAGGAAGATTATGCAACGAAGCGAGTTATTAGAAGTTGTATACCACAGTAGCAAATAACGATGAATATGTGGGCATATATAAAGTAGCAAATAATGCAGAACAAAGTTGCATAAAACTGAATAGAACGTTTAGCTGGGTTCAGTTGCAACATGATCTTATACGCACAAGTACTTGTGACTAGCGAGATGTGTCTTGTTGCGCAAGTGGTTTAGTACCATGATTAGTGAAGATGTACCTTGTGAGTGTTTGTGTCGTAAGTACTTGTGAGCATCACTGTCTGTTGCCTTAACAACAGATAGTTTTATTCACAAAGAATTATATGACACTCTCACTCTATGGAACATTTAAGTAGCTATTCATGAGGAAAGACACTTGCGCTGATAGATTACATCGGTAGTTGGTTCACGGCGAACGGGCGTTTTTGATCATAACATGTGGTGCATAGCGCTGGAGGGAGCTGCGGCCCTCAAGCAATGTCTGAGCAAAATCAGCTCCGTCGTTAACAATGTATTATACAATGTTGTAACACTGCAGGACAGAAAAGGTTGGTCACATTCCTAAATTGCGACAAAACACAATATCTCAACCTGATTAACGTGTTAATCAGATATCGAGATATCAAAATCAATGAAAGAGGGATTCTGAGGCAAGCACGGAACTCGCGGTGGAGTTGCCGTGCAACCGGGTGCCATTACCCGAAAATGGAAGGGGAGGATGGATAGTCCTCCTCGGCCAAACCAAGGCTGGTTGACTTGAACACCCCAGCTCACCGATTGGTACCAACTTGTTGGGCCGAAGATCAACGGACATTGATCTGTGTTTTACACCGGAGGTAGGTCTACGAAGACAAGGACTCCTGTAAGCACTTATCGACCAGAGGGGCGACGATGCATCGGCAGCGGCGGTGGGCTACGGAGCGCGTACCCGAGCCGGGGTGAGAGGGGAAGTAGGCTGGCGATGGATTTTACTTGGACAGCGGCGGCTCGTTCCGGGCGGGGTCGGTTGACGGTATCGGATTGATCGGTAGTCTTCGGCAGGATCGGTAGTCCGCGGGGTCGGTCACCTGGGGAAGAGACTGTGAGGAATCGTTAGAGCTGGTTTCACCGCTGGACACCCCCGCCTCCCTACTTGCACACTAGTAGAAGGTGCGTAAGGGGAGCGGAGTTGTACTAGCCGGGGCACCGTGGGTCGGCCCGTGGGCGGAGGGGAAGTGCACCTTAACGGCACAGCGGTAGCCCCTGTGCGCACGCATCGGCTCACGGCTGAAAGCAGAGCTATGGAGTGGGTTCGTGCGGTCGTTCTGGCAACGGGTCATTCCTTACCAGACCAGGGCGACGGAGGGAAAAGTAGCCCGAAGACACCACTCTCGTCGTCCTGGTACAGCTAGGGGTGACTCGCGCCACGGCCGCACCCTCTTCTCCCTAGCTAACTAGTGGGAGTGGTCCCACCGCTCCGGCCAGCCTATTAAACCAGAGCTGAGGGGAGGAGTGTTTTTGGTCATTGAGGCGGCGGGCCGCTCAAGCACCAAGGTGGGCGACGGAGGGAAAAGTATTCCGAAGACACCACTCGCGTCATCCAGCCCTAGTGGAGGGTGACCCGTGCCATGACAGCGCCCCTTCCACTCAGCTAGCTAGCCGGAGTGGTTATTTTGTCTTTAAAAATACCACCACTCACGCTGGCTCACCTGTGAGGACTGAATTGCAGAAATGAAAATTCGCTATTTATATGGGTGGTGCCGCAAACTGATTGAGAAACCAATACACCATTATTGTGATTTTCTTGTGTTGACGGAACACACCATTGGTTTGCTATCAGTCGTTGGTAGCGTGTGGTTATTTACCATAGTGGTTGTTGGCTATGATATGGAAAAATAAGTCAAGGGCGTTTCAGGTTTAAGAGAATAAGGAAATACAGGGGGTGATGTTATTGTAACGCTATGTTACAAGCCGGTAAAGAAGTAAAGTATGAAAAACAAAAATAAGAGGTTTCAGAAAAGCATAATATTCAAAAAAATGCCGGTTTTAAAAAACTAACCGATTTCAAAAAAGTAAAAGTTTTTAACAAATTATCCGGTTTTAAAATAACAGCCCTTACTAAATAAGAAGCCGGTGTTTAACAAGTAACCGGTTCTTGAAAAAATAACCGGTTTTAAAAAAGTAAACTGTAAAAAAAGTTAGGGGTAGCAAAAAGAAACGATAACCGATAACCAACAACTAACCATTTTCAAAAAAGTAAATGGTTCTAAAAAATTTACCAGGTAAAAACAGGTTCCTAAGTGAGCAACTCTAAAAAACTAATCGGACAATAGAACCGTTTCACTAAAACTAAACGACTCCCAAATAATAACCTGTTTGAAGAAAATTACTCGTAACAGGTCTTCCAAAAGTAGCCGGATAAGTAAAAGTTGACTAATTTGAAAAAGTAATCGGTTAATTTAAAGTAACTGTTTCAGGCAATTGATTTAAAAAAGAACCGTGTCTGTAAAAGTTATTTGATTTAAAAAGGAACCGGCTCAGTAAAAGTAAACTGATTTAAAAAATAACCCATTCAGTAAAAGTAAACGGTTCAATAAAAGATATTTGATTTAAAAAAGTAACGGGTTTAGTAAAAGTTATATGATTTAAAGAAGTACCCGGTTCAGTAAAAGGTGACTGATTTAAAAAGTAAACGGTTCAGTAAAAGGAATTTGATTTAAAAAAGTAACCGGTCCATTAAAAGTAACCGCTCCAGTAAAAGTTAAATTATTTAATAAGCAACCGGTTTAGTAAAAATTATTTGTTTTAAAAACTAACCGGTTCAGTAAAATTTATTTGATTTAAAAAAGTAACCAGTCTAATAAAAGTATTCGCTTCAGTAAAAGTTAAATGATTTAAAAAGGAACCGGTTCAGTAAAAGTAACCGGTCCATTGAAAATATATGATTTAAAAAAGTAACCAGTCTAATAAAAGCAATCGTTTCAGTAAAAGTTAAATGATTTAAAAAGGAACCGGTTCAGTAAAAGTAACCGGTCTATTGAAAATATATGATTTAAAAAAGTAACCGCTTCAATGAAAGTATCTGGTTCAGTAAAATTGACAGCTTCACTTAAAGTAACCAGTTCAGCCAAAGTAACCCTTTCAGTAACAGTAATCGGCCCAGTTTAAGCTATCTGATTTTAAAAAGTAACGAGTACAGGAAAAATAACCATTTCATTTAAAGTAAAATACTGACTTCCAGTCGGACTTTGTGTGCAGATTTTTATTATAACAGCTTTATCTATCTGGGTCCCTGGTTATGATAGGTATACAGTGGCTGAAGCAGAAGGTGTTCCTGCTGCTGATGGCGATTTTGTTGTTATTGTGCTGCAGCGCTGCATCAGCTCCTGCCACTTAGTAGCGGGTGGCAGTTACAATCACTTAAAAAACATAGATAGGAAAAATAAAATGAAAACGATACAATTGCCGAAAATTGCTACAAATACTTAATGCCACAATGACGACAATCACACAACAAAGGCGGCGTTGACGACGACGACGGTGGGTCTAAAGCGATCTGAGAGATGGAGAGATTGTCATAATTTAAGTTCAAAAACAGCAACACAACAACAACATAGCAACACATAGTACTGTGTATGTTGACGACAATAGAGCTGCAATCTATGTTGCATTCGAGTTGATTTGCAGTTTCAGTTTCATTTATTTTCGAAATCAGATTGTAAATTTCGATATTGTTGAACGTTTAACACAAACTAACAATAACAAACAAAAAACAATAATTTAAAATTTATTTTGTTGCATTTTTTCTGCTTCATTTATTTGGGGTTAATAACTTGCGCGCTCGATGACCTAAAGGTTAAGTTAGTGCAGCGGAAATACAAAAGAACAAAAACTGGAGCTGCAGAGCAACTGAATTATGACAACTTATGAAGTTTAGTGATGGAAAAAAGTGCAATTCCCGCCGCAAGCTGTGTTCACTTATGAGGTGAATAAAAATAAGACGACAGCAAATTAAATATTAAAAGCGTTGAAAATCAATTATAGAACCAGGTTGCGGGTGACAAAGTCATTGGTCACGCGTGAGACTCCATATCATTAAATTGGTAGTCTTTTTTTCAATATATAAACATACATATCCGTATGGGGACTATGACGGAGTGGTGATATTGTTAGGGCGTAATATTTTGAATCAATACTGTGGCGAATAGTATTAATAAATTATTTTAAGTCGCGCCATTGCTTAGTGGTACTTGGAGCTACATAAGCAACTTTCGTAGTAGTATATTTTGTTCAAAATTACACATAATCCACTTTTTACTTAGGTTTGGTTTAAAGGATTGGATAGAAAAGCAACTTGTACTGGGTACCAATTCCAGGAAATAAATTTACACATAGCCTTATTGAGAGCTTGGATATATCCGTAAAATCAAAAAGGAATGAATTAGCGAGAATTCTTATCCGTCTTCTACTCAGTTGCGGATAAAAGCAAAAGAGATGCTGCACGCTATCATCCTCTTTCTTAATACGTTTGCAAATGCAACAGTGATCTTAGGACCAATGTTTATGCCAGCGGCGTGAGGACTTATCAAACAGTCTACAGTGAGAACCCCTGCCGGGACTACGTCCACATAAAGGGTCAAAAGTTTTCAAGACATTACCTGTTCTTAAAAGGAACCGGTTCCAAAACGGTGAATAATAAAAGCGTACCAATTCTAAAAAAATAACAAAATGCAAAAAAGTTACCGGTTTGAAAATATAACCGATTCAGAAAAGTATCTAATGCAAAAAAGTACAGAAAATTAACTAGTTCTAAAAATGTTATCGGTTTTAAAAAAGTAACTAGTTCTAAAAAGTTATCGGTTCTAAAAAAATAACTGGTCCAAATATAAGTAACTAGTTCTAAAAATTAATCTGGAGCCAAAAAGTAACCGAATCTGAAATAGTGACCTGCTGTAATATGTTCTAAAAATGTAATCGGTATTTTAAACGCCACAAGTTCTAAAAAATTAACTGGTTCTAAAATAAAAACGGTTCTAAAAAGTAATTAGTTCTAAAAAAGTAGCTGGTTCTAAAAATTTAACCGGTTCTAAAAAGTAACCCGTTTTAAAAAGTAGGCGATAGTAACAAATTAACGGATACCAAAGAAATAATCTATTGCAAGGAGGGAACTTGTTACAGAAAATTAACAACAGCTTCTTCAAAAGTGAAAATTAAAATGTGTTTGTGCGTGTTTTAACACATTTTCTCTGTTCATAGCATTTGCACGTTCACGGTACTTGGGAAGGGAGGATACGGACGATCGTAGGACTTCTGGATAGCTTATTTTGTTTTTTCCAAGCCTGGGCTTATTTATTTTCCAAGCCTGACTACAAGGTTTTTAGAGTGGCCTCACTGTCATGGTAAATGCGCTCACGTTTCCTATCTTTAGGAAAAGGCGCCAAATGATACTCTTAGATTACAAAAGCTTTTGCTTTGCATACGCATCAACAGTTGAGAATGTACAGGGATAGTCCCAGGAGCGATTTCGACCACGTATTCAGTTACATAAACTGTTCGTTACCTGAGCGTCAAGAGCTTTACTTATTATTTCCATTGTTTAATTCATGAATGTATTGAAGGCAGTTTGGGTACAGATATTTTCCACCGCCCTGTAAAATTACATATTACATACATTTTTTAATAGCTTTGTTTTTTTTGTTTTGTTTGGGTGGGTGCGGTGCAATTATACTTCAAAGCACAAATAAATTTTTATTAACTTAGCATAAATACTTTTTGCGACATATTTTCATAGCTCAGGCGTAGCCAAATAATTTTCTAAAATTACAAAAAAAAAACAAGTAAAGAAGGCTAAGTTCGGGTGTAACCGAACATTATATACTCAGCGTGAGCTTCAATTGTACATTTCATTTCAGATAAATTACTTTTCTGCATAACACGTGGCACCGCCCGTTAAAAAAACGCCTCCCCATTTCCTTTTACAATCAAACTTGACAAGTGAAATATCATTGATTCAAAACTATTTTTTGCTAAGTTAGAGCTTATCCTTCTAGTCTACAACCCTTTTAAACTTGTTTTATATATAAGTGGGTGTGGTCTTTAACCGATCACGTCCATTTTTCTAGAAATATTTTCTGCTATAAGAAAAATACGTGTACACAATTTCATTACGATCCTTAATTTTTATTCGAGTTATGGCTCCCGAAATATAGAATATTGCTTAGTCATAAAAGGGGCGGTGCCACACCTATTTTAAAAATTTTAGTGTTTTCCAATTTAATGTTATAATTAAATAAAAAAGTAAAATTCTATTGATATAAAGCTCTTTTTCGCTAAGATATAGCTTATTTTATTCGTCCACGACCCTTTTAAAAATCTTTTATATAAAAGTGGGCGTGGTCCTGAACCGATTTCGTTAATTTCCTGCAAAGCATTCCTTATAGTAAAGGCAACCTCGCTGCTGATTTTTTTTACAATAGGTTTAACGGTTTTTGATTTATGATTAATAATATTTGTAAAATTAATTTTATCACAAGTGGGCGGTGCCACGCCCATTTTAAAAATTGTTGCCAAATTTTTATAAAGAATCTGAACGTCAGTCCACACTTCAATTTTCAACTTTCTAGGTGTATTATTTACTAAATTATCAGGGTTTTAGTGTTTTCCAAAATTTTATATATATAAAAAGTGGACGTGGTTATCATCCGATTTCGCTTGTTTTCAATACCAATCTATTCTTGATCCAGATAAGCTCGTGTACCAAATTTGGTGAAGATATCTGAATATTTACTCAAGTTATCGTGTTAACGGACAGACGGACGAACGGACGGACGGACGGACATTGCTCAATCAAATTTTTTTTCGATACTGATGATTTTGATATATGGAAGTCTATATCTGTCTCGATTCCTATATACCTGTACAACCAACCGTTATCCAATCAAAGTTAATATAGGTAGGTAGGTGAAATGGCTGCGACCCTGGTCGCCCAAGTAGCTATTTAAAGCCGTTTTGATGCCATATAACTCGTCTAAAACCTACAGAATGTTACGGTCAATGTATACAACCAGACAGAGTTGTTGATAAAATTAAGAATATTCGGGATTGCTATCACAGATAGACCTCTGAGGCCTTCTAGAAACGTGGTTATAAGGAACCTTAGTCGGGCTCTAGGTAGAGCCGGACATTTACACATAAAGTGTTCAACTGTCTCCTTAGAATTTGGATCTTTGCAGCTTCTGCAGTAGTCGTTAGACGGAATACCCATCTTTTCCGCATGCGTGCCTACTGCCCAATGACCGGTACAGACTGCTATCAGTTTGCGTGTGTTGGTCCTGGATTTGTTCAGAAGACTTCTCGTCCTCATTCCATCATAGTTTGGCCAAATGGATTTTGATATTACATAGGTGGTGATGTTATTCCACTTTGTTTGTGCTTTCTTCAAGTAGAAACTTTGGATATTCCCCTTGGCTACTGCTAAGGGTATGCCTACTTCGACACTGGTGATTTCCTCGCTCATCTCCGATGAGCCCCTGCGTGCCAGCTCGTCGGCCTTCTCGTTATCCTCTATCCCCTATGACCCGGGACCCAAATAACGCATAGTTCTAGATTGGTGGATAACTGGAATATGAGTCGCTTACAAGCCCACACTAATTTTGAGTTAATGCGTGGCGAAGAAAGCGCTTTTATCGCTGCTTGGCTATCCGACAGGATGCAAACTTTACCAGCTACATTCAAGCCCTCTAGTGATTTGCAGGCTTGCCAAATCGCGAGGATTTCTGTTTGAAACACGCTGCACAAAGTTAAAATACTCTCACGCTGAGTATAATTATATAAATCAAAAACACACAAGATAAACTATTTCGCATGATTAAAGCGTGTCACTGCTAATACATGCCACCTATTTCACAGCAGTACGACCAATCATGCATACACACCTCTTTACATATAGACATCAATTAAATACATTTCAGTGCGCATGTGCGCGCTTAAGCGCCTTTTAAGCAAATTATGCGCGTCGGATCATTTGTTAAATTTACGCCAAACTTTCATTTTAAAAATATAAATAAAATAAGAAATATGAAATTATAATACAAATGAAAGCAACTACAGCCAGAATTACAAAAATAATGAAAGCAGAAATTAAAAAAAAAAAAAATAAGAGCAAAGAAAAAATGTTTACGAAAAAAAATTTGCAATGTCACCGCATTAATAGAAACATCAATTTTTAAGCGACGTCAACGTGTACTTGAGCACGTTGCATAAACAGAGTGGTGGTGCTTTAGTGCTTTAGTGCGCCTGCGTATGCATGTGTGTGTGTGCGGTTGTGAAGGTTATGCGCCTGCGTGCTTACATTTTGATAACATTTCACTCAATTCAAGCGCAACGTCACTCCCATAGCACTTTCAGTGACTGGATCGCTTGGCTGTTACCAAAAGTTTGGCTCTACACCAAACTGTCTAACAAGCGGAGCTGCTTGGCGCTTCACCTACTCGTTACTGGCAAACGCATCACATCAACCAACGCGATCAATGCCTGCCTCATATTTTATCAGCATTTTCTATGTACATACATATATAAGTATGTATGTTTGCTTTCGCATGCTACGTATGTTAATATTTCAGTTTCGCTGCCATGTCATGCAAAGTCAGTCAGTCAGTGTGGCACGAATGCACGCAAAATCCAGCGTGTCCGATGCTACGGTATGCATAGTTAAGAGATGACATTGATTTTTCAAAAAATTGTGACATTTTAGAAATAGCAAATCATAAACTGGAAAGTAACTATCATCGATACTTGTCCCATTAGTCAGCTGCCATAGTTTGAGTGTCGCTTCCAACTTGTTGCGCATATTACCATGGTATTTGCAACTACATTGGCTTCGGTGTACTATGCAGTGATAGAGAGGTCTCTCAGCTGCAACTGACTGGGTAATTTAATGTCGATCTGGTGACTACATGCTCATAAAGATAATTTATTCAAATGTTTGTATGTATATTTGTGTCATATGAGGGAGGGTCGTAATTTTTGAAGACCTGAGTCACCTTGAGCAAATGGAATCAGCGAAAATGTTAACGAACACGGGGCTGCCAGTAAAAGTCATAGCTTCTCCAGCACCATTGTCATCCTAACCTACTCGTGGTTAATGCTATAGATATATTTAGCAGGCGGACTCAGGCGACCCCAAGTTCCTCACGGAAGCAACCACTTGGATGACGTGTGTAGAAGGTTTAATGTGATCATACCCAATCGCTGACCAGATGGTTGGGGTTAGTACCGTCATGATGATATTTTCCGACACGTTCCAATAAAGTATTCGGCACCGAAACATCAACATCGCTAAAATTCTCCAAAACCTTCGGGAAGTCTTCTTATCGCTACAAAAACACCTTCAGCAGGCAAACTTGACACATCACCAAGATTTGATCTCTATAACGCTAGTTTGCGACTACAACGGGAGTGGGGGTTTACAACGATAACTCCCTCTATCATACCCCAAGCTGTTGATACGGAGACCTGCTTTCTTTCTTACATATCAAGCCATGTGTAATTTTGTGTATTTGATGTGTGCATATAAATCCTGTGTTTGAATTCAATTAAGGTTTGCTAAATCTTCACTTGACCATGGAATAACTGAGTGCTACTTCAGCCTTCCAAGCAATTCAAAAAGACATTTCTCTCCTAGCCTGTCTTGGTATTGAATACTTTTCTGTGACATAGAGAAGAGAAGCTTAGGTTATATTAATTTAAAACGGGGGCCCTATGCTACCGCGGTTATACCTTATACATTCTTGTGAACCAAGCACTCCAGAACACGCATATAGTCTGAAAAATTCGACTGGTTATGCCAAATTTTTCTGCGAAATGGAACCATTTTGGACCACAACTGCTAGGCGAACTTGGAAGCGGATTGATAGCCGGATAGTATATAGTCTGGAAGAATCTATTGGCTTTGTCTTATTTTAAAAGCGGAGGCATCATATGTCCCCTGGTAATAGAAACAGCCTGTGAAAGTATCACAGCAGAGTGACTGTAAAGATTTATATGGAATTAAAAACGGAGATATCCCAAAGTCTAGAACAGGTGATCCCATACCCTGGGAAAAGTGTCTGCAAAATTTCAAGAGAATAATTTCCCGTTCATTTCGGGACTATCTCCAGATCATTTTCGAATTGTTTCCGTTAATATTTTGCAATTTTTTCATCTGAAAGCTTTAAAAATGAAACTAGAGTTATAAAGGAACCATTCCCTCCACTCTTTGAGTGCGAGCATTTTTTTAAACTGTTAAAATTGTAACCTTAGCTTTTCTTTCAATCTGCCTGCCTATCTAAAAGTAAGATTCTACTCTTTTTACGCCAAAAATGTCTACGTTTAATATGAAAGCCGACCCACTCTAATACTATACTCACATATATAGCTGTCTTCATTAGCTTTCGTATCAATTGATGATATCTTCACCGATTTGGCTTATGCTCAATTTACAATTTTGTCGTTATTTGGACATTGCTTTACCCAACTTCGAGCCGCTCACAGAGTAATTAACATTTGCTATTTAACTTGTTGGCATTTTAGTTTAAAGTGTTGGCCTGTTCGCGCGTTTATATGTCAATATAATTTGCGTGAAATCGAAAGTTTTACACTTCATCATAATAGATTATGAATTACGAGCGGTGTTTTTAAGTTGCAATCGTTAGACAGATAGGCAGCATCTAAGGTGGTTAATCACTCCTTCGAATATTAGATCTCTTAAAGAGTTGCAAATCTATAATCAGCTAAATTTGTTAAATTGAAAATTATATACTTGTAACTTAGAGCCCATTTGTTGTTGTTCATGAGTGTATGAGTTTATCAATTATCTTTTTCATTTTAAAGACAATCAAGCTTATAAGGCTAGGTCAGTGATAGCAAAAGTAGGAAATGCGGTTTGTATGAGGAAAGGATCGAGCATGTTTTGTGCTCGTGCCATGCGCTTGTCAGGCTTAGACTCCAGCTATTAGGAGTGATAGAGCCGTCAGATCCTGAAGGAGCAAATGGCTTAAGTCCTAGAAAGCTTCTAGTATTTTCCAAGAGGACGGAGTTATTTTATAACAAAGGTCCTGGTTTTGGATAGGATTTTTCAGTTTGATAGTTAAAAAAAATTCTGGTAGCACTATGAACTCCTTTAGTCTAAGTGAGGTCCTCATGGACCGGCCAGTTCAACCTAACCTAAGCGTATTAGTTGAATTAATTAGCACTAAATGGGTTCGCGTGTAATATTATTAGGTAATTTAATTTTTTGCGCTTGAAGATATAAAAAAGGCGTGAAAGTTTTGTTGATAATTTTTTATAAAACGTACCTTAAGATGTAGAAATATCCACACCACCCATGGCCAAGGGCCTGAAAATATTTATTTTGTATGTCTTTGTTTTTAAACACGGTTTGTTTCACACTAAACTTGAAATAAGTACTTAAGAGTTTTTTCTTAATCGACCGTTACAAATGGAATTATATTATGTATAAAGGTCATATTAACTGAGATGAAAAAGGAGCAGTGAAGCACTACCTAACCTTCCCATAGAATGCTCTTGGCAATTTTGGAAAATTGAGCAGAGCCGCCCGGATATCACTCTGAGCTATTTCGAAGCAGCTTTAGCCTCATTTCAGTACAGTTTCGGGACAGTTAAGCAATGCTTTCCTAACAATCCGTGATTTTGTAGGGATCATTTTGAGAATTTTCAATCGATGTATATTGCAACGAATTTCTATCATGCCTTGTTAAATTTGGTTTAAAATCAAGCCGGCTTCGGTGTTGTGCCATCATCACTGTCCATTTTCATGAGCAGGTATTGTCAAAATGGATGTTTGTGTATATGTATGTGTATATGCTATGTGTTCATTTAAAAACGAGGGTACTGATCGATTCGTGTGGCTGACTGAGGCAGGTAAAATTCAGTAATTCTAGTCGTTTGACCTTATTTGTGGGTTTATGTTCAAACCATATTTTGAATCGTTTGAAAACTAACACTGAGCCGATGGCCCGGCAGCTAGTGCTTTGCACAATGTTATAACTATAAAGAGTTGTTTCTCTATAAATACTAAACAAGAAAACTAGGAGAAATGTGCTTTTGGGTCTATTTGGCAGCCTCTTTTGAGCTACTTCGGGATCATTAGGGGTTATTTTGAGGTTTCGTAAAACTTATTTCGGGGCTTCTTCTATTTTACGTATTTATTTCGGAATAGTTCTCCGTGTCATTTCGCAATTATTTCATACACCTTTCGATATTTCCTCATGGTTCATTTGATACTCTTTTTGTATCATTACGGTACTATTTTCTGATCGTTTCTTTGTGATTTTGAGACAATCTGCTGATTATTCTAGCATGATTTTTGTTTAATTTTGAGATTATTTGGGGGCAATTTTTAACCATTTGAGAATCACTTCAGTATAATTTGAGATATGGGTCACCAAAATTTATATTAGGACAGTTTCGCAAGTTGTTTTCCTCTTTTTTTGGTGATACCGCGAAAGCAGTACATGGTAGTATTTCACTAAACGCTATGCAGATAGCTAAAAGTAAATTCGCCGAGCAGCACCTCCTCTTATACCTAAGGAAGCAAAATGTACTCAGAGAACAAAACTGACATTGGAAGTAGGACTGTGAAGAGGATCGGAATAGGTTGGTTGGGGGAAGGGGGGAGGGGCTTAATTTGAGTTGGATTGGGAGTGAGAGTGACAGTGAGAATGAATTGGTGAAAATTTTTAAGAGTATCTGGAGGTAGAGGGATAGTGACTGTGGAAGTGGGAGTGCGAGTGAGATTGCGATTTGGAGTAAGATTGGAAGTGGTATTGGGATTGGCCGTGGCAGTTGATTGGGGAATAGGTTTGAAAAAGTGAGCGAGATGTGAAATAGGAAGGGAATGTATTGTAACGAATTTTCTGCAAATCCTCTTATTTGCCCCTTTTGCTAGGTTCGTATCGCTAAACTGTTGAATAAATAACTCCAATATTGAATAATGGAAAAATGGCCTTTATTAAAATGCTTCACAATAACACTCAAACTGTGCAACGAATAGCTTAATAACCAAACTGATAGCTCAAATGAAACTCCACTAATCAAAATAATACTGGTATTGCTCGCTAGATATCTTCTTAGTCGTAACTGCTGATCAACTCAAATCAAACTGAATTACTTCTTACTCGCTGGCGCCGCTTTTATAGTTTACGCTGCATACTTCTAGGCTCTTCGATTTCCAGAACTTACTAGTTGTTTCGGCTACAAAATCGCCAGCCACAACTACGTGCACAAATTATTGCTCACTCTTGTGACAACTCAGATAAGGTATATGCATGTGTTTGTAGTTTACAGTCTCCCGCACACACATAAGCGTATAAGTAAATTCATCGGTGTGTGACATCTCATCTCTTGCTGCCTTGTATGTAAATGTTGCTCGTCGGAATGTGTACATATGTGTAGACGCAATTATTTATTCGTTTAAGTAGATACATAAAGATTGAATTATTGATGTGAATGTTTGTAGTTTGCGCACATAGGCATATATGTAAATGCATCTGTGTGTGACATCTCTCTGGGCTGCCTTATATATGTGTATACTTGATTTAATTATTAACGTAAATACTGCTTGGCATGGCCTTAGCATCGCCTTAGTGATGGGATAATTTAGTGATGCTAATATCCGTGACACTGCCCTCCACCTAAGTCTGATCGTCCCGATCAGACAAATCTCTCGATCTAAACGTTGCTAGCCTTTCCAAATGGACCACCTTCATTTTGGTTCGTGGTTTACCGATGGTTTGTATGCGGTACACTACATCGTTGATCCGTTTTACAACTTTGTATGGGCCTTCCCAATTACACTGCAATTTCGGGGACAAACCTTTTTTACGTTGTGGGTTGTATAACAGCACCAAATCTCCTTCCTGAAAACCTTCTGAATTAATTGCTTTATCATATCTGGCTTTCATCTTGTCACTCATAATCTTTGTTCGTTGCCTTATCAGATCATGTATTTCTCTTAGCTCTTCTTCCAAATCACTAGTGGATTTCCTGACATTTCTCTCCGCATTGGCATCTATCCCAAACTTCAAATCAGCTGGCAGTCTAAGGTCATTGCCAAAAATTACTTTTGCAGGGGTTTGGCCCGTTGTCTCATGCACTGCTGATCGGTAAGCCATCAAGAATAATGGTATGCGGGTATCCCATTCTTTATGGTACTTGTCCACTACTTTCCTTAAGTGCTCCTCCAATGTTCTATTGAATCGTTCTACCATACCATCGGATTGAGGATGCAATGCAGTTGTCCGTGTTTTTCGAATGCCCAATGACTTACACATTTCCTGGAACACAGCTGATTCGAAATTCCTGCCTTGGTCAGAATGTAACTCCATTGGTACACCATACCTTGCAACCCAATTGTTTATAAAAACTTCTGCTACCGTTTCCGCTTCTTGATTTGGGATTGGGTATACCTCTGGCCATTTGCTGAAATAATCCATAACTACCAGTACATATTTGTTTCCGCCGTTGCTAGTAGGAAATGGACCGGCGACATCCATAGCGATCCTTTCAAATGGCGCACCTGAGTTATATTGCTTCATCTGGCCATGACTTCGTGTTCTGGGCCCTTTCGCTCTGCTGCAAACCTCGCAGTTCGCAATCCAATCAGTGACCGACTGACGGCAACCAACCCAATAGAATCTCTGTTTAATCTTCTCGAGCGTCTTCGTGATTCCAAGATGACCTCCGCTTGGACCATTATGCAGCTCGCTGAGCACATCAGGAATCCTCTTTCTGGGAACAACTATCAGTTTATTCTTGTATTTACCATCCTCACTCTCCCATACTCGATGAAGGCAACCGGATATCAATTCCAAACTGTTCCACTGTGCCCAATATGACTTCGCAATGGGACTCTCTGCTGACATCTCTTCTCTGTTTGGTCTTTCATTTCGTTCGAGCCCTTGCATAACACGTGACAGATCTGCATCTTCTAGCTGGCACTTTCTTAGCTGTTCCTTGTCCCATTCATCTGTACATGTTATAGTCATTAGCCGGACATCTATAATGTCTTCTTTAGCCTCGGCTTTTGAACAGTGCTTGCATTCCAAACTACATGGTCTTCGTGACATTGCATCGGCATTTCCATGGGTACTACCTTTTCGATGCTCAATGGAAAAGTCATAGCTTTGTAGTCGCTCGTTCCACCGTGCCAATTGTCCTTCTGGATTACGGAACTGCAGTAGCCATTTTAAAGCTGCGTGATCTGTCCTGACACGGAATCGCTGGCCGTAGAGGTATTTGTGAAAATGTTTAACGCACTCTACCAATGCCAACAGCTCTCTCCGCGTAACGCAGTAGTTCCTCTCTGGTTTTCCAATCGAACGGCTGTAATATGCAACTACCTTCTCCTGTCCATCGACCAGTTGTGATAAAACGCCTCCTATAGCATATCCACTCGCATCTGTATCTAGAATAAATGTTGCTCCTGGAATCGGATATGCTAACATTGGGGCAGTGCACAAACGCTCCTTCAATGTTTGGAAAGCCACTTCTTGCTCCTTCTTCCATTCAAAAGCTTTATTTTTTCTTGTAAGCTCATGGAGGCTATGGGCTACGCTGGAAAAATTTTGTACAAATCGGCGGTAATATGTGCACAGCCCAAGGAAACTTCTTAATTCATGTAGGTTCTGTGGTCTTGGCCAATCCTTTACAGCCTCTATCTTTTCGTTCGCAGTGCAGATGCCCTCTGTCGTTACCTTGTGACCCAAATAATTTACTTCCTTTTTAAACAGCGCACACTTTTTGGGACTTAACTTTAGACCAGCGCCAGCTATTCTTTGGAAAACTTCCTCCAAGTTCTTAAGATGTTCATCGAAATTCTTGCCCAATACGATGATGTCGTCCAGGTACACCAAGCATGTTTTCCAATGTAGTCCTTTCAATACCTGATCCATGAGTCTCTCGAAAGTAGCTGGTGCATTACATAGTCCAAAGGGCATTACTGTAAATTGCCAAAGACCATCTCCGACGCTGAAGGCTGTTTTCTCTTTGTCTTCCTCATTTACCTCCACTTGCCAGTAGCCGCTTTTCAAGTCCAGTGTGGAAAACCATTTCGTACCAGAGAGCGAGTCCAGAGTGTCGTCAATTCTTGGCAATGGGTAGCTATCCTTTTTCGTAACGTCATTCAACTTCCGGTAGTCGACGCAAAACCTCATTTTTCCATCCTTCTTTTTTACAAGTACTACCGGTGAGCTCCAGGGACTAGCTGATGGTTCGATGACGCCGCTGTCGCTCATTTCTTGTATAATTTGACTCACAACTTGCCGCTTCGCCAGTGGAACACTACGTGGAGCTTGACGGATCGGCCTCGCATCTCCAGTGTCAATTTGATGTTTCACAACGTTGGTGCGGCCTGGTTTAGAACCATCCTGGTCAAATATGTTCGCGTACTTTAGGAGCAGTTGTTTTGCCTTACTCTGATATGCTTCCTCTAGCCCCTGCGTCCATGCCGTGATGTCATTTGAAAGATTAGTATTACTAGCTGAAACGTGTTCCTGGAGCTGTTCACAGTTAATAACTACTTCAGCCTCTTGGCATCTTCCCAAAATAGCTCCTTTAGTTAGTTTGAGTGGTGAATTGAACTCATTGAGTACTCTTACTGGAACACGTCCATCTTGTTTTGTCATAGCCAGGGTTTTTCCTACAAGTATGTTCAGTGCTGATTTGTTTGCTGCTTCGACAACCCACAATTTGTTTGTCCCACAATCTCCATCAACCTTTGCCCAGATGACTGCTTCGGATTTTGGTGGTATTCGCTGACTCTCTTCCACCAGCACTCGTTTACTGCTGTAGCCTCTCTCGTAGCCGAAATTAAGTGGTACATCCATGTTCTTATATCGCATCGTCTTGCTTTGCATGTCGATCTTGATGCCCTGGTCGATTAAGAAGTCCACTCCAATTATGATTTCATCAACAATCTCTGCCACTATAAAATTGTGTACTACCGTGACGTTCCCAATTGCGACTTCACATGATACTTCTCCTAGAACCGTGCTGTCTTCTCCAGTGGCTGTACGCAATCTTGCTCCATGCAATGGTGTTATCTTCTTGTTGACTAAATCCGCTCGAATGATGGAATGAGATGCACCCGTATCTACAGTCAGTAAACGTTCCTTTCCATCCACATGTCCTCCGACAGTAAGATTGTTTGACCTTCTTCCAATTTGTGAGATAGAGATTATGGGGCATTCAATTGAGGGAGCCAGCTGTCGCCCCTTGCGGCTGACTCGCTTTAGTTTAACGATTGAGTGGACTTGGAGATTTGCTCATCTCCTTCAGCTCTGCGTTTACGGCCACCCACATTGTTGGAGCTATTGGGACCGGTGCTGCAATGTCGTGCAATATGACCTGGGTTGCCGCACTTGAAACATTTAATAACTCCGGCATTTCTCTGTTGTGATCCCTTCAGTGCTTCCAAAATTGTGTCTACCCATTCTGGCCTTTCTACTTCTACACGATGAGCCTTATATGCTGGTTTACTTAATAGGGAGGCAGTTTCCTGAGTCAATGCATGTGATACCGTTTCAGCAAATGTCAGTTTTGGGTTCGCGTATGTAGCTCGCTTCGTTTCCACATCTCGTATGCCATTTATAAAGCTCTGAATCTTCACTCTTTCCGTGTATTCCACGGGTGCTTCCGCATTTGCAAGATGAGCCAATCTTTCAATGTCAGAAGCAAACTCCTGCAAGGTCTCGTTAGCTTTTTGGTAGCGGTTTTGCAATTCTATTTGAAATATCTGTTTCCTGTGTTCGCTTCCGTATCGCCGTTCTACAGCAGCCATCAATGCGTCATAACTGTTCCGTTCGTATTCTGGAATAGTCTGTAAGATTTCGGCAGCTGGTCCTTTCAATGCTACGAAGAGTGCGGCAACTTTATCTTCCACATTCCAGTTGTTCACTGCTGCGGTCTTCTCAAACTGTAACTTAAAGACCTGGAAAGGAACAGAACCGTCAAAGGATGGTGTTTTTACCTTTGAATTACTCGCTGAAACTGCTGGACGATTTAATTGTAACTGCTCCATACGACCCTTCAAATCATCGACTTCTGCCTGAAATTGAGCGATTTTTGCATCCTGCGCTTCCAGCTTTGATGTTACCCTTGCTTCCTGTGCTTCTAACTGTGAAGACATTTGTGCCACCTGCAATGATAAGCGCTCCTCTTGTTCTTCCATCTTTGATGTTATGCGTGTCTCCTGCGATTCCAGTTGGAATGCCATATATGTCTTCTGTTCTTCTAGTTGAGATGCCAGTTGAGATTTTATATCTGTCTTTTGCGATTCCAGTTGAGAAGCCACTGTCGATGTTTGAGCAGATATTGCAGCCAAAATCATGTTCAAATCTGTGCTGGTAACCGTCTGCGATGTTTCGTTTTTCTCTTCAATTTTTGTTGTCTCCTCCCCATCAAGGTGAAAGACATACTCTTCCACATCAATTCCTTCTGCTTCCATTGCCTCTCGTAGCCGTGCCTGAAGTTCAAGTTTAACGCCGCTTGTATTCAATCCACGGGTCTCCAACTCCTTCTTTAGTTGCTGGATCTTTAATTCACCGAACTTTGCCATGTCCTTGTTGTCCTTTGGAATTTATTCAACAATTCCTCTTCTGACACCAATTGTAACGAATTTTCTGCAAATCCTCTTATTTGCCCCTTTTGCTAGGTTCGTATCGCTAAACTGTTGAATAAATAACTCCAATATTGAATAATGGAAAAATGGCCTTTATTAAAATGCTTCACAATAACACTCAAACTGTGCAACGAATAGCTTAATAACCAAACTGATAGCTCAAATGAAACTCCACTAATCAAAATAATACTGGTATTGCTCGCTAGATATCTTCTTAGTCGTAACTGCTGATCAACTCAAATCAAACTGAATTACTTCTTACTCGCTGGCGCCGCTTTTATAGTTTACGCTGCATACTTCTAGGCTCTTCGATTTCCAGAACTTACTAGTTGTTTCGGCTACAAAATCGCCAGCCACAACTACGTGCACAAATTATTGCTCACTCTTGTGACAACTCAGATAAGGTATATGCATGTGTTTGTAGTTTACAGTCTCCCGCACACACATAAGCGTATAAGTAAATTCATCGGTGTGTGACATCTCATCTCTTGCTGCCTTGTATGTAAATGTTGCTCGTCGGAATGTGTACATATGTGTAGACGCAATTATTTATTCGTTTAAGTAGATACATAAAGATTGAATTATTGATGTGAATGTTTGTAGTTTGCGCACATAGGCATATAAGTAAATGCATCTGTGTGTGACATCTCTCTGGGCTGCCTTATATATGTGTATACTTGATTTAATTATTAACGTAAATACTGCTTGGCATGGCCTTAGCATCGCCTTAGTGATGGGATAATTTAGTGATGCTAATATCCGTGACAGTATATTAGGGAAATAATAGGAAATAATAAAAGGAAAGGAATAAAAATTGAGGGGAGGATAGAGTATAATACTTCTCCCTATTATACCCTTTTTAAAAGTAGGAAAACCAATACTCGGACCGGAAAACATCTGCCAGGTACACAATAGCTTAAATAAAATTTTATCTAAATATCGTTATGTTAGTTGTGGAAATGCAACTGCTTTTACCTTATCAACTTCATTATAAGCAGCACTGAAATCGTATGCCCTTCGGGCCATATAGTTTTTTAATCCAAACACAAATTCAACCCTGACATAAAAAAGTAATAAAATAAATGTAAAGCGCGATAGTCTTCAAAGAGATTTTATATTGCGCTTCTCTTCCAATCTGAGTTGAACTCCTTGTAAATTTTCCTACAAATTGGTGGGACGAGACCTACATGTTTTATGCTGACTTCGAACGGCATGATGCAAGGCAGATGAGTTTTTACTGCAAGACTTTTCTTGGCAGAAATACACACGGAGTACTTGCCAGATCATTTCGGCAGGGCGACCCCGCTTAGAAACAATTTTTTTTTAGTTTTTTAAATTTGTTCATAAAGTTTTGATGTTGCTTTGCCCGGTACGTGAACCCAGGATCTTCGGTGAAGTGGGCCGAGCACGTTACCACACCACACCACGGCAACTCAATCAAGTCTTAATTTAAGTGCTGTAGATGAGTAAAAAAAAGATGTATAGTCATAAATGAATAGGATTGATTAGGAGGCTAATTATTGGTTACCTGCGGACTCTGAAATGAGCTAATAAATTGCATGTATGTATGTCCGAATTACAATCTCTTTCTGAATTTTTATGCCTCCCCAAATTTAATGGAAAGATAAAGAAAGCTTAAAACACTGCAACATAGAAATAAGCTCAAAGCACTCAACCACTTTTCACAAATTAAAATTATTGTCATCTAAGTATAGTGTGTGTGTGATAGTAGCGTGCTCCGCCATTCACACCGAACATCCTAGGCTCACGCCACGGATAAAGCAACATCAAAATTTTAGAAACAAGTTTTTTCAATTAGAAGAACATTTTTCTAAGCAGGATCGCCCTCGGCAGTGTTTGGCAACCACTCCGAGCGTATTTCTGCTATGAAAAGCTCTCAGTGAAAACTCATCTGCCTTGCAGATGCCGTTCGGAGTAGGCATAAAACAAGTAGGTCCCGTCTCGCCAATTTGTAGGAAAAATCAAGAGGAGGATGACGAAAATTGGAAGAGAAGCTCGGCCTAAAATCTCTTCGGAGGTTATCGCGCCTTACATTTATTATATTATTTATTTATTCGTGCTAAACAAATATTGCAATCAAGTTCGTTTCTTAAGTCTTTTGTAACAATAAGTGTAAAATCTATTCGTTGATTTGCATGAATCCCAAAAAGTCCCACAAACCGCTACAAATGTAAAAGCAAAATACACTTCCGCACTTCAAGGTCAATCAGCGGGCATTATCAAACAGTCAAAAGTCAAAAATTATGCTGCATTTATTCAACAATAAAAACACTTGCCGCACTAAAAAATGGCCACAAATAAAATAATAAAATGCAAAAGAAAGAATATTCGTACAGTTAGGAGTCATAATAATATGAAATAGTCAGGAGGTTAGTGTGAAACACACTTTTGGTTTATGCAACTCCGCCTGTATGTATGTATGTATGTGTGAGTGTTTTCTCACTACCAATTCACCACAATTTGTAGGCCTATGCAGTGTTTAGTTTCTTGCCTATTTACAAACCGCTTTTTATTTAATTTTTGTGTTATTTGTTGTTGTTTTTGTGTTTCATTGCTTTCGCACGCAATGCAGTGCAAATGTTCGTGTTTAGTGTAAATTTAAATGTATTTATTGTTGGCATGTGAGGCTAGAGGTCGCGAGAAAATTGCATGCACTTTCGACCACAGCCAACAATAATGCCTTCTAAAAACTTCAAAACCCATACATAATGGCTGTATGAGCTTACCAATCAGCTGAGTGTTAGAAGGCGGGGCAATTAGGAAAACACTTGCAATATTTAATTTCCTTAATTTTTATTTACAATAAATTGGTTTTTATTACGTTTTTTATTTGTTTTTGGTTTTTCGTTAAGTTGGTTTTTTTTATTTATTATAGCAGAGGAAACTAATTCGGGGAAATGGCAAATGTAGGAAATTACCCTTGCTTGATAAGTAGTAAGAAATCAGGACAACGCACAGTGGGGAATTTCTCTTCACTCGCAGCAGAAAAATATAATACACAATTATATTAATTTTAGGCCATGAGGCGTACTTAGGCTAGCTGGCCCATTGTATTACCACTGAATGTGCTAATTCCTTTCCTCTTTTATATATGTGAAATACTTAACCGATTTGTGCGACAATTATAGTGCAGAATGTCTTCAATTTTAGTGAGACCAAGTTCCGCTAAACAGTCAATGAAATTTTGTTCAGATATTCCATTCATGTTTTGGCTAGAGCCAAATATCTGCAGAGGAAACGTTCAACCCTTTCTACCTCCACCTCATCCCTACAGCTTCAAAAGAAGTCAATCGTTGGTACTCTCGTGCGTTCGCCATGTATTCCCATCAGACAGTGTTGGATTAGTATCACGGTTAATGGACCAAAACAGAAACAATTGATGAGGAAACTTATTCGGTTCTCATTTATGCGAGGCAAAATTTGGGGCGAACGCAACAAAATACCTGCTGTCATCGAGAAAAGAGTAAGGGCATATGCGCCTTTGTAACCACGTTACTGTTGGCAGCCATAATTTTGAAATAGATTTCGTTTATTTGGGAACCAGCATTAACAGTAACAACAACATCAGCTCTGAAATCCAGTGAAGAAACGCTCTTGCCAATAAAGGCTACTTTGGACTAGGTTAGCAATTGAATAGTGAAGTCCTGTCTCGGCAAACGAAAATCGTGCTCTACAAGTGACTTATTATTGTACCCGTCATGCTATATCGTGCAGATGTGTGGACCACGACAACATCAGATGAATGGCTCTGGGAGTGTTTGAGAGAAAAGTTCTTCGAAAATTTTTTAGACCTCTACGCGTTGGCCTTGGCGATTACAGAAGATGATTTAATGATGAGCTATACGAGCTTTACGCAGGCATCAACATGGTCCAGCGAATTATAACGCAGTAGCTACGCTGGCTAGGCCATGTTATGCGAATGACGCTCCGGCTAAGAACCCGCCTACGGAAGCACTTGGCGGAAGACGAATTAAACTCTTTTGATGTGACCAATTGGTGCCAGTTGGCAGAGCGAAGAAGCGACTGACGCAACTTTTTTGACGGCCATAACCGTTTAAATGGTTAAGCGCCAATTAAGTAGTTAAGTAAAATTTGCTGCAACATCTCACAGCGGGAAGCCTAGTGCCCAGCTGACACGAGGAAGCGTTTTCACCTTGCAAAAGGAGGAGCAATGTGCCTTAGCTAAATTACCTCGGTCCGCTCAGTGGCTTGTTCATTGTGACCTGGGACCCATATCACTATTGTAATGCACTGAGAGTCTAGTTCGTTTAGCGACTGCCTGTATTCTATTGCAAGCTTTGAGGAAGTGAAGCTGCCTTGAAGAACTGCGATCGTTGCTTGACTGTCAGAGTAATTTGAAGCGGACATTAGATTCTTAGATAGTAGCCTGCTTCATGACTGATAGTTTTGCCTGAAAGGTACTGCAATCGTTTGGCAGCCTAGATATCATCAAATGCGTATTGCGCTGGTATTCTGACAGAAAATGCGTTGTCTAGAGGAAAGGCTGGAGAAGTTTGATCTGGGATATGAAAGTATTCCGGGGTTTTCCCTGAATGGTGGTAAGACCAAATCTGATGTTGCTCCAAGATAAGACTTCGTTCAGTCCAACCACATTAAAACTCGTCTGGAACTTACCACACAGGTCTGTTAGGAGGAGGTTTAGCATAATATCTAGATTATTTTTGGGTATAGAGGGTAATGTCGCTGATAAAAGCATGGCCCACGGCAAACCGACAGGTTTCAGTTTAATGTCTTAGTTAATCTCTGCTAATAGTTCGCACCTTACCCGGTTTAATTTTTGTAGTTTCAAATGTGATATTATGCGGCGTCTGGAGATAGAACAATTTCACTAACGTGTTCACCATTGGATTCCACAGTAGAGATGTTAATACACTTCTAATACACCTCAGTGGCCCTAGACGTATGCCGTAGTATGTAAGAGTCTCTTAATCATGATACGGAAATTCCGCAAATTACAGAGCAAGAGGTGCTGGACGCTGCAAAAAGAGTTGCTGATAACAAATCCCCAGGACCCGACGAAGTACCAAACATAGCCCTTAAAGCCGCGATTACAACTAGGGCTACATTATTTACTGATCTTTTTAATTCCTGTATGCAAGAAGGCGTGTTCCCTCGCCCGTGGAAACGACAAAGACTTGTCTTATTGCTGAAACGTGGTAAACAGCCGGACCAACCATCCTCATATAGGCCACTTTGTATGCTGGATTCCCTAGGGAAGATTTTCGAGCGTATAATTAGTGAGCGCCTACAGCTGACTCTAGAAAGACTAGGTGGCTTATCGAATAGTCAATATGGATTTCGCAAATCAAGATCCACCGTAGATGCAATACAAACAGTCGTCAATATAGCTAGAGAAGCTATCTCTGGAGGCCAAAATATAAGGAAGTTCTGTGCACTGATTATGTTGGACATCAAGAATGCTTTTAACACTGCGAACTGGATGCAGATAATGGCAGCGCTGCAAAGCTTCGGCACTCCAGCTTACTTACGCAGAATTATAGGTAGCTATCTTAAAGACAGAGTACTTCTTTTTGACACGGATCAAGGAGCAAAAGAGTACAAAATCACAGGAGGCGTCCCACAGGGATCTGTTCTCGGTCCAACGCTTTGGAATGTAATGTATGACGGGGTGCTAAAGATAGATGTACCAGAAAACACGCAAAATGTGGGATATGCTGATGATATTGCAGTGGTAGTAGTGGCCAAGAAACTGGACCTGCTTCAAGCATTATGTAATGACGCCGTAGCAAGAATAAGGGAATGGCTGGAGTTGGCTAGCCAAAAGACGGAAGTGGTATTAGTAAGCTCAAAACGGTCGGCGAACGAGTTAGTCTTAACTGTCGGGGATCATCAAATCACCTCAAAGGATTCCTTAAAATACTTAGGAGTGCACATTGACTCTAAGTTAACTTTCAAAGAGCACTTCAGAGCGGTGGGGGAGAAAATTGCCAAAGTTAATGGATCACTTATGCGAATAATGCCTAACATTGGTGGTCCGAGCGAAGCTATACGTCAGCTATTGTTCACAGTAACCAGCTCAATAATACTATACGCAGCACCAGTGTGGTATGGATCTAAACAGACCCATCAAAAATATATATTAGCAGCGTACCGACTTGCTTCTTTAAGAATAGCAAGTGCTTATCGGACGGTGTCCGACGACGCGATCCTGGTTCTAACCCGGAAAATCCCAGTGGACTTACTGGCAAGCGAAATGGCCGATCTGTATAACACTAATATCGAGCGACCATCTGAAGAAGACAAGAAAAGAGCAAGGACACAAACAATAGCTAAGTGGCAAGAACGGTGGGAGGCCTCGAGTAAAGGGCGTTGGATTTTCACACTAGTTTGGAACGTAGCTCAATGGAATGAGCGGAAGCACGGCGAACTGAACTACCATCTCACGCAGATAATGAGTGGACATGGCGGTTTCAAAGAGTATTTATGGAAGCGTAGGATAGATGAAGATCCTCATTGCCCAATGTGTACCACAGAGTTAGAAAACGCAGAACACGTCATGTTCTACTGCCCCCGTTTCCACGAAGAAAGACTCACCTTGCATGGAGTCTTTGGGGAGGAACCTACCACGAGAAATTTAGTTTCACATATGTGCAACAGGAAAGAATGCTGGACTGCAGTGAGCAAAATGGCATTTATAGTAATGACACGCCTGATGGATGCTGAGAGGGAGCGCAGAGAAATGCGCATGCGAAGCAGTGTCGATTAAATGGACACTCAGAGCAAATAGCGGGAACCTGGACGCAGGGACAACAGTAGGCTCTTAAAAAATGAGAAATATGGAACGCCACCCTGAAGTAATGCGAAAGTGGTGCCGGGGTGGGCGACGGTTTCAGAACGGGGCTGTTTTTTAGTCTACGGACACACGGTTGCTGCGACGGCAGCAATTATGGTGCATTAGGCATTTTTCAGCCTCCCCGCAAAAAAAAAAAAAAAAAAAAAAAAATCATGATACTATAGTCGTTATTGTTGGAAGCTTCTCCACGAATTTCACAACAAGAAATTCCAGCCACATGCACAAAAATTGCCTATGGTTTGGAGAAAACGAAATTAATTTCTCGTCTAATGTCGAGAAATATGTCAAGTTCTACAGAAGCTATATATTGAGCTGGAAACTCCTAGAAAGGAGTTAGACATTCGAGGAGAAAATTAGGTAGGTTTACGATCATGGAATAAATTCCAATTGCTGTTTGTAGTTCTGCAGGAGATATATTATCGGGTACAGTAGGTTTAAAGAGGTCGAAGGATTCGATTGCCCATTCCACCATGCGAGGAATTGTTAAGTGCCCAATATAGCGCTAGTTGATCAAGAGGTTGTCGGTTGTTGGAGATTTCTTGATGCAGTTACGAATGTGCGCTCCATTAAAACTTGGAGCTGGATGATGGCCATGCGCCATTGGGACTTTCAATGTAGCTCGGTGTACATGGGCTTTTTGAAAGAACATTGCAAAGCCTTGGTCTCCGAGCTTCCCTCTATAGTATCGCAAATGATTTGCCAAACGATCAGCATCATTGACTCTCTTTTTAACGATTTTTGCGGCATCAGAGTTTCGCTTTTTCCTTGACGGAGAAACAGAACGGAGGCACCAAGTGCAGAGTTACATGCATGTCTGCTGGCTCGCTGATTTCTAGCGATGAACATAAGCCATCGACGGAACCTACACGTTTTCGGAATACATGCTCATTCCACCAGCTTTTGGCTGTAACCCAAACCTGTGTGAGGAGAGTGTACCCTGAATGAGCTTTAAATGTTCGCTTTAAAACTAAATCAATCTCATCGTCTCCTGTTTCTGTAAGCTGCAAGAGTACGAGGTCTCATAAAAAGACAAAAACTTGTGTGTATCTGTAATTGGAATAGGAGTTCTGGTAAGATACATGCCAACTTTCGTTAACATCCGATAAGGGGCCTATTACAGCGTTATATCTAGAACTTCGTTTCACTTTGAAGAAATTTGGCTATCAAGATTGCTTACATTTAGATTATCAAGCAGGATACAACCCTTAAGCTAGAGAAACCCAGATTGTGTTACCAGATTGTCTGTTTGTAGCTACCAATAACCAATAACAGCTTTCGGAAGTTTGCTTCTTTTTCTGAGGTTTCAGATATGAAAACTGCAGGCGTCGTGTGCCACGTACGCCGCTATAAACCAAATGTGTTTGCTCTCCGCTTCGAAACAGATGATTACTATATTCGCGTAACTAAAATTAAGATAGCAGAAAGTAAGAGAGAGTATTTTTGAAAATAATACACGCTTTAGTCTTACTTGTTTGTTGGGGTGAAACTATCTGGTAAGTATCAGTTTTAACTCTGCAAACTTTGTTTTCAATGACCCTATTCTCTTGAATTAAAAAGGGATTCCTCTGATTTTTCGCTGAAGCGCAATAGAAGAGCAACGGAAGCTGTCTGTATATGATGCAATTTAATTTGTAGAATCCGTAATATAACACTGTGGAACAAATTCAAGTTATCGAAAGCTAGGTCGATTCTGACAGTGAGGGGTGAAAATAGAGGCTAAATTAGAAGAACCGTATCGCAGTGTTTGTTTATGTTAGTTCGAATTTTTTAATCGACCTTCGAAGTTTGCAGTCAAATGCAATAAATTTTTCCCCTTCTTCCTCTTTTTCCTCGTCTTCTTCTTTTTTGTTTCCAACCGCCACACAGGTAGCGATTTTTATTTATTTCGTACATGCGAACTAATATCAGAAATAAAGAATCAGATAAGACCCGAAACTCAGCCGAAGCTGATGTCTTTTAATTTTCGCTCGGTGGTGATAAAATTCGCAATAAATTTTTTGGAACTTCCTTCATTTTGTGAGTTATTTAAATTAAGTACATCGGTTTCATAAAAATAACAAAAACAACATTGTATAATATATATTGTATTAAAAATGTCGGAATGATAATGTAAAATGGACCTTTTTTGTAATGTTTGTGGACGTTTCATAGCAAGCGATGAAAAATGTGGCAATGCAAGTGATTGGTTTTTGGAAGCCTATAAACAATATTTCTCGCAAGAGTTATCACTGACGTAAACTATGCCCCTAAAAAAGTTTGCTTCAATTGCTATTCAAGTCTTATGCAATAAAAAAGTGGAAAGAAGAAGGCTATGCTTTTTGGTATACCAATGGTTTGGTTAGACAACAGCCCGCATCAACAAGAAAACTGCTATGGATATATCAACTACCATAGGACTTAGAATAGAAGAAAAGCAAAGAATAAAACGTATGTAGCAGTGCCAAGTGTCCAATTACCATTACTGCACTCAGAATTCATTCCAATACCAACATACTGAAGTATTGATCTTCAAACAGATATCAGTACTACAACCTCCGTTGCTATATCCAACCATTTCTTCTCAGAATACGACCCTGGTGAAGGTACATCCTATGGAACATCAAAGGACCCAATCCTAGTCACACAAAACCAACTTTCTGATGATGATGACGATGACCAAGATATTAGAGAAAGCAGTGATGTTGACCCACAGCCGCCTGCTAAACGGTGACTGGCCAAATCATTAATTTAATTTATTTAATTTTTTTACTTAAAACTTTTCATAACAAACATTTCAAAATTATATTTTCTTTCGTATTTTTATAATTTTTTTCAATGTTTCCTTAAAACCAACACTGAAAAATTGGTACATAAGAAATGGGAAGTAAATTAATATTAAACTGGAAAACGCAAGTTTTGCATTATGGTTGATTTCTTTTCAAATGGAATTTATTGGAGAAACTGAGAAGCATAATATAGATCAAACAGAAAGAAAAAAGACTTAGTTTTGAGGAAGATATGTTCAAAAAGCATGAAAAAAAAATTTGCCAACATTTTGCTTCATAAGCACTACAAAAATTTTCTAAATCAATTTTTTATTTTTTTTTATTTTAATTGTTGCACAGGTCTCTGGCAATAATTCGGCTTTAACAGATTGAAAAAATATCAATTAGTCGACGAGTTATAGCCAAAAAACCATACAAAATATGCTGAAAATCGGCATTTGACTGCAAAGCTCGAAGGTCGATTAAAAAAAAATTCGAACTAACATAAACAAACGCCGCGATACGGGTCTTCTAATTTAGCCTCCATTTTCTCCCGTCACTCTCAGAATCGACCTAACTTTTGCTAACCTGAATTTGTTTCACAGTGTAATTAGAGGTCGACTTCTACCTTACCTCTGGGTTGTAAGACGTTAGGTAGCGATGAGTAGATCTTCAAGTAAGGTTTGTCCAACATTCGGAGAATAGCGGAGCTAGAGAACTTAGCACAATGATTAAACAACACGATTATAGCAATGACAATGTTCATATGTTTCTATACAAATTTTGAATACACAACTTTTTTTC
This sequence comes from Eurosta solidaginis, assembly GCF_040869045.1. Taxonomy (NCBI): domain Eukaryota; kingdom Metazoa; phylum Arthropoda; class Insecta; order Diptera; family Tephritidae; genus Eurosta; species Eurosta solidaginis. Next base: position 171,124,739 of record NC_090323.1, read on the forward strand.
CATTCACACATTTCTTAAACTAAAAATTCCATTACTAAAAATTCCATACAAAAATATCCTAAATCAAAATTGAAGTGAAAACATTTAACCACTACCCGCTTGCCCACCCTGGTTGTCTTAACCACATGTCGCAGCAACTTAATTATATATTTGGATAATAATGCTTACGTGTCTACGTACATATGCAACAGCAGGCGTGCAACAAGTGCATAAGTGCGTTTTGTACACGCTCATGCACTTCATTTGGCAATTATGAACTGCCACAGCGGCTGCCAAAGAGGCTGCAGCTCCAACCACCGCTGCTATTACCTTTGTTGCTGACCAATTGTATGTGTTTGTGCTTTTTGTTGGCGACCCGTTTTTCGAAAGGCACCGCTTACCAACGGGCCCACCCAGAACGTCAACGGTGGTCACAGCTGCACTACGCGACACACACACATACCCACACACACACCTATACTCATAAAAACGCATTCAGTTGGTTTGACTTTGTGGCGTCTCCAATTAAAATTTGCGGCATATTAATCGAAATTCGGCTGTGATGGTAATGGTGGATTTTTTTCCAACTTTTATTGTTGTTTTTTCAATAGTTTTTGAATTTGTGATAGTTTAACATACCAATTGTTTCAGTTTTCGAACATAAGTTGCTATGCCTGTATGTTTGTAGCGTTACTCAAGTTGTAGAGAAGTGGGCGAGATGACCGATTTTTGAGATCTACATATATTTTAACACTTTTGGTATTTAACTGATATAATGGATGGTAATTTACGCTTTCAATATTATGATTTATGTCATTTTGGTCATCGATGCTCGTCGGTCCAGTGCTCTGGTTGTAATCGAAGGAATTTTGTGGTTGAACATTGTTGTATTATCAAAGGAGGTGTATATGCATATATTTTAAGTTGACATTATTATTTTTGTGATGGGAAGTAGATGCAGAGAAATTGTGTAACTTGTTACACACCTATGCATATATTTATGTATGTGTTGTAACGAATTCTGGGGATTTATGATATTTATGCACCTTCTGCTAACGTTCGAATCGCTAACTGTTGAATATATCACTCCAATATTCAGTATTGTAAACTGATCTTTATTTAGATTACTTTGGGAGTAGTACTTCACAATTATACATCACAATTAATGCATTTTTAAATCAAAACTGATTGATAATTTCCCAGCTTGTGCGGCTTTTATACTCTCTGTTGCCTCGCCCGCATATTTCTCCAAGTGTCTAGACGTTTCACCTTTTAGAACTGTTGTATCTCCTGTTTGGTAATTTAGATATATGCGTGTGTATGTGCGAGTAAGAACTGCGGCTGATGACTATATGTGTGTGTGAGAGATATCTCTAAACTACGAACTGCTGGTTATGTGTGTGAATGTACTTCTCGTCGCCTTCCATGTATGTCTGTAAATGATGATTGATGTGTTCATGTACACAAGTGTGGCTTGCTTCATGTTTTTGTTGTTGCGTGATTATTTACTAACAGCCTAGCATTGTCAACATTCGCCACAGTATGTATATTATATATTAAATTAGGTTAGGTTGAACAGGACTGCGTCTGGAGGTAAGGATTTGAACGTCAAAAAAGTCCGTAGAGATTCCAGATACTAAAACTGTTACCGGTTGATTTAGTGCAATATAAATTAGCGAATAATATTTTCGACTATTTACTCATGCTTCGAAGATCCGAAGATAAATAAAAATTGATACCAGGTGCGATTTACCAACGGAAAGGTTTAATTCAGTGGCGTAGTGAGAGGGTGGGCAAGGGACATCTTGCCCCGGGTGCCACTCACAGGGGGACACCAAATGGTCCGCAAAGCAGAATTTTCTGGATAATTAGTATTTTTCTATTTAAGAATTCATGAGCTTAACACCGGCTTATAATAATTGAATTTCAATTATTATGTTTTTTCTAAGAGAAACTGAAAAGAAAGAAACATTTACTGGCACATTGCCATGGACCATTTCGAAAACCGCCAACGCAATCATCATCAGGCAATTTTGTAATGTTATCAAAGGTTTCACCGGGATTCGAACCGTGAATCACATGGTGAAACTGCAGTAGCCTTTAACCACTATGCCATCCTGCTGGTATTTGTTTTCATGCTTAATTCATGTTTTCTCATTTCTACACTAACAACACAATTGAGACATTTTGTCTCTATATTGATTTGTGTGCCATGTAGATTTGTTTTTGTAAAGTTCTTCTTCGTTGTGAATTAGAAGCTTTGTAAACTCGGGCTCAGTTGTACATATTTATGTATATTTGTTTAATGGTGTGTTCAGTTTATACTTCTATTTAAGAATTCATGAGCTTAACACCGGCTTATAATAATTGAATTTCAATTATTATGTTTTTTCTAAGAGAAACTGAAAAGAAAGAAACATTTACTGGCATATTGCGATGGACCATTTCGAAAACCGCCAACGTAATCATCGTCAGGCAATTTTGTAATATTATCAAAGGTTTCACCGGGATTCGAACCGTGAATCACATGGTGAAACTGCAGTAGCCTTTAACCACTAGGCCATCCTGCTGATATTTGTTTTCATGCTTAATTCAGGTTTTCTCATATCTACACTAACAACACAATTGAGACATTTTGTCTCTATAATGGTTTGTGTGCCATGTAGATTTGTTTTTGTAAAGTTCTTCTTCGTTGCGAATTAGAAGCTTTGTAAACTCGGGCTCAGTTGTACATATTTATGTATGTTTGTTTAATGGTGTGTTCAGTTTATACTTCTATTTAAGAATTCATGAGCTTAACATCGGCTTATAATAATTGAATTTCAATTATTATGTTTTTTCTAAGAGAAACTGAAAAGAAAGAAACATTTACTGGCATATTGCATTGGACCATTTCGAAAACCGCCAACGTAGTCATCATCACGCAATTTTGTAATGTTATCAAAGGTTTCACCGGGATTCGAACCGTGAATCACATGGTGAAACTGCAGTAGCCTTTAACCACTAGGCCATCCTGCTGGTATTTGTTTTCATGCTTAATTCAGGTTTTCTCATTTCTACACTAACAACACAATTGAGACATTTTGTCTCTATATTGATTTGTGTGCCATGTAGATTTGTTTTTGTAAAGTTCTTCTTCTTTGCGAATTAGAAGCTTTGTAAACTCGGGCGAAATTGTACAAGAAATTTTAAATAACATCCTCTAACGGACGTCCAAGGAATAAAGCAATTTCAAAATGGTTTTACCAAAAAGAAGTTGGTATTACAGATTTTTGTTCCACATTACAAACGAAAAGATGACTTGTGCTATACACCAGGATGGGGCCATACATAGAGATCGAATTTAGGGGCAGAGTAACTCGCATATCCTTCGGAAGTGGGCATTCTTCTTCGGCGATGTCTGCAAAGGCGGGAGACTCTGCGTTTCGTGTTGTTCTGGATCATACTACACCAGATCTCGTCATAGGGCTTATGCATATGTCTTCTTATCTGCCTTAAAGGTGCAACTACATCAATCAATTGCATTTTGGGATGCCTTGGTGCTCAGACATTTTTCCCCGGGCGCAAGAAATCTCACTATGCCACTGGTTCTGGTTCTCTTCGTGGATAAGTAAGCATGAAGTGGTTGAAATTTTTCACCTCATCATCTGTCATAAGGGGCTATGCAGTATCTTCAGTGGTTTCTGATTGTTTCCCTTCGGGTAGGCCTCTTTAGCAAAATTAAGTGATCCGTTATCATCACAATATTTCTCATGCACAAAAGTAAGTGTACAAGGCGTGTTATTGACAAGGTATAAACGGGTCATTGATTTGTTATCGAAGTTTTATATTAGTTTCCTATCGATAAAAAATGGTTTTTAGTGATTTACTGACTTTTAATTGACGAGTTTTCGGTTTGTTATCAACGAGTTATTGGTTTTTAATCGTTAAGTTATCGGTTATTTATCTATTTGTTATCAAAAAGTTCAAAATATGTTATCGAAAAGCTCGCGACTATTTATCGAAAATGTTTTGATTATTTATCGTGTTATATTAACAAAAAAATCTTCAGAACATTCTCGATTTGTTATCGTAGTGATATCAATTCGTAATCGAGGTTTTATCAATTTTTCATCGATATTATATCGAAAGGTTATCGATTTTTGATAGGAGTGTTAAGAATTTATTATCGGCGTTTTATGGATTTGTTATCAATATCTTATTGGTTTGTTATGAAACACACACCGTTAAAACTTCACTATAAAATCGATGACACAACCGTAACCCGGCTATAGCAAGGCAGAAAGAATCCAATAAGAAGCCGATAACTCAGCAATGAAAAGTCGATAACAAATCGATAGCAAGACAGTGATAATTAGCTGTCGAAAATAAGCTTTTCGATTCAGTTGTTAAAGGTAAGGATCAGACAAAGCTTTTTTTAAAAAAACCCGAAATTTTTTTTTCTGGTGGTTAACCTCAATTCCGGGCGGGCCCTGGTTTACTTAAAAACATTGATTTTCCAGACGTAAACCAGTTTGTTTACACATCAAACTTAACGAGTAATAAAGAATTCAGCTAACTTGCAAAAGCTGCTGTCTGCCGAAGGCTTACTTAGCTGAGTCAATACTCTCTTGCCCAATAACACATCAAAAATGATCCACGAAAGACCGATTTCAATACAGCTTCAGGTTCAAAAAATAAATACCGAGCTACCGAAACAGGTCAATAAAATGCACTGCGCGATCGGTCAGACCGCACATGATTACAATACAGTTGAGCTCGTAATTTTTAGTAGAACGTAAATCTTTAGTTACCAACTTGAAACTGCCATGAATAGCATCCCATCCTGATAAAATCCTCCCTTCTACTCGACTTGTATGACAACAAGTTCCTGTAGCCACTACCTCAAAAGTGTTTTTGAACCCAAAAGAGATAGATATTGCCGATCACTAAATCTGCTATTTTTCTTATCGAGTGAAAATTGGTCAGAATACTTAAGTGATAGTTCTTAGTCTGCAATATTACCCGTATCCATATTCAACTGGGTACATATTCAATATCAAGGGCGATATTATTTCTATACTTAACCTGATTCGAGACTGTTCTGACTATTGTATACTTTTACACATGGTTAAAAATCTTATGATTAGGGCTGCCGGATTAGGTTGCCTTATGCATCTCGTTACCAAATCAAATATATGCTGATGTACACCACCTGCAAATATCCACATCTTGCTTTCTTCTCACGTTTGGTGGTACGAAGGAGCAATGTAACCAAGTCGATAAGTTCGTAATTGCTCAAATGAAGTAATATGGTCGGCAGTCACCAAGAAACAAGAGGTGCTAGTAAACGAGAGTATAGGGTTCATATGCGGCAAAGTAGTGTCATATCACAATACTCCTTAAAATTTTCTGCAAGTGTTTTTCATTAAAGACGACAACAACTACAACATCCTTAAATCGCTTACAATGGTGATTGCACAGAAGCAATAGGTAACCTTCTGTGCGTATATCCTACAGTAGCACACATCAACATTTGCACACACGATAGTTGGTGAAGAGAGGTGTTGTTGAACGCACTATATATTTATAGTTTATAGTGTCTGCAACCAAATCAACAATCTCAACAACGCAAGTCGAATCCTGTTGCAAATATAAATTATACGTAATATTATATTATTCAGAGCCGGACCCGTGCGCATCTTGCGCAACCAATCTAAAAGTCTATTATCAAACATCAACGTAAATCAGCTGTTCTATCAATCAATTAAAACTTACACCTTGCGCTGCCATCTGGCTTATGGGAGCAACAACCGATAATACAGTGCAAATTATCACAATAGTTCCAGAGTACAAACAGATTTGTTTGTGTGCTCACAATCGTTTATTTGTAACAAATTATTTTAACAAAATATAGCTAAACAAAAGCACAACGACCTAAATTGCCAAAGCTCGCTAATAGCCCGAATCTCCATATTTATAACCAAAACTTTATTTATAGATTTTGATTCCAAATAAGAGTGAAAAAGGCACCCGTACATAAAAACAGCAATCAGAAATAATATATATGATAGTATTACGTATACATCTCCATATACAAGTAGGAGTTAGGATGACCGAGCAGATTTGAAGTGGTTAAATCAAACAGCTGTCGTAGAAGTCGGGATAGTACCTCAAGGCGCTATAAATCCGGTGTGATGTCAACCAAAGGACGAAACAAATTTTTAAAAACTGACTTCAATGCTACTCCAACAAAATCTGTTAAGAACTTAAGAGCAGCTCCCAGTACAACAGCTTATAGAAATAAGAAGGTATTCCTATTTAGCAGAAAGAGACGTGGGATATGTTACGGGAGTATCCGATGGATTACCAAATATTACAATAACATGTTGAACGTCGACAGGAATGCGTGGTAGCTGACGTACAAAGTACTTAAGATATGCAAGGATCACTTCTCCTTCTTGCTGGGTAACGTGGAAGATGAAGAACCGACACCCTATTCCATGAAGAAGGAAAAACATTTCCAAACGCCTAAAAATTACCTATTCTAATATAGTCCCAAAAGTGATTGAAAAATATTTTGGAACACAACATAAAAATTTTCCAGAAACAATACGACAATGATCTCGAAAATAATTCCAAAAAACACCCGAATACATTCTAGAATGCTTTCGAAAAGATTCGTTAACAGTCTTGAATAAAGCTAATTAGATCGCAAGCTTATAAACAAATCAGCACGAATACAATTTAAAATTTGTCTTAAAGTAATCACAACAGCATTCAAAAATTGGTATTCATATGATCAGAAAACAGTCCCCATACGACTCTGAAATAATCAAAAAAGAATCTTGAATGAAGCTCAAAAAGAAATTATCCCAAAACTATCCCCAAATTGGGATGAACTAGCTAAAAAGGGCGCATGCCTCGAAACTTGCTCCCAATAAGTTTGTCCGAGATAAAGAGATGACGATAGGTGCACGTGATCGACAAAGCGGGAAAGACGTGAACCCAAGCACGGGGCTGCAAAGTTTCGAAGATCATGTAGGGGTCTTATAACCTTAGACTAACAAAGTTACACTTATCAGTGAAATGAGATGACTGTTGATTCATTTCGGGTATTCTGACTCGACCCTGCCTTCTGGCGTCATATGCCTTTACATTAGGCCTGGTCACTGTTAGCAGATGTAGGAAGTGCGGTTTGGAGGAGGAAGTAATCGAGAACGTTTGTGAGCAAAGATATTTACACATTGAATAATCAACGTGGTTTTGAAATCCTTGAAGAAAATGTGCTAATCAGTATTGTGATTGTGGATCCATTGGACCCTTCATTTTATATTTCTGGAAATTTATATCATTCTTATCTTCCTTTTCAACTTCTTTCCACCTCTGCCAAAATCTAGTACATATATATATAAAATTTTCACAATAATCTCTCTATCTTAAAATGCAGGCACATTCTTGCATCTGCATCGCAATCTTTAAAATCTTAAATATGTAAGGGAAATTTCAGTTGAACTAAAGAAAAAAGTCACAGACATTAACAGAAAAATCAAATATGTTAATGTGCCAAAATGTACACATTAAGATCTTTCTCATTCTAATTGCCTGCGTATTGGCAGGCCGCGGGCATATTTCACACATGCGTATTGGACGCACTGAATCGACGCACTGATCAGACAATAAGATATATACAAGCCATGCCCAGTGGCGATTACTTGATCAATGACCATCGTTAAGTCAGCAAACACGACTTAACAATAAAAAAAAAAAAAACAGAATGCAAGAAAAATTATTAAAACAAGTAAGGAAGGCTAAGTTCGGGTGTAACCGAACATTACATACTCAGTTGAGAGCTGTGGAGACAAAGTAAGGGAAACCACCATGTTGTAAAAGGAACCTAGGGTAACCCTGGAATTTGTTTGTATGACATGTGTATCAAATGGAAGGTATTAAAGAGTATTTTAAGAGGAAGTGGGTCATAGATCTATAGATGGACGCCATTTAGGGATATCGCCATAAAGGTGGACCAGGCCTGACTCGAGAATTTGTTTGTACGATATGGGTATCAAATCAAATGTGTTAATGAGTATTTTAAAAGGGCGTGGGTCTTAGTTCTATAGGTGGACGCCTTTTCGAGATATCGCCATAAACGTGGACCAGGGGTGACTCTAGAATTTGTTTGTACTATATGGGTATCAAATGAAAGGTGTTAATGAGTATTTTAGAAGGGAGTGGGCCTTAGTTCTATAGGTAGACGCCTTTTCGGAATATCGTTATAAAAGTGGACCTGGGTTGACTCTAGAATGCGTTTGTACAATATGGGTGTCAAACGAAAAGTGTAATAAGTGTTTTAAAAGGGAGTGGGCCTTTGTTCTATGGGTGGACGCCTTTTCGGGATATCGCCATAAACGTGGACCAGGGGTGACTCTAGAATGCGTTTGTACAATATGGGTATCAAATGGAAGGTGCTAATGAGTATTTTAAAAGGGAGTGGGTCTTAGTTCTGTGGACGCCTTTTCGAGATATCGCCATAAAGGTGGACCAGGGGTGACACTAGAATTTGTTTGTACGATATGGGTATCAAATGAAAGGTGTTAATGAGTATTTTAAAAGGGCGGGGGTCTTAGTTCTATAGGTGGACGCCTTTTCGAGATATCTCCATAAAGGTAGACCAGGGGTGTACGATATGGGTATCAAATTAAAGGTGTTAATGAGTATTTTAAAAGGGAGTGGGCCTTAGTTCTATAGGTGGATTCCTTTTCGAAATATCGCCATAAAGGTGGGCCAGGGGTGACTCTAGAGTTTTTGTGTACGATATGGGTATCAAATGAAAGGTGTTAATGAGTATTTTAAAAGGGCGCGGGCCTTAGTTCTATAGGTGGACACCCTTTCGAGATATCGACATAAAGGTGGACCAGGTGTGACTCTAGAATTTGTTTATACGGTATGGGTATCAAATGAAAGGTGTTAAAGAGTATTTTAAAATGGAGTGGGCCTTAGTTCTATAGGTGGATGCCTTTTCGAGATATCGCCATAAAGGTGGCCAGGGGTGACTCTAGAATTTTTTGTACGATATGGGTATCAAATGGAAGGTGTTAATGAGTATTTTAAAAAGGAGTGGGCCTTAGTTCTATATGTGGACGCCTTTTCGAGATATCGCCATAAACGTAGACCAGGGGTGACTCCAGAATGTGTTTGTACGATATGGGTATCAAATTAAAGGTATTAATGAGGGTTTTAAAAGGGAGTGGCCCTTAGTTGTATATGTGAAGGCATTTTCGAGATATCTACCAAAATGTGGACCAGAGTGATCCAGAACATCATCTGTCGGGTACCGCTAATTTATTTATATATGTAATACCACGTACAGTATTCCTTCCAAGATTCCAAGGGCTTTTGATTTCGCCCTGCAAAACTTTTTCATTTTCTTCTACTTAATATGGTAGGTGTCACACCCATTTTACCAAGTTTTTTTCTAAAGTTATATTTTGCGTCAATAGACCAATACAGTTACCATGTTTCATCCCTTTTTTCGTATTTGGTATATAATTATGGCATTTTTTTCATTTTTCGTAATTTTCGATATCGAAAAAGTGGGCGTGGTCATAGTCGGATTTCGGCCATTTTTTACACCAATACAAAGTGAGTTCAGATAAGTACCTGAACTGAGTTTAGTAAAGATATATCGTGATTGCTCAAGTTATCGTGTTAACGGCCGAGCGGAAGGACAGACGGTCGACTGTGTATAAAAACTGGCCGTTGCTTCAACCGATTTCACCCTTTTTCACAGAAAACAGTTATCGTCCTAGAAGCTAAGCCTCTACCAAATTTCACAAGGATTGGTTAATTTTTGTTCGATTTATGGCATTAAAAGCATCCTAGACAAATTAAATGAAAAAGGGCGGAGCCACGCCCATTTTGAAATTTTCTTTTATTTTTGTATTTTGTTGCACCATATCATTACTGGAGTTGAATGTTGGCATAATTTACTTATATGCTGTAAAGATATTAACTTTTCTTTTAAAATTTGAATTTAAAAAAAAATTTTTTTAAAAAGTGGGCGTGGTCGTTTTCCGATTTTGCTAATTTTTATTAAGCAGACATAAAGTAATAAGAGTAACGTTCCTGCCAAATTTCATCATGATATCTTCAACGACTGCCAAATTACAGCTTGCAAAACTTCTAAATTACCTTCATTTAAAAGTGGGCGGTGCCACGCCCATTGTCCAAAATTTTACTAGTTTTCTATTCTGCGTCATAAGCTCAACTCACCCACTAAGTTTCATCGCTTAATGCGTATTTGGTAATGAATTATCGCACTTTTTCGATTTTTCGAAATTTTCGATATCGAAAAAGTGGGCGTGGTTATTGTCCGATATCGTTCATTTTAAATAGCGATCTGAGATGAGTTCCCAGGAACCTACATACCAAATTTCATCCAGATACCTCAAAATTTACTCAAGTTATCGTGTTAACGGACGGACGGACGGACATGGCTCAATCGAATTTTTTTTCGATACTGATGATTTTGATATATGGAAGTCTATATCTAGCTCGATTCCTTTATACCTGTACAACCAACCGTTATGCAATCAAAGTTAATATACTCTGTGAACTCTGCTCAACTGAGTATAAAAACAAACAAAGAGTAGAAACAAGGCAAGTGAGGTGGAAGAAACGCATCAAAAGCAAAGCAAGAGCAATGCAACATTTTGCCAATGAAGTGAGTGTAAGGAAAGCGCCAAAGTGCAAGCAACAGGTTGTTCCAGCAAATGTGCATAAAACTCTTTAATGAATATTCCGGCATTTCGTGGTTCACAGTCACTGGTATAATGGCAACCAAAGGAACTAAAACAAAGGAAATTAAACGGAAAACGAAAGAAAACTTTAAAAGAAGGCGGCACAGCGCGACGGTCGTATGAAGACTGGTCAACTGGCACGCACTGATTATTTGATAAAAATGCAGCTTCTTTATATTGGCTGTTTTATACCCAATAGCGCCAGGAAACAGGTTGTGAGAAGCATGTTTTCCATGCGTTGCTAGTGGCGCCTAAAATTTTAGATATAAGTCCAAACCGATGATTGAAAGGTATATTCCGGCAACTTGGTCGAAAACACTCGGGCTGTGTAAACGACTGAAAAACTCTGTATCCCAAAATGTTTATTAGGAAAGTTCCATTTTCGGAAACGACCTATTTAAAAAAATCCGTTTGAAGAAAATCGCTCTTAGAATTTGTTCCGAAATCTCCTTAACTTATTTAAAAATGCACTGAATTTTTAGCTGTGTTACTGCTGCTTTGATACAAAGTCTGAGGTTGGGTTTTCCTCAGCAAAACTCTAAAATGAGGCATTTCTGAAAAAAGCTCTACGATGGAGATTTTCTGACAACATTTTTTGGATATTGCATTTTATGTACTTTACACTGCTACAGAAGTTTTTAGGACGCTTAAGAAGCTTTATTGAAAACGTAATGTTTACAAGTTCTGTTAAATTATTTTGGGTTTAACGGAGACGAATAAAGCGTCAGAATGTTGAGTTATTTGCTTATAGTTTTATGCACCTTTTGTTAATGTTCGTATCGCTGAACCGCCGAATAAATTACTCCAATATAGAGTATTGCAAAATGTTCTTTATTTACAACTCTACTGTGTTAGTAATATTTTACAATACTCGGGTACTTCATTTAAAGTGTGTTAAAAAAAAACTGATTCCATTATTCTTCAGCTTTCGCTGCTTTTATACTCTCGGTTACCTCCTTCGCCCATTTTTCCCAAGGTCTAGACGTTTTACGAACATGCCTTCTAGAACAGTTGTATCTCATGCTTGGATATTTAGCTATATACATGTATATCTGTAGTTTACGTTTTTCTTCTAGCTATATGCGTGTGTATATGCGAGTAACAACTTCTGATCTTAGCTGATGATAACGTGATGTGTATGAGAAATAATCTCTTTGCTTCAAGCTGCTGGTTATGTGTATGTGTGGCTGCTTGCTTTAATGTGTACATGTACATAAGTTTTACTGCTTGCTTTATTGTTGTTGGGCATTTATTTAGTAGCAGCATAGTGATATATAAAACTGCTAATATTTGCCACAATATGTTATGATATATTATGTTATGTCATGTCATGCTGGTTATGTTATGTTATGCTATGTTAATTTATATTATGTTATGATATATTACAGTGTGTTATGTTTTGTTGTATTACTTTAAATTATGTAAAGTAAAATTATGTTGTATTGCGAAAAGCTATATTACTTCTGCTATTTTATGTGATTTTTTGTTGCGTTATGTAACTTAATATTGCTTATTTAAAAATATCATCTATAGTGTATGCGTAACCCACTTTTCCAACATTTTTTGCGGCCCGATCTCACCTATATACGATATATTCTTAGTCTGAGTCCAACTTGAAAATGATTCCGAAAAGAATTCCTACACTTAAAAAACGTTATTTCCAAAATGAGAATGATTTTTCGTCACAGCAAGGAAACCTATCCCTATCCACGGAAATTTCCATTATTATCAAAAAATTCTTATACTAAATTGGCGGAAAAAGTTTATGACGAAATATCAACTCCATTTTCTATTTTAAAAGGATGTTATTTTTTGAGTGTAAAAGATCCAAAGGTTCACTCGAAGAAACTCAAAAAGTATTCCGAAATAATGTGTAAACTATACTAAAGGAGTTCCGAAATACAATCCCTACATTATACGAAACAAATTCTGAGATAAGCCTAAAAAGGTCCCGAAGATACCAGCCATAACCCCGTTTTGACTCGAAGATAATCACGAAATGATTCTAAGAACCATCCCAAATCAACACAAAACATCCCCAAACAATCTCAGTATTTAGAATCAGATGAGAGATGGACAGCAACGTTATCTTTACTACAGTCAACTACAGTCCGCTCGAGTCTAGTCACTCTTTCGTGCGAAACATGACCTGATTGAGCTGCTTGCGTGCTTCATCCTTATATCGGACTGTAATGAATGCGTCAATGCAAGATTGAAAATTTTTAATTAACGAATAAATCTTTGTGCTTCTCCTTTACGACATTAAATTTTCGCGGACCATTTGAGGTTTGGTATGTGGTTTGGTTAATATTAACACGCTGTATATAGCATAGGACCTGCAGTTGTTACTCTAACGCCACTAACCTAGACCCAGAGTACAAGACCATCTTCACGGATGGCTCTAAGCTAAATGGTAACGTGGGTAGTGGAATCTATTCAGACGGGCTGTCAAGCCACTGTAGCGGGTTCCAGGTGGAATTAACTGCAATAAGGGAAGCCGCTAATTGTCTGCTGAATCCCCCATCCGTAGCAATTTACACTGATAGTCAAGTGGCAATAAAAGCCCTCCAAGGCAAGAACACTCCATCGAAATCAACAAAAGAATGCAGACGGGCCCCAAATGAACTTGCATCGCTGAGAGAAACAGCTGTTGTATGGGTTCCAGGTCATACACGGGAACTGTGCTGCCGATGAAGTAGCGAGGCAGGCTACTGAGCAGACAGAGCTAAGCCAGCTGAAGGACATTGCTCCCTTTCTTGATGCGTGCAAAGAATGACTCACACCAGATTTTACCAAGAAGGCAAATTCCAGATACATAAATAAGAACCGAACTAGGTTCCTCATTAACCTCAACCGTCTCTCCTTAGGTCTTCTGATCGGGATACTAACGGACCACTGCCTGATGGGAATACACGGCGAACGCATGTGAATTCCAACCAAAGATTTTTGTCCGAGCTGCAGGGATAAAGAGGGAATAGGAAGCGTCAAGCACTTCCTCTTTAGATTCCCTGCTCTGGCAAGTAAAATGAAAAATGTGAAGATGGAAGTATCAAGAAAGAGTGTGTTAAACGAAGATCACACGATTTTGCGAGAAATCTTAATATTAAAAAACTCACTACTGGGTATATTATTTAGCGAATCCGCTCGAATGTAAGCTTTCTTTATATATTTTTACCAAATTTTTTCTTGATTTCCGCTGGCAAACTTAATGTGTGCGCCTGCGTCTGTTGGAATTCTGATCAACGCAATGCATGCGAAAGATAACACACAAACAACAACAACACATATGCTGAGACAAAAAATGCAAGTTTAAAAGTTAGCATTTTGACCTTTCTTTATTTTTGGTGCTTGTTACGAATTGTTATTTTTGTTCTTGTTTTTTTTTTTTTTTTTTTTTGTCATGCTGCGAAAGGAGAGGACTTTCAATTTAATTTTCATTTTCATTCAACCTGCTGCACTGGCAGCACTTTTTTCTACTTATACAACTTCTTAAGTCAGAAACACGTTCCCAAACACACACATATACATATATATATAAATATTTATCAGATGATTTCTTTCACTTTTCACCGCCACCCAATTCATCTTTTAAGGTTGCTAGGTTATTTATAAAGCGTTGATGTTTTCACTTTTCTTTCTGGAATTACTTATCGTGGTCCCAAAGCAAATCGTTCACAAAACTGTCTGTCGCCTGTCAGCCTTTATATATAACAATAATAATAACAACAACAACAACAAGTATATATTTGCATTTCTTCAATTTGCAGTTTGCTTGATAATTCTACGTTTTTTGTTGTTTCAGAAGATTTTTATTTTTTTTTCTTATTAACCAATTTTTTTTTAACTATCTCTTAACTTCTTTCCATTCTTACCGAATCGGTAAAACTCATTTCAATAAGTGAAAATCGCACAATGCCCAAATGTAGTGGCCACATTTGTGTTTGTGGATATCATATATGTATGTGTGTAGTGTAGTGGAATTGTCATCAAATGCCATCGTATGCTGCCAATAATATTGCACACACACACATACAAACACATAACCGCCTATCAAACATTGCGGTACTTTAGATGCATGCACTTTGGTGCTTAGGAACAACACAGGTCACATTTTTGTTTTTGTACTGTTGACTTTATTTACAATTTTTTTTGATGATGAAAGATTAATATCATTTGACGTAATTTCCCTGTTTCCCAGTATACCAACCCAACTAGCACTTGACATCATAATAAAAAAAGGGACGATAATAGAAAAGCATACGAA
The DNA here is from genome assembly GCF_040869045.1 of Eurosta solidaginis. Lineage (NCBI taxonomy): Eukaryota > Metazoa > Arthropoda > Insecta > Diptera > Tephritidae > Eurosta > Eurosta solidaginis. Next base: position 171,139,760 of record NC_090323.1, read on the forward strand.
ACTACCAAAGAAAATGTTTATAGAAATGTTAAAATTTTGCATTGAAGAAAATCGACATTTCAAATTTAATGATAAAATTTACACCCAGCTGAAAGGGTTGCCAATGGGATCACCGACCTCACCAGTGATTGCAGATATCGTGATGGAGGAGTTGTTGGAGAATACAATGAAAAAGTTAACAAGAGTACCAAGATTAATCACAAAGTACGTGGACGACCTATTCGCCATAATAAATGAAGATGAGGTACAAAACACACTTGACGCATTAAATTCCTATAACAAACATATAAAGTTCACAACGGAACTCGAAGACGACGGAAAATTGCCATATCTTGACTCAATTATTATTCGACGAGGCAACCAATTGAAGTTAAAGTGGTATAAGAAACCCACGAAGAGATCAAAGAAAAAGCAAAAGATCATATGAACCAAAAGGAATATAAACAAAAAGGCAACTCTTAGAGACCAGTTGTACAGCGAACAACGGAACATTCATATGGCGTAGCAGCTAAAGGCTTGCACTGATGTGAATGTTGGAGATTCGAGTTCAATGCTCAGCTCCCGAAAAGCTAGCTGATGAAGAAGTGAAATTCAGAAACATGTCCTAGTAACCATCGCCGTTTGTAAACTTACAATTTTTCTCTAATATCAATTAGAAAAAGCAAAAGTATTATTAAAAAGTCAAGATTTTCCTGAAAATATTACAAATACCCTAATTAAAAGATGTACATCACAAGCTAGTCAACGGGAATAAAAAAAACCTGAAATTTTCAAATCAATATCTTATGTATCAAATTTATCAGAGCGCTTAGCAAACTCGAATTGTTATAATAAAGAAAAAGTTAGAATAGCGCACTATCCAATTAACACATTAAAAAATGTATTCAACAGAACAAAATCTAAAGTACCTCAGGCGGATAGAAGCAATGTGATATATAAAATACCATGTAATGGAAATGGCATGGAATCATGCAATAATATATATGTGGGCACAACCAAAGCCAAATTAAAAACTCGACTAGCCCAACATAAATAAGACTTTAAACATTGCTACGAAACAACTCACCATAAAGCAGCACTTATGACACACTGTACGACGAAAAACCACTCTCCGAACTTTAACCAAACAACAATACTTCAGGAAGAGAAACAATATAACAATATAATAATATTTTAAATACACCGACTAACATACGAATGAATTACAAAACGGACATTGATAAGTGCGCGAGCTACTACAAACACTTGATAAAAAATATGCGGACAGTGACTAAATCCACGTTAAACAGCGAAGACGTGTAAAATAATGTATTTAGAGAAATGTTCATGTTTGTTTAATTTTTTATGTAAATTGTATTTTTATTTTATGTTTCTGTAATTTGTTTATAGTTCAAAGCCCTGAAGACGGTTACCGTGTGTAACCGAAATATATTGGTAAACTAAAGAAGAAACAATTTTTGGTGTTTTAATACTAAAAATTGGACCTAAAGCCGTTTAAACAAATACCTTATTACCAGAAAAAGGTCGCCAAAGGATTTCATAACAAAAATTTTATATTGTAGTGCAAATCACAATACATATACAAAATTATATATAAACTGAAACTTTTTTAGATTGAAAAAAAAAAAAAGTATTTTAAATGTTTAAAGATTTTTGATGGTCCCCTTAATGAATAATTTTGAATTAAAATTTTTCTCAGTGCTACAATATTTTTGAAACATTTTTTTTGTCAATTTGTTAGTGTGAATATGAATAACAAACCGAAGTGACTTGGATTCATAAGTAAGTGCTTTTCCTTGTACTTTTATATGAAATTAACGCATTTTCATATGAATTGAATTTATATGTGAGGGCATATGGGAGTGCTATGGATTTTTTTTTATAATCAAAGTGTGAATTTGCATCTTCAGGGCAAAACAAAAACAAAAGTGCTATAAGTTTATACACTCAACAAAAAAGTTATCATCAAGGCGATGCCATCTAGGCATCAATGTGCAATTTTTGCTTATATTTTTTTCGTCATCAATGATCTTATATTATTGACATTTTCGAAATATTAGTTTGATACTTGTATTTGTCAAGTTAATAGACTACATACAAATGTAATGCGTTTTAAAATCAATCTAGCATTAAATGTCATCATAATGAAACTAGGAAATTTATACAGTTATCATTTTGATACATTTTAAGGACGAAACAAATATTTTCCACGGGCAAATCAATAGTCAAGATACAAAATTGATACTTTTAATTATACTCTTTATAATATTTATCGTTGCATTGATACCACGAAAATGATACCGTTTATAGTTAAATTTTTGCCCATCGTGTATTAAAATGATAGTGATACCTTTTTTTGAATGTAGGGGCTTAGAAGAATAAATGACAAAAACCCTCTTTTTCGAAAATTCGGTTGTATGGAAGATATAAGCTATCTTTTTCTGATACGGTCCGTTCCGGAAATGATCAAGCGGACACCTAAATATACTAGCTCATCAAATTTCATGAAGATATCTAGTTTGCGTTCAAACATACAAACGGCCAGACAGGCCTTATAAAAACTTGTTTTTACTTGAAAAAAAAAACGTCTTTAGACAAGCGGAAAAATGATTTAGAGTTAAAAAAAACAGAGCGGTTAGAATTCCCTTATAGGTGGAAAGAGGGCATAAACAAATATAATTGCCCTCTAGCACATATAAAGAGAACAAAATAAGCTATAGTTGCTTTTTTTCGACTCATTCCGACGTATAATGATGAAGATAGTTAACAAGGATGAATAATTAACTACCGTAAGTGATGGAAGAGCGTTTGCAAATTTGAGTAGGGGGCAAGCCTTACGTTTAATCCGGGGAAAACGGCTTGAAGCACTTCACGAGGAATCAAAATTCACACAGCTTTGAGTTGGCAGAGCTAAAAAGCTAAAAAGCCTTGTACCAAGTATATAGGACTATCCATCGATCTTAGACAAAATTGGAAAGCATGAATAGGGGTGTGGGTGCACAGTGCCTATCTTTCCTTTTACGCTTGTAAGTCGATATTCGGTAAGAAATGGCATCTCAAAACGAAGATGATAGAATAATACAAAAACTTTTATTCCCTTAATTGACACTATAAAAATATCTATTATCTGGATTCTGGGTCATAAGGGACACAAATAAAATGGAATGACTGGTGAGCTGGCATCTGGGTACACTGCGTAAGGTAATGTGGGAATGACTATGATCGAAACAGTTATGGCCTTGTTTAATACTTGTTAGTTCGGATTTTAAGTTTCTTAACTGAACCGATGCCGAAAACTCAAGTCTGGGAACCACCTTTTTTGTTTAGGTGGAAAAATTTACCTTAGAAGTAAACACGGTGTACCTTGTTTAATTTCTACATCTCGAAAGAATCCGATGTACTCTTTGTTGTAGCGATTAAGACCTCCCGAAAGGTTGAGAAGTGTTATCGGTGTTATTAGCCCTTTACCGGATATAAGTCCAGAAGTCTCCTGAACTAACAAAAAGTATTCCGGAACAATTACCAGTTACTGGTAGCTGAAATTTGGCTTTAAAGCTGAAGCAACTAGTCTTTAGAAGAATAATTTTAACACCTAGAACCTTTTAAAAATAGCATATGTAGTATTTTCTTCCTTGCAGAGAAGACCCGTTCTACTTCATTGCTGCTAAAAAGAGAACCCGCGGTGTATCATTGTCTACTACACGTCTTGTTCGAAGAAGCTTTTACCAGCAGAAATATGTAAAACACTCTTCCACAACATTAACGCTTTCGAAGAGCATCTAAACCACCTTATAATTTCTTTTTAGCCCGCTATTTTTCACAGTGCTTGCGAGCGAGTATAAGATCGGTATTAGCCGAAAAAACACCCAAACATACATAATGCAGACCAAATCCAGCAAATCCTCCCTTTGTACAACCAAATGGTTTTTCACTATTGCTTCTGTGACTAAAACTGCGCTAGTTTACTTTGAAATTTTAGTTTTTTGTCTCATCTGTCCGCAAACTGCTCTATAGTGGAAGATATCCATCGCATACAACTGCTCCTCAATTCATGAAATGTGGGTTACTGGCGCTTGTTTTGGGATATGAGATCGTGTCATGATATTTTTACCGTGAAAATCTATGAAAAAAAAAAAAACGAAATAAAAACAAAAAAACTAGCCCCAAAGATATTGATACTCTAAAAGTACATGTGCATGTAGCGTAGCGCAATGATAGAAGGTTGTGAGGGCAGGCGAAACCGCAGGAACGGCAGCAACAAACAACTTGAGTCACGGTTGGAGGGCCTGCAACGAAAAATGGCCAGGCCAAACGGGGGGAGTAACAGCCAATGTGCCACATTCGCGAATCCGATTTTGTGATGACGGCAGATCCAGCAGCAGCAAACAAGCAGCTGGAATTAAAACCGCCAGCAGTGCCTTAGGACGAGGTAAATGTGCGCGCAGTGACATAAAAAAGGGTTTTACGCCAGCAACAAACAGTCTAAAATATTAACAAGCAATCGACAGTGCGCGTTGGCGAACCGAGGGGTAGTTTCGAATGGATGGCGGGGTGTGCATGGGGAGTTATATAGAAGCTAAACGCAAAGGGCTTATGGCCTAGACAGACGAAGTATTTAACTGTATTAACTGGGTGTTCAACAGTTCCATTTGGAATTGAAGGCCTGTAATTTTCCACACAGCTCCGCAACTATGACACATTTAATGTTCCAGAAAGATGGGATATAGATCTGTATTTAGAATAAAGTTTGTTTAGTTTTAAGTAATCTCAACACAGCTGCTAATGCAAATTATTTTGTTGAGATATTTCGTTTGACAGTCTACTGCCTAGACAGACGATTAGTTTATCTGGATTAACTGACTGATAAGAAATTTTCTTTGAAATAAAATCTGTAGCTAATTAAATACCTGTCAGAACACAGTTTCACGCGCAAGACAATTTTTCACACCATATTGTTGTCACAGTTCGCTTTACAGCCTAGACAGACGGGATTTTAATCTGAATTAACTTGCTGATAAGCAATTTTCTATAGAATGTAGCGTCCGTAGTTTTGAGTAGCTAGGAGCCTGTAGAAAAATCAAAGCTATTTTTAAACACAGTAGGGTATCTGGTATATAGCCTGGATAGGCGGGATGTTAATCTATATTAACTTCCTGAAAGAAATTTCCAATGGAATTACGCTTCTGAAATTTAGAGGAGCCTTTTCCACATAGCAGCGAGAGAAGAAATTTTTAAGAGTTTATAGTGTAAAGCCCAGACAGACTGGATGTTAATCTGCAATAAATAAATAAAATAAATGCAAGGCGCGATCATCTCCGGAGAGATTTTAGACAGAGCTTCTCTTCCGATTTGCGTCGTGCTCCTTTAAATTTTTCCTACAACTTTACTTAATTGCAAATATGAATTAGATTAAGCACGTAGTTAATTTGGATAAGCATTGCACTCTGTACACCCATTTGCTTGCCATTTGGTAAATTTACATTGAAATTGAAATTGATCGCAAAAACAACTACCAAGAAAAACCGATAGATATGTATTCCATGAATTTATACTCGCATTCATAGGAAGCTGCGCTCCTTGACCACCGAACGCTCTTAGGTGGGAGGAAATATTGTAGTGCATTTTGTCGCCACAGCGGTGTGATTCAGTTTTGGCGGCAGCGTTCACGACAGTGGCTGTTGGGACACAAGTTTGTTTACTTTTTGTTAACCTTTTGCATTTAATTCCGTTTATTTTTCAAAAATATTTTTTATTTGTTTTTGTTTTCTTTTTTTTTATTTGTTTGCATTGTTTTCTTCTTTGTTTTCATTTGTGTTTCATTCGTTGCTTGTTGGCTTTTCATTTCAATTGAAATGCCGTTTAGTGCACCGCTTTTTGTGAATTCAGCAACATAAATAATGCACTTTGACAATTTTTGCATGTCGTCTGTTTTCGACAACAAAACACGGAAAACTAAAAATAATTCAAAAGCGGCTACCAAACAAAAAAAAAGCACTGAAAATTTTTATAATGATTATTTTTTACGAAATAGCTAAAATAAAAAAAAATTGTGCGAAAAACTAACATATAAGTAGAGAATTCTAAGTTGGGTTGTATAAGAATCTTTTATACTCAGTTGGGATTTAAAAAAAAAAAAAAGATGTATTTGTGGATTTAAGTTTAGTACAGAATCCTAAGAATAATATCAAAGGCAGCGACAACGGCACCAGTACATGAAGTGGCTATATTTTAGCGTCATCATACAGCCCCCCAATCTAGCTATGACCTTATAATATTAGCGCAAGAAAATTTGCTGCGTTACTCACAGCTTAAATGATTTGAACTCAGGGCGAAAGCGAAAAAGTCAATTGCAAATGTTTGCTAAAGCTGTACCGCTCTGTGATTTTAACGCATCTCTTTGCACAAAACCGACAAACTCTGCACGGCGTTAAGTCATGGATTGACACTGAAGGAGATGCCACTTGAGATGATTCACTATTTGGCAACACCTTGCCGAATGGTAACACTTCAATTCAAGGGCGCACCGATATAACTTACATCATCGAAACGTATTACCTCCTGCAAACCTAGCACTGCACTGTTAAGACATCGAACTTTTTGTTGACTAACTGTAATGATAGTGAGGTCTCAGAAATCTTATGGTCATATTTTTTATAGCAAAGCAACGAGCTTTCCTCTCAACCTAACGAAGTCTGCAGTGACAGCACGTACAGGCGACATGACAGGTTACATAGATTGCTCTTAAGCATACGCATGAGAGCACAATTGTGCTATGGAATCCAGGCACTTGGTGTATACCAACAACCTTTAAAAGCAGAAGAGGTCAGGCTGAGGAAGAAGAGTTTTTCGATGTTCTGGGCCGCAAAGAAGACTGTTCGTTAATATGGGCGCGTGATTTCTCAACACTCTGGCGGAGGTAAAGTAGGCGGCTCTTTCGCTCCCAATTAAGGTTATATTTTAAAGCAGTTGAACGAAAACTCCTTCTATTGTTTCGGCCTCCCTACCTAAGCTAATCCAACCTGGAAGACATCTATAATGGGGCTTAAAACTCTATTTTCATGTAATCCATCCAATTGGGTATAATACTTGGCGACAACACTTGCATTTTGTTCCAAGCCAACAACAACACCAAAAAAGAAATTGGAAAACTTTAAAAATAATACAAAACAAGTAAGGAAGGTTAAGTTCGGGTGTAACCGAACATTACATACTCAGTTGAGAGCTATGGTGACAACATAAGGGAAAATAACCATGTAGGAAAATGAACCGGGGGTAATCCTGGAATGTGTTTGTATGACATGTGTATCAAATGAAAGGTATTAAAGAGTATTTTATGAGGAAGTGGGCCATAGTTCTATAGGTGGACGCCATAAACGTGGACCAGGGGTGACTCTAGAATGCGTTTGTACGATATGGGTATCAAATTAAAGGTATTAATGAGGGTTTTAAAAGGGAGTGGCCCTTAGTTGTATATGTGAAGGCGTTTTCGAGATATCGACCAAAATGTGGACCAGGGTGACCCAGAACATCATCTGTTGGATACCGCTAATTTATTTATATATATAATACCGCGAACAGTATTCCTGCCAAGATTTCAAGGATTTTTTATTTCGCCCTGCAGGACTTTTTCATTTCATTCTAGTTAATAAGGTAGGTGTCACACCCATTTTACAAAGTTTTTTTCTAAAGTTATATTTTGCGTCAATAAACCAATCCAAATACCATGTTTCATCCCTTTTTTCGCATTTGATATAGAATTATAGCATTTTTTTCATTATTGGTAATTTTCCATATCGAAAAGGTGGGCGTGGTCATAGTCGGATTTCGACCATTTTTTATACAAATACAAAGTGAGTTCAGATAAATACGTGAACTGAGTTTAGTAAAGATATCTTGATTTTTGCTCAAGTTATCGTGTTATCGGCCGAGCGGAAGGACAGACGGTCGACTGTGTATAAAACCTGGGCGCGGCTTCAACCGATTTCGCCCTTTTTCACAGAAATAAGTTATTGTCCCAGAATCTAACCCCTTCCAAATTTCCCAAGGATTGGTAAATTTTTTTGGATTTATGGCATTAAAGGTATCCTAGACAAATTAAATGAAAGAGGGCGGAGCCACGCCCATTTTGAAATTTTCTTTTATTTTTGCATTTTGTTGCACCATATCATTACTGGAGTTGAATGTTGACATAATTTACTTATATACTGTAAATATATTAAATTTTTTGTTAAAATTTGACTTTAAAAACATTTTTTTTAAGTGGGCGTGGTCGTTCTCCGATTTTGCTAATTTTTATTAAGCACACATATAGTAATAGGAGTAACGTTCCTGCCAAATTTCACCATAATATCTTCAACGACTGCCAAATTACAGCTTGCAAAACTTTTAAATTACCTTCTTTTAAAAGTGGGCGGTGCCACGCCCATTGGCCAAAATTTTAATAATTTTCTATTCAGCGTCATCAGTTCAACTCACGTAACAAGTTTCATCGCTTTATCCGTCTTTGGTAATGAATTATCGCACTTTTCCGGTTTTTCGAAATTTTCGATATCGAAAAATTGGGCGTGGTTATAGTCCGATATTGTTCATTTTAAATAGCGATCGGAGATGAGTGCTCAGGAACATGCATACCAAATTTCATCAAGATACCTAAAAATTTACTCAAGTTATCGTGTTAACGGACAGACGGACGGACGGACATGGCTCAATCAAATTTTTTTTCGGTCCTGATGATTTTGATATATGGAAGTCTATATCTATCTCGATTCCTTTATACCTGTACAACCAACCGTTATCCAATCAAAGTTAATATACTCTGTGAGCTCTGCTCAACTGAGTATAAAAATCGTTAACATAAAACGAATATGAAATTAACAAGAAAGTAGTCACGGATTTTTGACCTATGGCTCATTCGTTCTTTGCTTGCTGACGTGAAGCCTGTGTGTAGGTTTGTACGAAAGTTTTGCGCAGGGTTGAATATCTTTGTTCAAAGATTTGTAAACAAACATTTGAAGCAATGAAAGAGGAAAGTATTAGTCAAATGCAAAAACCAAAAGTAATAATAATAATCATCGTTTAAAAAGTGAACTCCTGCTAAGATTTTTTTGCCGGCGGTGCCGCCACGAAGTCGACATGCTTCACTAAGCGCCCACGCGATAGCTATTAGAAAGCGCCGATAGCGCGACGGTAAAACTCATTCAAGTAACCAAGGATGAGTCACATAAATGTAAGTGAATAGGGAGACTTTGTGAAAGAAGGGAAGTTTTTTTTAATCTTCATTTCTACAAATAACAATTTAAATATAGCGAAGCTTAAAAGGAAGCAATGAGTACAAAAATTAGTGAAGAGCAAGCAAAACCACGCCCTCTTTCAAAAGTTCTACATTTCATTTATAATCACATAGCACAACTATATCACCTCTGATGAGAAACATCGGAATCATATTGTTTTCAAGCCAAGTTTTTTGGAAAAGTGGGCATAGTCCTCAACCTGATTTTAATAATTCTTAATAAGTTTTCAGCCAATCATTTGCTTTCCCATGCGAATTGAAGTAGGGGCTAAAGATGCATCTTCCTTACCTGGACTACTCTTTCCCCTCAATCTGCCAACTTTAGCAGAGGGAGCTTGTTACCATCTGTCATTAGCAAAGCACATGTAAGTGTAATCGCATAGGGACCTGTGATTACGCCCGTAAGTATTCTCATTGCAAATTTGTTTAGTTTGATAACAAAGCTCGTTCCTTGCCTATGGAAATCTGACCGTAAGAATCTTAGATCTCACAGTCACTCCGATCGCTGCACAGCAAGTTCGTGGTACTACAGCATGTTTCTCAATTTACTTAAAGAGAAAAACAGTGGTGGTTGTACGGAGCAGTTCGCCTTGTTTATATCCATAATAATTAGCAACGGTATTCTTATCGTTAAGGAACCATTTACACTATCAGAACTGGTTGCTTTTTAAAAACCGTCTGTTTTCTTAGAACAGTTGACTTTATCAGAACTGGTTGGGTTTTCAGAATCCGCTACTTTTTCTTTCCTAGTTACGGAAATATGACACCTTTCACCTCACACTGCCTATATCTTTCAGGCAATAACAAAGCAAAGTGCTATGGAATGTAGATCCCTGGTCTACATGAAGTCTTCTTCTTCTTTTAGCGATAAGGAGACTTCTCGTACGTTGGTGGGAGTTTTATATTTAATGCTCCGGAAAATAGCCCATTAAGCCGTTAGCCCGACTATCGCAGGAACGGTTTGATAATACCACGTTGAATATTTTAGTTTGTCCAACCACTTCCTTCCGTGACGAGCCAGGGACTCGCCTGCTGAAAAAAAGATTCGGTAGGTGGAGTCGGCCATTTGATTGTACTTCTTTATGGGGGGGTTTTTTCGTTAGCCGAGGTAGCACTCAGTACGTCCAAACAGACCACTAAAAAACAAAGGTGGACGAAAATCGACACTGATGATGGCACAACGCGGAAACCGGTTTGTCTCGAAATCAAATTTGACAAGGGATGACGAAAAATCGTTCCAATATACTTCACTAAAAAAACACAATATTTGTATGATGGGATCGAAAACAAATACACACAGATTGAAGCTCGACTGTTTTGAGGCCCACTCCAACGGCTGGCAAGTTGGTGATTGACTGAAATTATGTAGACGATTGCGGTAGTGTCATAAATGGAGGTAGACTATCTCACGCACAATATGGCTTTCGCAAAGGCTACTCCACAATAGGCGCGAGTTTACAAATGCTGTGAGAAAAGCCGAAGCGACGTTGGTGGCGACGTTAAAAGTGCATTCAACTAAGCCGAAATGCTCGTTGCGCTAAAACACTCCTTAGAGAAGTCCCTCTTTCAACTTTTGATATTAATGGACTGCCAAAAAAATCGGTGGCTGACGTATGAAACAAATTAAGGCCACACAGAGGTGAGTCCAATGCCAGCATTATTTTCTTGGAAATTCCGGAAAGCACTTTTTCTGACGCTGTCGCAGATGACGTGGCTGCCGTAATTACACCACTAAACTGCAAGCTGGCACGGCTCAAATTAAATCAATGTGCTGTGTAAGGAGATGAACTGATGATAATTTACTTCAGCTAAGGACAGCGAAAACTGAGGATGGGATTCTCAGAAAGAGACTAATTCACACCAGAATTATGATAGTTGGATAACAGAAAGTAGAAACACGTAGCTCCTCGTAATACTTCGGGCTTGGTTAGATAGCAAGCTAACCTTCATATTCAAAGAGCCTGCGAGACGACTATACAGCCTATAGATGCAGCTGTCGTGTAGGCGCGAAAATAGTCTAATCCACGCAGGCTACAGCAGTAGAGCTGCAGTGCTGTTGTAATGTTACACACCTCGCTCATAGAACGTGGCCGCGTGTGCATGCTCGCGTTATCCGGGCCAAAGCTCGTCGGATTGGGGTGGGTCCTTGCCGCCACTAAACCACCTATGAACTCGTTATACATATAATGAAAATCATGTACTTCTTTAATAACAACAAAGAAAAAAAATTACTTCACCAATCAAATCCCATAAACACTTAAAAACGGCAAGACTGCTCGGATGAAAGGTCCTCTAATTAATCACAGGAATGCCATTTGCTAAACAGCCTCCTTCTCTTCCCTACCCATCCATAAAGAGATACACCGATGCATCATCAACCCAACCATACTTACGAACCTAAGGTTTAACCCATCTCACAAAATAAGTTTGGATTTACGAACACATATTTCCAATTCAAATACAAAAATCTTTATTTAACAATTTTATGATAACCGACTTCATGTCTAAGCTTTAAATTTTAAAGTTTAACTAATCTAATTTTATGGGTTAGTCACCCTAAGGCCATTTATATAGGAATTAAATCGAACATATATATATATGTAAGGCCTTCCCAAACTTAAATGCTTAGGTATATATATAAGTATGTACATATATTATTAAAATTATTTAAAGCATCAAAATCATTATAAATGTAGAGCGCAAGAGTAGCATGAGACAAAATTTATAGCAACTTTACTTTAGCAGCATGTTTCAGGCATTAAAAAAAAATGTGTATCAAGGTATATGATTATATTATGAAAACTATCGTGATCCGGGGTGGGCCTGAGCTTAGAACATGCTAAGCGACCGTATATGTATACGATAAGCGAGAGCACAATTGTTACTTCGTCAAAATCAACGACAGCTCTTTTAGTTTGATTTCGATGGTCGTACAGTAATGCGGCAGTTAATGCGGCAGTTACCCACGAACGTACGTAGAAAAAACGTGTCAGCTGACACGATCTATCTTATGAGTGTGCAATGTAAATGAAAACTCACCGACGTGCAACGCCCGTACGTACATAGCCCGGAACGTAGAAATCAAAACAATTTTGATTTTTTCCATAAGAACGTGTCAGCTGATCGCTCTCTCACTAGACAGAGTTGCCTTGTAAACTTCTGTTCGCTAATTTTTGACCGTTTGCAGTTTTATGCAAAAACACCTAATTAAAGATTGAATAATTGTGAAAATAATTCGAAATAATTATGTAAAAGTGCAGATTATAAATATGTAATCTTTTTATATTTATTTAGTATTAAATCCAGCCTTTTACAACATCAAAAATTAAATTGGAAAAAGTTGATGTTTCCATAAGCGTACATACAAAATGGTCAATGGCAACAGTGCTTATCTGTAAACAATACACACACAAATATCTTATGTACATGTACACAGACGCACACATTGATTCCTACGTGCTTGAGAGTTCGGTCAAACGTGCTTCGTACGACAAACGTCCTTACGTACGGTACACGTCGGTGGGTAACTGCCGCATAAGCCGTGGTTACTCACGAACGTACGTAGAAAAAACGTGTCAGCTGACACGACCTATCTTATGAGTGTGTAATGTAAACGAAAACTCACCGACGTGCAACGCCCGCACGTACGTAGCCCGGAACGTACAAATCAAAACAATTTTGATTTTTTCCGTAAGAACGTGTCAGCTGATCGCTCTCTCACTAGACAGGGTTGCCCAGTAAACTTTTGTGCGCTAATTTTTGACCGTTTGCAGTCTTATACAAAAACACCTAATTAAAGTTTGAAAAATTGTGAAAATAATTCGAAATAATTATGTAAAAGTGCAGATTAGAAATATGTAATCTATTTATATTTAATTAATATTAATTCCAGCCTTTTACAACATCAAAAATTAAATTGGAAAAAGTTGATGTTTCCATAAACATGCATGCAAAATGGTCAATGGCAACAGTGCTTATCTGTAAACAATACACACACAAATATCTTCTGTACATGTACACAGACGCACACATTGATTCCTACGGGCTTGAGAGTTCGGTCAAACGTGCTTCGTACGACAAACGTCATTACGTACGGCACACGTCGGTGGGTAACTGCCGCATAATGCGTAATGACGTTTGTCGTACGAAGCACGTTTGACCGAACTCTCAAGCCCGTAGGAATCAATGTGTGCGTCTGTGTACATGTACAGAAGATATTTGTGTGTGTATTGTTTACAGATAAGCACTGTTGCCATTGACCATTTTGCATGTATGCTTATGGAAACATCAACTTTTTCCAATTTAATTTTTGATATTGTAAAAGGCCGGAATACTATTAAATAAGTATAAATAGATTAAATATTTATAATCAGCACTTTTACATAATTATTTCGAATTATTTTCACAATTTTTCAAACTTTAATTAGGCGTTTTTGCATAAAATTGCAAACGGTCAAAAATTAGCGCACAAGAGTTTACTAGGCAACTCTGTCTAGTGAGAGAGCGATCAGCTGACACGTTCTTACGGAAAAAATCAAAATTGTTTTGATTTCTACGTTCCGGGCTACGTACGTACGGGCGTTGCACGTCGGTGAGTTTTCGTTTACATTGCACACTCATAAGATAGGTCGTGTCAGCTGACACGTTTTTTCTACGTACGTTCGTGAGTAACCACGGCTTTACTCACGAACGTATGTACAAAAAACGTGTCAGCTGACACGACCTATCTTATGAGTGTTCAATGTAAACGAAAACTCACCGCCGTTCAACGCACGTACGTACGTAGCCCGGAACGTAGAAATCAAACCAATTTTGATTTTTTCCGTAAGAACGTGTCAGCTGATCGCTCTCTCACTAGACAGAGTTGCCTAGCGAACTTTTGTGCACTAATTTTTGACCGTTTGCAGTTATTATACAAAAAGGCCTAAAGATTGTTTATAATTTTGTTGAAATATCCTAAAATTATTACATAAAATTGGAGGCTACAAATAAATGAACTAGAAATTCTTATTCAGTATTTGTTTCTGCCATTTGCACCATGAAAAATTGTAATTCCAAAAGTTGATGTTTGCATAAGCATGCATACAAACTGGTCAATGACAACAGTGATTTGCTGTAAACAATACACACACACATATATGTTATGTACATGTACACAGACGCACACATTGATTCCTACGTGCTTGAGAGTTCGATCAATCGTGCTTCGTACGCCAAACGTCCTTACGTACGGCGCACGTCGGTGGGTAACTGCCGCATAAGGAAGTGTCGCACGTGCGCTTAAAATAGAGTACCAAAGAGTGTATGTGACACGTGCTCACAGTTCAGGCATTGAAATCAAACTTAATAAATAATTGATTTTGCTTTTGTGCACGCTACGCGTTCGTGTATACTAACACATTCTCAATTTGGTAACCGTGTAAATGTAGTGGTGCCCACCGCTGATCATGATACTCTTTCGATCAGAGTGGGATATATTATATGTATATCTTCACGTAGAAATATGCAGCGAGAGTATGTATGCTACAAAAAGAATGTTATGCAAAAATAAATTAAAGCACCTACATGGTTTTGGTATCGATCGATGTCATCAGGCGCCTGGTGAGATGATCGTGGACGAAGAGATTGCTTATCTCTCTTAAGCTGTTTAAATCTAATATTACATTCTTTTTGTGTTTTGTTTTTCTCACTAAAACAAGTACTCTAACCCACTCTTACGATGTACATTTGTACATAATATTTTACGCTATTCCAATTAGATTTTACTATGACTACGGGCTAGGTTTTACGCACGTCAGTGGCGTAGTGAAATGTGTATATAAGAGGGAACCATTGGGTAATTATATTCCCAAACTTAGAAAATTAATTCAAATATATCTAAGTTGATACTTTTCAATGTATACATATGATTTTAATTTATTTATGCTTTCGTAAGCATGTATATATATGTGTGTATAAGCATATTTATGTATACACTAGCAGACCCCTCAGACGTTGTTCTGCCATAAATTTGGTCTATCTCCATACATTTTAATAAACTTTCTCCGTCTAACTCTGCCCCCCTCCCCCTCCCCCTCCTCACTTTTTCTTAATCCTTTTATTCACTCCTCCCTCCGTCTTTTCGCTTCATCTATCTCTATTTTCGTCTCACTCTATCTCTTTCTCAGTCTCCTTCTCCTTCCGTATTTTCTCTTCTCTAAAGTTTTTCCCATTCTTCTTCATCCCTTATTACCAGGCAAATCAAATAGGACGTATGTAAATAGTTATGAGGGTATTATTAATTCATGTCTTTATTTCGGCTTCGCATGAACATTTATCAGTTTTGCCAGGTTAATGCAACTAAATCGAATATCACAATGAAAATTACTTTAAAGCTCTCGGCAACAACTTTCATTTGATATCCATATTACACACACATTCTAGGGGTATCCGGGTCCAGGTTTTGCCCATATCTTGAGACCCTAGTTACCCAGCGGTATAAAAATTACTCTGTACTAAAGCACTCATCAATTTGATACCCATAATGTAAAAACACATCCTAGTGCTACCCTGATGCACGTTTTGGCCTCAATCTCGATACCCTAGTCACCAATAGGTATGGAAACTACCCTGTAGTAAAGCACTCATCAACAGCTTTCATCCGTTAGCCATATTCTATAAACACAATCTAGGGGTACCTGCGTCCACGTTTTCCCTTATACCTCGAGACCCTAGTTACACGCGGGTACGAAAAATACCCCGTATCAAAGTACTCATAAACAGCTTACATTCGATACCTATATTGTACAAACATATCCCAGGATTACCCAGGTCCACGTTTTGATCTCAAGACCCTATCCAGAACGCGATAGAATTAGCCTATGTCTGTCTCCTGGTTCTAAGCTACCCCTCCACCAATTTTCAGCCAAATATGTTCATCCGTTACTTCCTCTTCAATCACTCTTTATCTATTAAAAAAAGCGCATCAAAATCCGTTGCGTAGTTTTAAAGGTTTGAGCATTCAAAGGGACATAGGGACAGAAAAAGCTACTTTGTTTTATACTATGTAGTGATGTACATCCATACATACCTATAAACCTACGCCCGAAGTTAATAACGCAGCGAATGCTATATATGTACGTATGTATGTGTCGCATCAAGCCTCACTCAAAGGCAATTAGCGCGGACAGTTCACAGCGAACAACCACACAAACACATTTTTTGGTAAAAATGTTACTTTTGTTTAAACAATTTGGCTGATATAAGAAAGGAATCAAGTATTTTTTTTTGATGCAGATCGAAGGTAAATATTTCAAAGTTTTATTGAAAAGTAGAATTTTTCAAATTCATTCTTCCGTTTATGAGTTATAACTGTGTAAGCAAAAATGTTATGATTTTTTACTACGTTTTGGCAATTTGCCACGCCCCTATAATATATACCTTCAAATTATATTAACTGTACCATCTCACGTAGCTAAGCTTTCAAATGCAAAAACCCGTTTTAAAATCTGTGTGAAGTTATGTGCATACATGGCATTTAGCGACTTTATTTTATAAGATTTATAGATAGAAGATCTATGTATGTGTATTAGTACGTACTACATTATCTGAATTTGTATGTCTAGATTGGGGAATACATATGTAAATTATATGTTACCTATTCTATGCTAAGGGATACTACTTTTTCTCCTTTAATATTATATTTGTTTTCTTTATTTTACAAAAATGTATGTCTTTTTTCCTATCCTCTTAACATTTGTATCAATTAAAAGAAATTAAATGAACTAACAATAATTGAAATTAGTTATTGGGAAAAGGAAAACCTGGTTCGGCACCGAATTACCCTCCGAGCTGCTACCTCGCCTCCTCGATCCTGGGTTTGTTTGCTAAATCTGTCGATTTCTAAGACATCACCAAAGATTTGGAGATGCGGTTGGGATGGAAATTTATGCGAGAGGTTAATGTGTATTAACCTTTTATCCCTTTAGAAATGCAGGTATGGTCGCCGATGTAACTGACCGTCACCCACGCTACCGCCTACCACTAAGCATACACGTGCTAGTTTGCACCAAGTAATATATTTTCCACCTCATGCATTTCCACTGAATTCCGTATTTTGTCCGTGTATAAAAAATATGACATTGTGCAAGTATTCGAATTTCTCTTTTTTTTATATTATGTACTATACACAGGTTTATATTTTTGGCTTGGTACAAAAATGTTCGCCTTTATTAAATTGTTTTGTTACACCCAAGTATTTCCCTAACTTTTTCGCGTATGTATGTATATTAAGCTGTGTCGATTTATTACCCTATATCGCGCTATCGATTAGCTTTTCGATAAGCTTTGGGCTGAAGAAAAAAAATTTCCATTAAGCATACCCAAAAAAATAATTTTCGAGCCTGTAAAATTTGAGTTTTTTGACTTTTTTTCTTTGATTTTTAAGTATTATTCATGGTTCAATTATATGGTTGGCTCATCTCATCAGCTGATTTTATTTATTTCATTGCATGGCCGAAGGAATTGTCAAAAGGAGATGGCAAACTCAAATTGAAACCAACACATCGGCAACATTTTCTTACACATACAAAAACTGCTTTACTGTTTTATGTTTCCATTCCATGCCATTCGCACCAACACCAGTACACAAATTTTGACAATTTGAACGGACATATTTTGTTGCTTTACAGATGAGCCAACCATATAATTTAACCATGGTATTTTTGAAGTCTTTAATAAGCTCAAAGCCTATTGAAAAAATAAAACACAATCTTTATCTATTGTATTTTACATATATTCGTCGATATTTCGGTTTTGTTCTAAAACCACCATCAGGAACATATTACTATGTTTGATCGACTGTTTTTATCGCATAATTTAAGTGGGATATGAACTATGAGAGAAATTCGTTTTCATCGGCAACAATTTTGCACGTTTTTCACCAAAAAACTCCTCAAAACCCAAAAGATATTTTTTTTTTTCAAAAAACTGTTATCGCCAAAGTTTTTAGCGGACAATTTTGAGTCGGACAGGGTATTCATGAAAATTTTAAAATCAAGTGAAAATTTTTTAAGTAGGTCATGAAAAAAACCTTACAAATCAAAGAAAAAAAGTCAAACAAGTAAGGAAGGTTAAGTTCGGGTGTAACCGAACATTACATACTCAGTTGAGAGCTATGGTAACAACATAAGGGAAAATAACCATGTAGGAAAATGAACCGAGGGAAACCCTGGAATGTGTTTGTATGACATGCGTATCAAATGAAAGGCATTAAAGAGTATTTTATGAGGGAGTGGGCCATAGTTCTATAGGTGGACGCCATTTAGGGATATAGCCATAAAGGTGGATCAGGGGTGACCCTAGAATTTGTTTGTACAATATGGGCATCAAACGAAAGGTGTTAATGAGTATTTTAAAAGGGAGTGGGCCTTAGTTCTATAGGTGGACGCCGTTTCGAAAAATCGCCACAAAGGTGGACCATGGGTGACTCTAGAATGTGTTTGTACGATATGGGTAAAAATTAAAGGTATTAATAAGGGTTTTAAAAGGTGGTGGTCGCATTTTCGAGATATCGCCATAAAGGTGGACCAGGGGTGACCCTAGAATTTGTTTGTACAATATGGGTATCAAAAGAAAGGTGTTAATGAGTATTTTAAAAGGGAGTAATCCTTAGTTACATAGGTGGACGCCGTTTCGAGATATCGCCATAAAGGTGGAGCAGGGGTGACCCTAGAATTTGTTTGTACAATATGGATATCAAAAGAAAGGTGTTAATGAGTATTTTAAAAGGGAGTAATCCTTAGTTACATAGGTGGACGCCGTTTCGAGATATCGCTATAAAGGTGGACCAGGGATGACTCTAAAATGAGTTTGTACGATATGGGTATCAAATTAAAGGTATTAATGAGAGTTTTAAAAGGGAGTGGTGGTAGTTGTATATGTGAAGGCGTTTTCCAGATATCGACCAAAATGTGGACCAGGGTGACCCAGAACATTATCTGTTGGATACCGCTAATTTATTTATATATGTAATACCTGCCAAGATTTTAAGGGTTTTTTATTTCGCCCTGCATAACTTTTTCATTTTCTTCTACTTAATATGGTAGGTGTCACAACCATTTTATAAAGTTTTTTCTAAAGTTATATTTCGCGTCAATAAAACAATCCAATTACCTTACTATGTTTCATCCCTTTTTTAGTATTTGGTATAGAATTATGGTATATTTTTCATTTTTCGTAATTTTCGATATCGTTGGGCAGAGCTCACAGAGTATATTAACTTTGATTGGATAACGGTTGGTTGTACAGGTATAAAGGAATCGAGATAGATATAGACTTCCATATACCAAAATCATCAGTATCGAAAAAAAATTCGATTGAGCCATGTCCGTCCGTCCGTCCGTCGGTCCGTCCGTTAACACGATAACTTGAGTAAATTTTAAGGTATCTTGATGAAATTTGGTACGTAGGTTCCTGGGCACTCATCTCACTTCGTTATTTAAAATTAACGATATCGGACTATAACCACGACCACTTTTCCGATATCGAAAATTTCAAAAAATCGAAAAAGTGCGATAATTCACTACCAAAGACAGATAAAGCGATGAAACTTGGTAGGTGAGCTGAACTTATGGCGCAGAATAGAAAATTAGTAAAATTTTGAACAACGGGAGTGGCACCGCCCACTTTTAAAAGAAGGTAATTTAAAAGTTTTGCAAGCTGTAGTTTGGCAATCGTTGAAGATATCATGATGAAATTTGGCAGGAACGTTACCCTATTACTATATGTATGCTTAATAAAAATTAGCAAAATCGGAGAATGACCACACCCACTTTAAAAAACAATTTTTTTAAGTCGAATTTTAATAAAAAATTAAATATCTTTACAGTATATAAGTAAATTATGTCAACATTCAACTCCAGTAATAATATGGTGCAACAAAATACAAATATAAAAGAAAATTTCAAAATGGGCGTGGCTCCGCCCTTTTTCGTTTAATTTCTCCACGATACTTTTAATGCCATAAGTCGAACAAAAATTTACCAATCCTTGTGATATTTGGTAGGGGCATAGACTCTATGACGGTAACTGTTTTCTGTGGAAATGAGCGAAATCGGTTGAAGCCACGCCCAGTTTTTATACACAGTCGACCGTCTGTCGTTTCGCTCGACCGTTAACACGATAACTAGAGCAAAAATCGATATATCTATACTAAACTAAGTTTACGTACTTATCTAAACTCACTTTGTATTGGTATAAAAAATGGCCAAAATCCGACTATGACCACGCCACTTTTTCGATATCGAAAATTACGAAAAATAAAAAACATGCCATAATTCTATACCAAATACGAAAAAAGGGATGAAACATGGTGAGGTAATTGGATTGGTTTGTTGACGCGAAATATAACTTTAGAAAAAAAAACTTTGTAAATTGTACCATATTACTCTTCGTGGTATTAAATATATATTTATATAAATAAATTAGCGGTACTCGACAGGTGATGTTCTGGGTCACCCTGGTCCACATTTTGGTCGATAACTCGAAAACGCCTTCACATACACAACTACCACCACTTGCTTTTAAAACACTCATTTATACCTTTAATTTGATACCCATATCATACAAACACATTATAGAGTCACCCCTGGTCCACCTTTATGGCTATATCTCGAAAAGGCGTTCAACCTAGAAATAAGGCCCACTCCCTTTTAAAATACTCACTAACACCTTTCGTTTAATACCCATAATGTACAAACGCATTCTAGAGTCACCCCTGGTCCACCTTTATGCCGATATCTCGAAAAGGCGACCACCTATACAACTACCACCACTCCCTTTTAAAACCCTCATTAATACCTTTAATTTGATACCCATATCGTACAAACACATTCTAGAGTCACCCCTGGTCTACCTTTATGGCGATATCTGGAAAAGGCGTCCACCTATAGAACGAAGGCCCACTCCCTTTTAAAATACTCATTATCACCTTTCGTTTGATACCAATATTGTAGAAACGCATTCTAGAGTCACCCCTGGTCCACCTTTATGGCGATATCCCTAAATGGCGTCCACCTATAAAACTATAACCCACTCCCTTTTAAAATACTCTTTAGTACCTTCCATTTGATACACATGTCATACAAACACTTCCAGGGTTACCCTAGGTTCAATTTCCTACATGGTGATTTTCCCTTATTTTGTCTCCATAGCTCTCAGCTAAGTATGTAATGTTCGGTTACACCCGAACTTAGCCTTCCTTATTTGTTGTAACTATGTTTCTTTAGGTTTCCACTTTATTAATTTTTTTTTATATTATTTCAAATGTTCTGTGTCAATTTACTTCGATTAACTTCGTACCAACCGATCTGCTCCAACGCCAACTTATAAAGGAAACCGGAGCTCTCTCCCCAGCGGAAGTTCGAAGTTGCTTTTTTTGTGTAGGTAGTTTGACATCTCTCACCTGTCAAGTTGACAAACTTCACAAATAATGCAGTATCGTTAGTAGGGCTACCATCAAACACATACAATGATACTACGCTCAGAGGGGACACTTACGGTTTCGTAATTCGCGCTCACACTGTACGCAAGTGGACCAGGGTGCTGATTTCCGAGTTAATGCGACCACTTGGACAGGTCTACTATTACCTATCACAGGTTTGTAGTCCAAACTCCGTTCACTCTGGGCTCATAGACGACGCAGTTCATTGTTTTTTTGGCAAATGTGCCGCCTCCCTGCATTACTGAGGGCACTCACAATGGACAAAAATGTCTCGGATTGGAAGAGTGCTACGTGAAGAATATTCTTCTAGCGTACTACCATATTAGAAGTAATGCTAAGTGAGGTTCCACACATGGAAAATACGCGGGCAGAAGCAGGTAATGTTTAAGTGGATAGTTTATCAAGAGAAAAAGGGTGTAACACCCAAGATTAATATCCCGGTTAGTGTGTTTACTACTTCGTAACAACAAGAAAACAAAAAAAAAATAACATAATATGTTTCGAAAAAATAACCTAAAATTATCATTAATCACGACACAAACAAGTTCACTTTCGTTGACTACAACGCCAATTACAACATTATATTCGAACTATAGTGAAATACCCCCGACAATTCCTTATTTCATGCAACCACTAAGGTTAATAAATTTAAATTTCTACATATAATAAACTAGCAGACCAGGCAGACGTTGTTCTGCCCTAAATTTGGTCTATCTGCATACATCTTAATAAGCTCTTTCCGTCTAACTCTGCCCCCCCTCTCTTGTATTTTTCTTAATCTTTTATACACTCCTCCCTCCGTCTTTTTCGACTCATCTATCTATATTTCGTCTCACTCTATCTCTTTCTCAGTCTCCTTCTCCTACCCTCTTTTCTCTTCTCTCAAGTTCTTCTCATTCTCCTACATCTCTTATTGCCAGCCCCAGAGGGTGGTCCTAATCCCAGTCCCAGTCAGTCTTTGGTCTAGTTCCCAGAAAAAGGGATAGTAAATACTAATACAGGCAAAAAAATACACCAAATTTCAGGCAACTGGAATAGGACGTACATAGGTACATATATAGGTATGTGGGTATTATTAATTCATGTCTTTATTTCGGCTTCGCATGCTTATTTATCAGTTTTGCCAGGTTGATGCTACTAAATCGAATATTACAATGGAGATTACTTTAAAGCTCTCAGCAATAGCTTTCATTTGATATCCATAATACACACACATTGTATAGGTATCCGGGTCGACGTTTTGGCCTATATCTCAAGACCCTTGTCACTTAGCGATATAAAAGTTACTCTGCAGTAAAGCACACATCAACAGCGTCAATTTGATACCCATAATGTAAAAACACATCCTAGTATTACCCTGATCCACATTTTGGCCTTTATCTCGAGACCCTAGTCACCCAGGGATATGAAAATTACCCTGTACTAAAGCACTCATCAACAGCTTTCATTTGATATCCAATTGTATAAAAACATTCTAGGTGTGTCGTTTTAATCTCAAGACCCTAGCCAGAACGGGATAAAGAGTATCGTATGTCCGTTCCCTGTTTATAAGCTACCCCTCCCCCAATTTTCAGCCAAATTTGTTCATCCGTTCTTGAGTTATGCGTAGTGTAACTAACACGACTTTCTTTTATATAGTATTTTTCTTAAAAAAAATCATAACACAAGAATGGCTAAACCGATTTGGGATTTCAAAATCAACTAACCATCATCTCTCCTTCCTGTATCTTTCCTAAAAATTTCATGGCAATCTCCGTTCTAGAGTTATGGAATGACAATCAAAATGTACACTTCTTTTTATATATATAGATATGCAAATAAATATTTATGTGCGCATGTCGATTTGTCTACTAATCACACATAAATTTTATCAAATTCAATTAGAAACTTTCACGAAACAATTTCCCACACGCGTCCACAAAAACCGCAAAAATTATTATCACACAGCCAAAAGACACAAAAATTGCACATACGACAACAACAAAATTTAGTATTAGTCGACGACATGACATATCGCTCGTTTTGTACAAATTTGCATAAAATAAATACTCAAATAAGTATTTTGTATGCATCTCTTTGATTTTCTTCAATTTTCGCGTTTTTTGTTTGTTTTTTGTTCACTTGTCCAATTGTGTGGTCAAAGCGATTAAAATCTCTGCCGAAGACGCAATGCCACAAAATGTTGCAAGCTATATTTGAATGTATGTTGTCGCAACAATTGCGCCGCGTGTCAGGGCTAACCAAAAATGACAACAAAAAATACTTCGTAACACAACCAATTTCTGTTTTGCGTTTTGTGGTTGTTAGCACCGCTACCTTAACGCCTTTCAGCGCCACCCCCCTTCGTTCATCATCTGTTGCAACTGTGACTGCCACAAACGACGCGTGTTTTCTTTGCGTGTTGGGAAGCGATGGCCAAAATTATAAATTAAACACCCACAAGTACACAATTGGCCAGAAAAAACATTTACATGTCTCATGGTTTTAGTTTTGTTTCTCAATTTTTCTAGGAATTTTTTAAATTTTTTTTTTGGTTTTCTTTTTTACTTTTTGTTGAGGGTTTTCGATTTTTCAACATTTACTTGTACTAAATTGTTTTCATTGTTTTGGTATACTGTTTTTGTAAGTTAAGTGAAAGTGTTATTGCAATTTAGATGTTATTTTCCTTTGCATAACGATTACGTTGTGTATATTTGAATGATATGTGGGCGTGTGAAGATAAGGAAGAAATTACAATTTTGAAGCAGCTTAAAAGAAAAAAAAAATGAGGAAGATATTTTAATTTGCAAAAAACTTATTTTTAGTTATATTATTAGCATATTATTTCTCCTGTAAGGAAGCGTAAATTACATATGTGTTGTGAAGGGAACACAGCTCCCCACTGCTAGCTAGCGAGAGAGAAGGCGAACCCGATACCCCAAGTCATGTGCCCGACTCTGACGAAGTAAAATGGCAATATCCCTGCTAGAAGATCACAAGGTTTCAAGTCATGTCAGAATACCACAATAACGGCGAAAAACCAACCGCGCCAATTGCCGCGGAGGCGCCTGTTTAATATCGTCGAAAATAAGGTTCTATCCAGCATATTGTGCGAAAGACTGAAGCCCAAAGTTAACAAACCGATTGGCCCTTATCAGTGCGGCTTTTAAATCTACTAGCAACCAGATCTTTACAATGCGCCAGATCCCTCACAAAACTCACGATAAGAGAATCGACACTCACTAACTTTTCGCTAGTCTCACACCCGCCTTTGACAGCGCGAAAAGAAGCTGCTTTGTGCTGCCATGTATGAATTTACGTTCCCTGTTGAATTAGTTAGGCTCTGCTAAATAACGTTGAGTAGCAAACATCACCAGCCTCGTAAGGATTAGGAAGGACCTCTCCGAGCCATTTGAAAATAAACGAGACGTCAGATAAGGCGACTTCCTGTTGTGCGATTTCTTTAACATAGTGCTGGAGAAGATAGTGCTAGCAGCAGAGCTAAAGCCGTGATGGTAAAATCTATTAAAAGAGCGTACAGTTAGTAGCGTATGCTGATGATATTGATTTTATTGGCCTGAATAAACGCACTGTGAGTTCTTCCTTCTCGGTATGAGTTAAAAAAAAATCAAAAAAGTCGGTCTTGCGGTAAATGAGGAACAGACGATATACTTGCTGTCATCTATGAGAGAATCGGCGCATTTCGCCTTGACTGCCACATCACAACTCACGGAAGTAAATTCGAGAGTGTGAAGGATTTTGTCTATTTGGGAACCAGCATTAACAGAAAAAACTGTGCCAGCTTAGAAATCAAACGGAGCATAACTCTTGTCAAGAAGTGCTAATTTACAATCAATAGGCAATTTAAAACTAAAGCCCACCCTCGAATCACGCTATAGAAGTCGCACATCATTCCTGTCCTGATGTATGGTTTGGATTCATGAACAGTGTCGAGAGAAAAAGAAATAGCTCTTGGAGTGTTCGAGAGAAAATTTCTCCGGAATATTTATGGTCCTGTCCGTGATGCCGACGGTGAATATGGAAGCAGCTTATAATTATGAGCTGTATGAGCATTACGCAGATATGACGATAGTGCAGAGAATATAAACCCAAAGGCTTCGCTGGCTAGGTCATGTTATGCAAATGGACGCTCCGGTCAGCAAAATATTTCAGTCGATACCGCAGTTTGGAAGTAAATTAAGGGAGAGACCTAGACTGAGTTGGAGGAGGCAGGTGGAAGAAAACTTCACCTCCCTTGTTGCTACAAATTAGCATCACTTATCGCAAAGCAGGGATAGCTGCCGTGACTTGTTTGAAATTAAGAAAAGTAGTAAAATCTAAAAAAATATTTCAAGGGATTTGTTAGCCCTACCTATGTTGCAGGAAAAAAATAGCCAAGCTTCAAAAATAATGGAAAACTTCTAATGTATAGTTCAATAAAAGGAACGTCTGTTGAGTCTGTATCAGTTTCCTAAAATTCACGCACAGCTGAAATTGTCACAGAGACAGTCATTTCACTCGGCTTCGAAGAAATCGCTGTGACTGACTCCATGTGCGTCACGTTCGCAATCACGCTTACCAGTAATGTCTATCAATTTTGTGTCACGAATAGGAATCGCTGCGACAGGGAAGTCGCAGTTACAAAAAACGTTGTTCTTCACAAAAAAAAAAATATTGCTATCGATATCTGTATCATTACAAACCTGTGAGTCTAAGATAACAAATCGATTACACGACAATATCAAATTGGTAAAACTCCGTAAAGAAAGCGATAACGTTTCGATATCAAAACGATAACTTATCGATAACAAATCAACAACTTTTCTATTACAATTGCACAACTTATTGATATCAAATCGAGATTTTCTCTGTAATAAATCGATATCACGCCGATGGCAAATTGGTAACACTCCGATAACACACCGATTATCTACTTATCGATAAGCAGTCGATAAAATTTAATAATAAATTCATAGCTTTCAACAAAAAACCAGTAAACAAAAAAATCGGTAACACATTTACAAACCTTTGTTATTGATAGTAAATTTATAACACATCGATAACTAGTCGATAAGTCGTCCATAGTAAATTAATAAAATGCTTAAATGCTGCTGAATTCTTACTGTCGCTATAGATAGTTGGATTCTGACTCTCTATTATTTTTGTTACAGTTACAACTGTCGTATGAGAATCTTACCATTTCAATTTTTTATCAATCTGTGACCCAACATTTCCAAGGCGAAATCTGAAATGACCTGGGTGATTTTCGTATTGAAATTATGTCATACAAGTTACCTTCCTATTCTAAAAATGTGTTAATGCCTGCATGTGCTTATGTGCAGTCATACCTATCTACTTATATTCGCCACTTAAGCATGAATGGCACACAAGAAGTAAAAGTCTGACAAATCCGCCCAACAGTGGTTGTTCAAATTAAAAGAATTTCCATATTAGCATATTACCTTGGAAATGAACATAATAACATTTAAATAAAATGCAACCATTAAATACAATCAATCACTACAACAACAGCAACTACAACATCAAAGCAAACAAATGCCAGCGAAAAAGCGATGAAATAAAACCAACGCACGTGTCAACAGCTAAAGGCAAAAACAGTGGCGGCAGCAACAGAAACAGCAGCAACAATATGTAAAGTAATGGCACTGCTGCGGCAGCAATTACCACAACAACACCAATATAAGAATGGAAATTCGTCTTAAGTGCAATACTGAAAGAAAAATATCACCAATAAAGTTTCTCACCTGGCGGTATTTGAAACAACATACACGCACACAAACAATACATATCTACATAAAATCGATATACAATGATAATAAGTGTATGTAAGGAAACTACAATCACAACTGAATAATAACGTGGCATATTATTAGCCCTGCGGACGCGCAGTACTCGTATCTGGCGACTGCGCATGTGTGCATATATTTACATTGCGCTTTCATCAAGAGACGCCTTGAATGCTGCCAATACCTTGACATTAAACCCAAGTTGATGGAGTTAAGCGCTTACGTACAGGTGATGAGTATTAATTTGGAACTAAAGATACATAAGTGTGCTTTAGTTCTTGCACTTCTTAGAAGGACTATTGGAATCCAATAGAACATTGGCACCAAGGTAATGATTTATATCAGGGAATTGTCTGCTGCATAGTGCAGTATCTACAGAATATTCAGAATTGTGACAGTGAAGGACTTTATCTGTAGAACAATGCTAACATAGCAACCAATGAAATTTAAGGGAAAATCGTCAATTATCCTTGCCCAAAAATACTACCTTCGACTGAGTATGTAAACGAAATGTGAAGCCCTCTCTCAACGATTGAAAATTAAGTTATGCAAAAATCTCATCATTCCTGTCCTGACTTCTGGCATTGACGCATTGTATTTCTTTTGACAAGCGAGTTTGGGATCGGGGAAAGTGCAAACCTAAATTGAGAGAAATACATCGGTGTACGAAGACTCAAACTCCCTTCAGCGTTCGAAACAGCCTTGGTTTTCATTTAGGTCAAATTACTGGCATGATTTACTACGAGACGGGCACTTAGTGCTTTAGCACCTCAGAAGAGGACCTACTTTAAACAGGTGTCTCAAATGGGTGCAACTACCAGATGTTATTTCTTTCAGCGTTACTGGGAGCTACTTATTTTCAAGGCTTTAAAGAATGGATTCAGTTTAAATGTGTCGAATGTGACCGATCGCTCGAGTCAGTGTCGTTAGGTACTCTGGTGTGCTACGCGTCACCATTTTGGTCGTCTGGTCTTAAAAATAAATACTAGAAAAGGATACAGGCCTGTCAAAATGCTATAATCAAAACTACCACGGGATGTCTCCTTATGACCCCCCCACACCGCCTATATATTGAGGCCAAAGAGCTGAACATTAAAGAGCACAACGAAATGTTGAAGAGGCAGGAACCAGAACATCCTAGCAAACAACTGCTTGATTTAGCCTCACCTCCACAGGGGTTAAGTAAACATCTCCATAATCACTATGATTAGAACCGGCACCTGCCAACTTAGCTGTTTAATCCAGAAAAGAATAAGGAGGCCCTAAGCAAAATCTACACAGAATCGGTAAATGCGCCCGGTGAATCCTTTTTATTAATATACAGTATCCTGCTTTGCAGAAGAAGTAAGCATACCACCAAGAGAGACCCGAGTAAGCCTAGCCCAACTTTGTTCTGGATACTGTAACTAGTTAAACTCTTACATGTACAGAATCAACTCCGATATACGTATGTATGTCCTGCATGTGATGTGTTCCCACATGACACCAACTATCTTTTCAACTGTAATGTAGAACGTACGCCTTTAACACCAATCACCCTATTGGTCCGCCCCTGTGGAAGCTGCCAGTTTTCTTGGAATCCAATTTGACTGACAATTTGTGAAGTGTCCTTCTCGCTACCACAATAACAACAGCAGCAACCCCCCAAGAGATTTTAGTACGAGCCTCTCCTCCAATTCGCGTCGAGCTCTTTTTAAAATTTCCTACAAAACGGCGGGACGGAACACTTTCTAGTATTATAAAATAGGTTGGAGGTATTTTGTAACACAGGTCTTTGTTTTTGAAGGGGTTTTTGATTTTGTTAGTGATTGTTGTTGTTGTTGTAGCTATTTGTTGGTCGAGCAAACTTCTGATAGCACCACAGACGTATTCATCTTATGTGCAATGTTTTACTAGAGAATGTCTGCGGAGAGGCTCATCCTCGAAGAGCATTTACATTATGTCGGACAGCCAGGCGGCCTTGCGTGCCTTGCAATCCTACACAGTTACATCTAATCTAGTGGATGACTGCATTGAAATCCTTAATGAACTGGGAGCCAAAAACAAGGTTTTGTTGGGATGGGTTTCCGGATATCAGGGACATGAAGGTAATGAATATGCAGATTACCTAGCAAAGCAGGGTGCTATAGCAGCATTCTATGGTCCAGAGCCCTTTTATGGACTCCAAAAAGCCCACACCAGGGAAACCATACAAAACAATTCAGACGTAACTAGATTGTCTGCCCAAGGCAGAGACAGGCCAAACTGTTTATACTTCCGGCAACGAAAGACTTAAGAACTCTCACTGGGTACTATACGGGACACTGTGGTCTGCGATATCACCTAAGTTAAATCTATCCGATACTCAATTTTGTCGTTTCTGTGAACTGGAGGATGAAACGTCGGTGCACATTATCTACGAATGCGTCGCTCTGGTAAGACACAGACTCTCCCGTCTAGGTGGTGGGACTCTTAATCCCTATGTGATATGGAGTTAAAAGCCTGAAGAGGTCCTTAGATACATCCAACCCCTTCACATACAAAATTAGGCTGAATGGTCATGCACAATAAATCTGCACAAAGGCCGCAGTTCTTCTAGGCCTAATAATAATAATGTGAGGTGTTCAATGATCGTTTAGTTAGACTTAACCTCTGTAAACAGACCCGGGGGCAATTTTTTCAACTTTTTACAAAGATATGCTCTAGTGGACAGTCCTACTTTTTGAGTCGCCCGGGATTTTTAGCTATTGCATGGCCAGTTTCTCGCGAAATCTTTCTCGCGCTAATTTTATTTTGATAACAGATATAAGCTGATTCTGGTCTATTTCCATGATCTCAGACTGGACCCATATTTATGCATATTAAATCGAATAAATTTTGTCATTGGTAGCGGCAAAACATAATGTTTTGATATCGGCGCATTGGCTGGCAATCAACTGGCTGCTCAATCACTTGCAAACGGGCAAATATCGACAAAACTGTCATACCAAAGGTGTGCATATAAATAATTGTCTCAATTGAATATTAAACTTTATTTTCGCTACTATTATTAAACAGCAGTGGATGTTGAGGTAAGATTGGGGGTACTTACTACCCTGCAAAAATTGATGTTTTTGGTCTACTTTTGGTCATAATTGATCACCTTTAGTCCCTTTCGGGTACAGTTGGGATTAGTCAGTTTGATATCAATGTAGCCCATTTAAAGAAATATTAAAAAAAAGGCAACGAAATCAGTAAAATAAAAAAGAGTACAGGTGGATCGAATTATTTAAAAAATGTCGAACCCTATACCGAACCTAAATTACTAGGACTTAACGACTACGCCGGAGTTAGAGTAAAATTTTCGGAGAATATTTTGTATTCCTTTTTGAAAAGCGGGCAAACAGCTTACATGAAATAGATTTAGTGGCTTGGCAAACCCTTCGATTGTGTTTCTGTAATGAAAAATGCGACTTTTCCTTATTTGTGTCCTTACTGAACCGAAGAGGGACTAGTCTTCGTATGTTCCCTTTCGGGTATAAATGGGTACAATTAGTCTCTTCATAGGACATGCTCAAACAAAAGGGAACAGTTGAACTTATACAAAAGAGATCAAAACTGGCATTGGTCGCATACTCCTTTGCGACTCATCGCGGATTCATTCTAGACTAATCGAATCTTTTGCAGGGTACATATACGCATACATGTATACTATCAATTTTGGGCACCTCCGCATCTTCTCCACTCTGTATTATTACTTTATGAATGTTATTTAAGTTGATTATTATTAACTCTTTTAAATTTTTATTGTTCCTTTCATTTAAATGCTTTCATTAAATGCCATGAAAAGCTCTCAGTGAAAATTCATCTGCCTTGCAGATGCCGTTCGGAGTCGGCATAAAACATGTAGGTCCCGTCCGGCCGATTTGTAGGGAAAATCAATAGGAGCACGACGCAAATTGGAAGAGAAGCTCGGCCTAAGATCTCTTCGGAGGTTATCCCGCCTTACATTTATTTTTATTTTTTTTTTTTCATTTAAAACGAATATTACAGTGATTTTCGTTTTCCACGCCGAAATTGTGTTTACATTATTGCATATAAAATATATTTTAGTAAATTAAGCTTACAACAACAAAAATTTTGTTGCATTTTACGCAATCACGTTGCTAGCAAGAAGCTGTAAAGCAAAAATCTTAGCTTAGCGAGCTTCGCTTGAACAGGACAGTGGCTGGATGCAAATGCTTATGTTGTTATTGTTGTTGTGGTATTGGTTTTGTGTTAGTGGGCATTGCAATGCCGCCACTTTGGCATGCAACTAATTTTATGCGAACACCGTTGACCATTCCTTTCGCTTGCTTACTCAAATTACAAAACCAGCGCCGTCGACGTTCCAAATGCAATGACTAAATGACTACACAGCAACAACGTCACCAACAACAAAATTACCCATAATAATTATCGTAGCATTTGAAAATTTCGGTGGTGTGCAGTAGAAGCCGAAATAGGAAACAGGAAAACGTTAAAATTGTTATCAGCACATGGCGACCAGCAAACCAACGTTCATAATCAACGACCGACAAATATTCCGACACAGTGCCACAGTGGCGGTTTGTATGTATCAGTGCATCGTACATGTGATTGGAGAACTTACTCACTGGCCGTGATTCGTTAAAACCTGTGGTATTACATCGTAAGTGACTGGAGTAGTACTTAAAATAATTCGATTTAATTGATTAACTGTTATGCTTTGTCTATCTAGATTTAACTGATACCGATGAAGTCGGATTTATTTATATTCAAGTATTTTGACGCAGAGGGGATCAGAATAGTGTAGGTGGTATAAGGACTCTATGCTGAAAAATAGGGGAACCTCGTAAAGAGTTGTGAGTTCAAGTATTGGTATAGTTTACTGAATGCGGAATATCAATGTAAGCATACGTGAGCCCCAGAAACTACCCCCAACAGCAGCATTGCATGCGATTATTTGGTGCCAGGGTGCAGAAGTGGCAGAACATCCTATACATATATATACCGATGGCTTCAAATTAATTGAAGGGTTCGTGTCTGCTGTTTATTGTGTCGATCCAAATATATGTAGATTCCACAAGCTGCCAGATTACTGCGGAGGGCGGAAACTATAGCCGTAATAAAAAGGAGCAGAAACAAAACGTGCTTAAGCTGCAGTCGCGTCAATATATACATTGATAGATACGAAAAGCCGATGAGTTGGCAAGGAAGGGTGCAGCACTCGCCGATTCCACTATAGACATCCCAATCCGTTATGGAGAAATCAAAGGACACAGGAGTTGCATATGATCCATCAAGAAAAAAAGGCGTTGAAGGAAGCGTGTGGCTGCAAAATTTCTTAGATCATGTGCAAATCCTGCGACATTAAACTTACAAAGGGGCTTATATCTCTGAATAGAGAAGAGGCTCGTGATGAGCATACTAACTGGACACAGCGACGGAAGATGTAGGAAGTGTAAGCTGTAGAAAGAAGCGTATGAGGTGGGTTTTGTCGAAGGCTAAGGTAGCACTCAGTCAATCCAGGGTCATGTAGAGATCCCACAAACCCCCACTTAATAAGAACACAGTTGTTATGTGTTAATGACGAATACATGCATACACACACGGATTGACGAGTAGTGAGGGCAGCAGCTTTCCGTGCAAGGATGGTGGGGGAGGGAGGCGAGCGGCGGCTAACGGTCATTGAAATAGCAGAGGGGTCGGTACGGCGGTTGAACAGCGGGATCAGCACGGCGGCCGGACGGCGGGCAGTTTTACCGGACAGATTGGTACAGCGGTATGCAGTGGCGGGATTAGCACGGCGGCTGGACGGCGGACAGTATTAGCGGACGGATGGATGTAGTGGTATGGACGCAGTGACGGTACCAGTGAACTGGTTGGATGGTGGTGAGGTAACAGCGGCTAACGGTCATCGTAGCAGCGGCGCAACGGCGGTAGGATAGCAGGCGGCCAACGGTCGTCGGAGCAGCGGCGCAACGGCGGTAGGATAGCAGGCGGCCAACAGTCGTCGGAGCAGCGGCGCAACGGCGGTAGGATAGCGGGCGGCCAACGGTCGTCGGAGCAGCGGCGCAACGGCGGTAGGATAACGACGGTAACAACAGGGCGACGGAGCGCGTACCAGTGGCGTAGCCAAGGCGAGGTGTCGTTACAAACGTTCTACCTGATTACCTTTTAGGGGGTTACCAGTATCGGCGGTTGCGGGCGGCGGCTTCCTGCGAGGATGCTGTCTCAGTGGTGGCGGCGGAGGGACCTGCGAGGAATGAAGTGATAACAGCAAATTCATTCTCTTTTATACTGCTTCTGCTATGATGTGTGTGAGAAATGAACCGCTAATTGGTTACTTCAGTTTGCCATTTACTGTGACTTGGCGTACTGTGTGCATATTATCGTTATCACCAAATGTTATTCGCATGCACTGGTATGAAGCTGCTGCTGTTGGCTACCTGTTAATGTACTATGTATGTATACTCTCAGGCGTAGGTGAAAAAGGGTTAGAGTGGGGGTCTCAGGCGTAGGAGAAAAAGGGTTACAGTGAAGGTCGTACTATTGTAACGCTACGTTACAAGCGGTTGAGCACGCTCTGTGTTCGTGACCTGCGCTCGCCAAGTCAAATCGCCAGCTATTAGGGGCGGCAGAGTTGTCAGCCCTCGAGGCAGTAATTAAGCTAGGTCCTAAAAAATCTAGTATTTGCCAAGAGATTGGAGTTATTCTATAGCATATGTTCTTCCGCCTGATTGCGGTTCTTCGTTTGGTCGTCAAACAAATTCTGGTAACACAATTCCTGATACTTATTTTGCAGCTTCTGTTAACATTCGAATATCTGAAATGTCGAATAAATAACTCAAATATTCAGTATAACAACACGTTCTTTATTTAGACTATTTTGGGAGTAGTACTTCGCAATTACAATTATCGCGTACTTCACTATAGCTTGTTAAAATTTTTAATTGATCTATTCTCACTTGCAACGCGCTGCTTTTATACTCTCAGCCTCATTCACCTATTTCTCCTAAGGTCTAGACCAGGGATGGGCCTATTTCCTGCTCCTAAATCAGTTTCAGTGCCAGCGTGTGCTTGGTGAGACATTTGTGTGTTTTGGGGTGTTAGGGGAGTAGGTAGGTAGGTTGAACTGGCCGGTCCATGAGGACCTCACATAGACTGATTGAGTCCGTAGTGTTACCAGAAGTTTGTTTTAACGACCAAACTGAAAAACCCTATCAAAAACCAGGACCTATGTTATAAAATAACTCCGTCCTCTTGGCAAATACTAGAAGCTTCCTAGGACTTAAGCCACTTGCTGCTTCTAGATCTGACAGCTGTATCACTCCTAATATCTGGAGTCTTAGCCTGGCAAGTGCAGGGCACGAGCACAGAACGTGCTCGATCGTTTCCTCCTTCAACCCGCACTTCCTACACCTGCTATCACTGACCAAGCCTAATTTAAAGGCATGTGACGCCAGAAGGCAGTGTCTAGTCAGAATACCCGTCATGAGTCTACAGTCCTCTCTTTTTAATGATAGAAGCAACTGTGTTAGTCTAAGGTTGTAAGACCTACACATAATCTTCGACACTTTACAGCCCCGCGCTTGAACCCACGCCTTTTCTGCTTGGTCGATCATGTGCACCTCTCGCATTCGCTTAATATCGTCCAATCTAATTGGGACGTCTACGGAGCAAGCTTCAAGGGATGCGCCCTTTTTAGCTAATTCGTCCGCTTTTTCATTCCCATCTATTCCCATATGCCCTGGGACCCAATATAGATGTATGCTTCTCCCTGTCCCGATTCTCTCCAGAGACTGCTTACACTCTAACACGCATTTAGATGCTGTGCTATGCGAGATTATTGCCTTGATTGCTGCTTGACTGTCAATATAAAAGTTAACACGGTTGCAGCTTAAGCTATTCTCTTCCAGGGTTTCTACTGCTTTGGTTACGGCTAATATTTCCGCTTGGAAAACGCTACAGTAATCCGGCAGCCTGTAGGATCTGCTTAATTCCGGATCAGCGCAGTATACCGCAGATCCTACTCCTTCCACTATTTTGGAACCATCGGTGTACACATGTATCGCCTCGTCCGCCATTTGCGCACCCTTGCGCCAACCGTCCACCTCTATTGTGGCCTTAATCCCTCAAAGTGCAGGTAGGGAATCATGTAGTCTGTTCGTCTTGTGACTGAGGACGCTATACTACTATGGCCATATGGTCGGCGCTCAAGCTGCCCCGAAGCATCGAGCCTGGTTGCGGTCGTTAACGCTTTGTTCTTTGCTACCAGGTCTACAGGTGGAATGTGCAGAATGGCATACAGTGCAGCCGTCGGGGTTGTTTTCAGGGCTCCCGTAATGCAAAGCATCGATAGTCTGCATACCCCCTCTAATTTTTTGAGGTATGTTGTTTTTTGTGTGGCTTTCCACCAAACAAGAACTCCATAGTATAGAATAGGGCTTACAATCGCTGTAAAAACCCAATGAGAAAGAGAGGGCGATAGGCCCCACGTACATCCCAGCATTCTTTTACATGCATAGAGTGCCGTTGAGGCCTTCTTGACCCTCTCCTCCAAGTTGAGCTTCCGTGACAGCTTACTGTCTAGGATGATTCCTAGATATTTTGTGCAAGGTTTCTCCTGTAAGGTCACCGCTCCTAACTTAGGCCTGGTCCAATTTGGGACCTTGTACCTCTTTGTAAACAAGACCATATCCGTCTTCTCCGCATTGACTTTCAGCCCGACATTAGATGCCCAGGTATGAATATCCCGAAGCGCCCGATCCATCAAAGAACTAATCGTTGGAAGGCATTTTCCACTTATGACAATTGCAACGTCATCTGCGTAAGCCGTAAGTTTTACGGGTCCCTCATCGAATTGCCTGAGCAGTTGGTTGATGACCAGTGTCCACAGCAGAGGTGATAGCACCCCTCCCTGCGGTGTGCCCCTGTCCACTGATTTCGTGGCCTCGTACAATCCCCATTGTGATGTAATCTTTCTGCAATTTAACATGCAGCCGATCCATCTGATTAAGGCAGGATGTACTTTAATGTAATTAAGACCATCCATAATCGCCCATTTTGCAACATTATTGAAAGCCCCGGCAATGTCCAAGAAGACTCCTAGAGCATACTCCTTATATTCCAGGGATTTCTCTATGCTTATTACCACCCTATGCAATGCGGTGTCTACCGACTTGCCTTTGGTGTACGCATGCTGTGTTGTGGAGAGCAGCTTTTCATCCACGTTGGACTTTATGTACACATCTATCAGCCTCTCAAAGGTTTTGAGCAGAAATGATGTTAAGCTAATGGGTCTATAGTCTTTGGGATACACGTGACCGATCTTCCCCGCCTTTGGTAGAAAAGCTACACGAGCAGTTCTCCAAGAGTGCGGTACATGATTCAGTCTTATGCACCCATCGAATATTATTTTAAGCCATTCCACGACCGCCCTACTTGAGACTTGTAGCATGGCCGGGAATATACCATCTGGGCCCGGCGATTTAAACTTAGAAAACGTCTTCACTGCCCACTCGATCTTGGTATCGGTCACCAAGCCCGGCACCACTAGCTCCGTGATCGAAGTGTGAGTGATGTCTGCTGGTTCTTCTAAACCGTCTCCCGATGGGAAATGTGTATCGAGAGGCACCTCAAGGGATTCCTCACTATCACGTGACCATTCCCCGTTCTCTTTCTTTATTAGTCCCTGGACTATGTTTCCTTTTGCTAGGACTTTTTTCAACCGTGCTGTTTCACTGGAGCACTCTATGTCCGTACAGAAACTTTTCCATGAGTTTCTCTTCGCCCTGGTAATTTCACGCTTGTAGATCCTCAGTAGATCCCTGTACTCGTCCCGACACGCTTCGCTTTCCGCGGTCTTTGCGAGTTTAAACATTTCTTTTACCTGTCTTCTTAGAAGACTCAGCTCATTGCTCCACCATGGCGGCTTTGCTTTTCCTCTGAATCTTCTTAGAGGGCAAGCTTTGTTATACGCAGTCATAAGCGTCCTTGTTAGGAATTCATTCGACTCCTCCAGTTCCTCTACATTAGCAACCTCTTTGGGTTGTCCCAGTTTCGTTTCTACATGTTTCTGGAACTTAGTCCAATTCATTGCCCTAGGGTTTCTAAAGGTTCCTCCCTTCTCTACCCTCTTTAGTGGGATGCTGAAGCTTATATACGCATGGTCGGAGAAGGATGGTCTATCGAGAACCATCCAATCATACCTTGATATATCACGCTCGGAGCTCAATGTAATATCCAGAATATTGCTGGATGTTGGACCAATGTATGTAGGAACATTTCCCCTGTTGGCTATCTGCAAATTGGTTTGCAGGATGTAACAAAATAGAGATTCGCCTCTCTCGTTCGTATCTGCTCCTCCCCACGCATTGTGGTGCGCATTTGCATCTGCGCCTATGACCAACCGCCCTTTGCGCCCTTCATCCTGTACTAGCCTTTTGCACTCCATCGATGGAACCTCCGCAGCATGGGCCATGTAGCAGGACGCCAGGATAAATGCCTGCTTATTCTTTTGCTCAACGGCCACCGCTACGAGATCCTCGGTGGTGTAATTAGGCAGCATATATGAATGCAGCTGTTTCCTTACCATTACTACAGCTCGCACCCGTCCTTCCGTTTGTGCGTAGTAAACGCCAAGCCCGCGCGCGCTAAGTCCAGAAACCTTTCCTCCCGATGAGAGCCACGGCTCCTGGATCAGCGCCACGTCAAACGAACCCTCCTCAAGGGTTAGGAGGAGTTCGCTCGACGCCACTTTACTGTGTTGGAGGTTTATCTGTAGGACTCGCAGCACCATTGGGCTGTTTGTCCCCCTCCA
Organism: Eurosta solidaginis; assembly: GCF_040869045.1. NCBI lineage: Eukaryota > Metazoa > Arthropoda > Insecta > Diptera > Tephritidae > Eurosta > Eurosta solidaginis. The sequence goes on from NC_090323.1 coordinate 171,178,117, forward strand.
GCACCTACGTCTTGACATCGTCGTCCTCCTCTTGCCCTTTTGGTTTAGAGTATTCGAGGCCCCCTTCAGCCCCTCGTGAATGTTTTGCCGTGTGTTCCTCTGTGCGAGTCACAGTTAGGGGAGTAAAAAAATATATTGGAAATATCGTACGCTTCATCTCAAACGATACTCACCGCAAAAAGGTTGCGGAAACACTAAAAACTGAAATGAAAATACTCTCTCTCAACCTCGAAAACCAATTCCGGAACTGTGCTGCAATAGTACGAAAACAAAAATATACATTTTTTGGCAAGATATACGAAAAACGGAGTAACCATGGACTGAGCTCGACTTTATGTTAAGCAGCGCATTATTGTCATTCATTTCGCCTTCATATATATTTAATTATATGCAAGCCGATTAATTTTGCAATATATACATAAAAGCATTTAAAAAATTTAGATTCAGTTCGAGTTGTGAATTACAAAAGCGACATTACATATTTGTGGCCTTTAGTGCGAGCGAAGCCGCCGGAGCGAGCCGTTTTGCCCATCGCTTGTCTAGACTGTTCACGAACATGCCTTCTGGAACAGTTGTATCTCATACTTGGTTATTTAGCTATATACATGTATATCTGTAGTTTATGTTTTCTTCTAGCTATATGATGTGTATGTGTGAGTAACAACTTGTGCCCTTAGCTGATGATAACATGATGTGTGATTATTTTTCTTTCTTTTTCGCTCTTATCGGCTGACTACATATGTGTATGTGAAATAATCTCTTTGCTTCAAGCTGCTGGTTATGTGTGTGAAATATTCTTCTTTACCTTCTAAATATGTGTATGACTTACTATCGCTGTGTTTATTTACTAACAGCATAGTGATGTTAGAAATGCTAATATTCGCCAAAATATGGATATTCCATTTAATGATCACTGCAGAAGTGGTAAAGGCGTAAATACCAAAGAAACTGTTGAGTACTTTCTGTGTAAACACCGGGTCTAGCTAGAAACCTTTTTGGAAAATCTGGGTACGTTTTCGGAGAAGGGGCTTAAATTATTGTTAATTACATAAAGAACCCAGGAAAGTTGTAGTTCATAACCGATGTAGCACTTAGTAGGTTCAGACGAGTGTTATGTCAGCTTAACAGCTTTTCACTATCTACTGGGTCGGAGATATTATACCTACCTAACTAACAAAACCCGCAATGCCGCAGCCATATGTAGGGTCTATTAGTTCTGCTGCGAAGATTTATATATTGTATGTCGTTGTTGCTTTCTTGTCATTGGGTCCTGAAGAAGATCAAAATAAAAGTTGAAACGTCGGCATGAATTAAAAAAGTCGTTCATTTAATTTCTTTCTATTTTTATACTCAGTTGAGTAGAGCTCACGAGTATATTAACCTTGATTGGATAACGGTTGGTTGTACAGGTATAAAGGAATCGAGATAGATATAGACTTCCATATATCAAAATCCTCAGTATGGAAAAAAAATTTGATTGAGCCATGTCCTTCCGTCCGTCCGTCCGTCCGTTAACACGATAACTTGAGTAAATTGTGAGGTATCTTGATGAAATTCGGCATGTAAGTTCCGGGGCACTCATCACAGATCGCTGTTTAAAATGAACGATATCGGACTATAACCCCCACCGCCCACTTTTTATACTCAGTTGAGCAGAGCTCACAGAGTATATTAAGTTTGATTGGATAATGGTTGGTTGTACATATATAAAGGAATCGAGATAGATATAGACTTCCATATATCAAAATAATCAGGATCGAAAAAAAATTTGATTGAGCCATGTCCGTCCGTCCGTCCGTCCGTCCGTCCGTCCGTCCGTCCGTCCGTTAACACGATAACTTGAGTAAATTTTGAGGTATCTTGATGAAATTTGGTATGTAGGTTCCTGAGAACTTATCTCAGATCGCTATTTAAAATGAACGATATCGGACTATAACCACGCCCACTTTTTCGATATCGAAAATTTCGAAAAACCGAAAAAGTGCGATAACTCATTACAAAAGACAGATAAAGCGACGAAACTTAGTAGATGGGTTGACGTTATGACGCAGAATAGAAAGTTAGTAAGATTTTGGACAATGGGCGTGGCACCGCCCACTTTTACAAGAAGGTAATTTAAAAGTTTTGCAAGCTGTAATTTGGCAGTCGTTGAAGATATCATGATGAAATTTGGCAGGAACGTTACTACTATTACTCTATATGTGCTAAATAAAAATTAGCAAAATTGGATCAAGAACACGCCCACTTTTTAAAAAAAAATTTTTTAAAATTCAAATTTTAACAAAAAATTTAATATCTTTACTGTATATAAGTAAATTAAGTCAAAATTCAACTCCAGTAATGATATGATGCAACAAAATACAAAAATAAAAGAAAATTTCAAAATGGGCGTGGCTCCGCCCATTTTCATTTAGTTTGTCTAGAATACTTTTATTGCCATAAGTCGAACAAAAATTTACCAATCCTTCTCAAATTTGGTAGGAGCATAGATTCTATGACGGTAACTGTTCTCTGTGAAAATGGGCGAAATCGGTGGAAGCCACGCCCAGTTTTTATACACAGTCCACCGTCTGTCCTTCCGCTCGGCCATTAACACAATAACTTGAGCAAAATCCGATATATCTTTACTAAACTTAGCCCACGTACTTACCTGAGCTCACTTTTTCTTGGTATAAAAAATGGGCGAAATCTGACCATAACCACGCCCACTTTATCGATATCGAAAATTCCGAAAAATGAAAAAAATGCCATAATTCTATACCAAATACGAAAAAAGGGATGAAACATGGTAACTGGATTGGTTTGTTGACGCAAAATATAACTTTGGAAAAAACTTTGTAAAATGGGTGTGACACCTACCATATTAAGTAGAAGAAAATGAAAAAGTTCTACAAGGCGAAATCAACAGCCCTTGGAATCTTGGCAGGAATACTGTTAGTGGTATTGCATATATAAATAAATTAGCAGTACCCGACAGATGATTTTCTGGATCACCTGGTCCACATTTTGGTCGATATCGCGAGAACGCCTTCACATATTCATCTAAGGGCCACTCGCTTTTAAAACCCTCATTAATACCTTTAATTTGATATCCATATCGTACAAAAACATACCAGAGTCACCCCTGTCCCACCCTAATGGCGATATCTCGAAAAGGCGTCCACCTATAGACCTAATGCCCCCTCCCTCTTAAAATGCTCAGTAACACCTTTCGTTTGATACCCATATCGTACAAACATTCTAGAGTCACCCCTGGCCCACCCTAATGGCGATATCTCGAAAAGGCGTCCACCTATAGACCTAGTGTCCACTCCCTCTTAAAATGCTCAGTAACACCTTTCGTTTGATACCCATATCGTACAAACATTCTAGAGTCACCCCTGGCCCACCCTAATGGCGATATCTCGAAAAGGCGTCCACCTATAGACCTAATGCCCACTCCCTCTTAAAATGCTCAGTAACAGCTTTCGTTTGATACCCATATCGTACAAACATTCTAGAGTCACACCTGGCTCACCCTAATGGCGATATTTCGAAAAGGCGTCCACCTATAGAACTAAGGATTACTCCGTTTTAAAATACTCATTACCACCTTTCATTTGATACCCATATCGTACAAACACATTCTAGAGTCACCCTGGCCCACCCTAATGGCGATATCTCGAAAAGGCGTCCACCTATAGACCTAATGTCCACTCCCTCTTAAAATGCTCAGTAACACCTTTCGTTTGATACCCATATCGTACAAACATTCTAGAGTCACCCCTGGCCCACCCTAATGGCGATATCTCGAAAAGGCGTCCACCTATAGACCTAATGTCCACTCCCTCTTAAAATGCTCAGTAACACCTTTCGTTTGATACCCATATCGTACAAACATTCTAGAGTCACCCCTGTCCCACTCTAATGGCGATATCTCGAAAAGGCGTCCACCTATAGACCTAATGCCCACTCCCTCTTAAAATGCTCAGTAACACCTTTCGTTTGATACCCATATCGTACAAACATTCTAGAGTCACACCTGGCCCACCCTAATGGCAATATCTCGAAAAGGCGTCCACCTATAGAACTAAGGATTACTCCCTTTTAAAATACTCATTACCACCTTTCATTTGATACCCATATCGTACAAACACATTCTAGATTTACCCTGGCCCACCCTAATGGCGATATCTCGAAAAGGCGTCCACCTATAGACCTAATGCCCACTTCCTCTTAAAATGCTCAGTAACACCTTTCGTTTGATACCCATACCGTACAAACATTCTAGAGTCACCCTTGGTCCAGCTTTATGGCGATATCTCGAAAAGGCGTCCACCTATAGAACTAAGGATTACTCCCTTTTAAAATACTCAGTAACACCTTTCGTTTGATGCACATATCGTACAAACACATTCTAGAGTCACCCCTGGCCCACCCTAATGACGATATCTCGAAAAGGCGTCCACCTATAGACCTCATGCCCACTCCCTTTTAAAATGATCAGTAACACCTTTCGTTTGATACCCATACCGTACAAACATTCTAGAGTCACCCCTGGCCCACCCTAATGGCGATATCTCGAAAAGGCGTCCACCTATAGACCTAATGCCCACTCCCTCTTAAAATGCTCAGTAACACCTTTCATTTGATTCCCATATCGTACAAACACATTCTAGAGACACCCCTGGTCCACCTTTATGGCCATATCTCGAAACGGCGTCCACCTATGGAACTAAGGATCACTCCTTTTCAAAATACTCATTAACAGCTTTCATTTGATACCCATAAAGTACAAACACATTATAGAATCACCCCTGGTCCACCTTAATGGGGACATCTCGAAAAGGCGTCCACCGATAGACCTGAGGCCCACTCCCTCTTAAAATGCTCAGTAACACCTTTCATTTGATACCCGTATCGTACAAACAAATTCTAGAGTCAGCCCTGGTCTACCTTTATGGCGATATCCCTAAATGGCGTTCATCCATAGAACTATGGCCTACTCTCTCTTAAAATACTCTTTAATACCTTTCATTTGATACACATGTTATACAACCACATTCCAGGGTTACCCCAGATTGATTTTCCTTATTTTGTCTCCATAGCTCTCAACTGAGTATGTTATGTTCGGTTACACCCGAACTTAGCCTTCCTTACTTGTTCGATATTGAAAATTTCGAAAAATCGAAAAAGTGCTATAATTCGTTACCAAAGACGGATAAAGCGATGAAACTTGACAGGTGAGTTGAACTTATGACGCAGAATAGAAAATTAGTAAAATTTTGGACAATGGGCCTGGCACCGCAGACTTTTAAAAGAAGGTAATTTAGAAATTTTGCCAGCTGTAATTTGGCAATTGTCGAAGATATCATTATGAAATTTGGCAGGAACGTTACTCCTGTTACTATATGTATGCCTAATAAAAATTAGCGAATTCGGAGATTGACAACGTCCACTTTTTAAAAAAAAAATTTTTTTAATCAAATTTTATAAGAAAAGTTAATATCTTTACAGTATATAAGTAAATTATGTCAACATTCAACTCCAGTAATGATATGGTGCAGCAAGATACAAAAATAAAAGAAAGTTTCCAAATCGGCGTGACTCCGCCCTTTTTCATTTAATTTTTCTGGGATACTTTTAATGCCATAAGTCGAACACAAATTTACCAATCCTTGTGAAATTTGGTAGAGGCTTAATTTCTAGGACTGTTTTCTGTGAAAAAGGACGAAATCGGTTGAAGCCACGCCCAGTTTTTAAACACAGTCGACCGTCTGTCCCTTCCGCTTGGCCGTTAACACGATGTAACGTAGCAAATGCTACGCCACAATATCTATTTCCTATTTTGCGCCCACCCCTAACATCATATTTTCCATTTACTGCCCACCCCTAGTAGTGTATATACCGACATACATATATACATACATATCGGCCCAACAACCATCGCGCAAGCACAAAGCAAGCCAGCGATGGTGAACGCACAATGCTTGGGAATTTTCATTCGTGGCGCGCTGTGCGCGACAATGCGAACATAATTCCCAACGTGTTCATAGTTACCTATGAATAAGATGATTGGCCGGAATACACCAGGCACACTTCGCCGTAGGTAAGTGAAGTGCGTGTCGGCCGCCACTGGCGGTCAACAAGGGGTGCCCTTTGGGTTAGGAGGGTGCGTTACAAGGTCGGTTCCACCGATGGTACGCCCCCTGCTTATCGGACACCCCGCAGGTTTACCCACATTTCCGGTGAGTAAGACGGGATTCACACCCCTTATTACTCATCGGAAAGGTAATGCACGAGCAGCCTTCTCGGGTAGGAAGGAAACCCGTCCCAACGCCATTGGCGGGGCGGATTTCGCCACTACTCTAGTAGACTGCTCGAGCCAATATAAATACATTGTAGGGACTCCCTTTGGGTCGAGGGGGGTGAAGTTACAAGGTCGGTTCTGCCGATGGTACTTCCCCCCAGGCTATTGGGCAGCCCTACCCAATATTCCAGGGACTCCCTTTGGGTCGAGGGGGGTAAAGTTACAAGGTCGGTTCTGCCGATGGTACTTCCTCCCCGGCCTATTGGGCAACCCTAATATTTTGCTATCATCTCCTCTGAGTAAGACGGGACTCACCCCCCCCCCCCCCCCCCCCCCCCCCCCCCCCCCCTATTACTCAGAGGAAGGGTAATGCACGGATATACGGCTCAGGTAAGAGGGGAACACTTCCCAACGCCTGCGGCGGGACAAACTCCCCTACTACCCTAGCCGAATACCCGAGCCAATATATTGTAGTTAGTTAGCCTCATACTAATATAGACACTTCGCCGTAGGTACCATCATCATCGCGATCCCGATCCACGGACATCCCATCCCGAAGCCTAGCCACCCGTTATCATAGCTATTTGGTGAGAGCCACCGTCATCCAGTACTCTCTCCCTGGGCGTGATCCTAACTACCGCCGTCACTACTACCGCCGTTAGCACCCCTTAGCGAGAGCCACCGTCGTCTCCACCATCTCGGCTACCGCTAGCTAGCACTCTATCTCTCTCTCTGCGGAGAGCCGTCGTCCTTGGATTATAATATAAGCGATACTACTTAGTGAACATCTCTCTCTCTCTCTCTCTTCTGGATTCAAGGTTGTGGATATTTTAGCCTAAGAGCCGCGTGTGTGTGTGTGTTCGAAATCAAAACACTAATTTACTGTGTATTTATTTAGGTGGGGGAAGTGGGACCTCCATCCGACTCTGGATTGACTTGAGCATACCTCAGCCTTTGACCAAACCCACCTCATAAATGGCGCCCGAGCAGGGACCCGTCTCCTCAGGCGACTGTGCCAAAACCACCGAGAGCACCAACACTGTAGGAACGGGTTCACCGAACACACAACCAACAATTGACACAAAGATAAGCGAAACCACCACCACCACGCTCAACGTCGAGTCTCTAAGCTGGATTTACCTGCTGAAGAAGGAGAGGCTAATCGAAGAATGCAAACGCTACCGAATATACACCGAAGGACATACGGTCGCCGACTTGCGCAGCACACTCAGCGCATACGTCCGAGACCAACGAAAGCGTAAGTCAACAGAAAATCTTTTGAGAGAGGTAGAGATGGAGATCGCCGCCGAAGAGGCCCGGCCAGTCACATCTACGCAAAACACCACGCCGGCCGTCACAATCAAAGTAATATCCCCCCAGCGCGAGCAGATTGGTATAAGTAACACGGAGGTCATGAATACAGTCCGCCGCTGGGATGTACATTACGCTGGAGGCGACACATTATACGACTTCCTGGAAAGGATTGAGGAACTGGCAGAATGCTATCTGATTAAGCCAGATCAACTCCTCCCAACCCTTCCAGAGATACTGCGTGGCAAAGCCCTTCAATGGTTCCGCCTGCGAAAACAACAACTACACACATGGGCTGACTTCCGCTCCGAAGCCGGAAAATTCTTTTTGCCGAAGCGACATATTAGCCAGCTAGAGGACGCTATCCGCCAAAGAAAACAGACGAGCAGAGAAAAGGCCAAGGACTATATCCTCGCCCTCCAGACGATGATTCGCCGCCACCCGACTTTGTGCAAAGAAGATCATCTAGAACGCATATACGACGGACTACAGGTGGAGTATCGACTTTTTATGAAGCGGGGCGAGTTCCAAACGATAGAGCAGCTTATGGAGCTCACCGACGAGTACGAACCCACCCTTGTTTTGATAACGCGATTAACGCGATCGGTACGAACTACTGCGGAGCGAACAAGCCAAACAGAGCCGACTGTTAGCACATAGCTTAAGCACAGTAATAATCAAGGAGCTGGAGGAGCAGAATGATCAAATAACAAACTCCCTGTCCACACTCACTGACCGTTACGATGCAAGAAACACCTGCTGGCGATGCAAGAAACGCGGCCACCGCCGCTCCCATTGCAACAACAAAAGACGATTTTTTTGTTCTAGATGCGGCAGAGACGGAACGCTCTCCAGGAATTGTGCATGCTACGGAATGAACCGAAATAATCCGATAACACCCGCACTATTATCATTCGTAGCCAAAGGGAAGGGGGACGACGGACGTTTTTACATACAGGTGTCCATCGAAGGATTGATGTGCCGCGCCCTGATCGACACGGGGGCCACCGTGACATACATCAATGAAGCCGTAAGAAGGCATCTGGAACGACGAAAGATTCCACCGTTATCCAATCGTCGCAACGTGCAACTCGCCGACCAATCGTGCATTGCGAGCACCCACTCCTACCCGGTCAAGGTCAAATACAATGATCAAACAGCCAGTACGTTGGTGTCTGTTATCCCTAATTTGGCCGAGAGTGTTATCCTGGGTATGGACTTTTTGGCAAAGCGCAACGTTACCGTCTCACTGGATGGAAAGCCCCTTACCACAGCCGGTGCAACCAAGGCCAACGCACCCGTAACCCTGCATTACATAAGAGAAGCGGAACACCCCAACGAAGAGCGAAAGATAGAACACCTAGAGCTCATAGAAACACATCAAAAAGCACCCACACACCTAAAAGGGCCAAACACTGCCGCAGAACGCAGACACAACACAACACTAAAACAAAGTTATTACCCGGCCATCCTCCTCAGCAACAATGGTGAGCAACTCGTTACTAACGCTCCGGCAACGATCCTGAAGGATCATAACATCACCCACCGATTTACCAAACCGTGTGCCCCCCACAAAAATCCTACTGAACGCGTTAATCGCGTTATCAAAACAAGGGTGGCACAACGTACGAAACAAGACCATCGGAACCGGCAACGGGAATTACCAGAAAAAGCGTTCGCCATAAATACGACCCAACACAAATCAACCGCCGAAATAAATTTTAACCGCAACTTCGTTGGGCCGAGAGAAGCACGATCAAAATATGCCATGCCCGAAGAACCGCCTCCATTCGACGCAGTACCGTGGCCCGCAAATAAGCCACGAATACTGGACGCTAAGATATTCTGGAACCCGCCATTAATAGCCGGCCATCTAAACGCCATCGTATGCGACAAACCAACCGCTGGTGACACTATACCGTATGCACCAAACCGAGAGCCACACGATACTATTAATGGAAACCACGCCCAGACTTCTTTGCCCGGACTATGGCTAAATCGCAAAAAGGGTGTAACACGGCGCGTAGGGTGGACGAAGATCACGCCATAATCAAGCTGAAAGAACACTACAAGATGGTACGATTCGCTGGCTGAGGAGAAGCAAGATCCGACCTAGTTTGATAAGTTTTCTATACATGAAATGTAAATACCTTAATTTTGAAATGTAAATTGAAATTGTAATATAAAAATGTACATATTGTTACGAATATTAGCAAAACTAAGGAGTGCTGCCAGCTCTAAGCCGATCTAAGCAGTGACGTGAATGCACATCAATAATTCAATCATTATGTATCTACATAAACGAATCAATAATTGCGTCTACACATATGTACACATTCCGACGAGCAACATTTACATACAAGGCAGCGAGAGATGAGATGTCACACACCGATGAATTTACTTATACGCTTATGTGTGTGTGGGAGACTGTGAACTACAAACACATGCATATACCTTATCTGAGTTGTCACAAGAGAGAGCAATAATTTGTGCACGTAGTTGTGGCTGGCGATTTTGTAGCCGAAACAACTAGTAACTTCTGGAAATCGAAGAGCCTAGAAGTATGCAGCGTAAACTATAAAAGCGATGCAGGCGAGTAAGAAGTAATTCAGTTTGATTTGAATTGTCAAGCAGTTACGAGTAAGACCATATCTAGCGAGCAATAGCACTATTATTTTGAAAGTCAGTTTCCTTTAAGCTATCAGTTTGGTTATTAAGCTATTCGTTGTACAGTTGGAGTGTTATTGTGAAGTACTTTAATAAAGGCCATTTTGCATTACTACAAATTGGAGTTATTTATTCAACAGTTTAGTGATTCGAACTTAGCAGAGGATTGCAAATAAGAGGATTTGCAAGTAAATTCGTTACAATTGGTGTCAGAAGAGGAATTGTTGAATAAATTCCAGAGGACAACAACGACATGGCAAAGTTCAGTGAATTGAAGATCCAGCAACTAAAGAAGGAGTTGGAGAGCCGTGGATTGAATACAAGCGGCGTTAAACTTGAACTTCAGGCACGGCTACGAGAGGCAATGGAAGCGGAAGGAATTGATGTGGAAAAGTATGACTTTCATCTTGATGGCGAGGAAGTAACAAAAGTTGAAGAGAAAAACGAAACATCGCAGACAGTTACGAGCACAGACTTGAACATGATTTTGGCTGCAATATCTGCTCAAACATCGACAATGTCATCACAACTAGAATCGCAGGAGACACGCATAACATCCAAGATTGAAGCACAAGAAACGCGTATGGCAGAAATGTCGACACAGATTACATCCAAGATGGAAACTCAACTGGCAGAGCAGAAGACATATATGGCATCCCAACTGGAATCACAGGAGGCACGTATTTCAGAAATGACGTCGCAAGTGTCATCTCAATTGGAAGACCAAAAGACATATATGGCATCTCAATTGGAAGCGCAAGAGGCACGTATGTCTGAAATTTCGGCAGAAATTTTGGAACAGGTATCATCAAAACTGGAAGCGCAGGATGCAAAAATGGCTCAATTTCAGGCAGAAGTAGATGATTTAAAAGGTCGTATGGAGCAGTTACAACTAAATCGCCCAGCTGTTTCAGCGAGTAATCCAAAGGTAAAGACACCATCCTTTGACGGTTCTGTTCCTTTTCAGGTCTTTAAGCTACAGTTTGAGAAGACCGCAGCAGTGAACCAATGGAATGCTGAAGATAAAGTTGCAGCTCTGTTCGTGGCACTGAAAGGGCCTGCCGCGGAAATCTTACAGACCATCCCAGAGTACGAGCGGAACCATTACGAAACATTGATGAGCGCTTTAGAGAGACGTTACGGAAGCGAGCATAGGAAACAGATATTCCAAATTGAGTTGCAAAACCGCTACCAAAAAGCAAATGAGACATTGCAGGAGTTTGCTTCAGATATTGAAAGATTGGCTCATCTTGCAAATGCGGACGCACCCGTGGAATACACTGAAAGGGTAAAAATCCAGAGTTTCATAAATGGCATACGGGACGTGGAAACGAAGCGAGCTACATACGCAAACCCAAAGCTGACATTTGCTGAAACGGTATCACATGCATTGACTCAGGAAACGGCCTCACTATTGAGTAAACCAGCATACAAAGCTCATCGTGTAGAAGTGGAAAGACCAGATTGGGTAGACACTATTTTGGAAGCACTGAAGGGATCACAACAGAAAAATGCCGGAGTTATTAAATGTTTCAAGTGTGGCAACCCAGGTCATATGGCACGACATTGCAGCAGCGGTCCCAATAGCTCCAACAATGTGGGTGGTCGTAAACGCAGAGCAGAAGGTGATGAGCAAATATCCAAGACCACTCAATCGTTAAACTAAATCGAGTCAGCCGCAAGGGGCGACAGCTGGCTCCCGCAATTGAATGCCCCATAATCTCTATCTCGCAGATTGGAAGAAGATCGAGCAATCTTACTGTTGGAGGACATGTGGACGGAAAGGAACGGTTACTGACTGTAGATACGGGTGCATCTCATTCCATCATTCGAGCGGATTTAGTCAACAAAAAGATAAGACCATTGCTTGGAGCAAGATTACGTACAGCCACGGGAGAGGACACCCAGGTAATTGGAGAAGTAGAATGTGAAGTCGCAATTGGGAACGTCACGGTAGTACACAATTTTATAGTGGCAGAAATTGTTGATGAAATCATAATTGGAGTCGACTTCTTAATCGACCAGGGCATCAAGATCGACATGCAAAGCAAGACGATGCGATATAAAAACATGGATGTACCACTTAATTTCGGCTACGAGAGAGGCTACAGCAGTAAACGAGTGCTGGTGGAAGAGAGTCAGCAAATACCACCAAAATCCGAAGCAGTCATCTGGGCAAAGGTTGATGGAGATTGTGGGACAAACAAATTGTGGGTTGTCGAAGCAGCAAACAAATCAGCTCTAAACATACTTGTAGGAAAAACCCTGGCTATGACACAACAAGATGGTCGTATTCCGGTAAGAGTACTCAATGAGTTCAAGTCACCACTCAAACTGACTAAAGGAGCTATTTTGGGAAGATGCCAAGAGGCTGAAGTAGTTATTAACTGTGAACAACTCCAGGAACACGTTTCAGCTAGTAATACTGATCTTTCAAATGACATCACGGCATGGATGCAGGGGCTAGAGAAAGCATATCAGAGTAAGGCAAAACAACTGCTCCTAAAGTACGCGAACATATTTGACCAGGATGATTCTAAACCAGGCCGCACCAACGTTGTGAAACATCAAATTGACACTGGCGATGCGAGGCCGATCCGTCAAGCTCCACGTAGTGTTCCACTGGCGAAGCGGGAAGTTGTGAGTCAAACCATTCAAGAAATGAGCGACAGCGGCGTCATCGAACCATCAGCTAGTCCATGGAGCTCACCGGTAGTACTTGTAAAAAAAAAGGATGGAAAAATGAGGTTTTGCGTGGACTACCGAAAGTTGAATGACGTAACGAAAAAGGATAGCTACCCATTGCCAAGAATTGACGACACTCTGGACTCGCTATCTGGTACGAAATGGTTTTCCACGCTGGACTTGAAAAGCGGCTACTGGCAAGTGGAGGTGAAGGAGGAAGATAAAGAGAAAACAGCCTTCAGTGTCGGTGATGGTCTTTGGCAATTTACAGTGATGCCTTTTGGACTTTGTAATGCACCAGCTACTTTTGAGAGACTCATGGACCAGGTACTGAAAGGACTACATTGGAAAACATGCTTGGTGTACCTGGACGACATCATCGTATTGGGCAAGAACTTTGATGAACATCTTAAGAATTTGGAGGAAGTTTTCCAGAGAATAGCTGGCGCTGGTCTGAAGTTAAGTCCCAAAAAGTGTGCGCTGTTTAAAAAGGAAGTCAATTATTTGGGTCACAAGGTAACGACAGAGGGCATCTGCACTGCGAACGAAAAAATAGAGGCTGTAAAGGATTGGCCAAGACCACAGAACCTACATGAATTGAGAAGTTTTCTTGGGCTGTGCACATATTACCGCCGATTTGTACCAAATTTTTCCAGCGTAGCCCATAGCCTCCATGAGCTTACAAGAAAAAATAAAGCTTTTGAATGGAAGAAGGAGCAAGAAGTGGCTTTCCAAACATTGAAGGAGCGTTTGTGCACTGCCCCAATGTTAGCATATCCGATTCCAGGAGCAACATTTATTCTAGATACAGATGCGAGTGGATATGCTATAGGAGGCGTTTTATCACAACTGGTCGATGGACAGGAGAAGGTAGTTGCATATTACAGCCGTTCGATTGGAAAACCAGAGAGGAACTACTGCGTTACGCGGAGAGAGCTGTTGGCATTGGTAGAGTGCGTTAAACATTTTCACAAATACCTCTACGGCCAGCGATTCCGTGTCAGGACAGATCACGCAGCTTTAAAATGGCTACTACAGTTCCGTAATCCGGAAGGACAATTGGCACGGTGGATCGAGCGACTTCAAAGCTATGACTTTTCCATTGAGCATCGAAAAGGTAGTACCCATGGAAATGCCGATGCAATGTCACGAAGGCCATGTAGTTTGGAATGCAAGCACTGTTCAAAGGCCGAGGCTAAAGACGACATTATAGATGTCCGGCTAATGACTATAACGTGTACGGATGAATGGGACAAGGAACAACTAAGAAAGTGTCAGCTAGAAGATACAGATCTGTCACATGTTATGCAAGGGCTCGAACGAAACGAAAGACCAAGCAGAGAGGATATGTCAGCAGAGAGTCCCATTGCGAAGTCATATTGGGCACAGTGGAACAGTTTGGAATTGATATCCGGTTGCTTGCATCGAGTATGGGAGAGTGAGGATGGTCAGTGCAAGAAGAAACTTATAGTTGTTCCCAGGAAGAGAATTCCTGACGTGCTCAGCGAGTTGCACAATGGTCCAAGTGGAGGCCATCTTGGAATCACGAAGACACTCGAGAAAATTAAGCAGAGATTCTATTGGGTTGGTTGCCGTCAGTCGGTCACCGAGTGGATTGCCAATTGCGAGGTATGCAACAGAGCGAAAGGGCCCAAAACCCGAAGTCGTGGCCAGATGAAGCAGTATATTTCAGGTGCACCATTTGAAAGGATCGCCATGGATGTCGCAGGTCCATTTCCTACTAGCAACCGCGGAAACAAATACGTACTGGTGGTTATGGATTATTTCAGTAAATGGCCAGAGGTATACCCAATCCCAAACCAAGAAGCAGAAACAGTAGCAGAAGTGGTTAAAAACGAATGGGTTGCAAGGTATGGTGTACCAATGGAGTTACATTCTGACCAAGGCAGGAATTTTGAATCAGCTGTGTTCCAAGAACTGTGCAAGAAGTTGGGCATTCGAAAAACACGGACAACTGCATTGCATCCTCAGTCCGATGGTATGGTGGAACGTTTCAATAGAACATTGGAGGAGCATTTAAGGAAAGTAGTCGACAAGTACCATAAGGACTGGGATACACACATATCATTATTCTTGATGGCCTACCGATCGGCAGTACATGACACAACGGGCCAAACTCCCGCAAAGGTAATTTTTGGCAATGACCTTCGACTGCCAGCTGATTTGAAGTATGGGATAGATGCCGATGCGGAGAGGAATGTCAAGAAATCCACTGATGTCTTAGAAGAAGAGCTGAGAGAGATACACGATCTGGTAAGGCAACGAGCAAAGATTATGAGTGACAAGATGAAAGCGAGGTACGATAAAGCAATTAATTCGGAAGGGTTTCAGGAAGGAGATTTGGTGCTGCTATACAACCCACAACGAAAAAAAGGTTTGTCCCCGAAATTGCAGTGTAACTGGGAAGGCCCATACAAAGTTGTAAAACGGATCAACGATGTAGTGTACCGCATACAAACCACTATCAAACCACGAACCAAAATGAAAGTGGTTCATTTGGAGAGATTAGCAGCGTTTAGATCGAGAGATTTGTCTGATCGGGACGATCAGACTTAGGTGGAGGGCAGTGTTACGAATATTAGCAAAACTAAGGAGTGCTGCCAGCTCTAAGCCGATCTAAGCAGTGACGTGAATGCACATCAATAATTCAATCATTATGTATCTACATAAACGAATCAATAATTGCGTCTACACATATGTACACATTCCGACGAGCAACATTTACATACAAGGCAGCGAGAGATGAGATGTCACACACCGATGAATTTACTTATACGCTTATGTGTGTGTGGGAGACTGTGAACTACAAACACATGCATATACCTTATCTGAGTTGTCACAAGAGAGAGCAATAATTTGTGCACGTAGTTGTGGCTGGCGATTTTGTAGCCGAAACAACTAGTAACTTCTGGAAATCGAAGAGCCTAGAAGTATGCAGCGTAAACTATAAAAGCGATGCAGGCGAGTAAGAAGTAATTCAGTTTGATTTGAATTGTCAAGCAGTTACGAGTAAGACCATATCTAGCGAGCAATAGCACTATTATTTTGAAAGTCAGTTTCCTTTAAGCTATCAGTTTGGTTATTAAGCTATTCGTTGTACAGTTGGAGTGTTATTGTGAAGTACTTTAATAAAGGCCATTTTGCATTACTACAAATTGGAGTTATTTATTCAACAGTTTAGTGATTCGAACTTAGCAGAGGATTGCAAATAAGAGGATTTGCAAGTAAATTCGTTACAATATGTATATACCTTAATCTTGAAATGTAAATTTAAAATGAATTTCTACTTGCAATGTAAATTTAAACACAAATGAAATGTACACATTATTGTTGAAAAAAAAGGAAAAAAAAAAAATCAATCAATCATAATAATAAAAACATCAACGAACACATATACACACATGTCGGCCGAGCCATCGGATTCAACCGATGATAAAACATACCTGGGCTCTGCCCATGGTAGTTCAGGCCTCCGCGCAAAAACCCTAGAATACCAGAACCTTTCGTCCGCCGAAGTAGGAGGGGGACTGTAACGTAGCAAATGCTACGCCACAATATCTATTTCCTATTTTGCGCCCACCCCTAACATCATATTTTCCATTTACTGCCCACCCCTAGTAGTGTATATACCGACATACATATATACATACATACCGGCCCAACAACCATCGCGCAAGCACAAAGCAAGCCAGCGATGGTGAACGCACAATGCTTGGGAATTTTCATTCGTGGCGCGCTGTGCGCGACAATGCGAGCATAATTCCCAACGTGTTCATAGTTACCTATGAATAAGATGATTGGCCGGAATACACCAGGCACACTTCGCCGTAGGTAAGTGAAGTGCGTGTCGGCCGCCACTGGCGGTCGACAAGGGGTGCCCTTTGGGTTAGGAGGGTGCGTTACAAGGTTGGTTCCACCGATGGTACGCCCCCTGCTTATCGGACACCCCGCAGGTTTACCCACATTTCCGGTGAGTAAGACGGGATTCACACCCCTTATTACTCATCGGAAAGGTAATGCACGAGCAGCCTTCTCGGGTAGGAAGGAAACCCGTCCCAACGCCATTGGCGGGGCGGATTTCCCCACTACTCTAGTAGACTGCTCGAGCCAATATAAATACATTGTAGGGACTCCCTTTGGGTCGAGGGGGGTGAAGTTACAAGGTCGGTTCTGCCGATGGTACTTCCCCCCAGGCCTATTGGGCAGCCCTACCCATATTCCAGGGACTCCCTTTGGGTCGAGGGGGGTAAAGTTACAAGGTCGGTTCTGCCGATGGTACTTCCCCCCCCGGCCTATTGGGCAACCCTAATATTTTGCTATCATCTCCTCTGAGTAAGACGGGACTCACCCCCCCTATTACTCAGAGGAAGGGTAATGCACGGATATACGGCTCAGGTAAGAGGGGAACACTTCCCAACGCCTGCGGTGGGACAAACTCCCCTACTACCCTAGCCGAATACCCGAGGCAATATATTGTAGTTAGTTAGCCTCATACTAATATAGACACTTCGCCGTAGGTACCATCATCATCGCGATCCCGATCCACGGACATCCCATCCCGAAGCCTAGCCACCCGTTGTCATAGCTATTTGGTGAGAGCCACCGTCATCCAGTACTCTCTCCCTGGGCGTGATCCTAACTACCGCCGTCACTACTACCGCCGTTAGCACCCCTTAGCGAGAGCCACCGTCGTCTCCACCATCTCGGCTACCGCTAGCTAGCACTCTATCTCTCTCTCTGCGGAGAGCCGTCGTCCTTGGATTATAATATAAGCGATACTACTTAGTGAACATCTCTCTCTCTCTCTCTTCTGGATTAAAGGTTGTGGATATTTTAGCCTAAGAGCCGCGTGTGTGTGTGTGTTCGAAATCAAAACACTAATTTACTGTGTATTTATTTAGGTAGGGGAAGTGGGACCTCCATCCGACTCTGGATTGACTTGAGCATACCTCAGCCTTTGACCAAACCCACCTCGTAACGATAACTTGAGAAAAAAGAGATATATCTTTACTAAACTCAGTTCACGTACTTAGCTGATTGCACTTTGTATTGGTGTAAAAAATGGCCGAAATCCGACTATTGCCACGCCCACTTTGTCGATATCGAAAGTTTCAAAAAATTAAAAAAATGCCATAACCATATACCAAATATGAAAAAAGGGATGAAACATGGTAATTATATTGGTTTATTGACGCAAAATATAACTTCAGAAAAAAACTTTGTAAATAGGGTGTGACACCTACCATATTAAGTAGAAGAAAATGAAAAAGTTCTGCAGGGCGAAATCAAAAGCCCTTGGGATTTTGGCAGGAATACTGTTCGTGGTATTACATATATAAATAAATTAGCGGTATCCAACCGATGATGTTCTGGGTCACCCTGGTCCACATTTTGGTCAATATCTGGAAAACGCCTTGGCATATAGAACTACCACCACTACCTTTTAAAACCCTCATTAATACCTTTAATTTGATACCCATATCATACAAACATATTATAGAGTCACCCCTGGTCCATCTTTATGGCGATATCTCGAACGCCCTTTTAAAATACTCATTAACACCTTTCATTTGATACCCATATTGTACAAACGCATTCTAGAGTCAACCCTGGTCCACCTTTATAACGATATCCTGAAAAGGCGTCCATCTATAGAACTAAGGCCCACTCCCTTTTAAAATACTCATTAACATATTTAATTTGATACCCATATCGTACCAACAAATTCTAGTCACTCCCGGTCCACCTTTATGGCGATATCTCGAAAAGGCGTCCACCTATAGAACTAAGGCCCACTCCCTCTTAAAATACTCTTTAATACCTTCAATTTGATACACATGTCATACAAACACATTCCAGATTTACCCTAGGTTCATTTTCCCACATGGTGATTTTCCCTTATTTTGTCTCCATAGCTCTCAACTAAGTATGTAATGTTCGGTTACATCCGAACTTAGCCTTCCTTACTTGTTTTCTTATTTTCGTTGAAGTTTACATCCGAAATCGAACTAGTAGAAACTTATTTGTTTAGCCGGATCTAATAGTTAAATCGGGACCGTTGAATGGTTATCAGCTAAGGGCTATTGGTAAGATGGTGAACCGTGGAAGGTGAATTGGTGGTAGGGTTATGGATTTCGAAGATTAGATTCAAGTGACAGTGAATGATAAATTCGTGTTCGATGTAAGATGAGATCAGTTGTCATTAAATGCTTGATTGCTGCCTGAGCTCTAAATGTAATTTGCTGATTTTGGATCGGCATCAAAGCTGCCGGTAATAAAGTTCGAACGACTAAAGATTAGACATAATATTGATGAAATTTCGAAAAAATGTAATAACATCTCCCTAAAGTCAATTGGATGAATTTCGATGTACAAATTAAGGCAAAATCCCAGTCAAAATTTGTATAAAAATTTCGGATAAATTATAAACTTTTATTCCAAACGCATATACACACGTATATATCAGCTGACATATTTACATATGTATGAGCTTACATTTTCGGAACCTTTTTATTGGCTTCTTTCGTTGAATTAAGTTTGCGCCAGATTAACATGCGGCAGCTCAGCGATACTAACAGTAAAATTGCTTACTGTTCTTTGTTCTTCAAGGGTCACCAGAAAACAACATTTCGTAACTTTGTACGTGGGTAACTTGCGGTAGCTTAGGTTAATGTGCAGTCCTCAAAGTCGCCAATAGATAAGGAGCAGTAATGTGGATTCCTTGCAACAAGTTTGTCACTATTTTCACCGGCAAGATATACAAACCAAATAAATGAAGCAGGGGCTGTTAATAGCTGAGGTGCCGCTGATTCTATTGATTATGATGGATCTAAATAGCGCTACTCGATAAAATGCGATGGTACCGTGCTGGGCTGGTAGTTGCGGTTTCCTGACACCTAAGTAGGTTGAAGTGAAATATCGTCGAAACGGCTTTCGGGTTAACAAGTTGCCCATGGTCCATTGAAACACTATTGTAGGAGCCAAGAGAGTCTTCATTCAAATGTCTCGTCCAATTCAGTGGATTTCTTCCTGCGTGCAGTTCAACTATGGTGTCGATTGAAATACTTTCTTGGCCGGAGCGTCTTAGGCCATTCGCTTAACATGACTTAACCAACGAAATCTGTTGGCTCTTTTCCCTGCTTTTCTTCATACGTCCGTAAAGCTCATATATACTGTTCATCATTATTTCTTCTTCGAAACAAGCCATTGGCATCACTGGCACGGAATGTTTAGTGTATAAAGCATTTAAGTGCGACTACACATCTAAGGCCGTATGGCACTCCTGATTGAAAAGGCACTTCCATGGATAAGCACGTTGCCATCACTAGATATGGTTGAAAAGAAAAAAGGATGATTGGTCCGCGAAAGGCGAAAAGGCGGCTGAACTAGGGATGGTGTCGAAAACGTCATCTTTTACCATCTCGGTAACCAAACGCTAACCTCGGGGACAGGCCCGACGAGAGAGGGAAGGGGGAATGGGGGGATTCCCCACGGTCCCGGGGTTTCTCAGGGGGCCCGCGATTTAGAGGTACTAAGACATTTTTTTGTTTAATTCAGGAGAGTCTTTAGTTGTTCCATGTGCAAATTTTAAGCCGAATTTCAAAAGCAACGAATATTGATGATGATTTTTTGCCTGGGCCTGAGGAGGCAATAAAAACATCAAACAAAAATGTATGTTTACATGAATCCGAAATCGTGAAGTTTTCGTGGTGGTGGTGACACTGATCTTCAAAAAGCCTTCCAACAATACCACCAACTCTGTATCAAAGTCCAGATTATTTAAACGACTTCGATATCGGTACCGTAAATAATGAGTTTTTGCGATCTCAAGAAGTCAACGAAATAATTCGTCGAGGTAACCAAAAGTGACCTGTTATTTATCCACATGATTGTCATGGCGAGACATTTCCTACCTCGTTGTTAAACAGAATCCTGCCAAATGGAGAGAAATTGGAGCGTGACTGGTTAGTGTGGAGTGCTAGTAGCAATGCTTTTTATTTCCTACCATGTCGTCTATTAAGAACCAATACTTTAAATCGCCCTAAAATTTGTTCTGCGGATATTCGAAATTCCAGGTACGGAAGAAGCTATAGGATAAACAGTAGGCCGGGTCGATTTGTGGGGAGGCAAAAAATCGCCCATTGCTCTGTGAAAATCATATTCTAGGGATCAAAATAGGAAACTTTGCCGAAGGAACCATACCTCTAAAACGAATTCTGATGTCCCCCCCTTTGGGTCGTAGGGGCAAATTTTGAAAAATCCCACTTGGAAATGCCTATGTTTTTTCTTTTTGGAGTTTATTTTTATACTCAGTTGAGCAGAGCTCACAGAGTATATTAAGTTTGATTGGATAACGGTTGGTTGTACATATATAAAGGAATCGAGATAGATATAGACTTCCATATATCAAAATAATCAGGATCGAAAAAAAATTTGATTGAGCCATGTCCGTCCGTCCGTCCGTCCGTCCGTCCGTCCGTCCGTTAACACGATAACTTGAGTAAATTTTGAGGTATCTTGATGAAATTTGGTATGTAGGTTCCTGAGCACTCATCTCAGATCGCTATTTAAAATGAACGATATCGGACTATAACCACGCCCACTTTTTCGATATCGAAAATTTCGAAAAACCGAAAAAGTGCGATAATTCATTACAAAAGACCGATAAAGCGACGAAACTTGGTAGATGAGTTGAACTTATGACGCAGAATAGAAAACTAGTAAAATTTTGGACAATGGGCGTGGCACCGCCCACTTTTAAAAGAAGGTAATTTAAAACTTTTGCAAGGTGTAATTTGGCAGTCGTTGAAGATATCATGATGAAATTTGGCAGGAACATTACCCTTATTACTTTATGTCTGCTTAATAAAAATTAGCAAAATCGGAGAACGACCACGCCCACTTTTTAAAAAAAAATTTTTTTTAATTCAAATTTTAAAAGAAGAGTTAATATCTTTACAGCATATAAGTAAATTATGCCAACATTCAACTCCAGTAATGATGTGGTGCAACAAATTACAAAAATAAAAGAAAATTTCAAAATGGGCGTGGCTCCGCCCTTTTTCATTTTATTTGTCTAGGATGCCTTTAATGCCATAAGTCGAACAAAAATTAACCAATCCTTGTGAAATTTGGTAGAGGCTTGGCTCCTAGGACGATAACTGTTTTCTGTGAAAAAGGGCGAAATCGGTTGAAGCCACGCCCAGTTTTTATACACAGTCCACCGTCTGCCCTTCCGCTCGGCCGTTAACACAATAACTTGAGCAAAAATCGATATATCTTTACTAAACTTAGCACACGTAGTTATCTGAGCTCACTTTATCTCGGTATAAAAAATGGCCGAAATCCGACCATAACCACGCCCACTTTATCGATATCGAAAATTACGAAAAATAAAAAAATGCCATAATTCTATACCAAATACGAAAAAAGGGATGAAACATTGTAACTTTATTGGTTTATTGACGCAAAATATAACTTTGGAAAAAACTTTGTAAAATGGGTGTGACACCTACCATATTAAGTAGAAGAAAATGAAAAAGTTCTACAAGGCGAAATCAACAGCTCTTGGAATCTTTGCAGGAATACTGTTAGTGGTATTCCATATATAAATAAATTAGCAGTACCCGACAGATGATTTTCTGGATCACCTGGTCCACATTTTGGTCGATATCCCGAGAACGCCTTCACATATACATCTAAGGGCCACTCGCTTTTAAAACCCTCATTAATACCTTTAATTTGATATCCATATCGTACAAACACATTCTAGAGTCACCCCTGGCCCACTCTAATGGCGATATCTCGAAAAGGCGTCCACCTATAGACCTAATGCCCACTCCCTATTAAAATGCTCAGTAACACCTTTCGTTTGATACCCATATCGTACAAACATTCTAGAGTCACCCCTGGCCCACCCTAATAGCGATATCTCGAAAAGGCGTCCACCTATAGACCTAATGCCCACTCCCTATTAAAATGCTCAGTAACACCTTTCGTTTGATACCCATATCGTACAAACATTCTAGAGTCACCCCTGGCCCACCCTAATGGCGGTATCTCGAAAAGGCGTCCACCTATAGACCTAATGTCCACTCCCTCTTAAAATGCTCAGTAACACCTTTCGTTTGATACCCATATCGTACAAACATTCTAGAGTCACCCCTGGCCCACCCTAATGGCGATATCTCGAAAAGGCGTCCACCTATAGACCTAATGTCCACTCCCTCTTAAAATGCTCAGTAACACATTTCGTTTCATACCCATATCGTACAAACATTCTAGAGTCACCCCTGGCCCACCTTAATGGCGATATCTCGAAAAGGCGTCCACCTATAGACCTAATGCCCACTCTCTCTTGAAATGCTCAGTAACACCTTTCGTTTGATACCCATATCGTACAAACATTCTAGAGTCACCCTTGGTCCACCTTTATGGCGATATCTCGAAAAGTAAATTAAAATACTCATTACCACCTTTCATTTGATACCCATATCGTACAAACACATTCTAGAGTCACCTCTGGCCCACCCTAATGGCGATATCTCGAAAAGGCGTCCACCTATAGACCTAATGCCCACTCCCTCTTAAAATGCTCAGTAACACCTTTCGTTTGATACCCATATCGTACAAACACATTCTAGAGTCACCCCTGCCCACCCTAATGACGATATCTCGAAAAGGCGTCCACCTATAGACCTCATGCCCACTCCCTCTTAAAATGCTCAGTAACACCTTTCGTTTGATATGGCGATATCTCGAAACGGCGTCGACCTATGGAACTAAGGATCACTCCTTTTCAAAATACTCATTAACAGCTTTCACTCGATACCCATATCGTACAAACATATTCTAGAGTCACCCCTGGTCCACCTTTATGGCGATTTCTCGAAAAGGCGTTCACCTATAGAACTAAAGCCCATTCCCTTTTAAAATACTCATTACCACCTTTCATTTGATACCCATATCGTGCAAAACACATTCTAGAGTCACCCCTAGTCCACCTTAATGGCGATATCTCGAAAAGGCGTCCACCGATAGACCTAAGGCCCACTCTCTCTTAAAATGCTCAGTAACACCTTTCATTTGATACCCATATCGTACAAAAAATTCTAGAGTCAGCCCTGGTCCACCTTTATGGCGATATCCCTAAATGGCGTCCATCAATAGAACTATGGCCTACTCTCTCTTAAAATACTCTTTAATACCTTCCATTTGATACACATGTCATACAACCACATTCCAGGGTTACCCTAGGTCCATTTTCCTACATGGTGATTTCCCTTATTTTGTCTCCATAGCTCTCAACTGAGTATGTAATGTTCGGTTGCATCCGAACTTAGCCTTCCTTACTTGTTCTATTTAGAAATTTATTTATTCAGAACATATGTAACTTAGTAATAGAAAAGAAATTAAAAAAAATTATCAGAAATTAGCGTTTTTACAACCCCCTTTTAAAACCAAGGCATCACTGTGATGCATTTGAATGTCGCAAACATAGTTGTGTGGGTTTTTTATTCAACCGTTTTAAAAAATGAAGGTATCACTGTGACACAATTGCAGATCGTAAAATTGCTTGTGTTGTTTTTGTTTAAGCCACCACAAGACACAGCAGGTAGAATTGAAATTGCCCCTACCCAAAAGTTCGACTCAAAGGGGGGGACATCAGAATTCGTTTTAGAGGTATAGTTCCTTCGGCAAAGTTTCTTATTTTGATCCCTAGAATACGATTTTCACAGAGCAATGAGCGATTTTTAAATCGACCCGCCCTAATAAACAGCCATCACACGAAAATACTCAAGATCACATTAAACATTATATTCAATGGCGATCTTTACAAAATCTAATTCAAAAGGAGGCTACAATTGATACACTGAAACTCAAAAGTGGAAAGAAATTTTATATAGAATTTTGGACACTATTTTATTTTTGGGTGAAAGAGGCCTAGCTTTCAAAGTCGAAAGTACATATCTTGGTGAACGAAACGATGGAACTTTTTTGGGCATCTAAGATTCCATAAGCCATTATGATCCGATACTAAGAGTTCATGTGGAGAAAGTTAGGATTTCGCAACAGCAGCACAACCGCTTACAAGTTCACTATCTTTCGCCAGACATTCAGATCGAGTTTATAGAACGTGAGGGAAACTATATTAGATCAATGCAAAAAAGCCAAGTATCTTGCTATTATCGTTGATGCTATGCCTGATGCTAGTCCCATTCCTTTCAATTCGAAAGCAACAAATTTTACAATTCAAGAACGGTTTTTGGCTTTGGTGAATTGTAACCAAAATACTCGTCAGAAAATCGCTGATCTAATTTGCCATACTTGATTGAAGATTGTCGTGCACAAGGGTACGATGACGGCGCCAATATGAAGGGAGCTTACAACGGAGCACAACGTCACATTTTCGACAAAAACTCGAATGCTGATTACTCGCCTTGTGCAACCCACAGTCCCAATTTATGTAGTGTTGATGTTGCAGAATGTTGTACGGCTGCAATTACTTTCTTCGGAGTTGTACAAAAATGTTTTACTATTTTCAGCAGCACTCCACAACGACGGGACATCCCCAAAAAAATATACCGAGCTCTCTTCATAGTCTTTCAGCCAAAAGCCAAATTTGACTACGAAACATACGGTGATGTTACCGGCATTCTCAAGTACATCAACAAGTTCGAATGTATCTTGCTGTCCTCAATTTGGTTCAAAATACTGACAACCATTAATGAAAGAAACGTGGTCCTCCAAGCTAGAAACGCCAGCACAGATGTTGAGGTCCGACATATAGATGCCTTTTTAGTTGATTTGAGGTTGATCGGGAGCCAATGGGAAACAATTTTAAACGAATGCAAAATAGTTGCTATTCAATTGAACATCTCGCCAAAGTTTCCGTACATTCGAAAGAGAAAACCCAAAAGACGTTCTGGAGATAATTTAATGAGATGATAACGGATGACTCAGAGTCTGATTTTAAAAACAATACATTTCTGGTGATCGTTGATTCGGTAATCACTGGCATTACTGAACGATTTGCAGCTATGAGAAATTTGAGCGAGACGTTTTCCTTTTTGTGGCAATTTGAAGACATGGATGAAACTACAGTTCGGGAGAGCGGATCAAAATTTGTCGCACATTTCTCAAAGCTTAGAATGCGAAATAATTCACTTGAAACACATTTACGAAGCAAATTTTGATAAAGGTCTGTTACCATTGGAATTGCTAAATGCCATCTACATATGTTGAAAATCTGTATACGATTTTCCCCAACAGTTGTGTTGCTTTACATATCTTTTGCACTATACCTGTCACTGTAGCTAGTGCAGAATGTTCCTTCAGCGCCCTTTCAAGAATCAAAAACTTGCAGAGATCGTGTTCATCTCAAGAGCGAGTTTCAGGACTTGCCACGCTTTTTTTGAATCCGATTTGGCAACACAGTTAAATTTTGATATTATTATAAAAATTTTGCAGCGAAAAGAGCAAGAAAAGCCACTCTTTGATATCCGAACTTTCTATGTTGAATAATTAAAATTTATAATCATCATTAAATTTATCAGAAATGTATTAAAATGTTACCAAATAATAAGAAAAGATTATTTGAAACAATATGTGGCTGTTAAAAGGGAATTTTATTTCTACATTACAATAAAATAGTATAAATAGTAAATATTCTGTGTTAATTTCATTGTCAGCTCTTGGTCTAAAAATCATTTAATTGAGGTGGCAAAGATTTTGTGTGATGTAATCCATCAATAACACCGCGTTACTCACATTCTGTCCTATGAACCAAATATACTTTTTCGGAAAGGGGAGAAAAAATTCAAATACACGTGTATCGGCGATTTTCATGCACACGTCAAAATTTTTTTTTTTTATGTATAAAGTATAAATCACGTAGTGTCCGTCTGTCCGCCTGTGTGAAAGATTTTGGATCGATTTTTAACTCTTTTTCCGTGATCCAATCGAGCTGAATTTTTGCAGGCAAACTCGTGAAAATGTCTGTATCACGTCAAGTTAAACAAAAAAATAGATGTTTATCAATTCTCAGATTTTCCTGAATTTTTTTTTCCGAAAAAGTGTTTTTGGTTTATAGGACAGAACTAAAGCTCGTTTTTGTAACGCAGTGTAATGATTCATGAATGAGACGTAGTTAGTTCAAGTTAATGAAACATATTAGTGGATTTTTTTTATAGGGGGCCCGTAAATTGTCTAGTCCCGGGCCCGGATTTTCTCTCTACGGCCCTGCTCAGGGGTAATAAGAGTGTGCGGTCTGGGTTTGGTGACATCGACAGTTACAGAACTAATAGCAGAGGTACAGTCTGTGGTATTCTATGCAAGCTTTCGGCGTCTTTCAGGCTGAGGAAGTAACAATAATTATCGAATTCGACAGATAACTATATTCGAAAAAGAAAACTAAAAAAAAGGTAGATGGGTTAGGTTTTACATTGACAGAAATGCCTAAAATCTCAAAATACTCTTTAAATCCAAACCACCATCACATAGAATTGAAAAAGGAAAACATAAATCGATACTCGGCTTCCGATTTGCAGGAAAAACGATCGATCACATTCTGTTTTCGTGCCCTTCGCAGGTCATATTAAATCTCCTGCTGTTATGAGAAAGAGCTATCAAATTTGGAAGCAGAAATAGGATAAGCCAGAAAGCGCCTAGAGGAAGGACCTGTTTTAAAATATAGGTCCTGGCTCTTGATAGGGGTTTTCCTTTCGATCAGCAAACCAATTCTAGTCACAACTGTGATAAACTCAGTCTATTTGAGATCTTTGCTGACTGACTAGTTTAACATAGACGAACTGGGTTCTGGACTCTTCGACGGGGTCAATGCGACTTCATCAACTTAGAAGTCCGGTGAACACAAACTTTCCATCACCCTTTCATTTTTCTTACAAATGTTTCAACTACACGCACAGCATGTTTCAACTTAAGGTCACCAAAGTTCACTTCTTCAGTCGATTAACTAAACATTTAATGAACACCATTAACTACATAAAGGGAGTTTATTTAAATAAATCACTGACAAATTCAAAAATGAAAAACATTCAATTTAAATTTCGTTCGCGAGCGTAAATTTTCCAACAAATTTGACGTTATGCACCTGATAACAACAAAAGTAGCGAAGGTGTCGGCACCACCAACAACACAACATGCAACAACTAATCAACAATATTTCAACATTGCCATAAAATATGTGCTACAACAACAACAAATACAAAGCAATCGGCCGTTGTCAACACCCAAACAAATTGCTATTGCTTACAATGTGCTAATAATAATCGCATTTGTATTGTCTTTGTTGTTGTTGTTGTTGTTAAGACATTACTTGTGGGTAGTTTATGGTTGTTGTCCATTTCATAGCTAAAACAGCCACATTGGCTACTTGCGCATTTAAATTACGACGCACTGATTGTGCTACGCCTTCGACTGTCTCATTCAGTATACTCAGGATACAGAAGGACTTCCTCATTTCGACTGCAAGTGGCAACACTTATAAATTACTTGATTATTTGATACTCAAACGGGTAGATATATACACATAAAGCGGCGGGGGATTGACGAAAGCTCGTCCGATTGGGGATTTTATTCTGCCCTACTCAGGTGCGCACTTTGTCAATGGCTTTACCCCAACTTTTTAGCGACCGCATGTGTGACTGCGAGGTTAAGGGGTTGCAGCAACGCAGTTCGGCCTAATGAGGGGTTGGCGGGAAGTTTGTGATGAAGAACTGCCAACCCTCCTTTTTCATGTAGTAATACGGGCCGTGCGTTGTGAGCAAATTACAAACAGTGGGTGAATACGGCTGTATTTCAATGCAGCGTTCCCAGTACTGGTTCACCGTCGTAAAAAACGATGGCCTCATTAACCGGATCGAGGCATGGTTTGAAATCATAGATATAGCGAAGGGGGCCGTAGTTATAACGTCAAAAGTGTTAGAGGGGGACAAATGTCTCATGATGCGTGCCCTACAAAAAAACCTTTAGTACAGTAAAAATTTGTTGGGCTAACGCATCTCAACCCTTTAGGGGGTTGTTTTTGACGTCATACCGATACAGAGTCTATGACTCTCATGGGCAGCGAAGATATCTCAGCCTAGCCTGCACGGTTTCGATTGTCAAGCGTTTACAAACTTTTTGGAAATTAGTAAAGGAGCTGACAGGAGTACTAGGAAGAATATGGGAATCTTTTGAGATTCCTGAAATGTTTAATTGGCAAAACAAATATATCATCACGAAAAAGTGATCTCATAAAACTTATCTCCATTTTGTCTCGTAATTATGAATGGAGAAAATGGGATGGCTCCAAGTTTCGCCGTCTCAAAAAATCGTTACCGAGGATGAGAGCTATTACCAAAAGGTCTTAATTCTGCAACGAATTTCCCGTACTCGTAATACTCCATAAGTTTTCGTAGATTATTTTGCTGTTAAGAACAACACCAACAACAACAGAATTTGCAATGGACTTTGTAGTATACGGGAGGAAATTTCTTCGGGCCTGGCCCAATGGTGTGTATCGCAGGAGATTTAGGGATACGCTGTATGTACTTTTCGCAGATACAAACATAATCCTAAAAAATACTCAAACGCTTGACTGGCTAGATGAATGAAAAATGATGCTCCGGCTCAAAAAGTATTAATATCGCACCCATATTTGGAAATAGAGTTGGCAGAAACAGGTGGAAGAAGACCTGAACTATTTCGTTGTTCGCAAATGACATGATTCAACGTGAAACAAGGTTAGCTGGCGTGACTTAGCACTCGAGTGAAAAGTTTGAAAATGAAGAAAAGAACCGCTTCTGTAGACCTGCTCTTATAACAGGCATTTGGGATGCTGGGAACCACTTTCGACAGAATGTTGTCATTTACGTTAAGATCCATCCGGCTTCCCAGCTTCTGTTCTCAGGTATTTGGTAGAGATGTGAGATGTTTATTACCTTCACTTTGTTATGGTCCACTTGGGAGAGTCACCTTTGGAACGCACCTAGTGGCTAGTGATGGCAAATAAAAGGCGCCATAGGAATGTTGATCGAAATGGACACTAGAGGTCGCCACGGCCCCGTGAAGGATGCTCTCTAGGAGGAAACACGATGTTTCTGGGAAAAAAACGGTTAGGAGATAGACAGGAGAGATTTCACGAGATGGTGGAGCATAATTTTGTACGTGCTTTGAAAAATCAAAAAATTACATAAAATATTTAATTAAATTTCACCAAAAGTATCGCAAACAATCTAAGCAATAGTAAAGTGTGAAAATTTCATAAATTTATAGAAGTATAAGGGGATGGATATAAGTAGTATAGATTGCGTCAAAAATTTGGAGTACCACCCAAGAATTGCTACATAATTTGTCTGTCGTGTGAAGGACGAGTAAAACCCGAGAAAGCAACCATTTGCACACTTGAGGGGAAAAAAATTAAAATATTTTAAAGTACATTTCAACGTAATCGTATTTCCCAATATGTCCGGCAGTGAAGACGGACAATTGCAGAGTGCTGAATTTGACAGAGTTATGGATTAAGCGAACGAAATTGGGAAATACCATAAAGCGCATTCTTGCATGTATGCATGTGCACCATCACTAACTTTGCGCGCCCAAGACAATGCACAACCGCCAACAGTGCCCACCAAAACCGTGCACCACCACCAACTTTGCATGCCCAAGACAGTGCACAACCGCCAACAGTGCCCACCAAAACCGTACACAGCCACTATTACGGCGCCAACACCACGCGCACATACCACCTAATACGACAACCACCATACCGGCAACAACCCCCTATACCGACAATGACAAATGCCCGGATACATCCGACACCAGCCACAAGAACAGCAGCAGGGCCGCAACCATAGGCCGGCTACAATAACATCAACTTTATAACAACACCGGCAGGGCCGACAAGCATAGGCCTGCTGCAACACTACCGGTAACGACCGTTACTAGCAACGACAGCAGACACCAAATTTAGGAACAACCGGGTGAGTCCGTCCAGAAATACATACTTATGTGCGTTAAATACATATATAAGCACATACATACGTAAAATTACCCGTATGTGTACAACAACATACAAATACATGAAAATACATACTTAGGAGCTTTTATATTAGATATAGTCATCTATATGTATATATAAGCAGATACATATGTATGTAAATTTAGACATATACATACAGCAACATAGAAATATATACATGTCTACTTATATTAGATATAGTTGTATATAAGCAAATACCTACATGGAAATGCACGTGTGCATACCCTGATGTAGAATATGATTATATGGATATATAAGCATATACATATCTATAAACCCACCTGTATGCACTGACGTATACATACTTACGTATAGATTTATATTTAAATATAATTATATATATAATCATTTCAAACATACAAATGATAAATACATTCAGGCACATATACTTGCATCGAGTACCTATATATATATATATATATATATATATATATGTATAAGCATTTAGCTACCTAGATTTAACCGGTCATATACAAGGAAAGAATTTTAAATAATGAATTATAAATAAAATTGTAATTAAAATGGGAATGCTGAGGTGTCTATTTATTTAGAAGACACTAGGTAGGACAAGTAAGGGGCCACCGAAAAATAGGTGCCCACCGACGTTTTTGAGGGTGGGTAAATTCACGGGCGTCGCAACAACACCCGCGGCGCCTTCTGTATTTCGGCCCATTTCTGTTTATTCTTTTTCCTTTTCATTTTCATCTTTTTTGTTTTTTTTATTTAGTAATCGGTCATGTCCGGTTCGGTAATTCTTTTTTTTGCGTTTAGTTATTTGAAGTTTTTTTTTTGAATTTTAAATTTTTGAATGTTTAACGGTCTGTCCGTGGCATCCGGTTCGACCGGATGTCATTTTAATTTGAATTTCAAGCGTTTTCAGTCATATCTGCGCTTCTGTCAGTTTTTTTGAATTTGACAGCTGAGTTTTTTTGAATAGGCATGATAGGAACTTTTTTTTTGTTATGGCGCAGGAACAGTAAGGTTGGCAAGGACTCCGCCCAGCCGACATGACTAGCCACAGAGCACCCCCAGATCATGCAGACTGCCTTCGTTACTGCTCCATCAAAGATGCGATTCCATAACAACTTTATTCCAAGGTTTTGCGATATGGATCCATCTCACCTGTGAAGTTGACGTAAATGGAAGTAAACCAAAAATTGTTGCGCAGGAGTTACACCATCCGATTCTGGAGACTTTTAGGGCATGACCCACGCAAGCTAGCTTTCCCCAAAAAGGATGGATGCCATTTCTATTAAGCCAGGCGATGAAGAATATTTCTGTGCACCTACGCTGTTCGGAAACGGGTTGTTAATATAACCCTAAAGAATAATTTACCCTCTATCTTCCTTTCACATCTCTCAATTATAACACCCATCCACATTTTCTCAAAAGCTTGGTCAATAGTCCTACAAAGCCTCATCTTGTTTGATCGAGTTTCTAGGGTAGCTTACTATTCTAAGCTTTGCTCAAAAGCCTCCTTTAGGAAAATATCAGGTCCTTAAGCG
Source organism: Eurosta solidaginis (assembly GCF_040869045.1). Taxonomy (NCBI): domain Eukaryota; kingdom Metazoa; phylum Arthropoda; class Insecta; order Diptera; family Tephritidae; genus Eurosta; species Eurosta solidaginis. The sequence goes on from NC_090323.1 coordinate 171,210,638, forward strand.
ACACTTCACGCGGAGGTTTCTTCCTACACCCGTGTGTGCTCGAACGACATCGAAGTTTCTATATAACTAACCCACTCATGGTCGATAACTATCTACGTTAGCGTCTATCGAACTTCAGTTAGTCGCTCCGTATTTTTGGTACAAACATTTACTTACCTATGCCTATTGTTGTTCTTGTTGTGCTTTGAGCACCTTTCATTGACTTTCAAGCTGTTATCAACACTGCAACAGTACAATAATTAGCGGCATCAGGCTGCCAGCACAACGCCAGCAATAACAATAACAACAACACACACAATATACAGCAACCAGCATATTTTAGCGTATATTTTGACAAAATGCCCGCCTGGTGCGCAAAGTGTTAAAAAGATCACAGCAACGATTTATCTTCATTTACATTTGGCAGCAATTAACACAGAAGCAAACGATCGGCGCTTACAAAATAGTCAAATATACATACATATATATGTACATATATATATCGGTTATAAATGTGACTTCATGGCATTGCAAATCCAATACAACGGTTGGCTGTTGTTGCTACTTTTGGTGTGACTCATATACGTGCAGTAGTTTAATCGCTGCCGTGGCTGTGTTTCGGTGCTTTGTTTAGCCAACTGTATTGGTGTACAACAACATATTATCCATATATAGATAATACAAAAACGAAAAAAATATTTTAGTTCCACAGCTGTTATTCAAATACATTTACACAGCTTCGCTTTAATTGTATGCGTAACCGCCAACTCTCATGTAACCAATCATTCCCCCACTCACCCAATGCCATTGTAATTACTCACCAACGTCTGACCAGCAACAACTATTGTAGGTATTAGAGATAAACGCCGCCGATAAACGCCACCGCCGCAGCCGATTAGGGTCGTTTTACGCACGCCGCCGCCGAATGTCAAAAATATCGGCGCGGCGGTGGCGGCAGCGGCGTCCTGCGCGTTACTATATTTTCTACTCGCTTAAGACTGTTTATTTGCCCATTTATTGTTCATTTCGAAAATTGGTCGGATATGGTCGAAAGTGGTATCAACGGATGCGCATCACTGCCTACTGTAATAAGAACCTAATTGCGAAATTTAACTCTTTCTAACTGGTCAAAAGTTATTTAAAACAAGTAAGGAAGGTTAATTTCGGGTGTAACCGAACATTACATACTCAGTTGAGAGCTATGGTGGCAACATAAGGGAAAATAACCATGTAGGAGAATGAACCGAGGGTAACCCTGGAATGTGTTTGTATGACATTTGTATCAAATGGGAGGTATTAAAGAGTATTTTAAGAGGGAGTGGGCCATAGTTCTATAGGTGGACGCCATTTAGGGATATCGTCATAAAGGTGGATCAGGGTTGACTCTAGAATTTGTTTGTACGATATGGGTATCAAATTAAAGGTATTAATGAGGCTTTTAAAAGGGAGTGGTGGTAGTTGTATAGGTGGTCGCCTTTTCGAGATATCGGCATAAAGGTGGACCAGGGGTGATCTAGAATGCGTTTGTACAATATGGGTATCAAACGAAAGGCGTTAATGAGTATTTTAAAATGGCGTGGGGCTTAGTTCTATAGGTGGACGCCTTTTCGAGATATCGCCATAAAGGTGGACCAGGGGTGACTCTAAAATGTGTTTGTAAGATATGGGTATCAAAATAAAGGTATTAATGAGGGTTTTAAAAGGGAGTGGTGGTAGTTGTATAGGTCGCCTTTTCGAGATATCGGCATAAAGGTGTACCAGGGGTGACTCTAGAATTTGTTTGTACGATATGGGTATCAAATGAAAGGGGTTAATGAGCATTTTAAAATAGAGTGGGCCTTAGTTCTATCGGTGAACGCCTTTTCGAGATATCGCCATAAAGGTTGAGCAGGGGTGGCTCTAGAATGCGTTTGTACAATATGGGTAACAAACGAAAGGTGTTAATGAGTATTATAAAAGGGAGTTGGCCTTAGTTCTATAGGTGGACGCGACCAGGGGTGGCTCTAGAATGTGTTTGTACGATATGGGTAACAAACGAAAGGCGTTAATGAGTATTTTAAAAGGGAGTGGGCCTTAGTTCTATAGGTGGACGTCTTTTCGAGATATCGCCATAAAGGTGGACCAGGGGTGACTCTAGAATGCGTTTGTACGATATGGGTAACAAACGAAAGGTGTTAATGAGTATTTTAAAATGGAGTGGGCCTCAGTGCTATAGGTGGACGCCTTTTCGAGATATCGCCATAAAGGTGGACCAGGGGTGACTCTAGAATGTGTTTGTACGATATGGATATCAAATTAAAGGTATTAATGAGGGTTTTAAAAGGGAGTGGTGGTAGTGGTATAGGTCGCCTTTTCGAGATATCGGCATAAAGGTGGACCAGGGGTGACTCTAGAATTTGCTTGTACGGTATGGGTATCAAACGAAAGGTATTAATGAGTATTTTAAAAGGGAGTGGGCCTTAGTTCTATAGGTGGACGCCTTCTCGAGATATAGCCATAAAGGTGGACCAGGGTGACTCTAGAATATGTTTGTACGATATGGGTATCAAATGAAAGGTGTTACTAAGTATTTTAAAAGGGCGTGGGGCTTAGTTCTATAGGTGGACGCCTTTTCGAGATATCGCCATAAAGGTGGAACAGGGGTGACTCTAGAATGTATTTGTACGATATGGGTATCAAATTAAGGTATTAATGAGGCTTTTAAAAGGGAGTGGTTGTAGTTGTATATGTGAAGGCGTTTTCCAGATATCGATCAAAATGTGGAACAGGTTGACCCAGAACATCATCTGTTGGATACCGCTAATTTATTTATATATATAATACCACGAAAATTTTTTTCTAAAGTTATATCTTGCGTCAATAAACTAATCCAAATACCATGTTTCATCCCTTTTTTCGTATTTGGTATAGAACTGTGGCATTTTTTTCGTTTTTCGTAATTTTCCGATATCGAAAAGGTGGGCGTGGTCATAGCTCGATTTCGGGCAATTCTTATACCAATACAAAGTGAGTTCGGATAAGTACGTGATCTGAGTTTAGTAAAAATATATCGATTTTTGCTCAAGTTATCGTGTTAACGGCCGAGCGGAAGGACAGACGACAGACTGTGTATAAAAACTGGGCGTGGCTTCAACCGATTTCGCCCTTTTTCACAGAAATAAGTTATCGTTAGAATAGCAATAACCAGATTGAAAAACAACAAGGCCGTGGGCGCTGATGGATTGCCTGCGGAGCTATTCAAGTTCGGCGGAGAGGAGTTGGTAAGGTGCATGCAGCAGCTTCTTAGCTTCTTGCCCAGTCCACAAGAAGGGGGATACTGCAAAATGCACCAACTATCGTGGAATCAGCCTTCTTAATATCGCATATAACGTCCTTTCAAGTGTATTGTGCGAAAGATTGAAGCCCACCGTGAACCGGCTGATTGGACCTTATCAGTGCGGTTTCAGACCTGGTAAATCTACCATCGACCAGATTTTTACAATGCGCCAAATCTTGGAAAAAACCCGTGAAAAGAGAATCGACACACATCATCTCTTCGTCGAATTTAAAGCCGCCTTCGACAGCACGAAAAGGAGCTGCCTATATGCCGCTATGTCTGAATTTGGTTTCCCCGCAAAACTTATACGGCTGTGCGAAATGACGTTGAGCAACACCGTCAGCTCAGTCAGAATTGGGAAGTACCTCTCCGAGCCGTTCGAAACTAGACGTGGTTTCAGACAGGGTGACCCCCTATCGTGCGATTTCTTTAATTTGATGCTGGAGAAAATTATACTAGGTGAAGAACTTAACCTCACTGGAACAATATACTATAAAAGCGTGCAATTACTGGCATATGCTGATGACATTGATATCATCGGCCTAAACACCCGCGTAACAGCGCAGCAGAACTAACCTGCTTACTCCAAACTGCACAAAGAACTGGTAAAGATGGGTTTGATGGTGAATGAGGACAAAACGAAGTACCTGCTGTCATCGAGCAAAGAGTCAGCGCATATGCGCCTTGGCAACCACGCTACTGTTGGCAGCCATAATTTCGAAATAGTAAAGACTTCGTTTATTTGGGAACCAGCATCAACACTAGCAACAACATCAGCACTGAAATCCAGCGAAGAATCAATCTTGCCAATAAATGCTACTTTGGACTAGGTAGGCAATTGAAAAGTAAAGTTCTCTCTCGGCGAACGAAAATCATACTCTATAAGTCACTTATCGTACCCGTCCTGCTATATGGGGCAGAAGCATGGACCATGACGACAGCAGATGAAGCGGCTTTGGGACTGTTCGAGAGAAAAGTTCTTCGAAAGATTTATGCACCTCTACGCGTTGGCGATGGCGAGTACCGAAGAAGATTTAATAATGAGCTGTACGAGCTATACGCAGACATCAACATAGTCCAGCGAATTAAAACGCAGCGGCTGCGCTGGCTAGGCCATGTTATGCGAATGAAAGATGATGCTCCGGCTAAGAAAGTGTTTCTATCGGAACCCGCCTATGGAAGCAGAGGTAGAGGGCGGCCCCCACTCCGTTGGAAGGACCAGGTGGAAAACGATTTAAACTCCCTTGGTGTGACCAATTGGCGCCGGTTGGCGGAGCGAAGGAGCGACTGGCGCGCCTTGTTGGACGGCCATAATCGTTTAGACGGTTAAGCGCCAATTAAGTAAGTAAGTAAGTAAGTTATCGTCCAAGAATCTAAGCCCCTACCAAATTTCACAAGGATTGGTAAATTTTTGTTCGACTTATGGCATTAAAATTATCCTAGACAAATTAAATGAAAAAGGGCGGAGCCACGCCCATTTTGAAATTTTCTTTTATTTTTGCATTTTGTTGCACCATATCATTACTGGAGTTGAATGTTTACATAATTTACTTATATACTGTAAACATATTAAATTTTTTGTTAAAATTTGACTTAAATAAAAATTTTTTTAAAGTGGGCGTGGTCGATCTCCGATTTTGCCAATTTTTATTAAGCATACATATAGTAATAGGAGTAACGTTCCTGCCGAATTTCGTCATGATATTGTTACGAATATTAGCAAAACTAAGGAGTACTGCCGTCTCTAAGCCGATGCTAAGTAGTGACGTGAATGCACATCAATAATTCAATCATTATGTATCTACATAAACGAAACAATAATTGCGTCTACACATATGTACCATGTACGTATACGAGCAGCGGAGAGTCAATGCACTAACCCATGCATATATCTGTGATACTCCTATAAGTATGCAATGAGAAAAACTATAAAATTGTGCAATTGTAGTTACAGCTGAGAAGTTTGAGAGCTACTGGACTAGTAGATTCTGGAAGCGCCTAGAAGATGTATAAAATTGTGCAATTGTAGTTACAGCTGAGAAGTTTGAGAGCTGCTGGACTAGTAGATTCTAGAAGATGCGAAGGTTGAAATCAAAGAGTATAAAAGGCGACAATGGTAGAGGCGCTGGAATTCAGTTTGATTTGAGTTGTCAAGCAGTTACGACTAAGACGATATCTAGCGAGCAATAGCAGTATTATTTTGAAAGTCAGTTTCCTTTAAGCTATCAGTTTGGTTATTAAGCTATTCGTTGCACAGTTTGAGTGTTATTGTGAAGTATTTTAATAAAGGCCATTTTTCTATTATTCAACATTGGAGTTATTTATTCAACAGTTTAGCGATACGAACCCAGCAAAAAGGCAAAAAAGAGGATTTGCAGGAAATTCGTTACAGTATCTTCAACGACTGCCAAATTACATCTTGTAAACGTTTTAAATTACCTTCTTTTAATAGTGAGCGGTGGCACGCCCATTGTCCAAAATTTTACTAATTTTCTATTCTGCGTTATAAGTTAAACTCACCTACGAAGTTTCATCGCTTTATTCTTCTTTGGTAATGAATTATCTCATTTTTTCCGTTTTTCGAAATTTTCGATATCGAAAAAGTGGGCGTGGTTATAGTCCGATATTGTTCATTTTAAATAGCGATCTGAGATGAGTGCTCAGGAGCCTACATACCAAATTTCATCAAGATACCTCAAAATTTACTCAAGTTATCGTGTTAACGGGCAGACGGACGGACGGACGGACATGGCTCAATCAAATTTTTTTCTCGATCCTGATGATTTTGATATATGGAAGTCTATATCTATCTTGATTCCTTTATACCTGTACAACCAACCGTTATCCAATCAAAGTTAATATACTTTGTGAGCTCTTCTCAACTGAGTATAAAAACAGGCGTTTTCGATGTCAGCTTAACACGGACTTTGCATCACCCAATTCACCAAGTTATTAAAATAAAACACTAAAAGAAAAGTTATATAATAAATTTATATGCTCACTTTGTTTTTTTTTTTTAATTAATAATGAACAATGAATTCAAATAAAATGACCCAAGACGTTTCAAATTGTCCTCAAGTTGTTAAAAAAAAGCAAAAAAGGTGCCGATTTTTATAAAAAATTTATATTGCGATTGGCTGAACGAATAAGCGAAATCAGCGATGCAAAATCCTTTAGTAGGTTCTAGGGGCATAAACACATCTTTGAAATGATCAATAACTTCAAATCGATCAACTTTCTTTCTAAAATATCGGTTTGATTTAACGAAGACTATTGAAATGTTATTGTTGTTGTTGTAGCGATAAGGTTGCTCCCCGAAGGCTTTGGGGAGTGTTATCGATGTGATGGTCCTTTGCCGGATATAGATCCGGTACGCTCCGGTAACACAGCACCATTAAGGTGCTAGCCCGACCATCTTGGGAACGATTTATATGGCCGCATTAAACCTCCAACCCATCCCTCCCTCCATGAGGAGCTTGGGGTCGCCAGAACCTCGTCTGTTAGTGAAACAGGATTCGCCGCGGATAGGTGAGGTTGACAGTTGGGTTTGGAGAAGCTGTATATTGCGCTGGCAACCAGAAGGGTTGCGCTCTACAGCCCCTTGAATCTGGTATTTTAGTCGCCTCTTACGACAGGCATACCTACCACGGGTGTATTCTGACCCCCTAACCCGCTGGGGGGAAGACTATTGAAATCAAACGTCAGCAAACTTTGGTCTACATTTAAAAAATTTTATTCAGGGTCTTTGTAAAATTTTAATTATGTAAATGCGCCGAGGATTATACGATTTTCACCCATTACGCAATGATTTCCACTTAGATTGCTTATGATTTCGAAGACGGCATCATTGGCCGAAAGCATCCGTTGGAAAGCCTTCGGAGCTACACCTAGAGCTTCTAGGAAAGTGACGTCGACGAAGTTATGAGTTCGAAGTCGCAGTCCTATCTATAGCTTCTGTGCTGGCATATGGTGTGAGGGTCAGGAGGCTTGGTAGCGAATGGTGGTCGGGATTGCTACTGTTCGCACATCCGGAATTGTAGCTCTTAAAAACAGCCGAAAAAACTGGAGGCGCCCTGTGCCACGAGAGTCATGAGTACTAATAGACCACTAATAGCAACCTTATGTCCCTTTGTTCGTGCGTTACCGCCAGGGAGCCACAAATGATTTAAAGAAGTTGTGTTCAAGACGATTATTAGGAGTTAACCCTAGGTGAAACTACGCTTTGTGATAGATATGCAGACAAAGGTGTGGCTATTTTATGTATCTCTATTTCTTTTCGGCAGACGCAGCAGTACCATTCCAAAGACCGGGGTTAAGTTCGAAGCCTCTCTGGAGTAAGTGAACAATTAAGCCTTTTAAAGTAAGAGCACCGGCGCCGCCACCGGTATATAATAGAGCCGCTGCCGCCGATAAAGTGATCGGCGTAAACCTCTAGTAGGTATATCGTAATTTGATTAATTTACCATTTTTCGTTGGTGCAACGCTTGCCGTTGCTACATACCAAAATATTATTTTTGTTATTACTTTTACGGGTGTTCATGTGTAAACATTTTTGCTCTCGATATGGGGAAATCAATAATGCAAGCGTAAGTGCATTTACTACACTGTGATGTAATCGATTTGTTATCGAAGTTTGTGGCGTTCTTATGGGCGTATTATCGTATTTCTTATAGACGAGCAATCGATTTGTTATCGAAGCATTATATAATTTCTATCGTTGAGTTATTAGTATGCTGTCGAAAAATATTGATGTGTCATCAAAAAAATATCGTTTTAATATGGGAGTACGGCTAATTTTTAATAGGCATGTTATCGAAAAGGTATCAATTATTTATCGTAAAGTTATCGATAGGTTATCGAAGGGATAGCGATTTGTTATCGCAAAGTACCCCATTTGCTATTCAAAGGTTATTGATTTGATACCGAAAAGTTATCGATTTCTAATCGGAGTATTATCAATATGTTAAAGAAGTGTCGGGAACAAGCCGATAAGAAATTAATAACAAGCCGATGACTCGGCGATAACTAGCCGATAACGGGAGAAGAATACTTTTCTGTCCATTTTAAGCCCATTTTAACACAAGAACTTGTCGGTACCGGTTGTTATCGACAAGAGCCGGCGAAGCTTTTCTCAAAAATTAATTGAGCTGCTAAAGCTTTCTTTTCAGTGTTTAACTGCAACTCCTTGCTTTAACTATTCCTATTTCCACCTTTAATCTCAGTCATATTATAATTGCTCTCAATGTTCCTATACGTTTTCCAATTCCCTACTCCTATTTTTATTATACTCAGAGTGCTTTGCACACAGAGTATATTAACTTTGATTGGGTAACGGTTGGTTCTACAGGTATAAAGGAATCGAGATATATATAGACTTCCATATGTCAAAATCATCAGTATCGAAAAAAATTTGATTGAGCCATGTCCGCCCGTCCGTCGGTCTGTCCGTTAACACGATAACTTGAATAAATATTGAGATATCTTCACCAAATTTGGTACACGATCTTATCTGGACCCAGAATAGATTGGTATTGAAAATGAACGAAATCGGATGATAACTATTCCCACTCTTTATATATATAACATTATGGAAAACACAAAAAACCTGATTATTTAGTAAATAATACACATAGAATGCTGAAATTTGATGTTTGGACTGATATTGAGACTTTTGATAAAAATTGGAAAACATTTTTTTAAATGGGCATGGCACCGCCCACTTGTGATAAAATCAATTTTACAAATATTATTAATCATAAATCAAAAACCGTTCAACCTATCGTAACAAGATTCCCCAGAGAGGTTTCCTCCACTATGAGGAATGCTTTGAAGGAAAATTAACGAAATCGGTTAAGGACCACGCCCACTTTCATATAAAAATTTTTAAAAGGGCCGTGGACGAATAAAATAAGCTATATCTTTGCAAAAAAGAGTTTTATATAAATGCTATTTCATTTTCCAAGTGGATTTATATTATTATTATATATAGTAAAAACTTGAAATTTAAAAAAATGGGCGTGGCACCGCCCCTTTTATGACTAAGCAATTTTCTATGTTTCGGGAGCCATAACTCGAAGAAAAATTAACATATCGTTATGAAATTGTGTACACATATTTTCTTTATAGCAGAAAATATTTCTAGTAAAAATGGACGGGATCGGTTAAGACAACGGAAAAGTAGATATAAAACAAATTTATAAGGGTAGTAGACTTGAATAATAAGCTACAACTTAGCAAAAAATAGTTTTAAATCAATGATATTTCACTTATCAAGTTTTATTGTAAGAAGAAATGGGGAGAAATTTGCTTTTTAAACAGGCGGTTCCACGTGTTATGTAGAAAAGTAATTTATCTGAAATGAAATGTAAAATTGAAGCTCACGCTGAGTATATAATGTTCGGTTACACCTGAACTTAGACACTCTTACTTGTTTTATTTTAATTCTTATTCCACTTCCAATTTGTCTTCTTATTCCTATAACTATTCTCTTCTTTTTCATACTCCTGTTCAAATTCTTATTCCTGTTCCTGTTTCTATCACTATTCCTATACTTATACTAATTCTTCTAATTGTTTCTATTCATATTTCAGTTTCGTATTAATCTTCCTCTAGTTTTTCCTTTTTTCCCTATACTATTTTTCCATTCCTATTCCTCCTCTATTCCTGAATATTATTCCTATCCATATGTTTATTTCTATTGATATTTCTATTAGTATTCCTATTCCCCATTTCTTTTTCCACTCTTCACTCCTCTCTTTTCCTTCTTCCTTACCTTCTTGTTTCCACTCTTTCTCTTCGCCCCATTTTCTATCAAAGGTAGCTCCAACTATCCTAATAGCTCATGGACTCTCCCAGTTTAGGGGGCTTAGAATATACCCACGGCAAGTATGCCTGTCGTAAGAGGCAACTAAAATCCAAATTGATCAAGTGGTCGTGTAGCGCATCCCTTTCAAGGGTTGTCAGCGCAATATATAGCTTCTCCAACCCAATTTTCAACCCCACCTACCCGTGAAGAATCCTGTTTCTTTAATAGCCCTGGCGACCCCAAGCTACTCATGGATCAAGGGGGTGGAGGGGCGGGATGGCCTGGAAAGTTTCATGTGGCCATACCAAATTGTTCACGAGAAGATCAGGCTAGCTCCTTATAGGTGCTTGTTATCGGAACGCACATCATCTGCAACCGGCAAAAGACCACCAACATCTATAACACTCCCCAAGGTGGGGAGTGTCCTTATCGTTAGAACAACAACAAAAACCACATAGCTCATGAATCGGCTGCATCAAGTAAACTCTGTAGGTCTTGATGTAGATACACTTTCCGGAAATCGCAGATATAACTTAAGTCAGTTTGAAAGAGAATCAGGCTTCGATTCCGCAAGCACCTTAGGTCAGAATATTATGGGCTATAAAATCATTCGAGATTTACTACTCAGCGGAACCGGTTGCGTATAGTAGCAAGGCGATGACAATAAATTGTTACCGTGTTCTACTTAACATATCCTCAAGGTTCCTGCGTCATCTCTATGTACCTGGATAAGCCTGGTAGAGATGGTTCCATTCGTAAAACAAGCTGCCTAAACCCCTCAGAAGCCAAAGACTACAGGTTAATTAGGTTTATTTCTTTAATCTGGAAAATATTGCAGATGTCTTCCGCTGGATGAACATAGTTTAAAGCGCACACCGAAAAACCAAATCGGTTGAGAGCGCCCATCATTGAGTGGATAGCATCAACGAGAAATCGCCTAACAGAAGGGACTACATGCTGGCAACTTTCTCGGAATTGTTTGTACCTTCAATAATATTCAACGAAAGGTCATCTGCAAGCTTCATGGTTGCATGGGTTAATTCGAAGTTTGTCAATGCAATTCTAGGCGCACTCTGTCGAATGATTGAATGAGTGAGTCACTGAACCATCGCATTTGGTCCGTGATCGGAAACTTTCTCTAAAACGGAATTAAGGCATACAATAGCGGATTTATCGAAATTTCTTAAAAATTTTAATAAGTAGAAAAAATATACTTTTAAGTCAGTCAATGAATAATTTATCAATTAATGCCCATCCCTGGCTATCATTACATACACCTATTAATAATCCTTCTTTGGTGTTGTCTGGCACTGATAAGCGTAGATAAAAGGGACACGAAATTCAAATTTAAAATTTGACCACCAACAGCAACAACAACAATTGAGGTGATGACCAGCGCCAAGCAGCTAACACACAACTGAGCTGATTTGGGTTTGAGCGTGGCCACCATTGGGAACCGTTGCAACGTTGATTAAAATGCAGCTAAAAAGCCTATCTTGTAAAAAAAAAGGACGAAAAATCAAAAGCGCTTCCGTATTTACGAACAAAAGTAGTTCGTAGGCATTTGAGTGGTCTGGAAGTATGGCACGGGGATGTAACCCAAGCATGCACTTAAGTTATGTGAGAATGAAATTATGAGATATGGTGCAATGCAGGAGACTTACTTAATTGTGGGAAGAAATATTTCAATAAATTTTTTTTGGTGTTGCTTGTACTTGCTTCGGGTAGCTGCTACGGTAAATGATAGTAAATTTCTCACGGATCTTAAAATGTTTATTTTTAATTGGAGCAGCGTTTACTTGAATTAAATGTGTTATTTTGGGCAAATATGACGACGTAATCTATTTATTTTCAGAGCGAGGCAATTTTTGGCAACAGAGGCAAGAAAAATTAAATGTGGGCGAGTTTTTCCTCTTCATATGGGAGCTAAGCATAGAAAAACATGAAAAATAGATACCACGCTAATTTCCTTTATAAGGCAGACAGCCAATAGTAATAGTTTTAAAATAAACTAAGGAGTCTGAAAAGCGGGGAAATGACGAAGATCATGCTCAGGTTTTAAGACCTTAGACTTGCAAAGTTATTCTTATTACAAAGTTACTATATATAAAAGCGACCTATGTCAGTGATTGAAGGAGTAAGTTATCGAGCATGTTTTGTGATCGTCCTGGGCTTGCCAGGCTAAGACTTCAGCTATTAGGAGTGAAATAGCTATCTGCTCTAGAAGCAGCAAGTAGCATAGGTCCTACAAAGCTTCTAGTATTTGCTAAGAGGATGCAGTTATATTATAACATAGGTTCTGGTTTCTAATCGGGGTTTTCAGTTTACCCGTTGAGCTAGCTTCTGATAACCTCAGAACTTAGTTATAAATGTAATGACGATGATACGTGGAATTGGAATGAAGTTCGCTTCTTAAGGCGTTTGTATAAAGTATTGCATAATTACGAAATAGCAGCAAATTAGTGTGTTTGCGAGTTAGTGGTAGAATTAGTGTGTTTGCGTTACGTGACCCATGTCCACGTTTCCAAAGTATGCGGTGGAGGTAGTAGCCTGGAGCCAACTCCACTACATATTCCCGTAGATCGAACATTCTTGCAAATAAGAAGTTAAGTATTAAAGGGCCTTAGTTCTATATGCGGACGCCTTTTCGAGATATCGCTATAAAGGTGGACCAGGGGTGACTCTAGAATCCGTTTGTACAATAAGGGTATCAAACGAAAGATGTTAGTGAGTATTTTAAAAGGGAGTGGGCCTTAGTTCTATAGGTGGACGCCTTTTCGAGATATCGCCAGAAAGGTGGACCAGGGGTAACTCTGGAATGCGTTTGTACAATATGGGTATCAAACGAAAGGCGTTAATGAGTATTTTAAAAGAGAGTGGGCCTTAGTTCTATAGGTGGACGCGTTTTCTAGATATCGCCATAAAGTTTGACCAAGGATGACTATAGAATGCATTTGTACGATAAGGGTATGAAATGAATGGTGTTAACCCTTAAATGAATGACATCTCCGATTTGATTTTTTTTTAAACGAGAGATAACCGCTTATAGTCATGAAAAAATAATAAAAAAAATTTGAGTGCTTAAAATTGTCCTTTTTTCTTAAGGATAAGGGTTTGTTGCCAAATGGCTACATCATATGTTATTAGAGCGATATAGTGAAAATTTTCAGGACTGAAACAAATCGAAAATGCAAGGAGAAAAAATTATTTTATTCAATTTAAATTGTTCAAAAAACATGTAAATGATATATTAATTTATATGAAAAAGTTTAAAACAATTATTTTTGTTGTTAAAACACAGAGCAATGCCACAATTTTCACATTTAACGCGACTGAAGCCCTTACATTCAGGATATTTGCAGCGCATTTTAGTTTCCGTGTTCTCGGGCCAGTGTCCAGTTTCATCTCTGCGAATATCCTTGGGAGGAACATGTTGAGGAGGACCTCTTTTCTTCTTCATTTGAATTGCTGGTTCTATACTACTTGGTCTGCCGCGTTTTGTTCCCACTTTCACTTGGCTGAGACAACGACCTACTTCAAGACGAAAAACAGCTTGGTTTAAAAGATCAGATTCCGTTTTGTTCTTCTGCTTCAGTACGCGCTTGTAGGTCAACCATGCATTGACCATTGTCATGTCAATCAAGTGATAAAATATTCGCAAGTACCACTTTCTACTTTAAATTGCAATTTTATACCGACTCATTAAACTATCTAAGAGGTCCACGCCTCCCATATGACGATTATATTCCTGAATAATATTGGGGCAATTTACATCAACTAATTTGCCCGCTTTCCGATCAAATCGTTTTACTAATATTTCAGGAGATGTTCCTGCAAAAGAAGATATTAGGTTAATACATTTATTATCCTTCCAAACAACTGAAATTATATCGACTCCATCTATAGTCGTCATATATTCATGGCTTTTTCCGCGTTCTTCTTTTTTCATTGCGGCTTCTGTTGGTAATTTACAATTTGGAATTCTGTTTCTACGAACAGTTCCAAGCGAGAAAATACCTTTTTTTAGCTAAATACACCATCAGTGGAATGGCTGTATAAAAATTATCATGATATATGCGATAATTTTGTTGTCTTGGAATAATACGAGACAAATGCAAAACAATGTTTGATGTTGCCCCAAGATCTGGTTCGTCATGCGGTCAGGGCATATTGTTTTCAGCACCAGTGCATATTTCAAAATTGTAGGCAAATCCAGAAATTCCTGCCAAAACAAACAATTTGAAACCCCATTTATGGGGTTTCATTGGCATATATTGCTTCATGAAGTGTTTCACTTTTGTTGAGCACATTTGTTCGTCGATGGCCAGTTGCTTTTCCAATGGTATGCTTCTAAATTTGGAAAGAAGATGATTGATTAGGGGCCTTATTTTGTATAACCGATCATGCCCTTCTTGACCACGTGGAATAAAAGAAGAATTATCATTGAATTGTATATTCTGCCGCAATTTTTCAAAGGCGTTGACTGGCATTGTGTACTTTACAAAAGAAATGCCCAGTTTATCACTCCAATAAGATCTAATACTCGGCGCGTGTACAATAGACATGTACACTACAATGGCAATGTACTTTTTTATATCGGACGGAGCATATTTGTTATGTTTCTCTGGATTCTTTTGTACACTGTACAAATTTGTCTGCTCCACAATGTCCATAATAAGTTCATCAGTAAAAAAGTAACAAAAAAAACTGGTATGGATTCTCTAAACTTAATAATTCACCGTCTATTTCATCTTTGCCATGAAATTGGAATTGATCTTCATTTAATTGTAGATTATTTTTTCCAAATGATGTTTTTTTTGGTGCGTTGTCCAAAATCTTCGGTTGAAGGGGCTGCAGAATTACATTCCAATGACGGACTCGTAGCTAAAGGAGGCTGCGTGATTTCATCTATTTCTGTATCATCATCATAATGTGCCAGATCAGTCGGAGCAAAGTCTGGGTCCTCTATATCGTCGTCAAAGCCATTCTCATCTTCACTTTCGTCGCTATTATATTCCAGCAAATATTTCGTAAGCTCCTCCACTGATTTGACTGGTCTATTCATTTTGGAAACAACTGAACAAGAGAATTAATAGTGGTCACACAAGTTGAACAAACTATGATTATATGCACAATGTAGCCAAATAGCAACATATAGCCAAATGGTAATTTGATAACAATCAAAATTATTTTTATATATACAACTGCTGCAAATGCAAATACATACCTTCTTATGTATAAACAATAATTTTAAATAACAATTGATGCTTTATTTATTATTTTACAACGCTTTTCAAAGTTCACACTTCACTACTTATGGACAATGTGTATACTCATGTTAAAAAATTGCGCCAAAAAAAGCACGATCAATGAAAACACACGAGTCAACTTACGATTTCGTTTGAACAGTATGTAGCCAAAGGTCACCATCACGAATTAAACCGTTATCTGTAGTATATGCGAAATTATAGAACTTTTAATGCTATGTTGCCAACGGCAACGCAATGCATTTAAGGGTTAATGAGTATTTTAAAAGGGAGTGCGCCATAGTTCTATTTGTGGAAGCTTTTTCCAGATATCGCCATATAGGTGGACCAGGGGTGACTCTAGAATGTGTTTGTACGATATGGGTATCAAATTAAAGGTATCAATGAGGGTTTTAAAAGGGAGTGGCCCTTAGTTGTATATGTGAAGGCGTTTTCGAGATATCGACCAAAATGTGGACCAGGGTGACCCAGAACATCATCTGTCGGGTACCGCTAATTTATTTATATATGTAATACCACGAACAGTTATCCTTCCAAGATTCCAAATGCTTTTGATTTCGCCTTACAGAACTTTTTCATTTTCTTCTACTTAATATGATAGGTGTCACACCCATTTTACAAAGTTTTTTCTAAAGTTATTTTTTGCGTCAACAAACCAATCAAATTACCATGTTTCATCCCTTTTTTGGTATTTGGTATAGAATTATGGCATTTTTTTTTCATTTTCCGTAATTTTCGATTTCGAAAAAGTGGGCGCGGTTATAGTCGGATTTCGTCCATTTTTTGTACCAAGATAAAGTAAGTTCAGATAAGTACGTGGACTAAGTTTTGTAAAGATATATCGGTTTTTGCTCAAGTTATCGTGTTAACGGCCGAGGGGAAGGACAGACTGTCACTGTGTATAAAAACTGGGCGCGGCTTAACCTGATTCTGCCCATTTTCACAGAAAATGGTTACCGTCATAGATTCTATGCCCCTACCAAATTTCAGAAGGATTGGTCAATTTTTGTTCGACTTATGGCATTAAAAGTATTCTAGACAAACTAAATGAAAAAGGGCGGAGCCACGCCCATTTTGATATTTTCTTTTATTTTTGTATTTTGTTTCACCATATCATTACTGGAGTTGAATGTTGACATAATTTACTTATATAAAGTAGAGATATTCAATTTTTTGTTAAAATTTTACTTTAAAAACTTTTCTTTTAAAAGTGGGCGTGTTCTTCATTCTATTTTTCTAATTTTTATTTAGCACATATATAGTAATAGTAGTAACGTTCCTGCCAAATTTCATCATGATATCTACAATGACTGCCAAATTACAGCTTGTAAAACTTTTTTTTACTAATTTTCTATTCTGCGTCATAAGGTCAACCCACCTACCAAGTTTCATCGCTTTATCCATATTTGGCAATCAATTATCTCATTTTTTTCAGCTTTTCGAAATTTTCGATATCGTTCATTTTAAATAGCGATCTAAGATGAGTGCCCGGGAACCTACGTGCCAAATTTTATCAAGATGCCTCGAAATTTACTCAAGTTATCGTGTTAACGGACAGACGGACGGACGGACGGACATGGCTCAATCAAATTTTTTTCGATACTGATGATTTGATATATGGAAGTCTATAGCTATCTCGATTCCTTTATACCTGTACAACCAACCGTTATGCAATCAAAGTTGATATACTCTGTGAGCTCTGCTCAACTGAGTATAACAATTGGAGTAATTTACGTCTGAGGAGACTAAGTCTGAGCTTTTCTTTTAATTTGCGTAGTACTCATTTTAATTTTCCCAACAAAGTTTAGCCGGCTCCACAGCAGACAGATACTCTAACAAGAAAAACAATACCCACTACCCACATCATCTAAACCAGGGCGCAGCAGGGGGGGAGGATTTTGGGGGTTAAGCCCCCCTCCCCAAAAAACTTGTGGTCATTAGTTGAGTAAAATCTATTACAAAAACAAAATACAATTTTTCAAATTTAGAAAAATTAAAAAATAACAATAATAATCATTAGAAAAAAATTATTGTTCTGGCCTTGAGCTCGATTCGAACCTTGAATGATTTATCAATAGGCCGATAAAAACAAAAAAAAAAATTAAAAATAAACCATGAGCACTTGGGAATGTCAAACAAAGTAATTGACAATAAACAAAAATCCAACATTATCAGTGATTTGCACCAGATGGCGCAACACTGAATAAATATAGTTGGTAAAAAGGAATAGAAGTAGCAAATTTGCCAGTCAAACAAACCACCGCTGTATAGCTAAATGGTTAGCGCAGCATGCCTAAAGCGTAGTGATGATGAAGGCTTAGCACCCTTCGAAATGGATCTATCTGCGCAGCTATGGCAGGTTCTACTTACTATTACAAAAACAAAATACAATTTTTCAAATTTAGAAAAATTAAAAAATAACAATAAATATCATTGGAAAAAAATTATTGTTCTGGCCTTGAGCTCGATTCGAACCTTGAATAATACGTACATATATATTTTGTTATGTCGTCTTGTTGCCAGTTGCCAGGCAAAAACAGCGATAATGACATTAAAAAGAGTATGTATATACAAAAACAAATAAATTTGGTAGTTTTTTTTTTAATCCGGTACACATTCGGCTTTTGCGTCGTTTTGGCATTTGCGTTGCGCAAAGAGCTGACTTTGAACACACACGTCTGGATTACAACCCAAAAGCAAAGTAAACGTAATGTAAGTTTTTAATAAGTTTTCTCAAAAAAATATCAAGCTTACAAAACCTCGAAACTGTTCCTTGTTTTTAAGCTTATAAAAAATTGCTAAAATAAGGCTTTTTATAAATATCTTTTTAATGCTTTTTTAAACGATAGTTTTTATTTTTTCTTTATTTTTTGTTCAGTCTATGATTTACAAGAATCTTATAGACAATTAACAAAGGTTTCTTATACATAAGCAAAAAGTGTTAAAAAATCAAATATTTCAATAATTTATACGTATAATACAGGGGCAAACATATAAAATTTCCTTGTTTCATACATACATTACATCAAGTTTAGCTGCAGTTTAAATGCAGCCATTATCTTTCATATACAAACGTTTATGTAAATAATTTAAAAATTTTGCAAGTTGAAAAAAGTTGACAAATATATTTTGCGTGATTTTCTTTCTAAACATTTGCAATTTACTTTCACAGTTATAATATTTATAATCATTTACCCTCAAAGCTTACAAAATGTTTTCTGAAAAACATTAAAATATATTTAATATTGAAAACGCTTATAAGTTGTGTAACACAGCAAGTTTACCTACAGTTACTTTTAAAACCATTTACAGAAACGCATGTTGGGAATGTTCTCAATCCACAGGCAGCGCAATGGCAACGCCAAATAAAAAACTGTTTAGTCAAACTCACCGGTGCCAAAGAGCTGCGCTGATAACAGCGAATTTGAGTAGATTAATGGCAAACACAGGTGGTCCAAAGTCATGCACAAGGAAGCTGCTTGCATCAGCCTCGGATTCTATACTATTATAAAGTGCAGAAATCTGGGCGGAAGCAATGAAATACCGGAAGAACCGAGTCGTCCACACATCTGTCCAACGCAGAGGGGCGCTGCGAAAATCATCGCCTTACCGCACGGTCTCGGCTGAAGCTTTCCTGGTCGTTGCGGGAACCATACGGATATATGTTCTCGCTGAGGAAAGAAAAGAAATATACGGCAACGGATCGAAACTGAGTAGAGCTGCTGTTGCCATGCAGACGTGAGAAGAATCGATTCGACGCTGGCAAGAAAAGTGGAGCAACAGCATCGTAGGAAAGTGAACCAGGCAACTAGTTCCTGAACTGAATCCATGCTTGAAGTGACCACACGGAGAGGTAGACTTTTACCTGAACCAGTTTCTAACCGGATACGATTACTTTCGCAAACACCTGCACAGAAGGGCGTAAATATCCCGCCCAGTGCATAAAGAATTTCCTCCTTCCATGAAACACACAAAAAAAAACTAAAAAAGGCTTTAAGGCTGTATGCAGTGCTGTGCAGGGAGGGCAGAGTAAACCTAAAGTCGTGGTGCTACCCTCAAAACCCAATACTATTCTATTATTCTCTACATTTGTCACTCTCTCACTACTCCCTCTTCCCCTCCAATTTATCTCTTTCACATATGGGGTTATTATACATTTTTACAATAGTTACACAGATATCGGGAACTTAAATATTTTTAAAAATTTGATGTATTGGCGTGGCATCTATCATTTTGGGTAATACTTGAAATAAAAAGTATACTTTTACTTCTACTACCTTAATTTCTAATTGTAAAATTATTTTTTTTTTTCCATTCCTTGCAATAACAAAACTCGATTTAAATTCAATTAGTCTCAAGTTACGTTTACCCATATGGTTTTTTTTACTCTCTTTTCGCAAAGTCATTTATAGTATGTAGTAATTATTTAATTCAATTCATTTATAGGCTACAACAACTTACTCAAACGCACCATAATCACGTATATATGTACATATAAACGATTACTTACACAGCTATACAAATATTGCCTAATTGAGAGCAAGTTTTCCTTAAATGAGCCACTCGCTGCGCTTTAATAAGTCCATAAAATTATGCGCAGACTTCCCGCATAGATAACGCAACTCCAACACTTTTTGTGCAAATAACAACATTAACACCGAATAAATTCATAAAAAAACTTTCCATTTGAAACAGTGCAATTGTATGTACGTGCGTGTGTGGTATGTATATCAATGCCTGCAAGCGTAATGAAGTAATTAACAAATGCATTAGATAGATATGACATGACAGACAACCAGTATTTGTCAACATACACATGGAGAAACAGACGAAGAAGCAGAAATTGTCAACAAAATTTAAAATGAAAATAAAAATAGCACCACATCATATAAATTCTGCCACAAGCAAACATACATATGTATGTACATATAATTGTTAAGAAAAGTTGTAAGCAAAAAACAATAAAAACAACTAAGTTTAAATAGAAAATACAAATAAAAAATTTAAGTGTTGCTCATAAAAATATCTAATCTAATATCTAATATATATTATAAATGGGAAAGTTTGGATGTTAAGATGTTTGGATGTTTGGATGTTTGGATGTTTAGATGTTTGGATGTTTGGATGTTTGTCCAGACGTTTGTCTTTGTGACTCAATAACGCAAGAACGGCTGGACCGATTTGGATGAAATTTTGCACACATATAGCCAATAGTCTAGAAGGATCTGCGAGCTATATATTTTTCAAAAGGGGCGTGGTCCCCGCCCCCTAGGAACAGTTATAATTTAATTATTATATTTTTTCGTCTTTGCGACTGAATCACGCCAGAATGGCTACACGGATTTTGATGAAATTTGGGACACAGACAGTAGTCTACTAGCGAAATTTTTTTCGAACATGGAAAGAGGGGTGGGGGTCCCACGACCCTTCGAGAAATTATTTTTCATAATTTTTACACATTATAACTTTACGTATACTGGCCTTCACCAATATCACAGACTCAAGGGGTCAAATAAGTCGAGGGCTTACAAAGTAAGCAGTGACACCCTCCGCCCGCCCCCATTTATCTCCCCCTCTGGTGTAAAATCCATAAATTGTTATAACTCAATCTAAATTTTCTCCTAAATCAATAGTTTTTGGTATCTGGTACATACAGAACGAGATCTAGACAATTTTGGAGGAACGATCAGTGGTCCTCTCCTCTACTCCCGCCATCCGCCCTCCATTAATTGTTTTTATTAGCACGCTTTTATTAGCTTTACCTTTATGTTTCTATCTAACTTTTTATTCGCTCCAATGCGCCTGCTGCCTTATTAACATGGTTTTATAATTAGATTCACCTTATTTGTAATCCCGTAAGGGTCATATCGAGACCCTTCCGGGATCATTTCTGGATGGTTTTCGGGATCGGTCCGGGATTACGCCGGGGTAATTTCGGGACTTTTTCGGGACTTTTTCGGGATCATTTTGGGACCCTTCCGGGACCATTTCTGTATAGTTTACGGGATCCGTCCGGGATCCCGTCGGGGTTATTTTGGAACATTTTCGGGACTATTTCGGAATCATTTCGGGACTATTTCGCGATCATTTGGGGACCCTACCGGCATCATTTCTGGATGGTGACTTTTTCGGGATCATTTGAGGGCTTTTCCGGCATCATTTCTGGATGGTTTTCGGGATCCGTCCGGGATATCGTCGGTGTCATTTGGGGACTTTTTCGGGATCATTTGGGGGCTCTTCAGGCATCATTTCTGGATGGTTTTCGGGATCCGTCCGGGATCTCGTCGGGGTCATTTGGGGACTTTTTCGGGATCATTTTGGGGCTCATCCGGCATCATTTCTGGATGGTTTTCGGGATCCGTCCGGGATCCCGTCGGGGTCATTTCGGGACTTTTTCGCGACTAATACGGGATCATTTGGGAACCCTTTCGGCATCATTTCTGGATGGTTTTCGGGATCCGTCCGGGATCCCGTCGGGGTCATTTCGGGACTTTTTCGCGACTAATACGGGATCATTTGGGAACCCTTTCGGCATCATTTCTGGATGGTTTTCGGGATCCGTCCGGGATCCCATTAGGGTAATTTCGGGACTATTAGGGGATCATTTGGGAACCTTTCCGGCATCATTTCTGGATAGTTTCTGGGATCCTTCGGGGATCCCGTCAGGGTCATTTCGGAACCCGCGACTAATGCGGGATCATTTGGGGACCCTTCCGGCATAATTTCTTGATGGTTTGCCGGATCCATCAGGGTCATTTCGGGACCATTTTGGGATCATTTGGGAACCCTTCCGAGATCATTTCTGGATCCGTCCGGGATGCCGTAGGAGCCATTTCGGGATTTTTTGTTACTTTTCCGGGATAGTTTTTGGACCCTTCCGGGATCATTTCTGGATCTGTGCGGGATCCCATCTGGGTCATTTCCGGACTATTTCGGGATCATTTTGGGATCCTTCCGGGATCATTTCTGTATGGTTTTCGCGATCCGTCGTTGATTCCCTCGGAGCCATTTCGGAACCTTTTCTGGAGTATGTCGGGGTCATTTGGGGACTTTTTCGGGATCATTTGGGGCTCTTCCGGCATCATTTCTGGATGGTTTTCGGGATCCGTGCGGGATCTCGTCGGGGTCATTTGGGGACTTTTTCGGGATCATTTGGGGGTTCTTCCGGCATCATTTCTGGATGGTTTTCGGGATCCGTCCGGGATATCGTCGGGGTCATTTGGGGACTTTTTCGGGATCATTTGGGGGCTCTTCCGGCATCATTTCTGGATGGTTTTCGGGATCCGTCCGGGATCCCATCAGGGTAATTTCGGGACTATTAGGGGATCATTTGTGGACCTTTCCGGCATCATTTCTGGATAATTTTCGGTATCCGTCCGGGATGCCGACGAGGTCATTTCGGGATTATTTCGGGATCATTTGGGATACCTACCGGCATCATTTCTGGATGGTTTTTGGAATTCGTCCGGGATCCCGTCGGGGTCATTTCGGGACTTTTTCTCGACTAATACGGGATCATTTGCGGACCCTTTCGACATAATTTCTGGATAGTTGTCGGGATCCGTTCGGGATCCCGTCACGGTCATTTCGGAACTATTAGGGGATCATTTGAGGACCTTTCCGGCATCATTTCTGGATAGTTTTTGGAATCCTTTCGGGATCCCGTCAGGGTCATTTCGGGGCTTTTTCGGGATCATTTAAGGATGGCTTTCAGGATTCGTCCGGGAACCCGTCAGGGTAATTTCTGGACTTTTCCGAGACTATTTCGGGATCATTTTGGGACCTTCCCAAGATCATTTCTGGATGGATTTCGGGATTTGTCCGGGATGCCCTCAGGGTCATTTTGGGACTATTAGGTGGGCATTTGAGGACCGTTCCGGCATCACTTCTGGATGGTTTTCGGTATCCGTTCAGATTCCCGTCGGAATAATTCCGGGACTTTTTCGGGATCATTGGGGTCCCTTCCAAAATCATTTCTGGATGGTTTTTGGGATTCGTGCGGCATCCCGTCGGGGTCATTTCGGGACTTTTTCTCGACTAATACCGGATCATTTGCGGGCCCTTTCGGTATCATTTCTGGATAGTTGTCGGGATCCGTTCGGGATCCCGTCAGGGTCTTTTCGGAACTATTGGGAGATCATTTGAGGACCTTTCCGGCATCATTTCTGGTTAGTTTTCGGGATCCTTTCCGGGTCCCATCAGGGTCATTTCGGGACTTTTTCGGCATCATTTAAGATTGGTTTTCAGGATTCGTCCGGTATCCGTCAGGGCAATTTCTGGACTTTTCCCAGACTATTTCGGGATAATTTTGGGACCCTCCCAAGATCATTTCTGGATGGATTTCGGGATCTGTCCGGGATGCTATTAGGTGATCATTTGAGGACCTTTTCGGCATCACTTCTGGATGGTTTTCGGTATCCGCTCAGGATCCCGCCGGAATTATTGCGGGACTTTTTCGGGATCATTTGGTGTCCTTTCCGGCATCATTTCTGGCTGGTTTTTGGGATTCGTCCGGCATCCCGTCGGTTTCATTTCGGGACTTTTTCTCGACTAATACGGGATCATTTGCAGGCCCTTTCGGCATCATTTCTAGATAGTTGTCGGGATCCGCTCGGGATCTCGTCAGGGTCTTTTCGGAACTATTAGGTGATCATTTGAGGACATTTCCGGCATCATTTCTGGATAGTTTTCGGGATCATTTCGGGGTCCAGTCAGGGTCATTTCGGGACTTTTTCGGGATCATTTAGAGATGGCTTTCAGGATTCGTCCGGGAACCCGTCAGGGTAATTTCTGAACTTTTCCGAGACTATTTCGGGATAATTTTGGGACCTTCCCAAGATCATTTCTGGATGGATTTTGGGATCAGTCCGGGATGCCGTCAGGGTCATTTTGGTATTAGGTGATCATTTGAGGACCTTTCCGGCATCACTTCTGGATGGTTATCGGTATCCGATCAGGATCCCCTCGGAATCATTGCGGGACTTTTTCGGGATCATTTGGGGTCCCTCCCAAGATCATTTCTGGATGGATTTCGGGATCTGTCCGGGATCCCGTCAGGGTCATTTAGGGGTGCGTTCGAGATCCCGTCAGGGTCATTTCGGGACTTCTTCGGGAATATATCGGGATCATTTCTGGATGGTTTATGGGATCCGTCCATGACCCCTTAAGGGTTATTTCGGGACTATTAGGTGATCATTTGAGGACCTTTCCGGCATCACTTCTGGATGATTTTCGGTATCCGTTCGGGATCCCGTCGGAATCAATGCGGGACTTTTACGGAATCATTTGGGATTCCTTCCGGCATCATTTCTGGATGGTTTTCGGGATTTGTCCGGGATCCCGTCGGGGTTATTTCGGGACCTTTTCGGGGCTAATACGGGATCATTTGGGATCCTCTAGGGGTCGTTTCGTGACTTTTTCTGTATTATTTCGGGATCATTTTGGGACCCTTTCGGCATAATTTCTTGATGGTTTGCCGGATCCATCACGGTCATTTCGGGACCATTTTGGGATCATTTTGGGACCCTTCCGAGATCATTTCTGGATCCGTCCAGGATGCCGTAGGAGCCATTTCGGGATTTTTTGTTACTTTTCCGGGATAGTTTTTGCACCCTTCCGGGATCATTTCTGGATCTGTGCGGGATCCAATCTGGATCAATTCCGGACTATTTCGGGATCATTTTGGAATCCTTCCGGAATCATTTCTGTATGGTTTTCGCGATCCATCGTGGATCCCCTCGGAGTCATTTCGGAACTTTTTCTGGAGTTAGTCGGGATAATTTAGGGACCCTTCCTGTATATTTTCTGGATGGTTTCTGAGATCCGTCCGGGAGCCCGTCAGGGTAATTTCGGAACTTTTTCGGGACTATTTCGGGGTCAATTTGGTACCCTTCAGGCATCATTTCTGTGTGGTTATCTGGATAAGTCTAGAATCGTGTCGTTGTCATTTCGGGTTTTTTGGGACTACTTCGGGAACTTTTGGAAACACTTCCGGGGCGTTTCTGGATGGTTTTCGGGATCCGTCCGCGATAGCGTCGGGGTCATTTCGTGGCTTTTTCTGGATAATTTCGTTATCATTTTGGGATCCTATCAGGTTATCAGCTCATAAAGTTCTTTTTTTTTACTCAATTACAAAAATAAAATGCATTAGACAGAAAAAAATTTTAAACAGATAACTTTATAAGCAGGCTAACGTGAATAGCCCACATATTTCATTTTCTCCTTGCGGACGGGGCCGCGGGTAAAGGCTAGTTAATAATAATAAGCAAATAGCTGTCAGTTTGAATGGAAACATTTCACAGCCTGATGTACTCCTACAAAAATATCAACGAATATGTCTTGTTCAAGCGAGGCCTAGTTGATAAGTACGTCACTTTTTTGCCGTGTTTTCGAGAAGCTGTTCCCAGCATGTCGAAAAACCTGTCTGTTTCAACAAACCAGTCAAAGCAAAGACAAAGTAAAGTCATCCTGGTTTGGATCTTAGCACTGAGTTCTAACTCAGGGTGCATATTTTGGAAAAATCTGTCTATAAAGTCCTTACAAAAGCTGCAACAGAACCCGTTTATGTTATTTTTTTCTTACCGTAGCCAATAGCGTAGTCATTAACGTAACCGTAGCTATGTCCATAACTGTAACCATATCCGTAAATCTAACCATTACCATAATTGTATCCATCACCGTAACCATAACCATAACCGTTCCCATAACCATATCCACAACAATAACTAGAACCATAACCATAACTATTACTATAACCATAACAATAACCCTGACCATAACCATAATCGGAACCAAAAACTTTACCTTAACCATAATCATTTCTTTAACTTTAATCATGACCGTGATCATAACTGTGACCATAGCCATAGCCTTAACGGTAACCATAAATATATCTGTAATCCCAATCGGTACCCTTAACCATTGTCCATAACCATAACCATAACCATAACTATAACCACAATTATAACCATAACCATGATCCTAAAAAAACCATAAACATAAACATAAAGATAATTTTAGTAACAAGCGTAACCTTGACTTAAATCATAACCATGACCGTAATCATAATTGCGTTCATAGCCGTAACCATAACCATTACCATAAATATAACTGTAATCCCTAACAAAACGATAACCGTAAACAGAACAGAAAAGCAAAGATATATTTGCAGTCATAATGATAGTCGTAGCCTGTTTTCCCACTTCAACTTAACCCTAGATTGCGGTGTAAACTGCGAATGTATTCCAAATTTCTTTTTTCCACGCAATGAAAATTTTCTCGGCGCTGCCAAAAGCTAAATTAAAAATATTTTCTACTTTACAGTCAGTCAAACGCCAAGTTAACATTTGAATAGCAATGACGGACCAGCTGGAACAACAAACACCAACAACACAAGATGACACCAAACAATGTAAAATCTTAATATAAAACGAATGCATTAAATAAAATGCAATTATCTGACTGATATGACACTGTAACTGATATACGAACTATGATAGCCTTGTCATGTCGGCTGTAGCTACTGGTTGTTAACGGACTATTGCCTCAACAGTATTGTTACTATTTATAGTGATCTTGGTTGTTGCAGTTGATATTGTTGCAACAATGTCAATTGCAATTGCCGCAAACTGTCAAAGCCGCCACCGCCGGCAAGTAAATCTGCGTTTAAATAAAAACGAAATGTGTAGTACGTTACGAGCGTGGAGCGAGGCGGACAGACCGACAAACTAGCCGAAGCGCTGAGATGAATAGATGGACAGGCAGCGAATGAACTGATGATGAGCAGTGAAATATGTTAGTAATGCTAAAGTGAACACACAAAAAGGCAATAAAACGACAAAACAACACACACAACTTACAAGCCAAAAGTTAAATATAAAATGTAAGCAAAAATTGTAAACACAAATAAACATAAACACGAAACAAACGAGAATGAAAGTTCGCAGCTCACGCATCAGAAAGTGACATATGAAAGAAAGCACTGACCGACGACCAGGACAGATTGCAATAACAAGAACAATGTACGTACGATTTGTAGAAAACTGACAAGCCAATAAACAATCAAAAATATGTTTAAGATGCCAGAAAGTGAGCTAAGCAAGTAGGTAGTACCCAAGGCAATGTAGGCAGGAAGTCGGCTGTCGGGTAGCATTAAGACGCATCGCTTTAGAGTGTGGCACATTGATTTTGTTAGTGCTACTTCTAAAATTATCGTTCCGTCATACAGTGGAACTCTCATTGTAATGAATAAAAGCGATTTTCGGAGTTTTCATAGTTCAGACCAAACGAACCAACTTTATACGTTGCTTGCAGATTCTAAAGATCCTCACCTCATAACCCTAGCCACTCCCAAACCCACACCCACTCTCACTCCCACTCCAATTCGCATTTCCACAACCACTCTCACTTTTTATGAATATACGAATACTCTCAGAGATATGCAGTTTGCAAAATTCCATTTGTATGGGGGTTCCATCACGAAATTATTATACCTAGTGTTTAGGCCGACAGCCCAAACTCCAAACATAAAAGGCCGCCCTCGCATTTTTCTTATATCGGTTAACAGTGCCAGTCAAATTGTTTATGTTAACCATACAAATGAACATCGCTGGAATAAATAAACAGTTTGACTGGCAAGCGGTATTGACCTGTTATGTTCTTTTACTTCACTTGTTTTCACACATCAAGGAGAAAGGACGTATCCCGCCACAGTTTCCAGCTTCACCAACTAAAAGGTAACCTGCAAATACATATATATATAAATTGTTTAATCTTTATCTTCAATAAAGACTATTTGTGAATATTAAAATTCTAATACCAAACTTTTTCTTCTTTTCTACATTAAATCTTGACCGGCACCATCCCTGAGCTGTGGCCCGGCCAAGACATTGGTCCTTAAACCGTTTTTTCATCCTGCGACCATTTTGCGAACCACATCAATTCCACTGTTTATATATTATTAAAGAAGCGGATTTTGCGAACCAACAACTCACAGTGTTTAAATATTATATTGCGTGCCAACAGCAGCGGATTTTCATTTTTGCGAGGATCAACACGTCGTTAATTCCATCAATAATTATAGTACTTGGTATTTGATTTGCGGAGATTTATTTGAGCCACAAGCAACTACAACTTCATATTGAGTTCATCACTTTGGAAATTCTACAAGTTATAAAAAAAGGTACGTGGTTATTTCAGTGAGCACATTAGTTAATAAATTAAAAATTAGTGAAAGTGAAAAGTGCGCGAGTGACTTGTGAAACAAAAACAAAATTAAATTTGATTTGTACAAATAGCCTTTTTGACCATCAAATATTGCTTGCCGCCGACGGTAAATAATATTTGACACGGCTTAAGGGTCTTCGCTGTTGCATTATTGCACACAAATATTTGTACAAACAGTGTTTGGGAATAATTTAATAGAAAAGTGCAAGTAATTTTTCAAAAATAAAAAAATTCAATATACATTTATATGACTTGCACTTCTCTGTTATTAACAGCCCACAACAACAACACTGTACTGTGTAATTAACCTCACTTTTGGGTTTGGTTCATCACAGTTGAATTGAGAAAAATTAATTTCACAAAAGTCACTCGGTTTTTAATTGAATTCATTTTTTGAAACAAACAAAATTTAATTTGAGCGTTTATTTAGTGGACGGAACAATTTTCCTCCAACTTTGCTCAGTTTCTTCACTTGCGTTTGTTTTGAATATATACTGTGCTACATACATACATACACGCACACGTACATAAATATATTTGGTTGGCGAGCAATAATTTTTTTAACACGTATATACAGTCCACTGGTTTTTTACTCTGAAAATTGTTAAATTTGAGTTTTGTATCAAAATAAATATTTTACATTAGAAATTTACACTCAATTTTTTAGAAGTTATTCAATTTATTGGGGTCCCTTTGTTGGTGGGAAGCCTTGTCTAAATTTTATAATAGCGAATTGGGTAATTCCACAGATTCTGTCTCTGTGTACGTAATTTATTTTAAAAATCAATCCTTTCAATTTTTTAAATTTTAATATGGAAGCATATAACCGCTTAGTCGACACAATTATTGAGTTCGACATCGAATTTTTAAGCATAGCCACTAGCGAACACTCCAAAAATTCGCTGAAAATTCAGCAACAGGAGTTGAAATCGATGTGGGAAAAAGCTAAAGAAGCTTTTGATGCGTTATTACAATCAGAAAATATATCTGAGAAGAATGTTACGGCAATTAGAAAAAAAAATAAGTCGTGCTATACTGTTTTTGTGCGGTGTATGACAAAAATAAATGACTTGGCAGAAAAACTTGAGAAGGCAGAGAAGGAAAACGACGCAGCCTTCACGCCACGCAATTTGCATTTGGCACCTTGTGACACTGATATATTCAAAGGTGATTATCTGTCGTGGCCAACTTTTCGTGACATGTTCACGGCCATTTATATTCTAAATAAAAGCCTGCCGCCAGTACAAAAATTATATTATCTCATACAAAAAACCCAAGGTGAAGCCAGAGAAATCGTTAAGAAATGCGAATTGACGAATGATGGGTTTGATATAGCTTGGAAAAATTTGTGCAACAGGTATGAAAATAAGAGAATATTAGTCAACACCCAATTAAAGATTCTTTTCAACCTTCAGTCAGTCGAACCTGAATGCGGTAATTCAATAAAAAGATTACAAAGGGACATAAATAATTGCATATCCTCGTTAGTAAGTCTTCATATTGACATATCTAATTGGGATCCAATTATTACATACTTATGTTCAACTAAGCTGCCTGATGTGACCCTTTCGCTATGGGAACAGTCCGTAGAAAACAAGACAGAAACTTCCAAGTGGGCGGATATGGACCGATTTCTGACAAATCGTTTTCAAACGTTAGAATCAGTCTCAGGTTTAAGAGGTACAAAGAGTACAAAACCTCAAAGAGTACAAAACTCAAAGCAGGCCTCTGAAAATCCCCCAAAGAAACTTGGCGCTTTCCAAGCAAGTGTAGCTAAAGGCACTTGTAAAATGTCTCAAAGCAATGATCACAAAATTTATGCGTGTTCAAAGTTCAAAAATTTGAACACGAATGAAAGACTTGCTTTCATAAAAAGAAATAACTTCTGCCTAAACTGTCTGTCATCGGAGCATTCAGTGTCAAAATGCACAAGTCCGCACAATTGCAGCAACTGCCATTTAAGACATAATACCCTTCTGCATTTACAGACAAGTAAGGAAAAACTTACACAGGTAAATAATTCTGCAGATTCATCTGATGAGCAACCGTGCACTTCAAGGCAAGCTCAATCTCAAAATGAATCTGCAAAACAAAAAAATAGCAGCAAAATAAAACTACTGTAAAATCTAATTTTATTAATACCAGTAAAGGGGTTTTACTAGGCACAGCTCGCGTCACCATTCATTATAATGGTACAGATTTTTCGGCCAGAGCTCTCATAGATTCGGGATCTGAATGCTCTTTTATCACTGAAAGACTCAGACGAAGAATCAACCTGCCAACTCGGAAGATGCATGCTCAAGTCTCGGGCATCAATAATTCAGTTTCTGCGCAGGTAAAAGAGGCATGCGCCATTCAGTTGCGGTCCCCAGTTGACCCACTAATTTCTATTGACGCATTAGTTCTAGTTCTACCCCATTTGACAGGTAATTTGCCAACATGCGATGTTAGTGCATTAACACAACAAGCATTCCCTGATCTCGTGCTTGCGGATAAACGTTTCTTCGTGAATGAGCCAGTTGATCTTGTTCTGGGCGGGGATATTTATCCGCAAATCATATTAGACGGTATCAAAAAAAATATTCTTAGCACTCTTTTAGCTCAAGAAACTGTCTTTGGTTGGATACTGACTGGTCGTGCTGATGCAGCCAGTCCAACCAATCATAATCGGGTATCCTTTTATAATGAAGTGGCTTTAGACAAGCAGCTAAGGTCATTTTGGGAGCTCGAAGACACGCCGAAAGCTAAAGCCTCGACATTAGAAGATACATTTTGTGAGGAATTGTATCAACGTACAACGCAGAGGAATTCTGACGGAAGATACATTGTGTCGCTTCCGTTCAGGAATTCCCAGGAGAGATAAATCTAGGTCCATCATTAAGAATAGCGTGCTCTCAATTCTATAAAAATGAAACCCGACTTAGAAAAAATCTCGATTTACAGAAGGAGTACAATAGAGTCATACTAGAATACGAGACTATGGGGCATATGTCAAAATTAGATTCAATTCAATCGGCCAATGCGGTCGATAATTACTATTTACCACATCATGCAGTAATAAAAGAAGAAAGCATCTCTACCAAAGTTAGAGTTGTTTTCAATGCTTCTTCACGCTCTTCAAATGGTGTCAGCCTGAACGATGTTCTTCTTCCTGGTCCTGTGCGTCAGGCTGATCTACCAACATTAATTCTTCGCTGGCGACTTTTCAGATACGTCTTCAATAGCGATATTGAGAAGATGTATAGGCAAATCCTAGTAGATCATAATCATACAAGATACCAAAGAATAGTTTTCCGCTCAAGTCCAGATGATCAAATCAGTCTGTATGAGCTCAAAACAGTGACATTTGGTATCAATTGTGCTCCTTATCTAGCAATAAGGACTTTACTTAAACTGGCTGATGATTCCGAAAAATCTCATCCAATCGCTTCAAATATCCTACGAAAAAATATGTATGTCGACGACGTTCTTTCGGGAGGGCATAATATTGCATCTGCGATCAGAGCAAGAGATGAAATTTCCAGGGTTTTAAGTTCAGCTGGTTTTCCATTACGAAAATGGACTTCAAATTCCAGTAAAATATTACAGGGTATTCCCAAAGCTCATCTACTGAGCGAAGATTTCTTAGAATTTGAAGATTCAAGTAGTGTAAAGGCGCTCGGTATTAGGTGGAATGCTCATTCCGATCAGTTTTACTTCATAGCAAACCCTATAGAAGAAAACACCGAGCCCAAAAAAAGAGCGATACTATCTACTATCGCAAAACTCTTTGACCCATTAGGGTGGCTAGCTCCAACAATTATCGTGGCAAAAATGATCATGCAAAATATCTGGTTGGAGGGTACTGGCTGGGATGAATCCCTTTCGTCTTCAACATTAGACAGGTGGAAAAATTTTACCAATACGTACAAGGATATCGACAAAATACGAATACCGCGATGGGTAGCCTTTTCTCCAACAGAAAAGGTCGAAATCCACGGATTCTGCGACGCCTCCGAGAAAGCGTATGGTGCAGCCGTGTATTTGAGAGTGGGAAACAACGACGGCATATTTGTGAATCTGCTTTTGGCAAAAACAAGAGTAGCTCCAGTCAAAACCATCTCACTTCCTCGACTGGAACTTTGCGGTGCTGTATTATTAGCTGAGATAACCGAATCTATCTGCGCTAACCTTGATTTAGGTCAACAAAGCATCCAACTGTGGACAGATTCGACAATCGTACTGGCTTGGATACGAAAACCTCCGTGCTCATGGTCAACTTTCGTTGCGCATCGAATTACAAAAATCGTCGACAAAGTTGGAAGTTCGTCGTGGTATCATGTGGATTCAGGTACAAACCCAGCAGATTTAGCCAGTAGAGGAATACTAGCCGAGGATTTAGTCAACAACTCTCTGTGGTGGCAGGGTCCTTCTTGGCTCCAAGAAGAGAAGGAAAAGTGGCCAACACAAGATTTGGATTTTAACACGAATATTGAAGAAAAACGCGTACAAGCACATGCAACCGCAATTTCAAGCAATTGAGCCTCTAACACCAGGACACTTTCTGATTGGAGGACACCTATTAGCACCAGCGGAAATCAGCGTTGATGAAAATACGGCCTCAATAGTCAATCGCTGGCAGAAACTCAAGGCATTACATCAAAACTTCTGCAGAAGATGGAAATCAGAATATCTTTCGGAACTACAGAAACGGATAAAATGGAAGCACCCTAAATCAAATATGCAAGTCGGAGATATGGTGGTTATACGGGAAGACAATCTTCCTCCCAACGAATGGAGATTGGGGCGTGTGATAAGGTTACACCCTGGTTCAGACAACCGGGTGCGCGTTGTGGATATAAGGACTGAAAGGGGGCAAGTGACAAGACCACTTGTCAAACTAATATTACTACCACCATATAATGCGGACACCGAAAACACGTCAGACCCAAATCTCCAGCAGTAACGCTACAATTGAAGTTACAAAATCTCCACACAACATCAAAACTTCTCCTAACCCAAACGAAGCAACTTCAACAAACTCATAGTGGAAACAAAAATTTCTTTTTTTTTGATGCAGCCTAATGTTACATATGTACATGTACCTGCTTGCGCACATGGGTGGTGATTTTCATTTATAAAAGCAACAATATGTTGCTACAGTTGATGAACACATTTTATTATTAAATTTTAATATTTTTTTTATGCGTTTTTACACACTCAATACCAAGTGAGGTTGTCAGGTAGTCGCCACCGAAAACATGTGCGCGGGCATACACGCAATGACTATGTGCATTGGACTGCATGGAATCATGAAAAAAAAAAATTTGGGTCAGCTTAAGCAATCAAAAAGAAGGTTCGTGGTTTCGTACACCACATACCTATTAAATAATGCAATTTCCCTCAAATAAATATTTTCCTTGTTCTTTTGCCTAGTGCATTATATATAGGGGTCCTCACATAAACATAATTTTTTGTTGCGAAGAAACGAAAAAAAGGATAGTACAATGGCAAAGGCAACGTTACTTAAATTATACAAAGCGCTGCCAATTCCATTGCATACACCCGTTCTTATCGAGATAAAAATAAAAAACAAAAATAAAATAAATAAAAATTTTCAATTAAGGCCACCCTAATATAATGCACGGCACACCGCACAATTCCTTTTTACTTTTCGAAGTAAAAAGTTGTAAACACTATACGAAAAAAAGGGAACAAAGAACAAAATTTTCTAACAGAGAAAAAAATTGAGGAGAAATTTCGGACACCCTAACAATCAATCAATGCAATTTTGCTTTTCGAAGCAAAAACCCCAAAACAAAAAAAAAAAAACCACTCAAAAATTTTCTTTTTTTTTACAATAAAAAAAAAAAATTCACTGCACACCCTACTACATATGTATGTTCTCACTCCACGATCGCATAATTTTATTGCGGATCGTTGCAAAAAAAAACAAAAAAAACACAATCACACACTTTTCACTATGCTAGTTACTCCGCTTTGGTGGAGGTTTTTTTTTTTTGATTGACCTTTCATAGGTCTTCATTATCATATTTTTTTTCCTCTCTTTTTTGTTGCAATATATATACACATATGTATATTTTGTTTCACAAAACACTTCACTAACGACAAATTAACAACGGAAAAGTTAAATGCCCGCGATTTACATTACTCGCCCGCACACGCACTAATTAAAATTACAATTTTAAGAAAAAATTCACTCCCGCACGTTTTTCTTTTTGTTTTCGTTTCATTAATTATTCCGGAACTGAAGTTAGTGAAATATGCAATATATCGATATTGCAAACAATCGATTCACTAGTACGGTAGCATAAGGGGGTTGACACATCATCAAGTATCCGTAAGGCTACATGCGTCACATACGGAAAAGCATGACGTAGACATTTACATTTTTGAGAAACTAGTTAGTAATCAAAAATAAATGCTATAAATGCTGGGAAATATATAAATTAGACATTGTTTGAGAAAATCTTTCCTGCTAATGTTTGGTTTGGCGTTGTTTCTGTCTTGGGGGTCCGAGAGCATCATTTGCAAAACAAATGAATATGAATTATATTACAATACAATGCAGCTATCGCGTATTCATGTATCGCATACATTACCGCGCTTCCACCAACAACCCCCTTATCAGGTGAAGTTCACATTTACTTTACCAGAATTGCTCGCCAACCGAAACATGCTCACTACGTCGGCAAAATTAGAACAAATTATTTTCCTTTTCAGAAAAATTACGCGATTCACTGCAATTCGTAAAACAGCTGAGGCAAAGGGGTTCTCTTTGGCCTGTCGATTGTGCGAAAAGAAGCACTCACGCAGGGTGTGTCCTGTCTTCCGCGGTAGCACACCGGAAAAAAGGTGGTATTTTGTAATAAAAAAAAACTATTGCACCAACTGTCTGTCGCCTCTGCATAGCGCAGCACACTGCACACATGAGGGACGGTGCAATAAGTGCAAGGACGACCACCACACCATGCTGCATATCGCGGAAGCTCAGGACACGACGCGTCGGCAACGAAACACGTGGCATCGCAGGCCACTGAGAACCACCGTAGAGGATAGCGACACCCTCTCATTAAACGCGTCCGAGGTCGAAACGGAGTCCTCTGGAGCGGAAACGTCTGCTTTCCGCCCAGGTGTAGCTCGCGGAGTGGAATCATCTGCATTCCGCCCGCCCTCTACGAGCGGATTGGAAATGAAAACTTTCCAACCGCGCCGTTTTCGACCTCTACTCAGGCACGAGGTGATCGCTAGCGGATTGGAAATGAAAACTTTCCAACCGCAGAGGAGCAGCCAGAATAGAAGAAAAAGACGACGTGTGCAGCATGCACAACACAATAATAAAAAATGGAGAGTGGACTCATCCGCATTCCACCTCCATCCAACGAGTGCTTTCCGGGCTGGGACGGTTGTCAGCCCACGTGCGCCGCCGCAGCTGATCCAGTGCCTCACGTCGGTTGCACCCACGGCCGTTGTTAAGATTGAGTCCGGTGGGCGCTTGCACCTGGTTCGAGCTTTACTCGATCCATGCGCTGCAACGTCCATCATCGCGGATGAGCTCATCCGCCGGCTCGGCCTTGATGTGACGGTTCTGGGGGATCGGCGTGGGTGCTTCATCAAGCTGCGGGGCAAGCATGGGCAGATGGAAACCGTCACCACTTATGCCGTGGCGTTGCCTCATTTCCGGAGGCAAACCCCACTAACAAGCCTGGATGCAACGGTAGCCACGCCATATGCCAACATCAGGCTCGCAGACCCACGGTTCTACGTCGCCGACCCAGTCCGATTGGTGCTCGGTGCCGACGTGGTCCCGAAGGTTATGCTGGGTGCCATACCAGCCGGAACTTTGGGGCCCCTGTTGGCACAGAACACCATCTTTGGCTGGGTATTGTCTGGCGCCTGTTAAATTCATATTTTTATCAAAGAGTAATTTTACATACTTTTTTATATATATACTTACACACATAAAATATATATGCCTACATACTTATACATAAAATGGATTTTTTAAATATTTTTCATACTTGGTTTTTGAAACCTTGGAATAATTGTAAAGTTATTCATAAAATGAACTTCCTTTATATACAAATGTTCTTTTTTTTTACGAAATAGTAAATTTAACTATGTTTTATACCTACCCACATACATGAAACTTGAAAATAAATGTGCCACTGAATTAGAACCATGTGTACCTTCATTTATTTTTCTTCAATTTTCGACTTTAGGTAATTCAAACGGAACCTGAGCTGAAAATAGTTTTAAGCTTAATTTAATTTAATTTAAACTGCGAACCAGCGGCGGAATATGTCCAAATAGATCTTGCGTGTCGCAAGGGGGCCGGCATGTTTAGGCCGACAGCCCAAACTCCAAACATAAAAGGTCGCCCTCGCATTTTTCTTATATCGGTTAACAGTGCCAGTCAAATTGTTTATGTTAACCATACAAATGAACATCGCTGGAATAAATAAACAGTTTGACTGGCAAGCGGTATTGACCTGTTATGTTCTTTTACTTCACTTGTTTTCACACATCAAGGAGAAAGGACGTATCCCGCCACAGTTTCCAGCTTCACCAACTAAAAGGTAACCTGCAAATACATATATATATAAATTGTTTAATCTTTATCTTCAATAAAGACTATTTGTGAATATTAAAATTCTAATACCAAACTTTTTCTTCTTTTCTACATTAAATCTTGACCGGCACCATCCCTGAGCTGTGGCCCGGCCAAGACACCTAGAAGATTCCGAGTGGTTTTTCGAAATTTGTTTGTAAAAGAACCATTAAAGATGCAACTGGATCTATATCTATATACATAATTAAATTTTGCACCTATAGGTTAAACTTGCTCTACTCCCTCTGAGCTGGTCAAAAGCCTCGCAGTACTCAGCTAAATGCCTAACCTTAATTATTTAATGACTTCGATTCGCAGGCTGCTTGCCGTACAAGCCCTTGGAAAATAATGAACGCGAATATCACCAAAATTATTATTTTTTAGATAAATCGAAAGCCCATTGCAGTACCGCTATAGGAACGTTCTATCATAGAAAACATTAATTGGAATAAACACCAAAATGTATCCACGTCGAAGCGTCCATCCGTCCCGAGTATAAAATTGTTGTTGATAATGGGTTACAGTAATAAACTGTTAAGCATATTTTGCCGCTTATTGGAAGGTATGAGTGAGGAGAATAGGTGCACATTTTGGGTAGAAAAAAGTGTATGGATATATTCTGCCATTTATAGAGAAAATGATGCCAAACAAAATACCCAATGCCCTTAATAAGTCAGTGGGAGTGGCTTTCTTTGCGCATGTTTCGCTAGTGCTGATAAGTAGCTAAAGGAAAGCCTATGGGCAGATACTGGCGCGCTCAATATTCCCAATACTCCTCGAGCCTTCCTCTACAGCTTTGCCTTAAAGCGTCGGTCAGTGAGTGGGCACCGAGGGCTAATATTGTACCTTTAGGAAATACTGCAGAACACGGGCTTCGGCTGGTATAACCCCAGCTGCCATTAGCACTTTTCACATAACAGCCACAGCTGTCATAAGGTGCCTATCATAAAGCGTGCACATATTTGGGCCCCTATGCTGCAAGCAAGCGAATAGTAATCTGAGTTCTGGCTGTTCCATTTTTAGATGACCAATCCGACTACCTCGTGAGAAGCACATACTACACAAAGTAAAGCAAAGAGCGCCTTCGTCATCATCGCCACCCCTATCCTTTCGGCTTCGATACTAGTACGCGCTCCGTAGACCCGCTGCCACTGATCCAATACTCTTCTCCGCTTCTTTGACTGCTATCATACCACCACTCAAGTCCAACGACCCGAACTCCAGGTTGATTACCTAGTACTTGGCCACCGGATGCTCCCTTGATTGTTTTTCTTGCTGTCGCCCACCAACGATCATCCCACTTATCGCACGCAGAACTTAAGATCACAGTGAAATTTTTAACACGCCCTTCCTTGGATTGGAAGAAAAAATAGCCTGTTCTACGCATCCTTTGAATGTAAATTCTACTTTAGTGCTTTCAGCATAAAGGCACTTTAAGAAAATTTTGAGAATTGTTTTCGATTTAGATGATTCCTTGCCGGATATTGATCAGAAACGCTCTGTAAACTCGGACGATGACGGTACCAGACCAACCTTTTCGGACACGATTTGATATGGCCATGTAAAACCATCTGATTTTCCTACTTCGTCTTTTCGAAACGATTTTTGGGTCACCAGAGTCTCATGTCTTAAATATGTGCCTGATACATTCATATTTGTGATTTGCCTCGTGCATGTGGGGTTGACAATTGGATTGAAGAAGCTATGAATTGCGCAGGCAAGCCCTTGAATACAATTAAATGACCTCGGAAAGTTCATTTACGTCCACAGCCGTTATCAATGTATAAAATGCACCTTTCAAAGTCGTACCCCATTACAGCTTTTAATGTGTTACAGCTTGTCTCTATTCCGCTTTAATAAGGAAGATTGCCACACGACTTCGCTAAGTTTTGGTATGAGTTATAAAGTGAGGGGCCCTTCAAGAGCTGGACTGAAGTGAAGATGGGGTCGGCAGGCAGGAGGCAATTCCATTCTTCACCGACGAGTTCAAAATAGTCTGCAGTGTAAGAACTGTTGACTCCCCTTCCGTCTGTATTCCCCACTCCGCTAGTATCTTTTAAGCGGAAGTACTGTGTAAAGATAGAGCATGTGGACTCCTGGGGTGAAGTCAGTGTAGAAGCCGAGGCAAGCACGTTATGCAAAAAGATGTAGGACAACGAGCAGTCGGACAAACTTGCAAAAGCAAGTGTATTAGTGAACGCTGCTGAGGCGGTCGGGATACATCCTGCACTCATATCAATCCAAAGAAAATTAAAAGAAGACATTCAAAAAAAAGAAAACTTTAGAGTTACTGCCACAATCCCAGGACACTGTATGCTGGGCTTACACGTTGAAAGACTGGGGAACCTAAAAATAACGTCGATTCTCCTGCATCTTCCAATAAGATTCCCTTAAGTATATCTTCCTGACTACCATGATAACTCACTTCACAAAACGTCAGCTCTTTCAATAAGGAGTCTTATAGCTCGCAACTTAGGATACGCATTCCTTGTTTCGTTTGCGAATTCATATCATTAACGCTGACCGTATATGGAACTACTAAAGTGGCTATTGTGTGTCAGTTCATTTAGCGCCGCCGATGCAGCCAACCTACGCTGCGTGATTGAAAATCTTTTTTATTGTTGTTTTCACTTGCAACATAATTGAAAGCAAAAGAAAGCACTAGCCAACAACATGCTGACGAACATACTTCTGTGCATATGTACAGCAGTCGACGGGTGAGTAGCGTTAAAGCTCGTCAAATTTTAATGCCGGCGCACACAGATGCCACCAAATCAATCAACATCTTTTGTGAGCAACACGAAGATAAAGCAGTCAAAAATGTTGCTGTTACAATGTTGTTGCCACTGGCTAGGTCTGTTTGTCAACAGCTTCCTTTCAAATCGTACTTATGAATAACTAACTTGATAGTGGGTTACTGTTGCTTTCATTCCAAAAGAAAATGAAAACGGAATCGACATGAAAAGGCAAGAGTTTGCATAGATGGGCACTTTGCTTAATGCAATTGTATGCAGACTCGAACACAGCCGCAGATCGAAAGCACAACGGCTGCGCTAGCTAAGTCAAAGTATGCGAAAGGTCGAGGACGCTTTGGAGTATAAGATATTGTACATGTACAAGAAATCGAAATGTGTCTTCAAGCCAATGTTTCTTAACTACAATGTGTTCATTTACATTTCTTAAACAGTACAGTGGCGAGGAAATAAAAAGAAGAAAACACAAATTGTTCAGCTTTTGGTGCATTATCTCGGAGCGCTAAAGTTTCCAGTATAAGTCATGTAAGAGGTTTCAAGTTTGTAGCTTAAAGAGAAATTTCCAAAAAGTGTATTGCAAGATGCCCCGTTTTGTACATCCTTTTACTACATATCACGAGAGAATAAAGAATCACGTCACTTAGATGGGAGAGTGTCTGCTTTGTCAGAGCGTTGCATTCGCACAAAATTTGAACCGGCTTTTCTTTCAGCCTCAGCGACAGATTTGTGTATCGGATAGATTTATCTTTCTTAAGTGATATGTTGTAGTTGTTGTTGTAGCGATAAGAAAACTCACCGGTGGCCTTGGGGAGTGTTATCGATATTGATGGTCCTTTTCCGAATGCAGATCCGGTACGTGTCGGTAACATGCACCATTAAGGTATTAACCCGACCATCTTGGGAATGATTTAGCATAACCACACGAAACCTTCAAGGCCATACCTGCTTAGACTAAAGTGTTTGAATGATACTCTCATTGCTGGGAGTATAATCAATTTGGCTTTGCTGTGGGCATTCAATCGAATATTGTCTAAGCTGCTTTCTTTCCCAGTTATTTATAATATCATTAATATTTGCCTTTGTGAGTCCACAGAAGGAGCCCTAAACAATAAAGTGCTGCTATAGCACACTGCTTTGCTAAGTAAACATGGCGCTCTGAACCATATGAGAGGTTTAAAGTTTACAACTTGCATTGCCGTCGTAGTCTGAACTATTTTAAAAAGATTTAAAGTTTTACCTCCAATTAAAATAGCTCAAATATTGATAATTAGGTTTCTTAAATTTGTATTGAAATTTGGGGACCGGCATGAAGTAATTCACAAAGGAGCTTTCTCAAAATTGCAGGCCCGGTAAGGCGGAGATAAGCATAATCGGCAAAACCTTCCCGAAATAGGGGCTGTAGTTCATCGTAACAGACTTCTCGACAATCTCGCAAGCTCCGACGTGTTGAGGAATATTCTCACGAAAAAAGGCATTTAGTGTCGAAGATTCGAAGGGGTCACATACTAAAGATATAAAATGGCCTTTTATGTAAAAAGCTTTCGGCAGGTAAAGGGTTTATGGTAGAAGAACGGATAGTCGAAACCTGAAGTATATTATTGAGGCTAGAAAGACCAATGTTGAAGACAAGGCGTTTTATGTTGCTGCAAAAAAAAAAACACGTCTCAAAAATTTAGAGAGAAAATTTAGGGATATGAGAATAAGAACTCTTACTGGCTACTACACGGGACACTGCGGTCTACGATATCACCTAAGTAAATTAAATCTATCTGATACCCAAATTTGTCGTTTCTGTGAGCTGGATGATGAAACGCCGGTTCACATTTTCTGCGAATGCGTCGCTCTAGCTAGGCAGAGACTATCCCATCTAGGTGGTGGGACTCTTAATCCCTATGTGATGTGGAGTAAAAAGCCTGAAGAGGTACTTAGATACATCAAGAGCCTCCAGATACAAAATTAGGTTGAAAGGTCTTGCACAATAGATCTGCACAAAGGTCGTAGTGCTTCCAGACTAATTACTAATAATAATAATGGGGATATGAACAGACAAGAGCAGCCCTCTTAGCAGTTGACTTGTTCAAAGCTTTTAACACAGTGAACCACAACATGTTACTACAAGGCTTGAATGGCTTACCCTTTCATTTTGTTTTAAAAGACGTATACTCTTAAATTCTCAGAAAACCTGGGCATCCTTACAGACAACTGATTGATGAGACGCCGTCTTCCAGGAATATAAGGGGCCATCTCCGCAAGCACTAAAGAGGAATCCTGCACACAAGAATTCAGCCGTATGAACCAAAAATGCATAAACAGGCTCTCAGTCTCATTTACAAATAGGCGGCATAGTCTTGTGCTGATAAATGCCTGAAGAGCCACCTTCTCAATTTCCTATACTCGAAACTAGCAATATAGGAAAGCAGAATTCCCAAGGTGACGCACTTCACTCGGGCCCAACTTCGATCTGGATACTGTAACAGAATAAATTCTTACTTATACAGAATCGACCTCGTCATTTGCAATATATGACCTGTATATGATGTGTCCCCACATGGCAACAATCACTATTTCAATTGCAGTGTAGAGCTAATGCCTCTAAAACCTATGCCAGTGTGGTCTAACCCTATTAAAACCGCAAGCTTCCTAGAACTCCTTTAGAGTATATCGATGACAAGAACAAACTCGACTGCCTCTGGACCACTCGAACTATCGGATCGCCGCTAACACAGGCACACCTAACGCGGGAGTATTCAATAATCTTTAGCCAGCTCGGGTAGCTGTAAATAAATTGAAATAATAAGGAAGTGGTGGTACTGAGTGCCGCCTTTCACAAAGAACATTGTTATCTTCAGATGGAAGTGTGGAAAATTGTATGCTTAACCCGCTAACATAACCTCACCCATGATTAATCTCACGCTTATGGATATGTCAGGTGGCGTAAACACTATTTTACAATCAAATCCAATCGATTTTTTCGCACACACACGCACGCACTCACTACCAACTATAAAATTCCAATAAATGAAAAT
Organism: Eurosta solidaginis; assembly: GCF_040869045.1. Classification (NCBI taxonomy): domain Eukaryota; kingdom Metazoa; phylum Arthropoda; class Insecta; order Diptera; family Tephritidae; genus Eurosta; species Eurosta solidaginis. Next base: position 171,253,619 of record NC_090323.1, read on the forward strand.
TTAATAAAAAACAAGTAAGGAAGGCTAAGTTCGGGTGTAACCGAACATTACATACTCAGTTGAGAGCTGTGGAGACAAAGTAAGGGAAAATCACCATGTTGTAAAAAGAACCTAGGGTAACCCTGGAATGTGTTTGTATGCCACGTGTATCAAATGGAAGGTATTAAAGAGTATTTTAAGAGGAAGTGGACCATAGTTCTATAGATGGACGCCATTTAGGGATATCGCCATAAAGGTGGACCAGGCCTGACTCTAGAATTTGTTTGTACGATATGGGTATCAATTGAAAGGTGTTAATGAGTATTTTAAAAAGGAGTCGGCCTTAGTTCTATATGTGGACGCCTTTTCGAGATATCGCCATAAACGTGGACCAGGGGTGACTCTAGAATTTGTTTGTACTATATTGGTATCAAATGAAAGGTGTTAATGAGTATTTTAAAAGGGCGTGGACCTTAGTTCTATGGGTGGATGCCTTTTCGAGATATCGCCATAAACGTGGACCAGGGGTGACTCTAGAATTTGTTTGTACGATATGGGTATCAAATGAAAGGTGTTAATGAGTATTTTTAAAAGGAGTGGGCCTTAGTTCTATATGTGGACGCCTTTTCGAGATATCGCCATAAACGTGGACCAGGGGTGACTCTAGAATTTGTTTGTACTATATGGGTATCAAATGAAAGGTGTTAATGAGTATTTTAAAAGGGCGTGGACCTTAGTTCTATGGGTGGATGCCTTTTCGAGATATCGCCATAAACGTGGACCAGGGGTGACTCTAGAATTTGTTTGTACGATATGGGTATCAAATGAAAGGTGTTAATGAGTATTTTTAAAAGGAGTGGGCCTTAGTTCTATATGTGGACGCCTTTTCGAGATATCGCCATAAACGTGGACCAGGGGTGACTCTAGAATTTGTTTGTACTATATGGGTATCAAATGAAAGGTGTTAATGAGTATTTTAAAAGGGCGTGGACCTTAGTTCTATGGGTGGATGCCTTTTCGAGATATCGCCATAAACGTGGACCAGGGGTGACTCTAGAATTTGTTTGTACGATATGGGTATCAAATGAAAGGTGTTAATGAGTATTTTTAAAAGGAGTGGGCCTTAGTTCTATATGTGGACGCCTTTTCGAGATATCGCCATAAACGTGGACCAGGGGTGACTCTAGAATTTGTTTGTACTATATGGGTATCAAATGAAAGGTGTTAATGAGTATTTTAAAAGGGCGTGGACCTTAGTTCTATGGGTGGATGCCTTTTCGAGATATCGCCATAAACGTGGACCAGGGGTGACTCTAGAATTTGTTTGTACTATATGGGTATCAAATGAAAGGTGTTAATGAGTATTTTAAAAGGGCGTGGACCTTAGTTCTATGGGTGGATGCCTTTTCGAGATATCGCCATAAACGTGGACCAGGGGTGACTCTAGAATTTGTTTGTACGATATGGGTATCAAATGAAAGGTGTTAATGAGTATTTTTAAAAGGAGTGGGCCTTAGTTCTATATGTGGACGCCTTTTCGAGATATCGCCATAAACGTGGACCAGGGGTGACTCTAGAATTTGTTTGTACTATATGGGTATCAAATGAAAGGTGTTAATGAGTATTTTAAAAGGGCGTGGACCTTAGTTCTATGGGTGGATGCCTTTTCGAGATATCGCCATAAACGTGGACCAGGGGTGACTCTAGAATTTGTTTGTACGATATGGGTATCAAATGAAAGGTGTTAATGAGTATTTTTAAAAGGAGTGGGCCTTAGTTCTATATGTGGACGCCTTTTCGAGATATCGCCATAAACGTGGACCAGGGGTGACTCTAGAATTTGTTTGTACTATATGGGTATCAAATGAAAGGTGTTAATGAGTATTTTAAAAGGGCGTGGACCTTAGTTCTATGGGTGGATGCCTTTTCGAGATATCGCCATAAACGTGGACCAGGGGTGACTCTAGAATTTGTTTGTACGATATGGGTATCAAATGAAAGGTGTTAATGAGTATTTTTAAAAGGAGTGGGCCTTAGTTCTATATGTGGACGCCTTTTCGAGATATCGCCATAAACGTGGACCAGGGGTGACTCTAGAATTTGTTTGTACTATATGGGTATCAAATGAAAGGTGTTAATGAGTATTTTAAAAGGGCGTGGACCTTAGTTCTATGGGTGGATGCCTTTTCGAGATATCGCCATAAACGTGGACCAGGGGTGACTCTAGAATTTGTTTGTACGATATGGGTATCAAATGAAAGGTGTTAATGAGTATTTTTAAAAGGAGTGGGCCTTAGTTCTATATGTGGACGCCTTTTCGAGATATCGCCATAAACGTGGACCAGGGGTGACTCTAGAATTTGTTTGTACTATATGGGTATCAAATGAAATGTGTTAATAATAATTTTAAAAGGGAGTGGGCCTAAGTTCTATAGGTGGACGCCTTTTCGAGATATCGCCATAAAGGTGGACCAGGGGTGACTCTAGAATTTATTTTGTACGATATGTGTATCAAATGAAAGGTATTAATGAGTATTTTAAAAGGGCGTAGGCCTAAGTTCTATAGATGGACGCCGTTTCGAGATATCGCCATAAAGGTGGACCAGGGTTGACTCTAGAATTTGTTTGTACGATATGGGTATCAATTGAAAGGTGTTAATGAGTATTTTAAAAAGGAGTGGGCCTTAGTTCTATATGTGGACGCCTTTTCGATATAACGCCATAAACGTGGACCAGGGGTGACTCTAGAATTGGTTGTACTATATGGGTATCAAATGAAAGGTGTTAATGAGTATTTTAAAAGGGCGTGGACCTTAGTTCTATAGGTGGATGCCGTTTCGAGATATCGCCATAAACGTGGACCAGGGGTGACTCTAGAATTTGTTTGTACTATATGGGTATCAAATGAAAGGTGTTAATGAGTATTTTGAAAGGGAGTGGGCCTTAGTTCTATAGGTGGACGCCTTTTCGGAATATCGTTATAAAAGTGGACCAGGGTTGACTCTAGAATTCGTTTGTACAATATGGGTATCAAACGAAAGGTGTTAATAAGTGTTATAAAAGGGAGTGGGCCTTAGTTCTATAGGTGGACGCCTTTTCGGAATATCGTTATAAAAGTGGACCAGGGGTGACTCTAGAATGCGTTTGTATAATATGGGTATCAAACGAAAGGTGTTAATAAGTGTTTTTAAACGGAGTGGGCCTTAGTTCTATAGGTGGACGCCTTTTCGGAATATCGTTATAAAAGTGGACCAGGGGTGACTCTAGAATGCGTTTGTATAATACTGGTATCAAATGAAAGGTGTTAATGTGTATTTTAAAAGGGCGTGGGCCTTAGTTCTATAGGTGGACGCCTTTTCGAGATATCGCCCTAAAGTTGGACCAGGGGTGACTCTAGAATTTGTTTGTACGATATGGGTATCAAATGAAAGGTGTTAATGAGTATTTTAAAAGGGCGTGGTCCTTAGTTCTATAGGTGGACGCCTTTTCGGAATATCATTATAAAAGTGGACCAGGGTTGACTCTAGAATTCGTTTGTACAATATGGGTATCAAACGAAAGGTGTTAATAAGTGTTTTAAAAGGGAGTGTGCCTTAGTTCTATAGGTGGACGCCTTTTCGGAATATCGTTATAAAAGTGGACCAGGGGTGACTCTAGAATGCGTTTGTATAATATGGGTATCAAATGAAAGGTGTTAATGCGTATTTTAAAAGGGTGTGGGCCTTAGTTCTATAGGTGGACGCCTTTTCGAGATATCGCCATAAAGGTGGACCAGGGGTGACTCTAGAATTTGTTTGTATAATATGGGAATCAAACGAAAGGTGTTAATAAGTGTTTTAAAACGGAGTGGGCCTTAGTTCTATAGGTGGACGCCTTTTCGGAATATCGTTATAAAAGTGGACCAGGGGTGACTCTAGAATGCGTTTGTATAATATGGGTATCAAATGAAAGGTGTTAATGAGTATTTTAAAAGGGCGTGCGCCTTAGTTCTATAGGTGGACGCCTTTTCGAAATATCGCCATAAAGGTGGACCAGGGGTGACTCTAGAATTTGTTTGTACAATATGGGTATCAAACGAAAGGTGTTAATAACTGTTATAAAAGGGAGTGGGCCTTAGTTCTATAGGTGGACGCCTTTTCGGAATATCGTTATAAAAGTGGACCAGGGGTGACTCTAGTATGCGTTTGTATAATATGGGTATCAAACGAAAGGTGTTAATAAGTGTTTTAAAACGGAGTGGGCCTTAGTTCTCTAGGTGGACGCCTTTTCGGAATATCGTTATAAAAGTGGACAAGGGGTGACTCTAGAATGCGTTTGTATAATATGGGTATCAAATGAAAGGTGTTAATGAGTATTTTGAAAGGGCGTGGTCCTTAGTTCTATAGGTGGACGCCTTTTCGGAATATCGTTATAAAAGTGGACCAGGGTTGACTCTAGAATTCGTTTGTACAATATGGGTATCAAACGAAAGGTGTTAATAAGTGTTTTAAAAGGGAGTGGGCCTTAGTTCTATAGGTGGACGCCTTTTCGGAATATCGTTATAAAAGTGGACCAGGGGTGACTCTAGAATGCGTTTGTATAATATGGGTATCAAACGAAAGGTGTTAATAAGTGTTTTAAAACGGAGTGGGCCTTAGTTCTATAGGTGGACGCCTTTTCGGCATATCGTTATAAAAGTGGACCAGGGGTGACTCTAGAATGCGTTTGTATAATATGGGTATCAAATGAAAGGTGTTAATGAGTATTTTGAAAGGGCGTGGTCCTTAGTTCTATAGGTGGACGCCTTTTCGGAATATCGTTATAAAAGTGGACCAGGGTTGACTCTAGAATTCGTTTGTACAATATGGGTATCAAACGAAAGGTGTTAATAAGTGTTTTAAAAGGGAGTGGGCCTTAGTTCTATAGGTGGACGCCTTTTCGGAATATCGTTATAAAAGTGGACCAGGGGTGACTCTAGAATGCGTTTGTATAATATGGGTATCAAACGAAAGGTGTTAATAAGTGTTTTAAAACGGAGTGGGCCTTTTCGGAATATCGTTATAAAAGTGGACCAGGGGTGACTCTAGAATGCGTTTGTATAATATGGGTATCAAATGAAAGGTGTTAATGAGTATTTTAAAAGGGCGTGCGCCTTAGTTCTATAGGTGGACGCCTTTTCGAAATATCGCCATAACGGTGGACCAGGGGTGACTCTAGAATTTGTTTGTACGATATGGGTATCAAAAGAATGGCGTTAATGAGTATTTTAAAAAGGAGTGGGCCTTAGTTCTATATGTGGACGCCTTTTCGAGATATCGCCATAAACGTGGACCAGGGGTGACTCTAGAATTTGTTTGTACTATATAGGTATCAAATGAAACGTGTTAATGAGTATTTTAAAAGGGCGTGGGCCTTAGTTCTATAGGTGGATGCCTTTTCGAGATATCGCCATAAGCGTGGACCAGGGGTGACTCTAGAATTTGTTTGTACGATATGGGTATCAAATGAAAGGTGTTAATGTGTATTTTAAAATGGCGTGGGCCTTAGTTCTTAAGGTGGACGCCTTTTCGAAATATCGCCATAAAGGTGGACCAGGGGCGACTCTAGAATTTGTTTGTACGATATGGGTATCAAATGAAAGGTGTTAATGAGTATTTTAAAAGGGCGTGCGCCTTAGTTCTATAGGTGGACGCCTTTTCGAAATATCGCCATAAAGGTGGACCAGGGGTGACTCTAGAATTTGTTTGTACGATGTGGGTATCAAATGAAAGGTGTTAATGAGTATTTTAAAAAGGAGTGGGCCTTAGTTCTATATGTGGACGCCTTTTCGAGATATCGCCATAAACGTGGACCAGGGGTGACTCTAGAATTTGTTTGTACTATATGGGCATCAAATGAAAGGTGTTAATGAGTGTTTTAAAAGGGTGTGGGCCTTAGTTCTATAGGTGGATGCCTTTTCGAGATATCGCCATAAGCGTGGACCAGGGGTGACTCTAGAATTTGTTTGTACGATATGGGTATCAAATCAAAGGTATTAATGAGTATTTTAAAAGGGCGTGGGCCTTAGTTCTATAGGTGGATGCCTTTTCGAGATATCGCCATAAACGTGGACAAGGGGTGACTCTAGAATTTGTTTGTACGATATGGGTATCAAATCAAAGGTATTAATGAGTATTTTAAAAGGGCGTGGGCCTTAGTTCTTAAGGTAGACGCCTTTTCGAAATATCGCCATAAAGGTGGACCAGGGGCGACTCTAGAATGTGTTTGTACGATATGGGTATTAAATTAAAGGTATTAATGAGGGTTTTAAAAGGGAGTGGCCCTTAGTTGTATATGTGAAGGCGTTTTCGAGATATCGACCAAAATGTGGACCAGGGTGATCCAGAACATCATCTGTCGGGTACCGCTACTTTATTTATATATTTAATACCACGAACAGTATTCCTTCCAAGATTCCAAGGGCTTTTGATTTCGCCCTGCAAAACTTTTTCATTTTCATCTACTTAATATGGTAGGTGTCACACCCATTTTACCAAGTTTTTTTCTAAAGTTATATTTTGCGTCAATAGACCAATACAATTACTATGTTTCATCCCTTTATTCGTATTTGGTATATAATTATGGCAATTTTTTCATTTTTCGTAATTTTCGATATCGAAAAAGTGGGCGTGGTCATAGTCGGATTTCGGCCATTTTTTACACAGTTCAGATAAGTACGTCAACTGAGTTTAGTAAAGATATATCGATTTTTGCTCAAGTTATCTTGTTAACGGCCGAGCGGAAGGACAGACGGTCGACTGTGTATAATAACTGGGCGTGGCTTCAACCGATTTCGCCCTTTTTCACAGAAAACAGTTATTGTCCTAGAATCTAAGCCTCTACCAAATTTCACAAGGATTGGTAAATTGTTGTTCGACTTATGGCATTAAAAGTATCCTAGACAAACTAAATGAAAAAGGGCGGAACCACGCCCATTTTGAAATTTTCTTTTATTTTTGTATTTTGTTGCACCATATCATTACTGGAGTTGAATCCTGACATAATTTACTTATATACAGTAAAGATATTAAATTTTTTGGTAAAATTTGACTTTAAACAAATTTTTTTTTAAAAGTGGGCGTGTTCTTCATCCGATTTTTCTAATTTTTATTGGGCATACATATAGTAATAGGGGTAACGTTCCAGCCAAATTTCATCATGATATCTTCAACGACTGCCAAATTACAACTTGCAAAACTTCTAAATTACCTTCTTTTAAAAGTGGGCGGTGCCACGCCCATTGTCCAAAATTTTACCAGTTTTCTATTCTGCGTCATAAGTTCAACTCACCTACCAAGTTTCATCGCTTTATCCGTATTCTGTAAGGAATTATCGCACTTTTTCGATTTTTCGAAATTTTCGATATCGAAAAAGTGGGCGTGGTTATTGTCCGATATCTTGCATTTTAAATAGCGATCTGAGATGAGTGCCCAGGAACCTACATACCAAATTTCATCAGGATACCTCAAAATTTACTCAAGTTATCGTGTTAACGGACAGACGGACGGACGGACGGACGGACATGGCAAATCAATTTTTTTCGGTACTGATGATTTTGATATATGGAAGTCTATATCTATCTCGATTCCTTTATACCTGTACAACCAACCGTTATGCAATCAAAGTTAATATACTCTGTGAGCTCTGCTCAACTGAGTATAAAAAGAGTCAACTGCAACTTCAATAACTTCCGTAACTCTTCTTAAAAGACGACGCCCTAAATAAACGGAGATAAATTGAAAACCTGTTGATGAACAAAACGTTTATCGGCAAAAGGCCACCGATGCCACCGACGCATACAACAAGCTTTCAATACAGTAAGGAGGAGCAAAAACAACATCACGGAGTAGCAACAGCAGCCGCAAACGACATGGCAACACAATCGAGTCCCGGCTGTTCAGATTGCACTTACTTCATTAGTGAAATCTTGAAACTACCAGTTTTCTTGGATGAATCATTTTAGACTCATTGGAAATGGTTCTTTAACAGTTTTTCAAATTTTCTGATATATTTTTCCGGTTTTTTTTCGATTATTCTTAAGCCAGTACTTGGCTTTTAATTAAATGTCTTTCGTGTTTTTACGAAATTGATTCGAGGTTTAGTTAGCCACACTTTTCGGCACATATTAGATTCGAAGGGAAAGTACTCGGTTCCTCTGTTATTTGCATCACAGTTGTACATATTTACAACATGGCAAAGTGCATTGGAGTGCATGTTAAAGACACGTTTAAACAATGATTTAATGCCAATAAATAAGTTTAAACATTTATTAACGATAATTAATATTTTTGTAATTTGGCGGCAAAATTTGCTAAACGTAGAACGCCAGAAACATTCGTACGCATACATATGCACAGGCATACTACACCTACCAAAAAATGTGAGCTTTATATAAATCTAAGGATAAAATGTATTTTACAAATTACAGAAGCACGTACTGGGACCTATATTGTAGGAGGTTAGAAGCACTATTGTCCGCGGCGCCTATCATGAATGCAGTCTTATTTGAAACTGCGGTAGACGTCTGGTATAAAGTTTTACATCTACAAAGAAAGTTATCTTTCAATAGCCCTGCCATTTGAAAGGTTTCTAGTGGGAAGGGCTTCCACTATAAGCCACTTTGGTAAAAGAATTTGCTCTTCAACAGAACCAGGAGAAGTAAACTACTCTGCGATAGAGGCTCAGGGAGATTCAAGGAATCCCGCTCCCACTGGTACTTGATGGGCGTGAATGGTGGCTGGGCAATGGGTAGTGAGGAATCGGTGAAGCTTCTGCAATCATCAATAAACTCCTTTTTGGGTTGTCGGCAATTGGTGGCTATATAGTGATACCTTTTATCCCATGCGTGATAACAAACTTGTGTGACCTATTATTTCATTCAACCTTAAAGTTTTTTTGGTAAACAAAAAGGGTTCCCATCATTTACAGCAGTTTACTTATAATAGGTTATTCACTTTTATTCCAAACGCTGTCAAAAGCTCTCATCTACCTTCTTAGGACTTCGAACCCTTCAGTTCTTCGTAGATTCAACTCAGTGCCCTAGAGCGTCAGATTAATCTGTACGTTCGGTGCAGGACTCTCCGGGTACCACTATAGGTATCGCAGCATAATTATTGCAAATAACGAAGTCTCTCTGGGTGCCTTTCTAGACATCAAAGAAGTGTTTAACAGGACTTACTTGGAGCTATTGAAAGATCTCGGGTGGATTTAGGAGGAGAGGAGGTTTTGTTTGAAGTCATAATAAGATTTTGTCCAACAAAACTTTCACGATTAATGGGGTGGAACCGAGAAAATACTGTACAAAATCACGTGACCAAAGGGTGATCTGTCTCCTTTACTTTTCGTAGAGTTACAGGTGGACTTCGAAACCAGTGGATACCGAGTTGTTGCGATCAGAGATAATATGTTAATCCTAGGCAGGAGTAATTTTCCGGATACTCTTCGCGGTGCTCTTTAGGGTTATCTGGATATGATGTATAAGCGTTCCGAGGCATATCGATTGGCTGTCAATTCTACCGAAACGGAACTAGTTCTTTCATGGAAGATTAGAAGATACGAATGTTACTTCCTGACTATTTTTTAATTATACTGGCTACGAAGGTGTCTTGGATGTTCAATATTTATGAAGGCTTTGGTTGTTTTTTAGTGGGGCTACATAAAAAAAAACTGGGCCTTCACGCCAAAAGATCAAAAATTTCCTTTTTTCACGAATAGGTCAAAGCAGAAAGCGAAGGTTGGTCTCGCAGTTTTCTGCCAAGAACTCGATACAAACAGCAAGCTGAAGCTGCTCAAAACTCGTATGTCTTCCAAGCGGAAGTTGCTACTATCAAAGATGTCGCGGATGGGATGATATCCAGTGCTACAATTATTCGAGAATATAATACCTACCTCGATAACTAAGCGGCTTTTAAGGCTCTGGTTGAGACTCTGGGGCTCTCGAGGGTGGGCTTGGAATGCCTAACTTCATTTAATACTTCGAATTATTAGAATTATTTATATTAGATTAGATTCATCTAATCATCGCGGGATGGAGCAATATCCCACGCAACTGTCACGGTGATCTCTTACTTCGATATGAGTGCAATTTGAACGGAAGTTTAGAGAATCCTGAGTTCTTCTGTACACCTGTGGTCTGCCCTTGTACAAGTGGGCAGCGACGGATATGGCGCTGGTCCAATATTTTCTCTTATATGGTGGCAGAATCCATCTGGCTTAAATTGATGACAGGAAATCTATCAAAATAAATGGGTTCACTAAAGCTCATTTGGCCTTCGTGAAGGAATTTCTGACGGGTCACTGTCCGATGGCAGTACGTGCGCTACATCCCAATATACAGGAAACTCCTTCCTCATACAAAGTGCAGCTAAATTAAATAAGAAGAGTCACCGACTCACTGCCATCCTATTCCTTATTCTTTCAACAACTTATACAACTTTTTGTTGGGTATGGGTATGGATTTTGCTCAGCGGTCAGCCAAGCCGCCAATCAAACATATGTATCCATTGAAGAGTGCGTTTGCATTTCATTGCAGGTGAAAAGTGAAACTCCAATTATATGCCATAGTGAAGAGTACAAAGTTTTGGCGTTGCCAAAAACTGCACGGGTTGCTTGTGTTGTCTTAAATCGTTCAATGGACGCCACCAACGCCAAAATAGCAAAATAAAAATCTACATTATCCCAATCCCAATTTTCCACAGGGCGGGAAGGAGCCCGAATTGAACTCGTTTCGGTTGAACTCTCGTTATATTATATTAGTCTAACTTCTTTGTCATTTGAGACAAGTCATAAGGTTGGATAAGAAATAGATAGTAAGCTGCTTTAACCAGGTAAGACGTTTTTCGGGAGTGATTTCTAGTCATTTTCAGCTAACAATTCAATCAGGTTCTTTCATCTGCTTATGGTTTCAACAGCGATTTTCTAGAATGATTGGGATTCAAATTAGCTTGTCTAATTGGACTGAGAATAAGCTTAGATCAAAAGTACATGTAGTATGCGATGTGCAACCTATCATTTTGTGACGAATCTTAAGAAATTCTTGATTAGGTTAGGATGAACTGGCCGGTCCATGAGGACCCCACATAGACTGAACGAGCCCGTAGTGTTAACAGAAGTTTGTTTTAACGACCAACCTGAAAAACCATATCAAAAAACAGGACTTATGTTATAAAATAACTCCATCTTCTTGGCAATACTAGAAGCTTCCTAGGACTTAAGCCACCTGATGCTTCTAGATATGACAGCTGTATCACTCCTAATAGCTGAAATCTTAGCCTGGCAAACGCAGGGAACGAGCACAGAACGTGTTCGATCGTGTCCTCTTCGAACCCGTACTTCCTTGATCTACTATTACTGACCAAGCCTAATTTAAAAGCATGTGACGCCAGAAAGCAGTGTCCAATTAGAATACCCGTCATGAGTCTACAGTCCTCTCTTTTTAATGATAGAAGCAACTTTGTTAGTCCAAGGATGTAAGACCTACACATAACTTTGGACACTTTACAGCCCCGCGCTTGAACGCACGCCTTTCCTTATTCCTCAGTCGATCGTGTGCACCCCTCGCCTTCGTTTAATCTCGCCCAGTCTAATTGGGACGTCTACGGAGCAAGCTTTAAGGCATGCGCCCTTTTAAACTAGTTCATCCGCTTTTTCGTTCCCATATATTCCCATATGCCCTGGGACCCAATATAGATGTATGCTTCCCCCTGTCCCGATTCTCTCCATAGGCTCCTTACAGTATAACATGCATCTAGATGCTGTGCTATTCGAGATTATTGCCTTAATTGCAGATTCACTGTCAACATAAAAGTTAACACGGTTGCAGTTTAAGATATTATTTTCCAGGGTTTCTATAGCTTTGGTCACGGCTAATATTTCCACTTGGAAAACGATACAGTAATACGGCAGCCTGTAGGATCTGTTTATATCCAGATCAACACAGTATACCGCAGGCCCTACTCCTTGCACTACTTTGCAACCATATTTGTATATATGTATCACCTCGTCCACCATTTGATCACTGTTGCTTCTTGATTATTCTGCACCTTCTTTTATCGTTCGAATCGCTGAACTGTCAAATAAATAACTCAAATATTCAGTTTAATAAAATTATATTTATTTGCAACCCTAATATGGTGGTAGTCCTTTATAATTGAATAAATCGCATCCTACTTTTATATCGTTTTAAAATCAAACTGATTCGTTCGCCTCTCTCTCTCAGGGTCTAAACTTCTCCCGAACAGCCTTCTCGAATAGTTGCTTATTTAATTTTTGTTTCGGTATCTCATTGGATTTTGATTTGGATTTATACATGTATATCTGTGGTTTATACGTTTATATAAAGTCATATGTGCTCTTTATTGCTGTGTATATATCTGTATCTCATATTCACTGTTGTCTTCTGTGTATATGTGTGTATATGCCTGAGTAATATGTGCTCTTTATTACTGTGTACATGCATGTGTGGCTGTTTTTGTTTGTGGCTCTATTTCAGACGTCGGCAAATAGTGGAACAATTGTTCGCACTCAATTCACATGTATTCTCATTCTCTTTAGTTTAATAGTCGCTGAGCATTTGGCGCAGTAACATGGATTGTGTGCGTCGCTCTATATTAGGAGTACATATTTTGTAAACAAAAATATGAATTAGGGGATACATATTCTGCAAAAAATGTATCTGGGGATAAACCATTATTTTACTGAGTAGAAATTGAAAAAAAAAGTAATAATAAACGATTATGTCTTGTTGCTTGCTAATAAGTGAATGAACAGCTTAAAACGATGTATCAAATGACCTGCGCGCTCTAACAAACCCATCTGCATTTTCATTTTGCCGACGTGCTCTATTTCATCTGCTTACCTTGCTGTGGTTGTTGTAGAGCATTTATTACTAACGATATGGTGACGTATCAAGTTTTGCTCTCTCTCTCCCTAACAACTTTTCTCTGAATTATTTTATGTTACAAATACACCCAGAATGACAAACCACTGCCTAGGGGCAACCCCGTTTAAAAACACTTTTTCTAAAAAGTTTTGAGTCTACTTTTCCTGGACTTGAGCGTGAAACCTTCGGTTTGATGGGCGCCGTCAACCTGTAATTTGCACCTCGGCAACAAAGATCACAATCCTACTCTAAGCATGCAACTGCGAAAAACTGTGTTTTACCATGCATTTTTGGCAACTTGGTTGAAAAAGGTTGCAACTCATATATGCCACAGGTTAGTGTGATGTTTTCCTTGAACGCGTTAAAATTGAAGAATGTGAGCGATGGATTGCGAAAATTACTGTAACAAATCTCGAATTTGTAAAAAGTTGAAAAATAAATAATGGAAAACAAATGTGTCGAAGAAATTAATAGGCCAATCACTCCATTATGTATTTATGGAGTATGTTCATGAAAAATTTGCTAACATATTTTAAAGCAAACTAGTATAAGGGTGACCAAAAACACTAAGCATTGTCTGTTCAAATAATTTTCTAAAAAAAAAAAATGGCTTTATTAGGTGACCCAGTGTTTTTCCATTTATACACTCACTACTTCTCTTACTCGCTAGCAAATTTCCCACTATTCTCACTATTCGTCTCCTACACTCTCTTTATCTCTATTTCTCTATCCTTCTCACTCAATCTGTTTCTCTTTTTTACCTCCTCCTTACCACTCTTTGTGCCTGTCTCCCCATTTCATCATTTTCATCTTGTTTAACCTGCCCCTTGCCCACTTTATCGCCTCCTCTTCTATCATATCCTCCACATGGCAACTCTATCATCGTATCGATCTTTATATCCATCTCCATAAGTATATACATCTGCATCACTCCCTTTCTTCCGCATTCTCTCTCTATCATTCTCATTGTCTTTCTTTCACTGCCTCTTTATATTTCTCCCCATCTCTCTCTGCTCCTCAATCAGATCACTTACCCATACCTTACGGCACATCTTCATCACTATCCAATAATATTTTAGTTATCATTCTGTATCTTCATAATCCTCTTTTCTAGGGGCTTCTTATCCGTGTCCATAATTCTCTGCAACTCCGTCACTATGTAATCCCAAATTCATACACCTTTTAATTTTTTTCTTCATCAATATCTGCGAATAAGGTTACCCTCGATACCTGAGCCTCATCACCTTATATCTCACCCTCTATGCATTAATCAAAGTTTGCTCGTTGTCGTCCCAAGCACCTATAAAATGTAAACGCTGCCAGCCAACCTGTAGCTATTTTTGGAACTATTCCATTTAGTCTCAGATATCAGTGCATTAATACATGCATACAAAGAGCCCGATGTTCTCAATTAAACGCAGTATTCTGCCACATTTGCAGATTAAGGTGAAACCGAATAAAAGTGGCTGGTGGACTAATATCGGACCCACTAAAACCGTGATGGGACTCACCTACTTGCCGAGTTCAACATTATTTAATATATGGAACAGGTACGGTTAAGATACTTTCTGACTTTCGCCTGGTTAAGCTCTACCGGCACTACCAGTAGTCACACTACATATCCGGGACTGAATAGAAGTCTTGAGAGAGACCTTGACAACAATTACTTAAACCAGAACAACGTGGATAAGCAAAGAAATTAGTGACTTATTGAGGGACAGACGAGTCTACATTCTTCATTGAGAATTACTGATAACTATAGTACAAATCGCCCACACCACAATCTAAAAAAGACGCGAAGAAAGCTCCGAAACTTATCGATCCCAGCAGTGGAAGTTCCAGGTGGATGTGTTGGACTGACTTTTCTGATCAGCATGGGCGTTGGGATTCGATCACGACCCGCAATGCATGCCCATCTTCGGTTCAGTATAAAGTAGTTAAGATGGTGAGAGGAAGAGGTTCAGCGAATCCGGCGAAGCAGCTTTGCACCAGTAGAAAAGCCCGCTGCGAGGAACTATAGATAGATAGGCGGTAGATGAGTTCCTACCCAGCCCTCCAGGGAATGAGATTTTTATATCTAGGTGCAACTATTTAGAGATTGAAGTCATCTGTGTCTCTGGCCATAACACTATCCCAGCTAACTGTCATGCATATCTTATTGTCCGTTTGGGTTCAACTTAACCCGAGAAGGATGTCAGAGTTCCGTTGGTCACCTGTGGCCGGTTACTGTACCTAAGAAGAGTTTAGGGATGAGTAGGTCGGGTGGTGAGGGATTCGATCCCCACACGCAGTGCTGCACATCTTCGGGTCAGTCAGCCTAAATTAATTAAGATGCTGAGAGAGGAATGGGCTCAGCGAATGCAACGAACCAGCTCTGCGCTAGTATAAAAGCTCACTGCAAGAACGATTGATAGATAGATGGTAGACGAGTTCCTACCCACTTCTCTTCGGATCGGGATTTGTATATCTATATGTAACTATTTAGAGATTGAGGTCACCATAACACTATTCCAGCTAACGGTCATGCAGATATTATTGCCCGTGTGGCCGGTCACTGTATAGATGGACCCCGGGTCCACCTAAATAAGGTTTAGGGATGGATAGCTGTTCAAATGAGTGTCTCCTGCTGGTGGATATAAGGACTCTCCCTTCCACTTTCGTAAAACATCTTCACTATTTGAGTACCAAAGCAAAATCTCGACATCATCCGTCGCTTATCGGGTAAAGAAACTGAAGCTGCCTGTTGCGTCCACTCTAGTACGTGTAACAACAGCCGCTTGCGGACGTACCACATAGTCGTATGAATATTGGAAAAAATAGATATCAATACTGATGCAAGTATGTATATATGTAAAACAAATGAGTGTTCGAAACGCGATTGAACAAAAACACTTTCGCTGCATTTGCATTTGACTTTGGCGTCGTGTAATTGAGAAAAGTGAAAAATCGCCAAGAGCTATGTAGCGCAAGTGATTAATATGCAAGACCGCAAGACTGGCGACACTTGCATGCCACAACTTACACCGTTAGTTAGGCATTGTTACACCTATGAAAATGCGTTATTTATGCTTGCATTGTTGTTGTAGGATTTGTTTTAACGTACATAGATGAGCTGCCCGACTGTCACGCGGTCACTGGAGCAGTGTTGCAGTATCACAAGTTAAATGAAAGTGAAAAAACCAAAAAAGTAAAAATAAATAAATAAATTCCAGGCCACAACAGAAATTAATGATGTTGTCAATAGAAATGCAGTTTCCGTTTAATAGGCTAAAACTTGAAAAATTTGATTCAGTAACTAACAATTTTTCATCGCTACTGCTGGTTTATGTGGTTATTATTTTCCGAGGGGCGAGCTTAGCTAGGAACGATGATTTTTAACAAAATTTTTTTGAAGTGTCTTTTAAAATCAGAACAACTCGCATGACTTCCGCTATACCTTCCGCAACCGGATGATAACATATATGTTAGTTTAAGTACTCTAGAATATCGAGCAGCACCGCATGGACTCTTATCTGGCAGTGCCCCCTTAATAATCCAGTCACCTTCACGGGAAGAAAGGTATCAGCTATATTAAGCGTTTAACATCAACAACTGCCCAGAATGAACTCAACACTTGGCAGGAAAACATATTTCCAGATGAAGACTGCAAATGGCCACGCTACTCTAAAATCAATTCCGACTCAAAACTTGCAGATTGGGCTAGAAGACCCGTGCATCAATAGCCATAAATGTAGATTTGCCCTGACACTCTTATAATTTTTATCGAACGGTTGCTTAAGGCGACAGCGAGCGTATTCAGGCACATAACCCCACGCTCGAGCGCACAATTTTGTAGCCTATTTCAAAAGTACTTAAACATGGCATATTCGATACTATCTCGTCTATCTCATCCATCTAACGCCAATCAATGCAGGAAAAATTATTTTAAACCTTTTAAACTTTCGGCTGACGCTAAGCTTCTGGTAGAACCCGCTTCTGTTCAACCTTCCCGTATAGCTCGGGTCCATGCTAAGACAAATTCATAAGCCCTACCTCAGATGAGTAGCCCACTTCACTTCCAAAATTGTAAGGCTTACAGCCGTGGCAGAAATTGGCGCATGGAAATCTGTCTTGCTAGAATGCCCATTTTCTTTAAGTCTTAATTTTCGGTATAGAAGCCTCGATGCAGCTGCATCCACCATTCCAACAATGTCTTCGGGGTATGTACTAACATTGTAATTAAAGCCAGAGTAGGTGTTGTACGGTTGTACGAATAGCACAGGTGATTCCTATTATTGCCATTCATTCCAATCAAAACCATCAATGGTTGATTTCTCTCTCTCCAGTGTTTGCAATGGACTCTTGGCAACTGTACGGGACAACTGAGCTTAATTTTAGGCTCTATACTCTATTTTAAGCTTCTATGACAGTTTGCTGTCAAGTGTGATGCCAAGGTGCTTCTTAACTTTATATACCATAATACCATCGATACGCCGCTAACGAGAAGGAATACAAGAATTTTTAAGCTCCTTATGAATAGGACAAGGTCCTGTCCGACGAGTAGCCCCTCATTCTTGTTCCTGGTCCCGGCGTACGCCTTCTCACACTTCTCTGGACCACTAGCACTCACCTCCACTCAGCTGTCACAGGTCTTCCCCTACAGAAGTTTATTGATAAACAGGAGTAGACATGATTCAATACAAAAAGCTATTAAAGGATTCCCGACAGCTGTTGACACTACATTTTCGAACGCCTCTTCATTGTCAGCCAAGAAAGGCATCAACTACGAACTCTTTGCGCAGGGTGAGGATCAGAAATACCACACAACCTCTCTTCACCTAAATACTTCCTTGATTTCTATAACATTTATAATATATAATATATATAATATTTATATTATAATAAATATAATATTTATATATACTTTTTTTATAATGATTTGTGCAAATATATGCAGTTCTATATAGTGATGCACAAAATCTAGAACCCGGATCTATAAAACCGGGTAATTTAGTTGCAGGTCATGTTCAATCGCAATCGGATTTAATGAAACCAAAAGTTTAAACTTATTTATTAAATTAGCGAGCAGACGTTTAATCCGGTTTGATTGCCCAACAAGTCACTAATTGTTTTTACATTTTGCGATCTGGTGCTGGTTGGAGAGTCAAAGGGATCTCAAATTATGCTCTCATCACCATTATATGGCGCTTAATCGATTAAAATTTTTTGGCTGTTTCGTAACAAGTCACGCTAGCTTACCCTGTTTCATGATATTTGTAACTCAGTAGAGGTCTTCCACTTCCTCTGTTTCCAAAATACTCAATGCTCGTTCGTTAAGGCTAATCATATGAATATCGCCTGCATATGCCAGTAATTGTAAGCTCTTATAAAACATAATGTCCTCACGGTTTATTTCCTAGAATTATCTTCTGCAGCAGTAAGTCAAAGAAACTCCACGAAAGGGAGCCATTTCGCTTGAAGCCTCGTGCTCTTTCGAAAGATTTCGAAAATTAAAAGTTGAATTGTAGTCAACGAAAAGATGCTGAATGTCCATTCTTTTATTGCACCAATGAGGTGCAATCAGTTCGTTGTCTTTGGGCTTCAGTATTTCGCACGGAACGCTAGATCAAACCTTATACCCGACATCAAGCAAACTGATTCCGCCGTAATTGTCGCGGTTTGCGGGATCGCTTTTCTTGTGGATTTCACAGAGCACACTTAAATACCAATCTAGAGGTATGGGCTTATCTGACCATATTTTGCATAGAAGTTGTTGCATGCTCTTTAAAAACTCTTCGCCTTCGTGTTTGAACAGCTCTGCGTATGGAAAACGTTCATTACCTGGCGCATTGTGATTTTTTAACAGGGATATTGCGATTCTCACTTCATCATTGTCGGGTGCCGGAGAGTGTTTTCTATCAACGGAGATTGGGGTATCGGGTTAGTCTTCTCCATCGCTAGATAGCAATGAGAAGGAACGTTCTCTCTACAACTTCAGCACACTTCGTACGTCAATTACCAGGTTGCATTATCATTCCTGCAGGAATCTGTTCCGGTCTTGAACCCTTCTATCATCCGCCGAATTTTTTTAATATAATTTAAAAAAATACCATCACGCAGAATAACTTCAATATTTTTTGACATAAAATTGTGACGTAGGGTTGGTTCCAGGATGCAGAAATGGCAGAACATACTGTACATGTGTATACGGATGGTTCCAAATTAATGGAAGGGTTCGGGTCTGCAGTTTACTGCATCGATCCAGAAATAACTAGACCCTACAGGCTGCCAGATTACTGCTTCGTGTTTCAGTTGGAATATATAGCCGTGAGGATAGCAGCAGAAGTTCTGGAGGAAGCGTGCTCAAGCTGCAGTCGCGTCAATATATATATTGAAAGTCAGGCGGCGATTGAAGCAATAATCTCACACATCACTTCATCAAGAAGTGTTCTGGAATGCAAAGAAAATTGGAAAAACTTCGCTCAGGTCGGACCATACATATATACTGGGTTTCTGAATAAAAATGTATAGAAGGTACGGAAAAGGCCGATGAATTGGCAAAGGAGGGTTCAACAGTCGCTGAAACGATAAAAAGCGCCCCAATAACTTTGGGAGAAATTAAAAGAAAACAGGAGCTGCATATGATGAATGAAGCAGGATGATGAACAAGGACACACTTACATATGTTCATTTGTAACAGCTTGAAAAAATAATCGTTCCTTCACCTGAATTGATAGTGAATTGGAAGCGTCCACGATTGAACCGGTTTTCAAAACACACAAAGCAACATATCTCTGGTGCTTTTAAAAGCTAATTAATTATTTTTAGTTAGAACCGGATTTATTTCTTTTTTTTTTAAATTCTCATACTAGAGTGGATCCGGTGCGCGCATCATTTAATAACAATAAAGACATTCAAGTGCTAACTTCTCATAAAACTGGTTAGCTTATAAGATTAAATGCGGTAGTAAATAAAAATGTGGCTTTAACATTATAAAACAAATTTTATGTTTTTTACAAAGATTTTTAAATGGTATCAATAGCCAGAACAACGAACCCGAATCGTTGTAAATTGTATTAAAGATAAAGACAAATCCCGAAAGATTTGGTGGTGTTATCGATGTTGATGGTCCTTTGTCGGATATATGTAGATACGGTATGTTGCAGTAATAAAGCACCATTAAGCCCAAACATCTCGGGAACGATTAATATGTCCACATTAAACCTTCTAGGGCATCGCACCCCCATCTCCCTAGTTCCATGAGGAACTTGGGATCGCCAGAGCCTCGCCTGCTAAATATATGTATAATACATTCATATTTGTAACAGGATTCCCCCCGCGTTGGTGAGGTTGACAATTGGCTTGCGGAAGCTTTGAAGCTATAAAGCTTTGTATTGCGCTTATCAATCCCTTGAATAACAACCCAACTTGTCTATTTTACTACAGTTATTTCTTCCAGAGTACCCCAGCCTCATTCCAGATTACGCCAAAAGATTCATTTTGAGAGAGGTTTTTTAGGTAAAGAACACTTGAGCCCTTTGACACCCACAAATATAAACAGATATTATATATTAGCTAATGCCGTGCCAATTTTTGTTTTATTTTTTATTTCCATTTACTGAAGTAAGTGAGCTTTGGTATATTGTCAGATTTTCGATCGACAAGAGTAAAAATGGCACATTGAAGGGTGACAACTCTTTCGCATACTGCAAGAGCTATCACATCTTTTTTCCACACAGTTCATAATTCGGAGCCATACATCATGTGGTGAGAAAATTTAGTGCACTTTAAGTTGTGCGTTCTTGTGTAGTATCGATAATAAAAGTTTTGGTGGTTGACACAGATGTGGTTTGAGATACCAGCACGTTTCAAAACAAGCTTTCCCATAATACAAATTTTCTCCAAAAATTTCCAGAAATCATTATTTACAAATCACTTTCCACAATACTTTTTTGTTGGTGTCATTCTTATTGCTTTACAGATGTTTATTACAGGCCGCACTAGGATGAAGCGTTAAATACGAAAACACGGGGAAGTCGAACATCGTCTACAAATGTGGTGGCACAATATACGATCGGGGTTACGTAATCACTGCGGGACATTGTCTATATCACGCCGAGTAAGTTTTAAAAAAATGCATTTCTATAAAATTTGTTGCTATTAAAACGTTGATTTTCGCAAAAAAATTAGGAGTCTACCTGTCGTTGCAAGGCCTGATGGTTTTGCCTTAAATGACACCGAAGTATCGGATCTAGAAATTGAGGAAGTCATAGAACACCCCGATTATGAATATCCATTTGCCTATAATGATATTGCGATTATGCGCTTAAAGAAAGAGTTTTAGTAAGTAATACATTTTAATTAAGACCCAACTAAATAAGTTATTTTTTTCACTTATCAAAAAGTGGAAATCTCTTGAATGATGCTCCGGCTTGTATGTGGGCAAATTTTTTCTACAGAGGATGATAATGTTACCGCAATCGGTTATTGAGGTACGCAGTTTGGTATGTACTAAGTATTACGTTATTTCTTCTGTTCTAATCCATTATGATCACATCTAGCTGGATATTCCTCACCGCTACTAATGAAACCCAATTTAGTTACAATTTGAAATGAAGGAGTGCCAATCAATTATGGACCAGACAGTGGTAAGCTGAACAATAATGGTATTGTGGTTAGTCACATTTGTGCTGTTGATCCTGACAAACTACGCGATACATGCCATGTGGGAATACATTTATATATATATTTTTTTTCATATCTCTAATAGTACACTTAATTGCAGGGTGATTCCGGTGGTCAAATTATCAAATTTTTATACTCAGCTGAGCAGAGCTCACAGAGTATATTAACTTTGTTCGCATAACGGTAATCCGTAACGGCATAAACTAATCGAGATAGATATAGACTTCTATATATCAAAATGATCTGGATGAAAAAAGAAATTCATTTAGCCATGTCCGTCCGTCCGTCCGTCTGTAAACACGATAACTTGAGTAAATTTTGAGGTATATTGATGAAATTTGGAATGTAGGTTCCTGGGCGCACATCCCAGATCGCTATTTAAAATGAACGAAATGGGACTACAAACACGCCCACTTTTTCGATATCGAAAATTTCGAAAAACCGAAAAAGTGCGATAATTCATTACCAAAGACGGATAAAGCGATGAAACTTGGTAGGTGCGTTGACCTTATGACGCAAAACAGAAAATTTTTAAAAAATTTTGGACAATGGGCTTGGCACCGCCAACTTTTAAAAGAAGGTAATTTAAAAGTTTTGCAAGCTGTAATTTGGCAGTCGTTGAAGATATCATGATGAAATTTGGTAGCCACGTTACTCCTATTACTATATGTGTGCTAAATAAAAATTAGCGAAATCGGATGACAAACACGCCAACTTTTAAAAAAAAAATTTTTTTAAGTCAAATTTTAACAAAAAATTTAATATCCTTACAGTATAAAAGTAAGTTATATCAACATTGGACTCCAGTAATGATATCGTGCAACAAAATTCAAAGATAAAATAAAATTTCAAAATGGGCGTAACTCCGCCCTTTTTCATTTAATTCGTCCAGAATACTTTTAATGCCATAAGTCGAACAAAAATTTACCACTCCTTGTGAAATTTGGTAGGGACATAGATTATCTGACGATAACTATTTTCTGTAATGGACGAAATTGGTTTGCAGCCACGCCCAGTTTTTATACACAGTCGACCGTCTGTCCTTCCGCTCGGCCGTTAACACGATAACTTGCGCAAAAAACGATATATCTTAATTAAACTTAGTCCACGTACTTATCTGAAGTCACTTTATCTTGGTATAAAATATGGCCGAAATCCGGCTATGACCACGCCCACTTTTCCGATATCGAAAATTACGAAAAATTAAAAAAATGCTATAATTCTGTACCAAATATGAAAAAAGATATGAAAATTGGTAATTGGATTAGTTTTTTTGACGCAAAATATAACTTTAGAAAAAACTTTGTAAACTGGGTATGACACCTACCATATTAAGTAGAAGAAAATGAAAGAATTCTGCAGGGCGAAATCAAAATCCCTAGGAATCTTGGCAGGAATACTGTTCATGGTATGACATATATAAATAAATTAGAGGTACCCGACAGAAGATGTTCTGGGTCACCCTGGTCCACATTTTGGTTGATATCTCGAAAACGCTTTCACATATACAACTAAGGGCTACTCCCTTTTAAAATCATCATTAATACTTTTAATTTGATACCCATATTGTACAAACAAATTCTAGAGTCAACCCTGGTCCACCCTTATTGCGATATCTCGAAAAGGCGCCCACCTATAGAACTAAGGCCCACTACGTTTTAAATAATCATTAACACCTTTCATTTGATACACATGTCATACAAACACATTCCAGGGTTACCCTAGGTTCATTTTGCCAAATGGCGATTTTTCCTTATTTTGTCCCCAAAGCTCTCAGCTGAGTATGTAATGTTCGGTTACACCCGAACTTAGCTTTCCTTACTTGCTTAAGTACGACAATCTATCACTTATTGCATACATTATGGGTATAACATCGTTTGGCATTGGTTGTTGCACTGGTATACCCAGTGTTTATACGCGAATATCGAAATATATTGATTGGATTAGTAATGTTACTTATAGAAGTGTGCCAATGTAAAAGCATAACACAGGGTGATAATATTCCTAAAAGTTGCACAAATAAGGAAATCAGATGTTCCTGCTACCTTTCAACATATATTTTGATATTTAATAAAATTTCTTATCAAAAATATGACCTTTGATTTAATCAGATATTCATTTATTATATTCGGAAATTTAATTAGTTTGAGACGTATCCACAATAATTTCTCTTATTAAATTATTGTGATTTTATTATGATGGAAAAACTGAAAAGAATTTAACATATGTGGCTTAACTTTAGTTTCCCCATTTGTTGTTTTCGTTATTTGTATAACTTTAATGAAAACTAAATAGTATATTAACTTCGTCAAAAAATAAAAAAAAAAAAAACTTCGTCACGGATCTCAAAATTGAAAGTCCTTAAAGGAAAATAGCTATATCCACCAATAAGTATATCAAAATGATCAGGATGAAGATCTGAGTGGATTTAGCCAGCATATATCCCCATATAACCGATTTTTCAGAAAAGATGATTTTGTCATATCTTCCTCAATTTATCAGATTGAAGCTTCAAACTTCACCTTATGCTTTCGTTTATTGCACATATTATTGTCTGTAAAAACGGAAGAGATCGGTCATATATATAGCATATATCCCACACAAACGATTGTTCAGATAAAAAACTTTTCGCAATTTCTGCCCCATTTTAACAGTTAGAAACTTCAAATTTCACCAAATGCTTACGTATATAGCACATATTGTTGTCTAAGAAAATCATAGAGATCAGTGGTATATACATACAGTATATACCCCATTTAATCTGTCATTTCTGCCCCCTTTTTTACAGCTAGAAGCTTCAGATTTCATCAAGTACTTATGCTTACGTCATATATTGTGGAAATAAGTGATTGACACAAAGAACTTACCTATTTTTTTATACTAAGTTGAGCAGAGCTCACAGAGTATATTAACTTTGATTGGATAACGGCTGGTTGTACAGGTATAAAGGAAACGAGATAGATATAGACATCCATATATCAAAATCATCAGAACCGAAAAAAAATTTGATTGAGCCATGTCCGTCCGTCCATCCGCCCGTTATCACGATAACTTCGGTAAATTTTGATGCATAGAAAATTAGTAAAATTTTGGACAATGGGCGTGGCACCGCCCACTTTTAAAAGAAGGTAATTTAAAAGTTTTGCTAGCTGTAATTTGGCAGTCGTTGAAGGTATCATTATGAAATTTGGCAGAAACCTTACTCCTATTACTGTATGTGTGCTTAATAAAAATTAGCAAAATCGGAGAACGACCACGCCCATTTTTGAAAAAGATATTTTTTAAGTCAAATTTTAACAAAAAATTTAATATCTTTACAGTATATAAGTAAATTATGTCAACATTCAACTCCAGTAATGATATGGTGCAACCAAATACAAAAATAAAAGAATTTCAAAATGGGCGTGGCTCCGCCCTTTTTCATTTAATTTATCTAGGTTACTTTTAATGCCATAAGTCGAACAAAAATTTACCAATCCTTGTGAAATTTGGCAGGGGCTTAGATTCTAGGACGACGACAGTTTTCTGTGAAAAAGGGCGAAATCGGCTGAAGCCACGCCCAGTTTTTATACACAGTCGATCGTCTGTCCTTCCGCTTGGCCGTTAACACGATAACTTGAACAAAAATCGATATATCTTTACTAAACTCAGTTCACGTATTTATCTGACCTCACTTTGTATTGGTATAAAAAATGTCCGAAATCCGACAATAACCACGCCCACTTTTTCGATATCGAAAATTATGAAAAATGAAAAAAATACCATAATTATATACCAAATACGAAAAAGAGATGAAACATGGCAATTGGATTGGTTAATTGACGCAAAATACAACTTTAGAAAAACCCTTTGCAAAATGGGTGTGACACCTACCATATTAAGTAGAAGAAAATGAAAAAGTTCTGCTGGCCGAAATAAAAAACCCTTGAAATCTTGCCAGGAATACTGTTCGTGGTATTACATATATAAATAAATTAGCGGTATCCAACAGATGATGTTCTGGGTCACCCTGGTCCACATTTTGTTCGATATCTGGAAAACGCCTTCACATGTACAACTACTACCACTCCATTTTAAAACCCTCATTAATACCTTTAATTTGATACCCATATTGTACCAACAAACTCTAGAGTCAACCCTGATCCACCTTTATGGCGATATCTCGAAAAGGCGTCCACCTATAGAACTAAGCCCACGCCTTTTAAAATTCTCATTAACATCTTTCATTTGATACCCATATCGTACAAACAAATTCTAGAGTCAGCCCTGGTCCACCTTTATGGCGATATCCCTAAATGGCGTTCACCTATAGAACTATGGCCAACTCCCTCATAAAATACTCTTTAATACCATTCGTATGATACACATTTCATACAAACACATTCCAGGGTTACCCTCTCTTCATTTTCTTACATGGTTATTTTCCCTTATGTTGTCGCCATAGCTCTCAACTGAGTATGTAATGTTCGGTTACACCCGAACTTAACCTTCCTTACTTGTTTAATTTATATTTATCTTAAAAATTGCTTAGGTATGTACATATTGTTCTCTATATATTACTTATCTTAAACAGCCGATTATTTATATATTACGAATGGCATAAGATTATTGTTCCGCCCCATTCATGAAAGGCACGAAGTCTTCGGCTTTTCCGTCATTACTTGTTTTTGTTTCATTTTATTTTGATTGATGCAATTTTTCCATTTTTAGCACCCTGCTCTTCAAAGCTGGCACAGGTTCAATAAAAATTAAACCAGGTTTCGTCCTTCTCAGGTAAGGAAAACCCATATGAAAATGACATACATCAAATCTGTCCTGACAATTATAGGAATCGCCCGCCACAGCAGCGCCCTCTCTGTGTTGAGGCCATAAACAATTCCCGAGATGGCCCGGTATCGGGAAGGCTCTATTGGAATAAATCCGAATATATCCCCTAGCTGCGAATCATCCAATAGGTCACCGATTTCACTCACTCTCCTATGAGGCCGAACGGCGTTGATGCATGATAATAAACCGCTCAGCCACATATTGGTGCTACCATGTGCCTACCATTTACTTTTAAATGCGCCACACAAAACCCTCCAAAGAGTTCAATGAACCAAAACCAAGTCAAGTCCTGAAATTCTGCACTTAAACGCAAAAGAAGCAGCACAAGTTTGGGGTCAAACTCGGCTAAAATTGTCAGTAATAAAAAATAAAGACATCAAGTGAGAATGCAAAATACAATAACTTAACTGTGATATTTAAATCATTTTGAGCATTTTTTTATAAACCAGTTAGTAAAAAGTTCTACAAAATTGAATTAAGTTTAACATCGTAATAATTTAATTTATGAGCTATGGTTACAGGTTTACCCTCGAATTAAAATTTTTTTGTAAATTACTGAGCAGTTGAGTGTAGTCATTGCAAGTGTCTGTTTCTTAAAAAGTTACAATTAAAGATTTTTACACCAACTTAAATTAGAAAGTATATAAAATGATTTGTTTGTGGCACTTTTCAAGAAAGTGTACAATTTATGAAGTTCTTAAAATATTGATATTTTGTAAGCACCTACTTTATAGATATCTAAAAACAAAAAAATCATATAAAACTCATTATATTGTTACGAATATTAGCAACACTAATGGGTATTGTCATCTCTAAGCCGATGCTAAGCAGTGATTTGTATGCACATCAATAATTCAATCATTATGTCTACACATATGTACGTACACGCAGCGGAGAAGCAACGCACAAACACATACAGATATCTTATCTGAGATGCTCCCAAATGTATGCAATTATAATTGTGGAAGTGTCGCTCACAAATACACGTGCATATGAGAGCTAAACACATGCATCTGTAGTTATAATTATATACCAGCAACTAAGTAAATTCTGGAAGCGCCTAGAAGATGTAACGAGTAAATCACACAGTATAAAATCAGCAATAGTAGAGGCGCGACAATCAGTTTAGTTTAAGCAAGCTATTGGTTGCAAAGTATGTGTTATTGTGAAGTACTTGAATAAAGGCCATTTTTGCATTATTCAATATTAGAGTTATTTATTCAAAGTTTAGCGATTCGAACGTTAGCAGAGAATTTGGAATAAGCGGAATTGCAGTAAATTCGTTACAATTGGTGTCAGGAATTGTTGAATAAATTCCGAAGATTGCGAATACAACTTGGACATGGCAAAGTGGAGTGTATTGAAGATCCAGCAACTGAAGAAGTTGGACAGCCGTGGGATGAATACAACCGGCAATAAACTCGAACTTCAGGCACGACTACGAGAGGCAATGGAATTAGAGGGAATTAACGTGGAAGAGTATGCCTTTCATCGTGATGGCGAGGACACAACAAAAATAGAAGAGAAAAACGAAACATCGCAGACAGTTACCGGCACATACTTGAACATGATATTGGCTGCAATATCTGCACAAACATCGACAGTAGCATCAATGTCGTCGCAATTGCCATCCCAACTGGAAGCGCAAGAGGCACGTATAACAGAAATGTCATCACAAATATCCACAAATATGTCATCACAACTGGAAGAGCAGAAGACTTATATGGCATCCCAACTGGAAGAGCAAAAGACATATATGACATCTCAGTTGAATGAGCAGTTGAAAGCACAGGAGGCCCGCATATCCTCGCAGTTGGAGGCACAGGAGATAAGGGTAACATCGAAGCTGGAGGCCTAGGATACAAAAATTTTACAGTTTGAGGAAAAAATCTAGGCCGAAGTGGATGCTCTGAGAGGACGTATCGAGCAGTTGCAACCAAATCGCCCAGCAGTTTCAGGAAGCAATCCGAAGGTAAAAACTCCATCTTTTGACGGCTCTGTTCCTTTCCAGGTCTTTAAGCTACAGTTTGAAAAGATCACAGCAGCGAACAACTGGAATGCTGAAGATATAGTTGCAATTCTGTTCATGGCATTGAAAAGGTCAGCCGCGGAGATATTACAGACCATCCCAGAGTACGAACGTAACAGTTATGAAGCATTGATGGCCGCTGTAGAACGACGATACGGAGCTGAGTATAGGAGACAAATATACCAAATGGAGTTACTGAACCGCTTCCAGAGGCCTGGTGAAACATTGCAATAGTTTGCGTCGGATGTTGAAAAGCTTGCACATTTAGCTAGTGCAGACGCACCCGTGGAATACACTGAAAAGGCAAAGATTCAGAGCTTTATAAATTGCATACGGGACGTTGAAACAAAGCGAGCCACATACGCAAACCCAAAGCCAACATTCGCAGAAACGGTATCACATGCTCTGATTCAGAAAACAGCGTCGTTTCTGTGTAAGCCAGTTTTCAAAGCACGCTGTGTGGAAGTAGAAAGGCCAGAGTAGGTAGACGCAATATTGGAGGCGCTGAAGGGATCGCAAAAGCGGAGTGAAAGAGTTATCAAATGCTTCAAATGCGGGAAGCCCGGTCAAATTGCACCTCATTTTGATCTTGATCCTAGTGGTTTCAACAGCAGGGGTGGTCTTAATAACAAAGATGGAAGGGATGAGCAAGAGCGAGTAAGATGTAGAGATCGAGAGCTAGCTCCAGCTATTGAATGTCCTGTGATATCTGTGTCGCAAATTGGTAGAAAATCGAGCAGTCTTACCGTCAGAGGGAATGTGGATGGCAAAGAACGTGTACTGACTATAGATACGGGCGCATCACATTCCTTAATTTGATCTGACTTGGTCAACAGGAGAGTAAAACCCTTACCTGGAGCAAGGTTGCGTACGGTCACTGGCGAGTATAAGCAAGTCCAGGGAGAAGTGACATGTGAAGTCTTAATTGGGAAGGTCACAGTTCTACACAAATTCGTTGTGGCGAAGATCGTTGATGAAGTCATATTGGGAGTGGACTTCTTGGTTGACCATGACATAAGGATCGACATGCAGAGAAGGATTATGTGTTATAAGAACCAGGATGTGCCACTTAGCTTCAGTTTGGAAAAAGGGTTCAGCAGTAATCGAGTACTGGTGGAGAAGAGTCGACAAAGACCACGAAAGTCAAAGGTAAAAGTTGATGGAACGAATGGGCCAAACAAAGTAAAATCAAATATACCTGCGAGAGATACACTGGCATTGACAAACCCTAATGGACGTACTAAAACGACTGAAACAATTTTCCAGAAAGGATGCAAGCGTGGTTTTGAGCCAGCGCGCCCTACTGTTGTGAAACGTTAAGACGATACTGATGATACAAAGTCAATCCTTCAAGATCAAGCTCTGCGAAGTAGTTCTTCATTGGTCAAACAACAGAGTGCGAGGAACGATCCAGGATAATAAGTAGTAAGATGAAACGGAGGTACGATGAGATAAATAATTCGGAAGGTTTTCTGGAGGAAGATTTGGTACTGCTGTACAACCTTCACCGGCGGAAAGGTGTTCCATCCAAATTTCGGCGCAGTTGGGAAGGCCCGTACAGAGTTGTGAAGAGGATCAGTGATGTCATCTACCGCATACAAACAATTGGGAAACCACGAAATAGAAGGGTTGTTCATTTGGAGAGGCTAGCAGCGGTTAGATCGAGAGATTTGTCTGACCGGGACGATCAGACTTAGGTGGAGGGCAGTGTTACCAATATTAGCAACAATAAGGGGTACTATCATCTCTAAGCCGATGCTAAGCAGTGACCTGTATGCACATCAATAATTCAATCATATAATACAATACAATACATATATGTACGTACACGCAACGGAGAATCAACGCACACACACATGCAGATATCTTATCTGAGATGCTCCCAAAAGTATGCAATTATAATTGTGCAAGTGTCGCTCACAAATGCACGCGCATATGAGAGCTACACACGTGCATCTGAAGTTATAATTATATACCAGTAACTAAGTAAATTCTGGAAGTGCCTAGAAAATGTAACGAGGAAATCACACAATATAAAAACAGCAACAGTAGAGGCACGACAATCAGTTTGGTTAAAGAAAGCTATTGGTTGCAAAGTATAAGTGTTATTGCGAAATTCATTAATAAAGGCCATTTTTGCATTATTCAATATTGGAGTTATTTATTCAACAGTTTAGCGATTCGAACGTTAGCAGAGAATTTGGAATAAGCGGAATTGCAGTAAATTCGTTACAATATTTTCCTTAACAGTTTTGTATTTGCTGCCATTAATTGCAAGTTGTTATATTGAAGAAGAATTTTTCACGCTTAAGAACTTAAAAGGCATCTACTATACAATAGAGGAAATGAAAAATCTATCGCAAAGTCGACAAAACTATTGCAATGGAAGTTGTGTGTATAACAATATAGAACTCATTTGTTGTCCTTATCAGGGCAAGGTAGATCATTATCGTCTACTTCACCAAGGTGAGTATGTTTATAAGCAGGCTTGTTTTTTTTTTTGTACATATTCAGCTAGCATTTTTTGAAAAGTTTGATCAAAAAATAATCCATTATCACACCCCCAACCCCGGATGATTAAAATCGTTCAAATTTGAAAGTATTTTTTATTCGAAAATCAATGTTTCGTCGCGAGAAAAGTGTACCCTAAATTCGTTTATTTGTGAATAATTATTTGTGATTCATATTTTTATCACTATTAAGTCATCTTTACATCATATTTGATAATATTGTAAAGATTTTATTTTACTTGTTTTGGAATAACATTTGATTACTTTTCACATTCATTTTCTGATCATATTTAATACAATTTCACATATGAAATGATGTTTTGGAACCATTTTTGAATACAATTACGATGACCAGTGGATGAAAGCATCCGAAAATTAGTTATTTGAACCGCAGGTAATTGGCAATAACTAAACTTGTTCGACAAAAAATTCTTCGCGAGTCTCGACTTATCTCGAAATGCTTGTGAAGCTCTTGCTGTGAAGAACTTAATCACTGCATTGACAGTATTATGTAGAGCTTCCAATTTCTTCTGGAACACAAACGAAAATCTGTACAAAACTACAAGTAAGAAACATCGAGATACATAGAATACTGCCGATGCAATTACCAAATTGAATGTCGAGAAGCTCGTGAAAGTAATGAGTATTTAGAATATAGAATTTAGAATTTAGTATACGAGAATTTCTGGCGAAGCCGAGTTCTCAAATTCTCGAAATTATCGCTTGTATTCGAGAAGAAATCGTAAGGTATTAAAACTACAATATTTTGATAAAATATCGATATCGAATAGATAACAAATGAATAAATTTGAATCTATCAAGGTTTTTCGATAACATATCGATTATTTTCCACATAATTTGGATTACTTTTCGATAACAAATCGATACCTTTTTGATAAGATATCGACAACTTTTCGCCAAATATGTAACTCGATAATTCCCTGGAAAAGGTTTTTTTTTAACAGAAGGGATATGTCCTCTTTAACAAAGCTTTTAAGTAACAATCATTCAATTAGGATAGGAAAATATGTTCTATGTACAGTTCACATTCTCAGATACTTACAATTTTTATAACAGCAAAAAACATTTCCAGCATGCCTAGACGCCCATTTGCCTTTTGAACTCATACCACTTCGTGCGCTTTCATATCACGAAGAATATCCATTTACGGTAAGTCAACAATTGCATAAATATCATATAGATACTATTTCAAGTAAAGCTCACACTTATCAAGATAGTTTTAAATTTCACACAAAACCATCTACATAAGTATTACCAATTTCACACAAAAGAAAAATATATTCATAGCGCAATATATCTTCAAGAAGATTTAGGTCGAGCATATCTTCAAATTTTAAAGGTGCTACTTTTAAATTTTTCTTATAAATTATGGGCACGGGACCTACATATTTATACCGACGACTCTGATCGCCATCCTCAAGCAGATAATTTTCATTGAGAAGTTTTCACAGAAGAAATCACTCTAAGTGTTTGTCAAATCCGTATTGAAAAATCTTGTTTCTAAAGATTTTGATGTTGCTTTTCCACGACTTTGAACCCAAGACGAGCGTATTTCTACCACATCATGGCGAGTGCCTATTTTAATTCCCTTAGACATTCAATAAAATAATAATTAAACAATTAAATGTTTGAATTTCGTTTGGGCTCAACAAGCGTTGTAATGTAACTTGACTAATTAATTCATTACGTCTCTGTGTGAAATTGGTATAAGTGTTTTATAATGGAACTTTCTTCATATGTTTTGATATGTTCGGAATGGCTGGATAGACCTCAATAGTTTCTTTTCGATTAAATTACGGTTTATAAATATGGCACATATTTTTTTTAATTAACAAAAAATAATAATATTTCTTATAAAAAGAAATGTGATATTAAATTAAATGTGTGGCTCGAAAGACGTTGTTGACGCCAATTGTCATCAAGGTACTCTGACGAGAGGCCAAGAAAACTGGCAGTTTCAACTGGGGTGGACCAGAAAGCGTAGGATCAACATAACAATTGAAAAGATGGTTGTTGGTGTCATATCGGGAAACAACCTGACTACGGTACACCGTTAAAATTGCAGTATTTTCTTGCTTAAATCTCAATTTGAAAATTCATGATAAACTGTGGTATTGTGGTATTTATTTAAAAAAAATATTTATTTCAGGCTGCTTTGGAACCGAAAAGATTATTTTCAGATGTTCTGCAACGATGATCGAGTATAGATATTTAATCACATATGTGCATTGCCTTAACGAATTTAAGTATGAACTTTTAGAAGATTGATGGGTTTCTCAATTTGTTTAAGAATTTGTTTCAAAAACGCACTATGCTGAAAAAAGGCATGAATTTAGAATTTTTTTTAAGATGCCTATTGTGGTATGAAGAAAGTTTTTGTTTCAAAACAACATAATTAAAATTTTTTTTAAATCTCTGATCTTAGTATTAGTTCAATATTAATTTAATCTGGCACACGGTTTAGAAGAAAGTTCTGAGCAAAATTTTTTGAAACCAGCTTTTAGAAAGTACGTTCCTTCACTCAGATGTCGATATACACTGCAGTGAACAGAAAAATTGCAGTGGCAATTTTTACCAAATTTCGTCAATTAAGTTATTTTTTGGACATTTTAAGAACAAACTTCTATGAATTATGTAACAGAAACTAAGCAAAGCACTCTGAAAAACGTTTTCAAAAACATTCGAAAGCTTGAGAAAAGTTTACGAAAATTTCGAACTTTTTATTCTCTGAATTTTTTGATTATGCACTTTTGTAGCCCAATTAAAATTGATCTAACAAAGTACAAGTTATGTCTCTCAAAATTCGCATTGCTCTTTGACAGTATTTTTTTCGAAGGGGGTTTCAGATTTTGATTCATATAAAAAAACTTCACACTTTGTATGGCGGAAAATCTAAAACGCCCTTCGGAAAAAAATTATAAAAAATACCTGCGAGTTTTTAGGGATCCGGACGGCAGCCGTGGTGTGTTGGTAGCATAGTCCGAGAATTCGCGAATTAATCAAATGTTATTATTTTTAAATTATGCCCATTGCATTGGCATCTCTCGGTTATCAATGGCTTATGATAAAAAGGGCTACCTACATATCGAGCCATAACCGCAGAAAGGGATTAACGGGCATAAACAAGATTGTTCAGTAGACGCTTTTTTGTATTTATATTGCGATTACTTTAGATAGTAACGTGAAAGTATAACGTATAAAGTATAATTGACGTATACTAAAGTGGAATTTTTTGCATTTCTTTGATAATAATGGTGCATTTGTCGCTTACGCCCTTTTTGCTTTCCAAAAAAAAAAAAAGACTTCATTACTTGAAAGTGTCAGTTAAACCAAAACTGAACTAATAAAAAATACACACTTGAAAACAATAAAAACAGTGGTTGGTGATGCAGATCAATGTTTTTATTCAAATTTCAAGACGGAATTCATATTTAAAGATGCCGACTGATTAACAAATATTAAAAATGTACAACCAAACTAAGTTTTTCTAAATAAAAACTATATAACTAAAGTACAATCTATTCATTTTACATTTCCGTCTTCTACATCAGTAACTGGTAATGTATCTGTGATAAAAGAGTTGTGTTTTAAGTTGAGGTACTCTCTGTGGAAAATTTTGGGAATTATATTTTTATCACAAAATGATTTCAAATCTTAATAATTTAACGATGAAATTCTCTGTAAGCTCCAGTATAAACTGAAGTAGAATGTCCCTACTTTCGTAGAAGTCTTTTGGGTGGTGGTTTTGCGATCCTCCTACCTCGTTTCCCAACGCAAGTATCTTCTTCTACTATTTCCTCTGAAGAATCGGTGTCGCTGTATGGAACTATTGCAACTTTATTTGAAATCTGCAACAATCATCTGGCTATATTCATTATAATCCTTTCAAGAAAAATCTTAATCTAAAAAATAATCATTTGTGTTTGCAAGAAGTCCATATTCAAATTAAAAACACGAAAATTACGAAACATGCATACCAAAATGAAAAAACTTTGTATTAAAATGATAAAATTTTCTCGGAAAAAAGGCTTAACCTACACATTGCGAGCACAAAAAAATATAAACAAAGTGGGGAAATTTGTGGATCTAAATAATTGCTTAAATCTATTAGTGCACAATTAAGCATGCCGGGCAAAATACACACAAGGAAATTGTTTGAATATTGTACATGATTGCATTTCTCTTTAGTACACCATTAGCGACTCCTCTACCTAGAAGAGCGTGGTGCACTAATGGAAAACTTAACAGAATTCGGGAGGGGTATCAAAATACCCGTATTGACCACGGTATTAATAATCCGAATGCGGAAATAAAAAATCCTTGAATATTCACAAAACACCTTTTAATGAACCACTTTAAAGCTTGCAACTGTTTTTATTTTTTGAAAATATTTCCTAACGCAAGTAAAATTTATATATTCCGGCTTCGGATTACTAAAATCGAGGTCAATACTTGTCTTTTGATACCTCTCCTGAGTTTTTTAGACGTGTTTAAGCAGTCGACCACTGCCCTAGAACATTACCACAATTCTATTAGACTAACTGTTGCTGGTTATTTCGCCTATTTTCTGAAATTGAATAAAAAACAAGTAAGGAAGGTTAAGTTCGGGTGTAACCGAACATTACATACTCAGTTGAGGGCTATGGTGACAACATAAGGGAAAATAACCATGTAGGAAAATGAACCGAGGGAAACCCTGGAATGTGTTTGTATGACATGTGTATCAAATGAAAGGCATTAAAGAGTATTTTATGAAGGAGTGGGCCATAGTTCTATAGGTGGACGCCAATTAGGGATATCGCCATAAAAGTGGATCAGGGTTGACTCTAGAATTTGTTTGTACGATATGGGTATCAAATGAAAGGTGTTAATGAGTATTTTAAAACGTAGTAATCCTTAGTTCCATAGGTGGACACCGTTTCGAGATATCGCCATAAAGGTGGACCAGGGGTGACCCTAGAATTTGTTTGTACAATATGGGTATCAAAAGAAAGGTGTTAATGAGTATTTTAAAAGGGAGTGATGCTTAGTTCCACAGGT
Source organism: Eurosta solidaginis (assembly GCF_040869045.1). Classification (NCBI taxonomy): domain Eukaryota; kingdom Metazoa; phylum Arthropoda; class Insecta; order Diptera; family Tephritidae; genus Eurosta; species Eurosta solidaginis. The sequence continues at coordinate 171,289,587 of NC_090323.1, forward strand.
GGATGCCGTTTCGAGATATCGCCATAAAGGTGGACCAGGTGTCACCCTAGGATTTGTTTGTACGATATGGGTATCAAATTAAAGGTATTAATGAGGGTTTTAAAAGAGAGTGGTGATAGTTGTATAGGTGGTCGCCTTTTCGAGATATCGCCATAAAGGTGGACCAGGGGTGACTCTAGAATGCGTTTGTACGTTATGGGTATCAAATGGAAGGTGTTAATGAGTATTTTAAAAGCGAGTAATCCTTAGTTCTATAGGTGGACGCCGTTTCGAGATATCGCCATAAAGGTGGACCATGGGTGACCCTAGAATTTGTTTGTACAATATGGGCATCAAACGAAAGGTGTTACTGAGTATTTTAAAAGGGAGTGGGCCTTAGTTCTATAGGTGGACGCCGTTTCGAAATATCGCCATAAAGGTGGACCAGGGATGACTCTAGAATGTGTTTGTACGATATGGGTATCAAATTAAAGGTATTAATGAGAGTTTTAAAAGGGAGTGGTGGTAGTTGTATATGTGAAGGCGTTTTCCAGATATCGACCAAAATGTAGACCAGGGTGACCCAGAACATCATCTGTTGGATACCGCTAATTTATTTATATATGTAATACATGCCAAGATTTTAAGGGTTTTTTATTTCGCTCTGCAGAACTTTTTCATTTTCTTCTACTTAATATGGTAGGTGTCACAACCATTTTATAAAGTTTTTTCTAAAGTTATATTTCGCGTCAACAAACCAATCCAATTACCTCACCATGTTTCATCCCTTTTTTCGTATTTGGTATAGAATTATGGCATTTTTTTCATTTTTCGTAATTTTCGATACCGAAAAAGTGGGCGTGGTGATTGTCGGATTTCGTTCATTTTTCATACCAAGATAAAGTGAGTTGAAGTGAGTACGTGAACAAAGTTCATTAAAGATATGTCGATTTTTGCTATAGTTATCGTGTTAACGGCCATGCGGAAGGACAGACGAACGACTGTGTATAAAAACTGATCGTGGCATCAACCGATTTCGCCCGTTTTCACAGAAAACAGTTATCATCATAAAATCTATACCCCTACCAAATTTCAAAAGGATTGGTTAATTTTTGTTCGACTTATGGCGTTAAAAGTATCCTAGACAAATTAAATGAAAAAGGGCGGAGCCACGCCCATTTTGAAATTTTCTTTTATTTTTGTATTTTGTTGTACCATATCATTTCTGGAGTTGAATGTTGACATAATTTACTTACATACTGTAAAGATATTAAATTTTTTGTTAAAATTTTACTTTAAAAAAAATTTTTTTTTAAAAGTGGGCGTGGTCCTTCCCCGATTTTGCTAATTTTTATTAGGCGTACATATAGTAATAGGAGTAACGTTCCTGCCAAACTTCATCATGATATCTTCAACGACTGACAAATTACAGCTTGCAAAGTTTTAAATTACCTTCTTTTAAAAGTGGGCGGTGCCACGCCCATTGTCCAAAATTTTACTAATTTTCTATTCTGCGTCATAAATTCAACTCATCTACCAAGTTTCGTCGCTTTATCTGTCTTTGGTAATGAATTATCGCACTTTTTCGGTTTTTCGAAATTTTCGATATCGAAAAAGTGGGCGTGGTTATAGTCCGATATCGTTCATTTTAAATGGCGATCTGAGATGAGTGCTCAGGAACCTGCATACCAAATTTCATCAAGATACATCAAAATTTACTCAAGTTATCTTGTTAACGGACGGACGGACGGACGGACGGACATGGCTCAATCAAATTTTTTTTCGATCCTGATTATTTTGATATATGGAAGTCTATATCTATCTCGATTCCTTTATATATGTACAACCAACCGTTATCCAATCAAACTTAATATACTCTGTGAGCTCTGCTCAACTGAGTATAATTAATAAGTAAAGGCATAAAAAAAGGTTATGTTTTAAATTTTTAATAGCTGAATTCTGTATTGCCGCGCTTGTCGTCACCAAAAACTGTGTTGACAAATTTTGTGTCGCGTCATGTCAACGCAACTTCAACATTGTTTTAGCCAACACCAAAAAAGCGTCAACACCCGTAAATAGTTATCGACGTTGACAACGCCGATAATAATTCATGAGCGTCTACACTAATTTCCTCACTATTGACAACCGTAATAGGGGTGATTATCAATTTTTAACGAAATTGTTTTTTTTTTTCAAGAGATGTATGCATTCTTAACCATTAACAACATTAATACGCATAAAAATTTATGTATTTCGAACTGATATGAAATGAAAATACAGACATCCATACCTATAAATGCACGAAGTTTAATAACGCTAGCGAAAGCTGGCTTTTTTCACCATTCGATCTAATTCTATATATATATATATATATATAATGTGATCTGATGAAAGTGCCACTCGAAACAAGCACGCGAACTGAATTTTCAGCCTGCCATTTTGTGTTGTGTTACATCTTAAAGTTTCGCTCTCGTCGTTTTTACATAAAGAAGTATAACTTCAAATGTTTATAAAAAAGTGTTTTCAATCAGATAATGTGTTTGCAAACGGGGTCGCCCTCCTGCAGAGATTTGGCAAACACTCCGATTTTATTTCTGCTTTTCCATATGCTGTTCGGATTCGGCATAAAACATGTTCTGGTCAATTTGTAGGGGAAAATTAAATCTGAGCACGACGCAAATTGGAAGATAAGCTCCATTTAAATTTCTTCGGAGGTAAATCGCGACAGTTACTTATTTGTATTTATTTTTTATAACTTGTAATTATTTAAATTAAATTGATTGGACTGCAAAGCTGCATGCTCAGAAAAAATCATAGGTCTCCAAATAAAAGTTCGAAATATTCTTTATACCTTCTAAATTTTATAAAAGTTATTTCTTGAAATGTGGAGAACAAAACTAAAAAGAATTTAATGAACAAAATTTAAAAAAAATATTCCCACTGCTATTTTTCTGTTTTGCTGCTGTAGAAGATGTATGGAGTTACACTTCTAAAATAATAATGTACTTAATGACACGGAATTTTGCTTTTGCATTGATCAACCGATCGTTGTTCGTCCGGGTGGATTCAATTTAAATTCTAGTTCTGCTAAAGCAACCGATTATGAAACTGATAATATAATTGTCCATCAAAATTATGAATATCCAAGCTTAGATAATGATATAGCTATTATACGTATAAAACACAGATATATGTAAGTCAAGTTAATGAAAAATCAGCGAAAAATATATTTAATTTAATTTAATTTAATTTATTTGGAATAAAGTCGACACAGACACAATGCGGTCGACTACTAAGATATATAAAATATAAAATTAATGTTACAATTAAAAATAATTAAATTCAACCATACATATGAAAGAAAGTATAAAATATCAGGCCAGACGTGACAGTATTGAATTATGTAACTCGGAAAACTAACATTCAAAACTGATGCAGTTATACAAGTTGTTGTAGTGCGAACACCAGCTTCGCAGTGGATTATTTTTGGCAAAATTTTGCCGGAATAGTGGTAAATAAAAAGGCACAAAGTGCCTGGACGTTCTACCAGGAACAGCAAAATTTAGTCAACTAACAAGATCAGATGAGTCGATCTCGCCCATAATGAGCTTGTGAATGAACATTACCCCGAGTAAAGTTCTTCGATTTTCTAAAGTTGGCAGATCTATAAGGAGAAGCCTATTTCTATATGGTGGCAAATGCATACTAGAATCCCAGTTAAAACCACGTAGTGCAAATATAATGAATTGCTGCTGTACTGACTCAATACGCTTTATAAAGTTTTGATACCCTGGGCACCAGACACACGAACAATACTCTAAGATTGGTCGTACCAACGATGTGTAGAGGGTCTTAGTCAGATACGGATCATTAAACTCCTTAGCCCATCGCTTCACTAAACCGAGTATACCCGTTGCTTTGCTTACCATTGATGAAATATGCGTATTAAAAGTCAGTTTAGGAGCAAAAAGAACGCCTAGATCACTTACGACAGATATACGCTCCAAAGGCGTGCTGTTTAACGTATACGATGTCAAACTTGGCTTCACTCGGTGAAATATCATTAGTTTGCACTTCGAGCAATTCAAAACTAGTAAATTGCAGTACATCAGCATTGAAATGAGTTCAAGTCTGCCTGAAGAAACTCCACACGGGAAGACTCCGAAGGCAAGTATGAGTAACAAAGTTTAACATCATCCGCATACATAAGAGTTGGGGAATGTATGAGAGTTTGTGGTAAGTCATTTATAAACAAGGTAAAAAGTAACGGGCCCAAATGATTACCCTGAGGCACACCAGACGTTACATCAAACAACCTAGAAAGACTGTTTTTAAACAAAACTTGTTGAGTCCGATTCGCGAGATAGCTTTCGAGCCATGCAAGTAAATGCTTCGGAAATCCAAGTAAATCAAGTTTGTAAACTAAAAGCTCATTATTGACAGAGTCAAACGCTTTACTGAAGTCGGTATAAATCACATCCGTTTGCCTATTGTTTAAAAATCCATCCATTATAAAAGAGGTAAACTCTAGCAAGTTGGTAGTAGTTGATCTACGCGGCACAAAACCATGCTGGCAGGGCGATAATATGGAGCTACACATGTGTTGAAGTTGACATGTAATTATTTGCTCAAATGTTTTGGGAATAGCTGAAAGCTTAGCTATACCTCTATAGTTCTCGATACTAGACCTCCTACCTTTTTTGTACAAAGGTATAATAAATGAGTTCTTCCAAATCAATGTAAACGTGGCAGATTCCACAGATAATTGGAATAATTTATGTAACGGCTCAGATAAGTTAACTGCACAGTATTTGAGTACACAACTAGGAGCACAATCTGGACCCGGAGAAAAATCGGTTTCAAACCGAGAAGGCTCTGAAGAACAGTATTATTATCAATTACTGGATTAGGAATGCAATTAAAACTTTCCAAGTTGTAGGAGTGTTGACCGGGTTGAAAACGTTTAGATGAGTAGGTCGACTTGAAGAATTCTGCAAATAATTCCGCAATATCATTATCAAAATTAGCATTCTTGCAACCAAAAGAAAAGGTAGCTGGAAAACCAGATGTTTTCCTCTTGGAATTAACAAAACTGTAAAACCTTTTCGGATTGTTGAAAAGTGGAAATTTACAACTGCTTTATTATAACTTATAACATTGTTGGTTTAGACAATGAAAGTTGCAACGAGCAACCGAATATTTAGAAAAATCGGCAGAAGATCCTGATCTCTTGAAACGTTTATAAAGCCTAGATTTAACATTATTGAGTCTTATAAGTTGTTTTGTGAACCAATGGGGCTTACTTGTTCCAGCACTAACACATCGAAGGGGAACACAGCTTTCAAAGAAGCCATCAAGAATACCGTCGCTGAGTCGACGTCATTACTCGAATAAAAATCTGACCAGTCATGAGTAGCAATCAATGCGTTGAGCTTTATGAAGTCCGCCTTATAAAAACATCTTGAGCGGGACAGAGATTTTAATTTTGTAAAGCACAGCTCCTTAGGAGGCTGAACATTATCAATTGCTATTTCAAGCGTAGGATGTAAGGGATCTTCTGGAAAAGATAAAGGAGAAATACGATTGAGAGCAATACCCACTGATTCATCCAAAAATACGAGGTCAAAAATCTTGTTGTTACAATTTAAAACATTGTTGATCTGTACGAGAGATGTATCTAAAATATTCTTAACGAAATCATGCTGAGAGGTGGGAGTCAAAGTGTTTGAGCCGCTCAAGCTAATCCAATTTACCGATGGTAAGTTGAAATCACCAAGAACGACTAAGCGATCTTTGTCTCGCAACTGAGAGTACAAGTTTCGAATAGCTAAATTATGGCAATTGTAAACATACATATCCGACCGGGGCGGAATATATGAGCAACAAATATATAAGCTAAACCATCGCAGTGAAATCTTTACTGCTATAAACTCAATATCAAGTGTGTTGTCCGACAACAGCAACTCGGATGAAAGGTTTGAGTCCACAGCAATAAGAACACCGCCTGCTCTAGATATACGATCACGCCGGTAAACGACGTAGTTACTTGAAAAAAGCTCAGTGTTAAAATAGTCAGGTTTTAACCAGGTCTCGGTGAAAGCAACAACCTGCGCTGTAAAAGCGAAACTGTTAAGAAAAAAGGCATTAATTTAGATCGTAAACCACGAACATTTTGGTAATGAACGACTATAGAGAGTGAGTCGGTGACTACTTTTTTGCTGTACCCGCGGTGAAGGTTATAGAGTTTTTTGGCACTATATTGGTATTTTTCTTGTACAAATGGACCACAGAATGATCCGGCCAAAAAGAACTGTCAAGAACACTATTGTGAAAATGGTTTCTTACAGTGGCGATAAAACAACTGTTAGTAGAACTTGGAAGAGACACCTGTTATAGCCATCTGATATGGTGTTGCGAAATTTGGTAAGAAAGTGGAAAATTTGGATTATGAAACTTAGGATCGGTTAGACATTTTTATATCAATACCAGCAGACTTGCAAAGCGCTGTTCTGCACTTACTCTGGTCTAGCTGAATAACTTTTATGAATTTGAACCTATATAACTCCCCCTCTATAGCCCCTTTCCTTATCCCTTTATTCACTTCTCTCCCTGTGGCTCTTGCTCCTCTTCGTCTTTTCCATTCTTACTACTCTCCCTAACTCTCCCTCCTTCTGCCACCCTCGCTCCATCTTTCCTTATCTATATATCTTCGTGTAACTCTTTTTTCTCCTTCCCGCGTTTTTCTTTTCTCTAGTTCTATTTATTCTTATTCATCTGTTATTCTCAGTATTTATGTATTTTTTAATGAGATTTCATAAAAAATGAAAACAAACAAGTAAGGAAGGCTAAGTTCTGGTGTAACCGAACATTGCATACTCAGCTGCTAAATTACAGCTTGCAAAACTTTTAAATTACTTTCTTTTAAAAGTGGGCGGTGCCACGCCCTTTGTCCAAAATTTTCAATTCTGCGTCATAAGGTCAACCCACCTACCAAGTTTCATCGCTTTATCCGTCTTTGGTAATGAATTAACGCACTTTTTCAGTTTTCGAAATTTTCGATATTGAAAAATTGGGCGTGGGCGTATAGTCCGGTTTCGTTCATTTTAAATAGCGATCTGAGATGAGACTCTTACATACCAAATTTCATTAAGATAACTCAAAATTTACTCAAGTTATCGTGTTTACGGACAGATGGGCGGACGGACAGATACGGCTAAATGAATTTCTTGTTTCGCCCAAATAATTTTGGTATATAGAATTCTATATCTTTCTCGATTAGTTTATGCTGTTACGGGGTAATGTTATGCGAACAAAATTAATATACTCAGTGAGCCCTGCTCAGCTGAGTAGATAAAAATATATAAGATCTTAATCTCAAATCTACTCAGTGTGCTCAAAAATTTCGTGATATTAGGTCGAACCGTTTCGAAGAAATTCAACCACAAACACTGTGACACGAGAATTTACTATATAAGACTTGGTTTTCTTATGACTTTAAGCTGGAATCTCTTCGCGTGCGTTATTGAAAAAAAAAAAAACAAGTAAGGACGGGACTGTCTTCGGCTGTGCCGAAGACTTCATACCTTTCATGTATGGGGCTGAACAATAATCTTATCCCGTTCGTAATCTCCAAATAATAGGATGTATAAGATAGGAAATATATAGTGAACAGAGGTACATACCTAAACGATTTTTAAGATAAATATAAAAAAAATGGCAAAAACCCCCTTATCTGATCGGTTGTATGGGATATATACTATATATAGCTCCGATCGAAGTGATTTTTTCAGGATATCTTCTATGATATATTAGAATATATGTGGGAATATAGAAATGGACAACTAGACGGACTTATACGATAGTATGAACGGACTATAGTATGATCGGACAATAGTAAAAACAAATACACCTCTGTATATTTGAGGAACAATGAAAATCACACACAAAAACAGACGAGTGATACAAGTGACTGAAGAGAATTACAGTTTACGTGCTACCGCAGGCCACAACGGACGTCTATTTACATTTAATTGAAATCAATAAAATGTGTTATAAACTATTGTACTAAATACCATTTAAACTTATTTTAATGGAACAGTGATCTTAGTTTCAACAAAGTGTAAGTACTTGGCTCCGAATCCTACAAGTGGTGACAGAAGTAGGATGAAACTCTAAAAAAAAAAAGGCTACAAAAATTTTCAAGTGAGCGTTTTTTTTAAATGAACATTTAATGTACGAAAGTTTGTGTGAAAATACGTGTGGTCTGCGAAACAGAATTTTTCTCGTTTTCTGGCGGAGTACAGTTATTAAACTGTGTAGCCTCAGTGAGCCGTTAGCTCCGGAAAATGCACATCACCCGATGATTGGAGTATCCCGCTAGTTTCAGCCCCAAGTTAAACGGTAAGTCTCGGTTGCTAAGAGACGTAAGCGCAGTAACGCTCGTTTGTAGCAGCAGGCGCGATTGGCTTCTGTGTGAAGCAGCAACGCGCACAGTCGTTCCTGAAGTTGTGCGCAGCGCCAATTGAGTTGAGCTTCTGTGTGAAGCAGCGACGCGCACAGTCGTCAAACACCGAATTAGTAAGCGCGGTTGGCTTCTGCGTGAAGCAGCGACACACATAGTCGTTTTAAAGTTGTGCGCACCACCAAGACAGTTGAGCTTCTGTGTGAAGCAGCGACGCGCACAGTCGTCAAACACCGAATTAGTAAGAGCGGTTGGCTTCTGCGTGAAGCAGCGACACGCAAAGTCGTTTTAAAGTTGTGCGCACCACCAAGACAGTTGAGCTTCTGTGTGAAGCAGCGACGCGCACAGTCGTCATACACCGAATTAGTAAGCGCGGTTGGCTTATGCGTGAAGCAGCGATGCGCATAGTCGTTTTAAAGTTGTGCGCACCACCAAGGCAGTTGAGCTTCTGTGTGAAGCAGCGACGCGCACAGTCATCAAACATCGAATTTGTACATGCATAGCAGCATGCGCGGTTGGCTTCTGTGTGAAGCAGCAACGCGCACAGTCGTTTTACAGTCGAGCGCAGCTTCAAGCGCACAGATATAGAAAGTGGCGATACGATTGTCCAAACAAGAAGAGCTTCTGAGTGAAGCGAAAATCATCAACAGTTTAAATTGGTACGCGGTATCAGGTGCGCTCGCCTCTATGTGAATCAACAACGTATAAGTATAAATTTCAAACGCAGCGTCATTAAGCGCAGCGTCACGCTCAGTCGCGGAAGTTACGGCCTGTTATCGACAAAACAGCACAAATTGGTGCGTAGCAGCAGGTGCATTTATCTTCTATGTGAAGCAGTGAAAAGCCAAGTTTCAAACTCAGCGTCAGCAGCACAGCATTACCAAACATTCAATTGAACGCAGGGCGTTTAGACATTGAAATTACGGCCCGTTACTGTACAAGCAAATGTGTAGCAGAAAACAACAACAACAATTAAATGCAGACGCAATCGTGTGCATTTCATAGCGACCAAAAGCAAAATCGCAAAATTTTTGGTATGAGTTTTTGATTTACTTGATTCGATATTTGATTTTTATTTTCACAGAGAGAAATTAGAACGAAATAGAATTGATACATTGCACTAATAAAAGAGTTTGCAATTGGAATAGCATTGAAACAAAAATTTGTCGTAAAGTAGAAAAATAATAACAGAGTAAATACAATTCCAATAAGAATTTAAAGTAAGCATAGAAGAAGAGAACTAATAACACAGAAAACAAAATCCAATAAGAATTAAACGTAGGCAACTAGAAGTAAACAAAGTTTGTTATTTTGCGAAGAAGACTGCTTATTAATTTGTTTGCATAAGTTACGAAGCATTTAAAAAATTTCAAAATTTGCTGATATAAAAATTAAATCTGATTCAATTTATGTTTTATGTATACTTGTTAATTTGATTATTATTGTAAGTTTTAACGTTTGTATTGACCATGGACCGTGAACAAATTTTTAGATTAACAGTGAACGAACTTAAAGATAAATTAAGTGGATTGAATCTTTCAACTAATGGTAGAAAGGCAACGTTACAAGACCGACTATGTGAGCACTTCGGCCTGACTGTAAGCAACGATAATTATTCAAGTGATGAAAGCGTATCGGTTCAAAGCGTTGTTGCACCGGCCGTCGGTGGTGGACGTGCGGTCTTCACCTTACGTGACATTGAACACTCCATGCTTATGTTTAGTGGCTCTGGTTATCCTACTGTCGGAGAATGGCTAGAAGTGTTCGAAGAAAATGCAGCTGCCGTGAAATGGGATGAGTTGCAAAAGTATATATATGGGAAGCAGCTGCTCAAGGGGGCAGCTAAAATGTTCGTCCGCAGTCAGCGCGGTGTTTCAGATTGGAGCTCATTAAAGCGTTCGTTGAAAGAAGAGTTCGGCACAGCGGTGTCTTTCATTGAAGTTCATAGGGCGCTTAAAAATCGCCGAAAACGACCCAATGAGGACTTCCGTGAATATTTATACAGTCTCATTGAAATCGGCAAGCCTATAAATCTAGACGATAGGAGTTTAATTGAATATTTTGTCGAGGGCATACCAGATGATAGGACTAACAAAAGCAACCTGTACCAATCAAAGACAATACAAGATTTGAAGGAACAAATCCTTGTATACGAAAAGATTCGCAACGGGAGCCAACCCAGTACAAGCTTTTTGAATCAATCTAGGGTTAAAGAGGAGAAAAATCCGGTTTCCTCTAAATCACAAGGGAGTGCTAGTTCAAGGCGTTGTTACCGATGTGGAATGGTAGGGCACATAGCAACTAGCTGTGCACAAACACAAACAGTTTGCTACGGGTGTGGTCAACCAGATCATCGTTTAGCGCAATGTCCTAAGAAACAATCTGAGGTTAAAAACGAGAAACCCAAGATAAATACATTAGGGGTTTCGGAAAGAAAAAATCGAAAGGTTGCGTGATTTTTAAAGATTTAAAATATAACAACTTTACATTTCCGGCGTTACTAGATACCGGCTGCGATTTATGCCTGATGCGATACGACGTTTTGATGATGAGGGGGGAAGTTGAGTTAGCAAACAAGATAAACCGGCTGGAGGGTATAGGTAACAGGGCCATTAGTACTCTGGGTAGTTTAGATTTGAAGTTGATTGTCGACGAAATAGAGTTACATGTCACGTTCCATGTCGTATGCGAGCGTGACATCGGTTATCAAGCCATTATTGGAAATGATGTTTTAAGGCAGGTGGATCTAATGGTATCAGAGGACGAAGTCTTATTTAAGCGGAAGGGAAATAGTAATTTTGTAGGAGATATTGTAGAGGGCGATGGTGAGCTAGATTTAGTTAGAGAATCTAGGAGTTTGTGTTTGTTCGCAGAATCAGTAGAGAAAGGCGATGTTGACGTAGACTTATCGCACCTTAAGCAGGTACAAATCGACGAAATTCAAACCCTTATCAAAGATTATAACCCTCGAATGCGCCATGCCTCCCCGATATAAATGAAAATTTCTCTAATAGACGATGTCCCTGTTTACCAGACACCTAGACGCATGTCCTACGCTAATAGGAACATAGTAGAGAACCAGATTTCAGAGTGGCTACAAGAAGGAATCATTTGCCAAAGTTCTTCGGAATATGCATCCCCCGTCGTTTTAGTAGGCAAAAAGGACGGTAGTCATAGGCTATGCTGTGATTACCGCCGCTTGAATGAAAAGATAATTAAAGATAATTTCCCGATGCCATTGATGGACGACGTCATTGAGAAGTTGCAGAATGTGCGTATGTTTTCGACCATCGACTTACGTAACGGATTTTTTCATGTGCCTATCGAAACTAAATCTCGAAAGTACACGTCGTTCGTGACCCACCAAGGTCAATACGAGTTTCTATTCGCACCATTTGGCATATGTAACTCTCCCGCGGTTTTCTCTAGGTACATTTTTGCGGTTTTTAAAGATTTAATAGATAATGAAACTCTAGTTGCTTACATGGACGACCTAATTATCCCATCAAGAGACAGAGAGGAAGGCGTCGTCAAACTAAGAACTGTGTTAAAAAGGGCAGCCGAGTACAATATGCGAATAAAATGGGAGAAATGTCAATTTCTGTTAGAGAAAGTTGATTTTCTAGGCTACATCGTAGAAAATGGTAAGATTCGACCTTCGAAAGCAAAAACGTGCGCAGCTGAAAATTTCCCTATGCCCAAAAACAAGAAATCAGTTCAGAGATTTTCAGGGCTGACATTATATTTTAGGCGTTTTATAAATGGGTATGCAGTGGTCGCTAAACCACTGTCAGACCTTTTACGGCAGGGCACCAAGTTTGTGCTTGGAAGTGATCAAGTCGCAGCGTTTCAACAATTAAAAGGAGCGTTAATTAATGCAATGTACTGAGTCTATACAACCCAAAAGCGGGAACGGAAGTTCACGCTGATGCGTCAATGTATGGATACGGTGCGGTACTTCTCCAAAAAGACAGTGAAGACCAACTGTACCACCCCGTACAGTATATGAGTCGCAAGACCACGGAAACGGAAGAGCGATATCACTCATATGAGCTTGAGGTTTTGGCCATTATAGCTGCGTTGAAGAAGTGGCGCGTGTATTTAATAGGCATTCCGTTTAAAATAGTGACGGACTGCAATGCATTCACGATGACTATGCGGAAAAGAGATGTTCCTTTAAGAGTGTCGCGTTGGGCACTATTCTTGCAGGATTTTACATACATGTTGGAGCATCGCTCTGGATCTAAAATGCGACATGTCGACGCACTGAGTGGGGTTAGATGTCTACTCCTAGAAGATTCACTGCAACATAAATTGCAGCAAGCCCAAGCTCAAGATGAATGGGCAAAAGCGATTATGAAAATTCTGGAGAAGGACTCCTACCAGGACTTCTACATAAAACGTGGCGTACTATACAAAGATCCCATTAAGGCACTTGTAGTGGTACCGGCATTAATGGAGGATGAAATTATAAAGATAGCACACAATCAAGGTCATTTCTCAGCGAAGACAACTCAAGATATCGTCGAAAAAACGTACTACATACCACAAATTTCAGCGAAGGTAAAGCAAATATTAAGAAGTTGCGTACAATGCATAATTTCGGATGCAAAGGTGGGTAAAAAGGAAGGTTACCTAGAGCCAATATGCAAGGACGATCGTCCACTGGGTACATACCATATCGACCACGTTGGCCCTATGGAGAAGACCAGCAAGCGTTACGTCTATTTATTGGTAATTGTCGATGCGTTCTCAAAATTCGTTTGGTTATACCCAACTCGTAGCAGAGGCGCTGAGGAAGTAGTCGGCCATCTGAAGAAACAGTTGTCTGTTTTCGGTAACCCGAAACGAGTTATCTCAGACAGAGGGACGGCTTTACATCCACGTCCTTTAAGCAATACTGCGAAAGTGAAAACATCCAGCATCTATTGATAGCCACTGGCGTACCAAGGGGAAACGGACAAGTGGAAAGAATACATAGGACCATCATGCCCATGCTAACAAAGCTTTGCGGAGAAAATCCGAAAAATTGGTACAAATATGTCAAACAAGTCCAAAAAACCTTGAACAATACGCCACCTAGAAGCACTAAGATTTCACCATTCAAACTGCTTACCGGATTGGAGATGCGCGACAATTCAATGCCGGATTTGCGAGAACTCCTCGAAAATGAAGCGATTGACGAACTTAGCAAAGAGAGAGAATACATACGCACGGAAGCACAGCAAAACATTGAAAAAATCCAACAAGAAAATAAAAGAAATTTTAATGCAAAACGAAAAGAAGCAACCAGTTACGATTTGGTAGCCATTAAGCGTACCCAGTTTGGTAGTTCACTAAGATTGCGACCTAAATTCTTCGGGCCTTACTCGGTAGTAAAGATAATGAACCATGGACGATATGAAGTGGAAAAGGTAGGGGAAGGTGAAGGCCCAAAACGAACCACCACTGTCGCCGAATATATGAAAAGGTGGCAGCCCCCGTTTGAGGCCAAACGTTACATCAGGATGGCCGAATGTGGGAATATAGAAATTGACAACTAGACGGACTTATACGATAGTATGAACGGACTATAGTATGATCGGAAAATAGTACAAACAAATACACCTCTGTATATTTGAGGAACAATGAAAATGACACACAAAGACAGACGAGAGATACAAGCGACTGAAGAGAATTACAGTTTACGTGCTACCGCAGGCCACAACGGACGTCTATTTACATTTAATTGAAATCAATAAAATGTGTTATAAACTATTGTACTAAATACCATTTAAACTTATTTTAATGGAACAGTGATCTTAGTTTCAACAAAGTGTAAGTACTTGGCTCCGAACCCTACATATATATCACCGAGTTTCACGTTTATTCTTTCTAAATTGCGGCAGAAATGACCAAAATCGTCTTATCTGAACGATCGGTTGTATGGGAGATATATGTTATAGTGGTCCGATCCTACCGGATCCGACAAATATCTAATATAATACAAAAATGTATCCTTGTGCCAAATTTCATTGAGATATCTCAAAATTTGAGGGACTAGTTTGCGTTCAAACAGACAGACGGACGGACAGACGGACATGGCTATATCAACTCAGTTCGTCGCCCTGATCAATTCGGTATACTTAATGGTGAGTCTATCTTCTATATTTCTCAACGTTACAAACATCGGACCAAAGTTAATATACCATTTCATGTTCATGAAAGGTATAAAAAGCAACATTCATGCTGATGATATTAACCTTTCTTTTGTGAGCCTTTCGAGAAATAAATTAGGCATTAAAATCCCAATACTAAGAGCTGTTATTTCAGTAGGTTTAGTTCATCATTTAGATTTTTATTCGCTTTGCATAAATCAGCCTTACCACAAAAGATTGACTCACCCCAAAGTAGCCCTGTCATTTAATGTTCAGCGTCTGATGATCATACAGCGGAGCACACCAAAGGCTTGGGTGTTTATAGAAACAACCTGAAAAGGCAAGTCCCCAGAAATATAGCACTGCTGCCCGAATTATTCGCAGCCATGCCAACTTACAGATAAAGGAAGAAATGGTATCTGTTTGAGATGAAGCACGTTTTGACAAACTTCTAGCAGAAGCTATAGGACAAACGCAAAACCAGAGAAGGAGATAGTTCTAAAAGTGCTGAAGCATAGGCAGGCTGTATACGGTTCCGCGGACGCAGGCAATGATCGGAAGACGATTGGTGAGATGGATGAGATTAACGCCGAAATCTCGGATCTGAAAGCAACTGTAAAAGTGAATAAAGTCTACGATTAATCTTCGAAAATCTCCTCGAAGCTTTTTCTCCCGGAAATTTCCACTCCTGCGACCAAAGCCACGCCCTTTTTTCAAGGGTATTCAAGGGGTTGTGTAGCGTAACCCTAACAATTCATAACTTTTACAACGCAATTTCAACTTCACCTACCCGAAGGTAATCCTGTTTATTTAGCAAGTTAGACTCTGGGTACTCCGAGTTTCTCACCAAAGGAGGGTGTAGGATGACATAGAATTTTCAATGTGGTAATATCATATCGTTCCCCGTAAAGGACCATTCACACGATAAAACTCCGCAAAACCTTTGTAGGGGCTTCTTATCGCTACAAGAAAAAGAAGAAGAAGAAATATCCGATAAAGATCTATCAATGCGATAAAAGTCCCTAAAACCTTGGTAGGGTCTATTTATTGATTGTTTGTGATGAAAAGAGGTCTGCACAACTGTATAAAATAGCGGTATATTAAATTGGAAGATGTAAGCGGCTTTTTTAAGTGGATCGTTGTTATGTTCCAGAAATCAAACCCGTCCATGAAGAAAGGGCAACGCCACAGGTGGCCTTGCTCTAAGATAAGGGTAGCTTTGAGAGCATAGATGGCTGTAATTTTAGCATCAAAATATTGCCTCAAAAAGGGGAGTTTGAAGATATATACGGCTGATGTGTTCAATGTGTCGTCTTTTGAGATCTCGTAGTGAAAATGAGATGGATAAATATCCAGTAGAGGATCATCAATACGATAAAATTCCCTAAAACCTTCGTAGGGTAGCCTTATTGCTACAAGTAAAAGAAGAAAAATCGAGCTATGTTTCCTACAATGGGACTGATGGTGCAAGGAAATACCCCTTTACCGCTACCCGAGTGCACCGATGCGAGATGGTTCCTGGGTGGCTTCAAGTTGATTGTCCGTGATGACAATAGTTCTTCCAAACTGTATAAAATATCGGTATATTTGATTGGTATACGTAAGCGGCACACTTCTTTCAGTGGATCCTATTTTTGTTCCGGAAAGACAAACCCTAGTCCATCAAAGAAGTATGAACGTCGACGGAAAAGGTAACGATACAGTTGGTGTTGCTCTTAGATTACGATAGCTTTGAGGCCCCAGCTAGTTGAAATTTTAGCATCAAAAGATTGTTTCAAAAAGGTGAGTTTAAAGATATACATATAAGGCTGATGTGGAAGATATGTTCAGCATGTCGTCCTTTGTGAGCTGCTAGTGACAATGATATGGAGGTTGATGACAGGAACGAACGGAGTGGATATCCGTCTTCAAAATCATACTAGGGTTAGTCTCTTGGAAGGTTATACTATGAAATCCAACTTCTTAGTGCCTAGGCCTCGTACAAGTTTATATAATGGGTAAAATAAACCGTAATTTTTTCTACAATTTAGAAAGTATTACGGTCGACATCCTAATTCGGCAGCAGAGGACGAGAGAGATCTCCAGGGAGTTTGTTGAGACAATTGGAGGAACACTTGATATCGATTGCTATGCAACGCCCAAATTTAGGGGGTTGAAATTATGACAGCCATGCCTTTCTTTTCTTGGTTGAGCGAATATATATGATTTGAAAGAGTTTTAGCCCAAGCTTCTCTTCAAAATTGCGTCCTGCTTCTTTAAAATTTTCTACTGGCGACTCCGAGCGGCAGCTGCAAGGCGGTTGAATTTTCAATGATAAGCTATTCATGGCAGAAACACACTCGTAGTATTTTGTTAAACCGCTGCTGAGGGGCGACCCTGATAAGAACAACTGTTTTCTAATTGAAAAAACATCATTTGATGTTGCTTTTCTCGCGTCCTGAGTACGCTACCATCATGCAACAGCGGTCTTGCATCCATAGCAATATGATCGGTGCGCTCTTTTCCGATTCGAAGATATCCAATTAAGGTATGGCGTGGATTTAACCTTAGACAAAATATTGCTCAACTGTACTAAATAAGGTTTGGTTTTACAATTTTCGCTAGACAAGACGACACGGTTCGCTGCCAACTTTTTTTCTAATCGCCATTCCAAAGTGTGATGTCACCACTAGAGCAGTTGGAGCGCCATCAAATTGTAGTTCCAAAAATAATATAAGGTCATAGGTCAAGTGTTATACAATTTTGTGACGTCTATGCCTGCGCACAACAACTAACAATGTACATACATAGGTAGGTCAATACAGCCATGATATGATGTTGATATTAACTTTAGCTATGTATGAGTGTGTTGGAAATACAATTTTCTGCCCTGGGTGCTAATCACAGTTGAATTATTAAAATTAGTCTTCCATATGCTTGGCTGCGATTATTGTACTTCAATGTATGTATGTATGTATATCACCCCCACCATCGCTAATTCCAATCACCACCACCTCTCTGGTTTGTAAAGAAGCGAATCACTTACTTGATAAGGTGCATCCTACCCACCCTCTACTGGCGCCGTTGCACTCATACGCAAACACTTTCGCTGTTATTGGAAACTATCAAAAATCGAATTAGCATAATCGTGATTTTGTTGTAAGCACGCTGCAGCTATAAAGTAAAGTAAGAAACTTTGATTATATGTGTACCATCGGATGTTGAAAGCCTAAACCTTTAAAAGTACACCATTTAATGCTGAACTGTGGGTAAAAAGAAGGAGCTCATATGTTCGTATATACATACAATAGTGTCGTTAAAACCGAGGAACCGGAGCTGGGGACCAAGTCTTCTCGATCAGCGACGAAGCTATTTTATACCTTTAAAATGCAGAACCTGCGTAAACTGCAATTGGGATGAATTAAACGGATTTTTTCGATTCGCAAAAATCATCTTCGCTGCACTTCGTCCACCAATAGATGTACGAAGCAAGAGAAAAGAGATCTGCAAGGTCGTCCCATCTGATGCGGTCCGCTCTATTCCGGTAATCCAGTCTTAAGTTAGGTAAGGTTTGGTGGCCGTTGCACAGTTTAAGTACAGCTCAATTGAACATTTTTTTTTATCACGGTGTGAGCTTTCTATCAAAGTAAGGGATAATGTCAGCCCGGCACTTGCTAAGCCCACTTGAGACGCCCCTGCCTAGAAGCAGAGAGCAAGTGGCCAGTTGAATTCAAGTCCTGAAGTACATGTTCAGGCTAAGAGTTCAGTGTAACTGTCGCCAGGGATATCTTAATGTCAAGGCCTGATCAATTAATTCAATGCCATTTCGAGTGCTTAACAGCTCCCGACCACACGGTTGTTGTAATTGTAACCGCAATAATACTAATGCGGGCAGCAGGATTCATATGCGCCCCGCTCCAGCTCTTGAACTTTATGCCATTAGCCCTGCTTTCACGGAAACGATTTTTGTACCCCGCGAACTTTCGTGTCTATGCATTCAATTCGCCTCCTACGACAAGCATGCCTTCCCTCAGGTATATTTTACTCCACCACGCGGTGAAAAAGCTTATCGGTTTGCTAGCTACCTGACTATCAGAGTAAATATTGCACTCGCCTCGATAGTTAAAGCGTAGTATATGATCTCGCCTATCCCATCCTCTATAGCTGCAACTTCCGTGACACTACAGGGATCGGGCAGCCTATAAATTTCCAACTGAGACCGAGCGAATTACGGATCTCGAAGTCTGATTGTCGGTCTGGCTTAAAACTATCCAAAAAGCTTCCACGGCAGCTTGCTGTTAAAAATAGCTCCAAGATATTTAAGCCTGTCATAGCCAACGGTACTTGAATGTGCTCTAAATTCGAACCACCTGGTCATAAAACCAGGTATCCCTGTAAAACATCTCTCCTACTGTAAGGAATGCCTGTCGTAAAACGCGATTTAAATCCATTGGCCCCCGGGTGCAAGGGGTCAGAGAAATTGTACTCATTGCATTCGGTCTAGTACAGAAGCGCTCCATATTTTATATCCAAAAAGGGACTGTATATACCCGTAACAGTCCCCTAAGTATGCGGGAAGTATTTTTGAGGTTACTAGAACAACCAGATAATTCCAGAAAGTCTTTGTTACTGGTCTTACCAGAAAAGTATGCTCGGAGAAAATCTGAAAACTGACACTGTTTTATGACAACCGGAAATTTGTCAAAGAACCGAGCTCCTGATCCAAATAACGTTGATTCGGGTTGAACTTAGACTTTCGGTAGGACTCCAAAATCATACATTTAAATAATCCTAAAAAAGCACTTTTTCGGGTCGATAATATTTGTTTCGTACTCTGCAGAACCGGCTCTTCAAATATTTAGACCTGTACATCAACTGTTTGGGTTTTAGGTTGAACGAACAAATAAATAGAAAATTTTCTGGCTTGAGGGCATCCAAGAAAGCGCATACATAATACATACTTGTGTCTTTCTCTACCTAAATTCCATCGCTGCAAAATTTCGTGTTGAAATGGTGATTTTACTGGCCCTTTGACGGTCCCGCATGAGTAGCAGCTCTACTTTGAGCGCTAAAAGGCTTGCTATCAAGGAGGTAGCATACAGAGAAACGAAATAGTCGATAAGCACGGCATTACACAACAAAACTTACCGTTCCATTTCTGGCGATAGAAGAGATATCGGGCGATATGAATGTCCTATGTTAGCGGGTTTCCCAGGCTTTATTAGCAGGGCCACCTTGGCCATTTTCCATTTTTTGGGAATGATAAAGGTGGAAAGGGACAGGTTGAAGATATGTGCTAAATATTTGAAACCCTCTTTTCCTAGGATTTTAAGCATCGGCATGGCTATGCCGTCGGGGCCCACTGCTTTAGATGGTTTAGCTTGACCGATGGCATCCTCAACCTCTTTGGCGGTGATGGTAATTTGCTGAATTTATGTTTATGTGCGTGTCTGTTGGCCATCCGTCTAAATTTGTCAACCGTAGAATATCCATCCGACATCACTTTTTCGCCAAAAGCGATGGAAATTTTGTCATTGCGCTTTGACGGATTCGATAGCGACTTTACGGTGGACCAAAGCTGACTCACACCGGCAGAGAGGTTACAACTACTTAGATGCTCCTCCCAATTCGCCCGATTGTGTTCATCCACAAGCAATCTGATGCGTTGGTTTATATCTTATTTGGGGGTCGCCGGGATCGAGCTGTCTTATAAGGTCACGTTCTCTCGCTAAATTTTGCGGCCTCCGCCAGAAAATGAAGCCGAATTTCGGGAATTCTTCCGGCGGGATTAAGGCGAGCCGGGACGGATTCAATAACCTTGCGGAAAGCACGATCCCCTTGGCGAGCATCAGTCATCATACTGCCTTATTCGCAAAGGGCCGCGCCATCAAAATAAGGAACTCTTGAGCCATATACTGCACCTAAAACTTCTTTAGCACCTAGAGCCATCTTATCTAAGGCATTTTTTTTTAGGTTGGTCAAAGAGTTAATTGCCAATCGGGGTATTGGTCGACCAGCCGTATAGTTATGCCATTTGTAGAATAGCTCTTTATGTAGATTGGACTAGCACGCGCAAGTTCCAATCAATCTTACTTTGCATAGGAGTTTACTTATGATTTTAAACAGGTTTTCTCACATTGTACCAGAAGCGTTATCCAGAACGGAGTAATATTTTTTTTGCATCAGTTTCTCCTCCGGAATGGTTGCAAACGTATAGTGTCCGCAGTGGCGGCACGTAGTGCATGAGAGGCACTGCTCCATTGCATTGTTTGCGATCGATACCTCTCAGAGAAGATCCGCGACAGCGCAGTGAAAAAATATTCAGTTTCCATGAGGAAAGACTTCACTACACAGAAGCGTATGCATATCCTGACGACTTCCTTTTGACTTTTTTCATTAGGAGGCAGGTAGCTTGGATACCTGCTCATGCTGAAACCTGGCTTTTACTACAGGTTACTATATTTGCAGCAGCAGCGGAATAAATTAACCCAAATCAGTTGAGAGACGTTAAATCGTAGAATGTAGGGCCAAACACTTCTTCCTTTCCCTCCTTAGCATTCAAAGTCAACAAACACGGTTTTGATGTCATTGTCTCTCCAGCTATCTTATGGGTATTCTCGTGAATCATAAAAGTCTTCAATTTCCTCTGGTGGCGTGTGGACGTAGATAAGCGATATATTTAAGAATCACTTTTTGATGCGGATCGTCCGAGACTGATTCCTAAGGCCGAGAATAGTATAACCTGATAGGGCTATTTACACCACAAATGCAACACCAAGACTTGGTTTCTCTAATCTCTGTATGACTACTGTCCGTTTGGTTTAAAGCCTTGCGCCGTTCATAGCCGTTATTAAAAAAAAAACACTTCACCCGATGGGTGAAACAATTCGAAATACTCTTTAGTGAGCTTTCGATATGATGCCAAAATATATCCGAGATGATCCAAAAACAATCCTGAAATATTCCAAAGATAAACCCAAATTAAAATAAAATTTTCCAAAACACAATACTAAAATATCCCCAAAATAATCCTAAATTAAACCCGAAGTGATTTTGGTGTAGTATCGTTATGGTCCTAGCAATCCAAAATTATCACGAAAACCGATTCGATCTGGATATTCCCGAAATTACATGGAGACAGTTCCACATTTATCCGACAACAATGCCGAAATACATATTCCTAAGATGATTCCAAAATTATCCGGATATAGTCCTGAAATGATGTACTGATTGAAACAAAAAATGCCCAAGTGTTCCAGAACTAGTCTGGATATGATCACGAATTAAATTCAAATTTATTCAGAAAGCAAGAAAGCAATGAAATGATCCGGAGATAGTTTCGAATTGATCCTGAAGAGAATTTGGAAATAATACCACGTTCCAAGGTGGTATCAAAAACCATCCCGCATTGATTCATATATAGTAATGAAATATTACCAAAGCCATACCGAAAAAAATCGTATTAGTCTCAAAATTATCGTTAATCTATCCTAAAGTGATTTAGAGGTAGGCCCGAATTGATTCCAAAATAAAAATACTAACAAATCTAGTATAAGGAAAACAGTCTTGAAGTGATCAAGCGATTTCCTCAAATGAACCCAAAAATTATTAAGAAATAATTCGTAAGTGATCACTAGATGGTCATAACGTTTATCGAAGTGTCTGCACATCTACTATCTTTTCAATTTTAGCATGGAGTCAACGCCTGTAACACCCATATATATATTTTTGGTACAACCTTGTTGAAACTACAAGATTCCTCGCACTTCCTTCGGAGTGACTATTTGTGAGTGATCGCACTTATTTACTTTTTTAGTCCCTTAATACGAAGTAGTCCCAAAATAATTCCGAAAATACACCCTACATAGTCCCACAAATGCACGATCTGGACCCGAAATAAAAGCCACGGTATCTCAGTTGGAGGCACAGCTAACTTTTCCAAAATCGAAGCAGACCTCTATTTACATACATTATCTAAATATTTATATCATTGGTCAATGTCAATATAAATCAATCTCTTAGGATTAAAAAAATAATTAAAAAGTAACTGGGCTGTGAGACAACTTTCAACCGTTTTTAAATTGATCCATAAACAATCTCAAATTGATGTGGAGATTGTTCACAAATCATAGCAGAATAACTTTGAATTCATTGGAAGTGATCCTAAGATAGTCCCGAAAAGAATTCCGAAACTTTGCAAATTAAATATAGCGCGAAGATCTTTCCACACTAATCTCTACCTGTATGCTGGATATAAAGACTTTTATTGCAAACCATCTTCGAATTACTTCTTCAATCGGATTCTTTCGAAGTTTCTCAAATAACAAAATAGCATTTCGAATATGCGCCAAAAGTATGTTTCTATTTACTTTCATGTTGTCATGATGTCAATTTCCGTACAAAGGACACTATATTTTTTTGCTTTAATTACTTTTTTTATTATTTATTTATTTTATTTGATTTAGTAATTTATACATAAGATTTGTTTTTAGCTGTCTCGTTGGTTGATCGCACAATCGATATTAACAAAAAAAAAACACAATTTTTCCGCTCTCTGGATATAAATTGCAACACATAGAGCATTATTGTACATACAATTAAAGATAATACATATAAGTTGAAGATATATAAAAATAATTTTTTATCAGATATGTTAAGTTTTTAAAAATTACAAAAAAAAATAAAATTTACAACGATAAATATTTTAAACAATTACAATTTGTTGTATTTTCTTTAGCTATTGCAATCAAAAATAAAATAGCATTGATTATAAATTTAAATAGTAAATATTTAGCACATGACTGCTCAGCTTAATTTTTGCATGCCGTTTCAGCCATGTATACTTAGTGTGTGTGTGTTCGTGTTTAGTTTATTTGCATTTTTTAAATTGTATTGATTCGTTGCCTCAAACAACTTTTTTGTTTTCTTGGAAAAGAGAGTGGGCGTCGAGTGCTGTTTGCTGTTAATGTTGAATGTCAACTCTATGATAGGCAGTGAGAGCAATTACCATCTGTTCCTTAAGCAAAGTAATTAAATTTTAGAGTTACATTATTTCAGGATTTTTGGTTTTCAAACGTGTTTACAAAACTTTTTGCCTCGTGAGCTGGAATTGTGTAGCACGCTCTGCCGCCTTCTCATTAGCATGTTCCGCTTTCACTCTCATATGTCATTCTCTTTTTTCTCTCTTCTTTTAGCTTCTCGATCTCAACTGTAACGGAACTAACAGCTTGTTTTCAAACATTCATTACAATTATAATACTTATATGTTAAATTTATACTCTTTTGTCGTAGCGTTTTGTTGTTGTTTTTGTCTATGCGTAAATGTGTATATCTATATATATATAAAAGAAGTGTACATTTTGATTGTCACTCCATAACTCGAGAACGGCTCGACAGATTGCCATGAAATTTTTAGAAAAGATACAGGAAGGAGAGATGATGGTTAGTTGATTTTGAAATCCCAAATCGGTTTAGCCATATATATATAAAAATCAAATTCTGTGTGTGTGGTCGCTATGGAAACGTATTTCCCACACATCAATCATCACCAAATTTTGGTTATGGGTTCCTTCGATCAACGGGAAGGTTTTAGGCTAAAAATAATTTCGATATATAAAAGGGGCGTGGCACCTCCCATACAAATGGAATCTTTGGTACTGCATACCTTTGAAGGTATACATGCCAGGATATTGGTCAATCCTTAACACCACCAAGAAAATGCGGAATTTGGAGAAAGGGGGCGTGGCAACTCCCATACAAATGGAATCTTTAGTAATGCATAACTTTGAAGGCATACATGCCAGAAAATTGAAATTCAGTAAGGAGTTATATGAGGTCAATCCCTAACACCATGAGGAATTGGGAAAAAGGGGGCGTCCATTCAAATGGAATCTTTGGTACTGCATAACTTTAAAGGTATACATGCCAGAACATTGAAATTCAGTAAGGAGTTATTTGAGGTCAATCCTTAACACCACCAAGAAAATATGGAATTGGGAAAAAGGGGGCGTGGCACTTCCCATACAAATGGAATATATTATACTGCATATATCTGGATGACGTAATGGTAGGATAATTAAAATTGGTAAGGAGCTATGTGACGTTAAATGTGGAATGGGGAAAACTATGGCTGCCGTACAAACTTAAGTTATTTTAACACCTAAAGTTTGACTGCATTGTTGAGTTTAGCTGTTATGCCTTTTGGACGTTTATTAATCTGCCGCTGTTAAAAAAATTGTTTAGCTTCAGTCTATCTACATCTTCTATAAAAATCAAATTATGATGTGTGTTCCCTATGTAAACGTGTTTGCTATACTTCGATCATCACCAAATTTTGGCTCGAGGTTCCTTCGATCAAGACGAAATTTTTTCATATTTCAGAATTTTAAATTTAAATGTTTTTGTTTTTTGGCTATGCGAAAGAACTATCTTAGCTCCCAATAATGATCATGTTAACAAAATCAATGATCGCTTTCAAAATCAATTTCCTGGTGAAGTGACGAAATATAAATCGATCGACACACTTACAGATGAAGATAAAATTGTGAATTATCCAAATGAATTTCTATACTCCTTAGAACCAAAAGGAATGCCTGCGCATATATCAACTTTGAAAATTGGCTCACCAGTCATGCTTCTTCGGAATGTAATCAAAGCAACAATCATCAGCGGTAAAAGCAATACAATAATATAAAACAAGATACAATAAGATACAAGAATAAAATGTTTTAACAGAAAATTTCACCAAATATGCGTAAAAAATTCAATTCAATTTACAGAACAATAAATTAAATTATCAATAAACAAAACAGGAAAAATAACGCATTCATTCGATCTCGGACGTTACAACGTGCGCCTGGTAAAGCTAGTATTTATATAAAAAAAGAACTTTTTTATTCTTTCAACTGAGTAGCGCTCTCTGTTTTTTAAAACCCGCCCAATAAAAAAATCCTCATTTAAAAAATATTTAGTTTACGATAAGAATGGATTCGACGACGATGCAGCTTCCGTAGTCATCCAAGGCGTATTGTTGTTATTCTGTAATTAAGAAAGAAATTGAAAGCGTCATTAGTAAATCGGCTGAGAATTGTTTAAATAAATAGTGTAAATAATTCCAAGTTTCTACCTTTCATTCCTCACGCTGAAGGATATGAATCGGCACCATTCAATATGGTTTAAAGAAATTTTTTTTCTTTTTTGAATTTTTATTCAATTTTTCTTTGTAGTTTTTTCATTTGTTAAATTTTTTTTTCGTTTTTAATTTTTTTATCTTTATTTCTTATTTATTTGTTCAATTTATTTTATTATTAGTATTTTTTTTTTTAACCTTTCAGTTCTTATGACATTTCTTTTCGTTTTTAATCTTAGTTGCTGCGTCGACATCTGGCAACTCTGCCGCACCTAAAAGCTGGAGCCTTGACCTGCTGAGCGCAGGTCACGCACACAGAACGTGCTGCTGTAACTGACGAGGTCTAACTTATGTAAAAGCATGTGACACCAGAAGTCTATGTCCAGTTTTCTGTTCGCCGCTGTATGTACATAAATATGTACTACACGTGTTTTTTTTTTATGTATATAAATTTATTTTGTAATTGCATTTAACCCTTTCCCCATTTTCATTTCATCTTCATTGTCTTTTTTATACTCAGTTGAGCAGAGCTCACAGAGTATATTAAGTTTTATTGGATAACGGTTGGTTGTACATATATAAAGGAATCGAGATAGATATAAACTTCCATATATCAAAATAATACGGATCGAAAAAAAATTTGATTGAGCCATGTCCGTCCGTCCATCCGCCCGTTAACACGATAACTTGAGTAAATTTTGAGGTATCTTGATGAAATTTGGTGCGTAGGTTCCTGAGCACTCATCTCAGATCGCTATTTAAAATGAACGATATCGGACTATAACCACGCCCACTTTTTCGATATCGAAAATTTCGAAAAATCGAAAAGGTGCGATAATTCATTACCAAAGACAGATAAAGCGACGAGACTTGGTAGATGAGTTGAACTTATGACGCAGAATAGAAAATTAATAAAATTTTGGACAATAGGCGTGGCACCGCCTACTTTTAAAAGAAGGTAATTTAAAACTTTTGCAAGCTGTAATTTGGCAGTCGTTGAAGATATCATGATGAAATTTGGCAGGAACGTTACCCCTATTACTATATGTACGCTTAATAAAAATTAGTAAAATCGGAGAAGGACTACGCCCACTTTTAAAAAAAAATTTTTTAAAGTAAAATTTTAACAAAAAATTTAATATCTTTACAGTTTATAAGTAAATTATGTCAACATTCAACTCCAGTAATTATATGGTGCAACAAAATACAAAAATAAAAGAAAATTTCAAAATGGGCGTGGCTCTGCCCTTTTTCATTTAATTTGTCTAGGATACTTTTAACGCCATAAGTCGAACAAAAATTAACCAATCCTTTTGAAATTTGGTAGGGGCATAGACTTTATGGCGCTAGCTATTTTCTGTGAAAATGGGCGAAATCGGTTGAAGCCACGCCCAGTTTATACACAGTCGTCCGTCTGTCTTTCCGCATGGCCGTTAACACGATAACTTAAGCAAAAATCGACATATCTTTACTGAACTTAGTTCACGTACTTATCTGAACTCACTTTATCTTGGTATGAAAAAAGAACGAAATCCGCCTAAGACCACGCCCACTTTTTTGATATCGAAAATTACGAAAAATGAAAAAAATGCCATAATTCTATACCAAATACGAAAAAAGGGATGAAACGTGGTAAGGTAATTGGATTGTTTTATTGACGGGAAATATAACTTTAGTAAAAACTTTATAAAATGGTTGTGACACCTACCATATTAAGTAGCATGAAAATGAAAAAGTTCTGCAGGGCGAAATAAAAAGCCCTTAAAATCTTGGCAGGTATTACATATATAAATAAATTAGCGGTATCCAACAGATGATGTTCTGGGTCACCCTGGTCCATATTTTGGTCGATATCTGGAAAAAGCCTTCACATATACCACCCCTCCCTTTTAAAACTCTCATTAATACCTTTAATTTGATACCCATATCGTACAAACTCATTCTAGGGTCACCCCTGGTCCACCTTTATGGCTATATCTCGAAAAGGCGTCCACCTATAGAACTAAGCCCCACGCCCTTTTACAATACTCATTAACACCTTTCATTTGATACCCATATCGTACAAACATATTCTAAAGTCACCCCTGGTCCACATTTATGGCGATATCTCGAAAAGGCGAACACCTGTAGAACGAAGGCCCACTCCCTTTTAAAAATACTCATTAACACCTTTCATTTGGTACCCATATCGTACAAACAAAGTCTAGAGTCACCCCTGGTCCACCTTTATTGCGATACCTCGAAAAGGCGTCCACCTATAGAACTAAGGCCCACTCCCTTTTAAAATACTCATTAACACCTTTCGTTTGATGCCAATATTGCACAAACAAATTCTGGGGTCACCCCTGGTCCACCTTTATGGCGATATATCGAAACGGCGTCCACCTATGGAACTAAGGATTACTCTCTTTTAAAATACTCATTAACACCTTTCTTTTGATACCCATATTGTACAAACAAATTCTAGGGTCACCCCTGGTCCACCTTTATGGCGATATCTCGAAAAGGCGACCACCTATAGAACTAAGGCCCACTCCCTTTTAAAATACTCATTAACACCTTTCTTTTGATACCCATATTGTAAAAACAAATTCTAGGGTCACAACTGGTCCACCTTTATGGCGATATCTCGAAAATGCGACCACCTATACAACAACCACAACTCCCTTTTAAAACCCTCATTAATACCTTTAATTTGATACCCATATCGTACAAACACATTTTAGAGTCACCCCTGGTCCACCTTTATGGCGATATCTCGAAAAGGCGAACACCTATAGAACGAAGGCCCACTCCCTTTTAAAAATACTCATTAACACCTTTCATTTGATACCCATATCGTACAAACAAAGTCTAGATTCACCCCTGGTCCACCTTTATGGCGATATTTCGAAACGGCGTCCACCTATAGAACTAGGGCCCACTCCCTTTTAAAATACTCATTAACACCTTTCGTTTGATGCCAATATTGCACAAACAAATTCTGGGGTCACCCCTGGTCCACCTTTATGGCGATATATCGAAACGGCGTCCACCTATGGAACTAAGGATTACTCTCTTTTAAAATACTCATTAACACCTTTCTTTTGATACCCATATTGTACAAACAAATTCTAGGGTCACCCCTGGTCCACCTTTATGGCGATATCTCGAAAAGGCGACCACCTATAGAACTAAGGCCCACTCCCTTTTAAAATACTCATTAACACCTTTCTTTTGATACCCATATTGTAAAAACAAATTCTAGGGTCACAACTGGTCCACCTTTATGGCGATATCTCGAAAATGCGACCACCTATACAACAACCACAACTCCCTTTTAAAACCCTCATTAATACCTTTAATTTGATACCCATATCGTACAAACACATTTTAGAGTCACCCCTGGTCCACCTTTATGGCGATATCTCGAAAATGCGAACACCTATAGAACGTAGGCCCACTCCCTTTTAAAAATACTCATTAAAGCCTTTCATTTGATACCCATATCGTACAAACAAAGTCTAGAGTCACCCCTGGTCCACCTTTATGGCGATATTTCGAAACGGCGTCCACCTATAGAACCAAGGCCCACTCCCTTTTAAAATAGTCATTAGCACCTTTCGTTTCATGCCAATATTGCACAAACAAATTCTGGGGTCACCCCTGGTCCACCTTTATGGCGATATATCGAAACGGCGTTCACCTATGGAACTAAGGATTACTCTCTTTTAAAATATTCATTAAAACCTTTCTTTTGATACCCATATTGTACAAACAAATTCTAGGGTCACCCCTGGTCCACCTTTATGGCGATATCTCGAAACGGCGTCCACCTATGGAACTAAGGATTACTCGCTTTTAAAATACTCATTAACACCTTTCTCTTGATACCCATATTGTACAAACAAATTCTAGGGTCACCCCTGGTCCACCTTTATGGCGATATCTCGAAAAGGTGACCACCTATACAACAACCACCACCCCTTTTAAAACCCTCATTAATACCCTTAATTTGATACCCATATCGTACAAACACATTCTAGAGTCACCCCTGGTCCACCTTTATGGCGATTTTTCGAAACGGCGTCCACCTATAGAACTAAGGCCCACTCCCTTTTAAAATACTCATTAACACCATTCGTTTGATGCGCACATTGTACAAACAAATTCTAGGGTCACCCGTTTTTATTTAAACTTTTTAATATTTGCTTTTAGTTTTTTTACACTTTTTTAAATTTACTTTATTTTATTTGCTTTTTTGTTTTCTTATATTTTATGGACTTTAAATTTAATTTAAAAAAAAATTATTTTTTTATTCTTTATTTTTTTATTTTTATTTTTTTATTTTTTTTTTTTCATTTTTCTTTTTATAGCCTTTTTAGTTAACTTTGTTATTTTTTCCTAATTTTGTTTATTTTCTGTTTTTATTATTTTCCTTTTTTCTTATTCGTTATTCATTTTCTTTTTGCTTAAAATCAAAAAAAAAAAAACAACGACAAAAAAAATAAATAAAAAATAAAGTAATGACACCACAAAAAATAAAAAAGTAACAAAATAAAACAAAAGGCAAATCGAAAAAGGAAATTCAAAATAAGAAAGAAAAAAAGAACAGAAAATAAAATTAAGAAAGAACATAAAAAGTCTATAAAAGAGGAAAATAAAAATTGTATTGTTTTATTTTCTTAAATTTTGGGGATTTTTAATTCATTTTTTATTTAAATTTTTTTTTTTATTTTCCTTTCTTATGTACTTTTTGTTTCTTTTTTTGTTTTCTTTCTTAATTTTTTATTATCTGTTTTCTTTTTTCATGTTTTAAATTTTCGTTTTCGATTTGCTGTTTTTTTTTATTTTATTTTGTTACTCTTTTATTCTTTGTGGGCTACCGTTTTTATTATTATTTTTTTTGTTGTTTTTTTTTATATTTTTTTATTTTTATTTAAAGTCCTTTTTGTGTTATAATTTTTTACAAATATTTTTTTTTTCACAGTCATAAAACGAAAAAGTTTTAATTTCAACCAATGGCCGACCATTATATGTACATATAAAAATAAACAAACATATTAAACTTACGGTAATATTTATTGAATATGTAGGTACAAACTAATATTATATATACATATGTACATTAGACTGGACATATCTTGTATGAAAACAAGTAAGAACGGGACTGTATTCGGCTGTGCCGAAGACTTCATACCTTTCATGAATGGGGCTGAACAATAATCTTATTCCGTTCGTAATCTCCGAATAATGGGATGTATGAGATAAGAAATATATAGTGAACAGATCTACATACCTAAATGATTTTAAGATAAATATAAAATAAAAAACAGGTAGGTACTTTGTGTGAGGATGCAAAGTTTCAGGTTTTTTGTGGTCTTTGTGTAAAAACTATGACTACGAATCACGTATTTCAACAATGTATGACGTAAACGTAACTATTTGATGAAATTTGATGAATATTGAAGCTTCTAGCCGTAAAAAAGGGGCAAAAATTACAGTATATATGGGGTATATAATATATATACCACCGACCTCTATGATTTTTCAGACAACAATATATGCTATACACGTAAGCATTTGGATAAAGTTGAATCTTCTAGCTGTTAAAATGGGGCCGAAATCGCAGAAAAATATATATATATACTATATATATATACTATGTATACCATCATATATATATTAAATATATCACCGATCTCTATGATTTTGTGACACAGCAATATATACTATATACGTAAGCAATCGGTGAAATTTGAAGCTTCTAGCTGTTAAAATGGGTCTAAAATTGCGAAAATATATATATATACTATATATATATAATATATAAGTTACACGCATAGGTACCATAATACGGCACACCCTACGATCACGTTGATAAGCATGTGACTTATTTAGTTCAACAGAATAAGTCGCTGACGCGGCACACGCGCAACCATCGATCAGGTCACCTTACATTAGTTATGGGAATCGCACGCTAAGCATTTCCTGTTTACACAAGCGAGCAGTTCTGGGTAAAGCATGGGAACTGCAATGTAAACATTTTAGTTAATCTAAGAAGTTATTTAAGTAAGTTACAACGTATGTTGAGGGCACTAGTTAATTAGCGTGCAAGTGGCACGAATAAAGAAGTTGTGACGTTAATCTGAAATCGTTCTTTCTTTCTTTTCACAAGTATCGGAAGACAGTGAGTTCCTCCGCACCTTTAATTTTTTTACATCTCCCACGAGACGGGAGATAACTGGCGCCCGAACTTCGGAATACAGGGTTCGCGTCGCGTGTGTTAAGTGAAAAGTGCAAGAAAAATAGAGAAAATTGAAAATTCCCCAATCTAACAGGGAAAAGTGAAAAAAAAAAAAAAAAAAAAAAAAAAAAATTTGAAAATTCTCCAATATAACAGTGAAAAGTGCAAGAAAAAATTGGAAATTCCCCAATCTAACAGGGAAAAGTGAAAGAGAAAGAGAGAAAATTGAAAATTCTCCAATCTAACAGTGAAAAGCGCAAGAAAAATAGAGAAAATTGAAAATTCCCCAATCTAACAGGGAAAAGTGAAAGAGGAAGAGAGAAAATTGAAAATTCTCCAATCTAAACGCGACAAGAATCCTCAAATGAGACATTGGATTGTGTAGGTCACACGTATATTTTCTTACAGTTCTTATCTTTTCAGCATACCTAATCATGAACGCCGACGAAATGAAGAAGTCGCTGACTGAAATGAATGGCGCCGTGAACGCCATCCTCTCCCAGCTGAGGAGATTCGAGGAACGCCTCAAAAGCGTAGAATCGACGAACGCTGACGAGTCCATACAAGGACTTAGCCAAACCCTAGAGAGACTAGAAAGTAGGGTAGAAGAGGTTCATCGGCAATCTGTCGATAGTGAGGCAACACCAGTAGAAGAGCCTCTTGTGACTCCTCAGACGGAGGAGGACCTCAAAGAAATAGCAAGGTTACCAGATTGTGTGAAAGAACTTCAAGTGTTTGATGGATCTCGGGAGCACTATACCTCCTGGATCTATAGTGTAGAGCAGGTTTTAAGTGATTATAAGCCCGTTCGGCAAAAGCCAATATATAGGGCAATTTTAAGGCACATAAGATGCAAGATTAGGGGAGCGGCAGATGCCGCCTTGGTGTCTCACAATATTTTAGATTCGGATTGGAAGAAAATCAAGGAGATTCTCTCCTTGCATTATGCGGACGTTAGGGATATCGAAACCCTTGATCAGCAACTTACCCTCATGACCCAGGGGCGGCAAAAGTTGTCCGAATTCTATGCCCAAATAAACAAACAATTGTCACTCATGATAAATACAATAAGCACTGATAAATATGTGCACACAGAAACGGTTAAGGCATTGGCCGAGGCACATAGACGAAGGGCCTTGGATGTCTTCATCAGGGGGCTAAACGGCGACTTGCCGACCTTGCTTCTTATGCAGAAGCCAAAATCCTTACCTGAGGCATATTCGTCATGCCTCACGTTCATGAACGTGGATCGGCGAAACGCTATTTACCGCCCCCCACAGGTATTAAACAGAAGTGGCCGAATGTTCGGCGATTCGTACCAAATTCCATCACAGCGTTATTTTCCTCGCGGCAGCACAGACTACTCTGGCACACCGCAGAATCCAGCCCCGAACCATTCAAGGTACAATAATGCAACCCACTCCAATGGGAGCCTTATAGACCGACATCAAAATCAGAGGGGATTCAACTCCCCATACGCCAGGTCAGGGCAAACCAGGAATAGCCACCAATCTGCGCAAAGCTGGCGCAATAACAGTGACCCCCCCACGGCTTTAAGAGCGGATGCCGGTGCATCCTCTCAAACCCGCCAGACAGGAAATTCCAGGTTCTCTAGGTACGACGGGCCAAGGAAAAGTCAGTTTCCAACAAAATTTTCAAACAACGAAACAAACAAGAAACAAAAATTGTTTCATCTGGTGGCCGTAGACGAAAAGGAGGGAGAAGATGCCTCCAATGAACAAAAAGATTCGACAATTGACCAACTAAATTTTACAATAGGAGCCTCGTGTCCGGCGTACCATATTTAGAGTACGTCACTCAGGGTCAAGGTATATTAGAGTTCTTAGTTGACACCGGCGAAAATAAAAACTACATTAGCGAGCGCGTAGCCTTAAACACTACCCCAGTGGAAAAACCATTCCATGTAATCTCGGCGGGGGGTAGAATCAAAATCGACAAGAAGGTTTGCGGAAACTTTTTTCAGTTTGTTGGTAGGGATCTGCCGACTACATTCTTTGTCCTTCCCGGTCTAGAATCATTTGGCGGGATAATAGGGGATGATACTCTCTCAGAAATTAAAGCGGTGTTAGATAGGGAACTCAATACCCTCATCCTTAAACCAGACATCCTTCTGCCTCTTAAGCGAAAGACTGCGCAACAAGTTAACTCCATTAATATAGTCATCCCCCTTGACAACTATGTCACCGAACATACGAAAAGCAAGCTGTATGGAATACTAGAAAAGTACGAAACTTTATTCGGTCCAGTCGACCAATCCACGGAAATTCAAACCAACCTCCAGGCTGAGATAAAAACAGTAACCGAAAACCCCATCTACACCAAAAGCTATCCCTACCCCGTCAATATGCGTGGAGAGGTCGAAAGACAAATTCAAGAACTGCTTTCACAAGGCATCATCCGTCCGTCAAAGAGTCCCTATAACTCCCCCCTATGGATTGTCCCAAAGAAATCCGGCTCGGATGAAGAAAAGGAATACCGGATGGTCATTGATTTTAAAAGGTTAAACGCCGTAACGATTCCCGATACATATCCCATCCCGGACATCAACGGGACTATTGCCAGCCTTGGCGAAGCCAAATATTTTGCCACACTGGATTTAACGTCAGGATTCCATCAAATCCCAATGAAAAAGTGTGACATCCCTAAAACGGCATTTTCCACCATGAATGGAAAATATGAATTCCTGCGACTTCCTTTCGGGCTAAAGAATGCGCCCTCTATCTTCCAAAGAATGATAGACGATGTCCTCAAAGAATTTATAGGTCGAATTTGTTTTGTATATATCGACGATATAATTATCTTCAGCAAGGACGAGGCCACCCATTTGGAGGACATCGAAACAATTCTTTTTAGACTACTAGACGCAGGACTCAAAGTTAACCTCAAAAAAACACAGTTTTTAAAAAGAAGCGTTGAATTTCTGGGTTATATAATAACCTCCGAAGGAATCCTGCCAGATCCTAAGAAAATAAATTCGATAAGAAATCTGTTGCCACCCTCAAATCTAAAAGAGCTCAAAAGTTTTTTAGGTTTAACTTCTTACTATAGGAAATTTATTCGGGACTACGCCAAAATCGCGAAACCGCTCACTAACCTCACAAGGGGTGAACACGCACAAGTTAAGGCTACGCAGTCCAAAAAAGTGCCAATATCACTAGACAGGGACGCCCTTAGGGCATTCGATGACCTTAAGGAAATGTTGACAACCTCAGAAGTCCTAACACTTCCCAACTTCGAAAAAACCTTTAACTTAACAACAGACGCCTCAGACTACGCTATTGGCGCGGTATTGTCGCAGGACTATGATGGTAGAGACAAGCCAATTGCGTTTATATCGAGAAGCTTAACAACCGCAGAGGAAGGGTACGCTACAAATGAAAAAGAGATGCTCGCCATCGTTTGGGCGTTAGACAATCTGCGAAATTACTTGTATGGTGCCAGGAAAATACGTATATTCACCGGCCACCAACCACTAACTTTCTCCCTCAGCAATCGCAACTACAATGCTAAGCTGAAGCGATGGAAAGCCCGGATCGAAGAGTACAATTATGAACTTATCTACAAACCCGGAAAATCTAACGTCGTGGCTGATGCCCTTTCTCGTCTAAAAACCCAAGTAAACCAATTGACGGATTCAATGCCGCCCACATTCGAGGTCGGTAGTCAGAATGCAACCATGGGATCAGATTCCGATACAGTCCATAGCGCAGAACAGGACAACACAGACCTGATCCCCTTCGTGGAAGTACCACTAAATGTTTTCAGAAACCAAATTGTGTTCGGGGGCAGACTTCAAATCTACGAAGAACCGCACCCTGGACACTCACGCCACTACGTAGGGATAGAAAACATTAGTGAAAACGAACTAATTAGCATCTTGAAAGAAAAACTGAGCCCAAATGTCATCAATGGTATCAAAATACCGGAAGATCAGTTAGGTCTATTACAGAGAGTTTATTTAGACCATTTTACCAACTACAAGGTACGAATAGCGCAAACCCTTGTGGAGGACTTAAGAAATCCAGATAGTGTGTGTGAAGCAATAGCAAAGGAGCACAAGAGGGCTCACCGTAATGCCACGGAGAATAGGAAACAACTTCTTGAGCGTTGCTATTTTCCCAAGATGAGCAGTCAAATTAGGAAATATGTACTGGCTTGTGAGACGTGTAGACTCAGTAAGTACGACAGGCACCCCCATAGGCCAGAATTACAGGCTACACCAATCCCATCACGACCATGCGAGATCCTTCACTTAGATATATTCGAAATTCAAGGGGAAAAATTTTTAAGTTGCATCGATAAATTTTCTAAATTCGCAAAGCTTTTTCACATCAGAAACAAAGGAACCCTGCACCTTAGGCAAAAAATAGTGAAACTTCTGCACTATTTCACCACCCCTAGAATTTTAGTCACTGATAACGAACGCGGATTGATTAGCCCTGTTATACAAAGCTTGTTAGAATCTCTAGGAATTCAGCTTTACCGCACCCCAACTCAGAGGAGCGAGGTGAACGGCCAAATCGAGAGATTTCACTCTACGTTACTTGAAATTTTTAGATGCCTAAAGGCGGAGACTGAAGCCCTCAGGACCAAGGAACTTGTTATCATAGCTGTAGATCGCTATAATAATTCAGTCCACTCGGTAACGAACAAAAGACCAACAGACATATTTTTTAATCGCTCACAAGCCTCCAACTTCCAAGAACTCCTTGACCAGAGCAGAAAAATGAATAGCCAAATTAAAGCACTATTGAGGGAAAAGCAAATGGCTCAGATAAAAAGACACAATAAAAAAAGGATGCTACCGGAGCGTTATGACGAAAATGACGTCATATACGTGAAGGATAAGCAAATAAAGGGGAAGCAAAAACCTCTATACAAGAAAGAAATCGTTTCAAAAGACAATAAAGTTTCAGTCACCACACTTAGTGGGAAAAAAATTCATAAACTCCACATTAAAAATATAAAAAGAAGGGGACAAACTGCCCCCACACAATAAAACAAACAAACATACAAAAAACATGAAAAGAAATCATAAAAGATCTGGCACCAAGAGGGAGTTTATCTAACAAGAGCGGGCTTGTAAGTGGGACAAATCGTGCCTTAGTAGGCTCGTAGTGCCATCGAATTTGACAAATGGCTACACTACTTCCAAACGGGATTCTGGCGATCTCCCCATAGCTGGTTCGAGAAATGTTAACACCTCTGGTCCAGGAGAAAAAAGAAAAAGTTGAGCTTATGCGCCTAATCCGCTAAGCAAATATTTATTTAAATCTCTGCGCCTAATCCGTAGATGAAACAGAAAAAATTTGAGCTTATGCGCCTAATCCGCTAAGCAAATATTTATTTAAATCTCTGCGCCTAATCCGTAGATGAAACAGAAAAAATTTGAGCTTATGCGCCTAATCCGCTAAGCAAATATTTATTTAATTCTCTGCGCCTAATCCGTAGATGAAACAGGAAAAAATTTGAGCTTATGCGCCTAATCCGCTAAGCAAATATTTATTTAATTCTCTGCGCCTAATCCGTAGATGAAAAAGAAAAATTTGAGCTTATGCGCCTAATCCGCTAAGCAAATGAATATTTAATTCAAAAAAAAAGAAAGGGGGAAGGAAAAAAAAAAAAAAAAAAAAAACAAAAAAAAAAACCGCTAAGCAGAAATAAAACAAAAATTTTTTTTTTTTTTTTTTTTTAACAAAACCAAATAAAAATAAAATTAAAATATTAATCCAATGAAAAAGGATACAAAAAAAAGACAACCAAAATTTTTCACCTTTTAATTTTATTTTTGCAACCCTTTGTAATAACAGTATAAAGCAAAACTTTAAATGTTATTTTAATCTTCCCCACTAATCATAATTTGTAACCCACCGACACATTAACAAATTAACATCGCTAGAAAGGCGAAAATCCTAAACTAAAACAGTAACGCTAGTTTAATGATAATCATTCTAATCTTAAGAATTCCGCTTACTAATAATACTTTCCTACTATCAATAACATTTTTTTCTTTTTTATTAAATAGATAACCGTAACTTAGTACTTAGAACATAACAACTACTAACTACATTAAATTAGAATTAACATCTTGCGTTGCAGATTCCCACTGCTGGCATCAGCCATCAGCGCACTACACATATTCAACTACAAGGCTCCAATAATAACCATCCAGAGCGGGGATGGGTGGATCATAGGGGGCTCATTCAAACTCATACACGTCATCGACCTACAAAAGTACACCACGATGGTGACTCAAATGGATAAATTAGCAAGTAATCTAATCAAACGAACCGACGAGCAACTCTTAGCCCAGCACTACATCAACCAAACACTCGAACGACTTGAAGAGTTGATGGGAAGCACAAGCAAGACTAGAGTCACCCGATCCATTGACTGGATTGGGTCAGCATGGAAATGGCTGGCAGGATCGCCTGACGCAACAGATTGGAATAACATCCTCCACAGCCAAAACCAGATAATAGCGAACAACAACCATCAATATAAGGTCAATAGAAAGCTATTCACAACCACCGAAGAAGTATTGAAACGAATTGAAGAAGTGGTGAACCGCACCAACTACGTAGTAAAGGAAACAGAAGGAATCGAATTCGAGCAAAGCGCACTTCGCAACATTGTCCTCATTCGTGAAGAGGTCAATGAATTTGTGCGAGCATGTCAATTGGCAAAGCGAGGAATTGTTAATACCAACTTGCTAGACATAGACGAAGTGAACCAAATCCTATCCGAAACAGAAACCCTCCCATACCAGAATGTAATTGAGGCAATCGAATATGGCCAACCATCGGTCCTCACAAACGGGACACTTCTACTTTACGTCCTATCGATGCCGAAAGTGACGGCCAGTAAATACAATCTTCTGATTACCCGCGCTGGAATCTACGCTGGTAAACAAGTGGACTTACCGTTCGACAGAATGCTGGTCAATCAAGAGGAGACATACGGGTTGACGAAGGATTGCATGGTTATCGGCTCACCCACAGTATGCAGCTCCGAGTCCTTGATTGCGCTGGAAGAAAACAGCTGCCTGCCACGACTATTAAAAGGTGGGGCTGCTAGTTGTCAATTTATTAGACGAAACGGATCCCGTATAGAGCTGGTAAACGAAAACACCATTTTCATTTCAAACTACCAGGGCATAATAAGGAGCAACAATGCCACAATTACTATTAATGGCACATACGTAATTCAATTCAACAACGAGTCAATCAAGATTGGCGATCAGGAATTTTCCAGCAATGAAGTTGTTACCGCACACGCCCTCCCAGCCGTACTTTCTAACATAAAAAACCATACCATGAAAGTCAACTTGGAGTACATCCACGACATCACAATGGAGAATGTTAAGTATCTAGGCTATGTCAATGAAAAAATCAATTTTTCTATCGTTACAGAAGCTATCTCGATTTGCGCAATAGCCCTTATTGCCGGAACACTGTGGAGATGTTACACAAAGAAACTAGACCTTCCATCGGTTCAAATTCCAACGCATTGGACGGGAAACATTAGCATAAATAGGACCCCCAAAGGCAAATCTGCACCTGAATTTTATCGCTCAGATCCTAGCCTGCCAGTCACAAGCGTCAGTACTAAATCATCACCAGAAGACCGCAATCACTCCTTACAAAATTTCTCCCCCTCACGCTTTTCGACATTTGATCTACGAGACGCAGATCTTTAAAGGGGGAGGAGTTACACGCATAGGTACCATAATACGGCACACCCTACGATCACGTTGATAAGCATGTGACTTATTTAGTTCAACAGAATAAGTCGCTGACGCGGCACACGCGCACCCATCGATCAGGTCACCTTACATTAGTTATGGGAATCGCACGCTAAGCATTTCCTGTTTACACAAGCGAGCAGTTCTGGGTAAAGCATGGGAACTGCAATGTAAACATTTTAGTTAATCTAAGAAGTTATTTAAGTAAGTTACAACGTATGTTGAGGGCAGTAGTTAATTAGCGTGCAAGTGGCACGAATAAAGAAGTTGTGACGTTAATCTGAAATCGTTCTTTCTTTCTTTTCACAAGTATCGGAGGACAGCGAGTTCCTCCGCACCTTTAATTTTTTTACATCTCCCACGAGACGGGAGATAACTTATATACCACCGATCCTTATGATTTTTTCAGATAACAATATATGAAATTTGAAGCCTCTAGCTCTTAAAATAGGGCAGTCGTTACGAAAAGTTTCTTATCTGAACAATCCGTTGTGGGGGATATATACTATATATACAACCGATATCATCAATTTTTTCAGGCAACAATATGTGCAATATACGAAAGTATATGGTGAAGTATAAAGCTTCAATCTGTTAAATTGAGTAAGATATGACCAAAATCCCCTTTTTCTGAAAAATCGGTTGTATGGAGGATATATGCTATAGTGGTCCGATCCGGCCGGTTCCGACAAATGTCTTAATGGTGGGTCTATCTATTTTCGTTTAAGGACTTACAATTTCGGGTTTCGTGACGGAATTAATATACCATTTCATTTTCATGAAAGGTATAAAAATAGGTAGGTACTTTGTGTGAGGATGCAAAGCTTCACGTTTTTTGTGCTCTGCATGTAAAAACTATGACTACGAATCGGTATTTCAAAAATATATGACGTAAACGTAACTATTTGATGAAATTTGATGAATTTTGAAGCTTCTATCCGTAAAAAAGGGGCAAAAATGACAGTTTATATGAAGTATATAATATATATACCACCGATCTCTATGATTTTTTCAGACAACAATATATGCTATATACGTAAGCATTTGGTGAAATTTGAAACTTCTAGCTGTTAAAACGGGGCAGAAACTGCGCAAAGTTTCTTATCTGAACAATCGGTTGTATGAGATATATACTATGTATACCACCGAGATCAAAGATTTTTTTTAGACATAATATATGCTATAAACGTAAGCATTTGGTGAAAGTTGAATCTTCTAGTTGTTAAAATGGGGCTATAATTGCGAAAATATATATATATATACTATATATATATACTATATATACCACCATATATATACTATATATACCACCGATCTGTATGATTTTTTCAGACAACAATATATGCTATATACGTAAGCATTCGTTGAAATTTGAAGCCTCTAGCTCTTAAAATAGGGCAGTAATTACGAAAAGTTTCTTATCTGAACAATCGATTGTGGGGGATATATACTATATATACGACCGATCTCATCAATCTTTTCAGGCACCAAAAATGTGCAATATACGAAAGTATATGGTGAAGTTTGAAGCTTCACTCTGTTAGATTGAGTAAGATATTACAAAAATCCTCTTTTTCTGAAAAATTGGTTATATGGAGGATATATGCTATAGTGCTCCGATCCGGCCGGTTCCGACAAATGTCTAATCGGACACCCAAATACACCCGCTCACCAAATTTTATCAAGATATCTCAAAAATTGAGGGACTAGATTGCATACAAACAGACAGACCGACAGACGGACATGGCTAAATCAACTCAGCCCTTCATCCTGATTATTTCGGTATACTTAATGGTGGGTCTATCTATTTTCCTTTAAGGACTTACAATTTTCGGTTTCGTGACGAAATTAATATACCATTTCATTTTCATGAAAGGTATAAAAATAAAAGTTTTTAAAAAAGCGCTACCGCCCCCTCAAATTGTTCCTTTGTATATAGGTAATTAATTTCCAAACTCTTGGGCAGATCACTTAAGGTTAAGGCGTGGCAAATTTCCATTGAAAATACCCAGAATCGGGTTTTTTTTTATTTTCGGGAGCCATCCCGACAAAACCTTATAAAAGATTATTAATACGCTATTTCTCTTCTAAAGTGTATTTATTAGGGCGGGTCGATTTAAAAATCATGCATTGCTCCGTGAATCGTATTCTAGGGATCAAAATAAGAAACTTTGCCGAACGTACCATACCTCTAAAACGAATTTTGATGTCCCCCAATTTGGGTCGAACTTTTGGGTAGGGGCAAATTTTGAAAAATCTCACTTTGACCCATTTAGAGTGCTCCAATCGAGTCCAAATGTATGACCGACCCCCACTATCTTTGGAGGCCCGACCCACCGATGCCAGTGGCACACCCCCTGGAACCCCCCTGGGGGTTCACCATACAAACATTTCAAAAAATCGCCGGTTTTGCACTTTACATGAAAAAATCTGCTAAATGGCTGTGTTTTTTCTTTATTTTTATTTATTTATTTATAATAATATTTATTATTTATTTATAATAATATCTATTTTTTCTCTTAAGAAATTTATTTAGTCAGAACATATGTAAATGAGAAAATTAATTTAAGTGAGTTATAGAAAAGAAACTAAAAAAATTATTGTTTGAAGTCTTTTTTACTTTCAAGTCTGGGCAATTTGGCACGGCTCTCTTATGTCGTCGCCATAACAGCCTCTACATTTTCCGGTATAACCCGTTTGGAAACGCTAGCTAGCAATTGAACATGTTGTTCCGTTCCTTGTATGTGTGATGGAATTTTTGGATCATTAAACGGTGGATCATCTTGATTTAAATATTCTTTCAATGTATCGTACGGAATGCTTCGCGTGAATGGTGGTTCAAATATGATATTTATATCATTCAAATTGATCATTTCCGTATAACTTGTGCAATTAAAGTTTATATCTGGTTTTTTATAAACTCTAAGTTCCATTGGCTCGTCAGCATCGGTTCGATAGCGTAGAATTTTCTTGATGGCACAGTCGCGCTTTTATTTGCTCTCATCAAACAACATTGATAACAAGATATTTTCCTAATGCGCATAATATGAATTATCTTTAACTACTTGATTGACAATTTTGCGTAAACGATGTTCTGGAAATCGTGATCAACCAATGAACTTGAAAAATAATGCACTGCTGTACACGACAGAGCTGCAATACTTGATATTGAAGTACATTGGTACATAACATTTAATTAAAAATTCAACCAGAATTTTTAAATTTGGATCTGGATTTTCCGTTGTCACATACAATCGCAATAATCTAGCGGCCTTGGTGAGCCACCGAATATGTACAATTTTCCCTGGTTTGATGTTATACTAATTTCACACAGACGGCTTATTGAATAATAAAGGCAATTTTCTACATTAAGACGCTTATTGAGCTCAATCTTCTCTACAAAATTCGAATCTATTATTATTTCATTAGTAGCTAATCGAATGCCTAATGAAGTCAAAAGCACAATGCAACTCTGTTGGCAGCGTTCCGCTTCCGTTTCCGTTTCTTAGTTTTCAAAGCAAATGTCATTGTCTGCATGGCGGAACGATACAAAGTGGCCGCATCGAACAGCTGATTATAACCT
This sequence comes from Eurosta solidaginis, assembly GCF_040869045.1. Classification (NCBI taxonomy): domain Eukaryota; kingdom Metazoa; phylum Arthropoda; class Insecta; order Diptera; family Tephritidae; genus Eurosta; species Eurosta solidaginis. Next base: position 171,332,845 of record NC_090323.1, read on the forward strand.
TTTTTATTTGATTTGATACATCAACTACCGGTGCAGTACGATTTTGACATTTGTCCATCGAATTTACAAGTACATGGAATTTTTTTTGTTTGTAGGTATGTCAACATGCTCCCACCTTGTATCGTTTCGCCATGATTGTCTGTCTCATCCTTCATACTAATCGAGCAGTTACTTCTGTGTGAAAGCAAAAAATTTACGATTTCATTAGCAGGTGAAATGAGATCATTAAGTTTCTGTGTGAAAACAGTATTAGCCAGATCCACCGGAACCACGCCGCTAGAAATTGCATGGGCCATGTCGTATAAGTACTTCGAATCGGTGGAAAATTCAATTTTTTCTAGAGCAGGGGGCATATTTTGCAATTAAATTTTCTGGAAGCCGTCCACCACCTGAAAACATATAATAATAAAATAATTAAAAATGGTTGACAATTATAATAAATGAGTGATAGCAATAACTTACCGGAAGAGTTTCACAAGTTTCGATTTGACGGCTCAGTTTTCCGGTTGCCGATCTTGGTCCAGTGCTGGTTGATTTATCCAAAGATTCAAACAAATGCCGAAACGGAAGTTCGTTGAAGTGTAGAAGGCAAACGAACCAATGCAATGGTCTTTTTAACAGCAATTCGAATCGTCGTATAATTCCACCGTGTGGGTCAGTGTTTGTTGGCTCACCGTCAGTGCATATTCCAATTAATGCATCCAGTGATATATTTTTATCGTTGAAAAACCATTTAATTTGGTTGTTTTGTATTCAGCGGTTTCATGTTCCAGTCTTACGTAACCAATCAATTCAGAATTGGGTTCTCTACAAATAACAAGATGAGGTCCTTTTACCATCCTAGTGCGATACTTCTCATCAATTTTATCTATCGTTAAAGTATAATCTTTTCTGCCATCGAATGAAAATGCTAACAAATTGGTATCATCTAACCGTTTGCGAAGCACTTCTTGTCTGCATTTCTCTTTTTCTCTGCGAACTTTCGATTTATCCATGATGAGAGGTTTCCCATGCTTATCTTTAATTTAAGCGTTGTCGTCTGGCTAGGCGAACATAGCCTATAAGACCTCATAGTTCGTTTCCATTTCATAATATATCAATAAATTTTCAAAGCTATTTCTTAGTAGACACAGTGTGCGACCAGTTCGCTTCAAAATTTAACCCTCCGATTAGCGGTGAAGAAATTCGACACATCTTAGAGTTGTCGTCTGGCCAGACGAAATTTGACACTTTGAACTTTATCCACAAATATTTATTTTTTGATAAGAATTAATAGCCTTTATATTAAATAATATATTTAAAAATTTTTGAGCTGAAGGCCAATTTAAATAAAAACACAACTTTTTGTATTATAGTTGTATAATTTATTCTTGTCGATATTTCGGCTTTATTCTAAAGCCATCTTCGGGACTAGGGGTATAAAAAAACAAACCATTAGAACGTATTCTACATAATGTTTACGTATATACATATAATAAGCGACTTACTCACATAAATATGTTCGATCGACTAAATTAGCAATGGCCAAAAATCTGTGTTGAAGGTACAAAAAGCGAAAGTATGAAAAATAAACAAATGTACAGAATACCGCAAATGTAAACAAATTTTCAAGAACAGTAAGTATAAACAAAAATTTTACAATAATAAAATACATGTAATAATAAGACATAACTTAGTATGTATATCAACCCCCTTTTGCTTAGTTGTTGTCTTGAAGTATGCTGGATGCTGAATATTCTTATTTAAGTGAGCGCGGTGTATGTTGCTGTTGTTTCAAAACCAAATTGCGATAAGCACTCGCACAGTGGGCAGTGTCCATTTTAAAATTAATTCGTTTTTCACTTGAGCACTCCTAGTGAAAAACGAATTAATTTTAAAATGGACACTGCCCACTGCCCAATGGACACTCGCACAGTGGGCAGTGTCCATTTTAAAATTAATTCGTTTTTCACTTGAGCACTCCTAGTGAAAAACGAATTAATTTTAAAATGGACACTGCCCACTGTGCGAGTGCTTATCGCAATTTGATTTTGAAACAACAGTAACATACACCGCGCTCACTTAAATAAGAATATTCAGCATCCAGCATACTTCAAGACAACAACTAAGCAAAAGGGGGTTGATATACATACTAAGTTATGTCTTATTATTACATGTATTTTATTATTGTAAAATTTTTGTTTATACTTACTGTTCTTGAAAATTTGTTTACATTTGCGGTATTCTGTACATTTGTTTATTTTTCATACTTTCGCTTTTTGTACCTTCAACACAGATTTTTGGCCATTGCTAATTTAGTCGATCGAACATATTTATATGAGTAAGTCGCTTATTATATGTATATACGTAAACATTATGTAGAATACGTTCTAATGGTTTGTTTTTTTATACCCCTAGTCCCGAAGATGGCTTTAGAATAAAGCCGAAATATCGACAAGAATAAATTATACAACTATAATACAAAAAGTTGTGTTTTTATTTAAATTGGCCTTCAGCTCACAAATATTTATACTTTGAAGAAATCTCGTCGCACACTGTGGTTACCCAGAAATAAGTTTGAATTTTTATCAGGGATGCACCTTAACGTTAAGCTAATCGTTTATCAAAAAATTTCCACCGTTTCCGTTGAAACACTTCGAAATATTATCGATAAAGAAATTATCAAGATAAATTGTATCTCGTTTTTAACCGAAACGAAAAGCTTTCGTTAACGTTAAAAACGTTAACGAAAACGTGATAATTTATGTTTGAATTGTGCTGGCAATGCTATAGCCATGGTGAAGCCGTAAGGTGGCAACAACGAGCCCACATACACACACAAACTCTATGTAATTTGTTTGTGTAATTCGTTGGTGGTAATGTCAAAAATACTCTGAGAAATGTTCGTACTGTCAAAATTCATGAGAAAAGTTGCAATCAGCTTGGATAATGCTTTCACCTTTAATGACTCCGCCATCAATCAGCTTTGCCAGCATAGTTTGAAATTAATAATCAACATAAACGATTTGATTTCGTTTTGATATGGCAGAAAACGAAACGAAATCATTTCGTTAATTTGACGATCTTAACGTTAATAAACGAAACGAAATGACTTCGTTTCGTTTATTAACGTTGATTATCGTAACGAAATGATATCGTTTCGTTGGTTAAGCATGCCTGATTTTTATTGATAAATTTTAAAATTAATACGAAATATGAGGTCTAATAGGCTTAGAAATATGTTCGTATAGCCAGACTACTACGCTAAAATGTGACATAATCAACTTGGGTACAAAAAAGGATAAAATAAAATCCACAAATATTTGAATTTTTATTTAATTCTCCGATTAGCGGTGAATAAATTCAACACATCTTAGCGTTGTCGACTGGCCAGACGAAATTTTACACTTTGAATATTGAAATATTTCAATTTTTATTTAAATTTTGAAAAAAACTCGTCGCACACTGTGACTGCCCGGAAATAAGTTTGAATTTTTATTGATACATTTTGAAATGACTAAGAACTATGAGGTCTTATAGGCTATGTTCGTCTAGCTAGACGACAACGCTGAAATGTAACATAATCAACTTTGGTACAAAAAAAAACAGATAAAATAAAAGAAAACAAGTAAGGACGGGACTGTCTTCGGCTGTGCCGAAGACTTCATACCTTTCATGAATGGGGCTGAACAATAATCTTATCCCGTTCGTAATCTCCAAATAATCGGATATATAAGATAAGAAATATATAGTGAAGAGATGTACATACCTAAACGATTTTTAAGATAAATATAAAATACAAAATGGCAAAAAACCTCCTTATCTGAACGATCGGTTGTATGGGATATATATTATATATAGCTCCGATCAAAATGATTTTTACAGTAAATCTTCTATGATATATTAGAATAAATATCACCAAGTTTAACGTTTTTATATTGGAAATTAAGGGAGAAATGGCTAAAAATCTTTCTATCTGAACGATCGGTTGTATGGGATATATACTATATATAGCTCCGATCAAAGTGATTTTTTCAAAAAATCTTCTATGATATATTAGAATATATATCACCGAGTTTCACGTTTCTACTTTCTTAATTAAGGGAGAAATGACCAAAAATCTTTCTATCTGAACGATCGGTTGCATGGGATATTACTATATATAGCTCCGATCAAAGTGATTTTTTCAGCATATCTTCTATGATATATTAGAATATATATAACCGAGCTTGACGTTGATACTTTCTAAATTGCGGGAGGAATGATCAAAATCGTCTTATCTGAACGATCGGTTGTATGGGAGATATATGTTATAGTGGTCCGATCCTACCGGGTCCGACAAATGTCTAATATAATACAAAAACACATCCCTGTGCCAAATTTCATTGAAATATCTCAAAATTTGAGGGACTAGCTTGCGTTCAAACAGACAGACGGACGGACAGACAGACATGGCTATATCAACTCAGTTCGTCGCCCTGATTAATTTGGTATACTTAATGGTGAGTCTATCTTCTATATTTCTCAACGTTTCAAAACATCGGACCAAAGTTAATATACCATTTCATGTTCATGAAAGGTATAAAAATATCGATTTCGGAACTATTATAAAGACACTTAAAAAGTCACTAAAGCTTTTCATGATGGGGTGGGTAGCTGTAAAATTATGCACGAAAATAAAGCCTTCTCGTCTGGCCAGACGCCACAATCTATCGGAGGGTTAACCCTCCGATTAGCGGTGAATAAATTCAACACATCTTAGGGTTGTCGTCCGGCCATACGAAATTTTACACCTTGAACTTTATCCACAAATATTTGAATTTTTACTTAATATGATTATGCGCCTGTAAGTATGCAACATTTGGATGATTTCTGTTATGGTGCTATTATAGTGGACCCATTCTCTTAAATCTCAGAAACTCAAAATATTCAGCGTTTTGCATCATTGCTTCGGTCTGCATTTTGTTATTAAAAACTTCAAATGATTGGGCGAAAAAAGTATTAGCAAAAAGATCTTTCTAAATTTCTTTATGCAGGAACGTTAAAGAATTAGTTTTACAAAAACGAATCGGGCTAAGAAATTAAAAAAAAAAAATGAATGGAGGTGCGTATGTTAATAATAAAGAGGAATTTATAAATTTTTCAAATACTTTTATTAAGATTGTGTATGTTATAAAGGCTATCAATACTTAGCATTACGGGAGCTCCGAAAACAACCCCGATGGCTGAACTGTATCCATTCTGCACATTCTACCTGCTAGCGCTTCGCTAGATCTCTTTCAGCCACAATAGAAGTGAAAGGTTATCCAAATAGCAGAAAAGGTGAAACACCACTGGGTTTAAGGTAATGAAAGGTGGAGAATACGCGGTGTACTGTGCTGATCTGAAAATAAACCGATCCTACATGTCAGATTATGCCAGATCACTACAGTGTTTTTCAGACAGAAGTAGGTACTAGCCGTAACCAAAGCAGTAGAAGCAATGGAAGAAAAAAGCTTAAACCGATGCCGCATCATTTTTAACACGCTTATATTAGCTTAACTTGTATGTATGCTTGTTTGTAACTCTCTGGCTAGACGCAAAAAGGATAGTTAGACCCATCTAGCGGCAATTGTTGAAGGCTCGCGGCAGTGGTTAAATAAATCGATGGAAAACAAGTTGTGCTTAATAGCAGATATACGAACCTCGGAGATACGATATCGGACTATAACCACGCCCACTCCTATTACTATATGTATGCTTAACAAAAATTAGCAAAATCGGAGAACGACCTCGCCCACTTAAAAAAAAAAAATTTTAAGTCAAACTTTAACAAAAAAATTAATATATTTACAGTATATAAGTAAATTATGTCAACATTAAACTCCAGTAATGAGATGGTGCAATAAAATACAAAAATAAAAGAAAATTTCAAAATGGGCGAGGCTCTGCCCTTTTTCATTTAATTTGTCTAGGATACTTTCAATGCCATAAGTCGAACAAAAAATTACCAATCCCTGTGAAATTTGGTAGGTTCTGGACGATAACTGTTTTCTGTGAAAAAGGGCGAAATCGGTTGAAGCCACGTCCAGTTTTTATACACAGTCGACCGTCTGTCCTTCCGCTCGGCCGTTAAAACGATAACTTGAACGTAAATCGATATATCTTTACTAAACTCAGTTCACGTACTTATCTGAACTCATTTTGTATTGGCATGAAAAATGGCCGAAATTCGACTATGACCCACTTTTTCGATATCAAAAATTACGAAAAATGAAAAAAATACTATAATTTTATACCAAATGTGAAAAAAGGGATGAAACATGGTAATTGGATTTGTTTATTGACGCAGAATATAAATTTAGAAAAAAAATTGTAAAATGTGTGTGACACCTACCATATTAAGTAGAAGAAAATGAAAAAGTTCTGCAGGGCGAAATCAAAAGCCTTTGGAAGCTTTGCAGGAATACTGTTTGTGGTATTACATATATAAATTAATTAGCGGTACCCGACAGATGATGTTCTGAGACACCCTGGTCCACATTTTGGTCGATATCTCGAAAACGCCTTCACATATACAACTAACAACAATCCCTTTTAAAATAATCATTAGCACCTTTCATTTGATACCCATATCGTACAAAAGAATTCGAGAGTCACCCCAGGTCCACCTTAATGGCGATATCTCGAAAGGGCGTCCACCTATAGAACTAAGGCCCACTGCCTTTTAAAATACTCATTATCACCTTTCATTTGATACCCATATCGTACAAACGAATTCTAGAGTCACCCCGGGTCCACCTTTATGGCGATATCTCAAAAGGGCGTCCACCTATAGAACTAAGGCCCACTCCCTTTTAAAATACTCATTATCACCTTTCGTTTGATATCCATAATGTACCACCGAATTCTAGAGTCACCCCTGGTCAACCTTTATGGCGATATCTCGAAAAGGGGTCCACCTATAGAACTAAGTCCCACTACCTTTTTAAATACCCATTATCACCTTTCATTTGATACCCATATCGTACAAACAAATTCTAGAGTCACCCCTGGTCCACGTTTATGTCGATATCTCGAAAATGCGTCCACCCACAGAACTAAGGCAAACGCCCTTTTAAAATACTCATTAATACCTTTCATTTGATATCCATGCCATACAAACACATTCCAGGGTTACCCTTATTTTATCTCCAAAGCTCTCAGCTGAGTATGTAATATTCGATTACACCCGAACTTAGCCTTCCTTACTTGTTTTTTCTTTATTTTCCTTTTTATTTTATCCTCTTTTATATACGTTTTATTTTCCTTTATATATTCGTTTTTAATTTTCCTTTTTTATTTCATTTTTTCTTTGCTTTTTCATTTCCTTTTTTATTTTGTGTTATGTTGTTTCTTTCGTTGCTTTTGTTGTTGTATTATCAGCGCTTCGTCCCATTCAATGGGCACGATCACTCACAAATTGACAACAAACTCCTCTAACGGGAGTCCAGGGAAACTGGCTGTTTCAAAAGGGGCGGATCATAGGAAGATGGGTGTTACTCTGGGAGTCATACATGGACGAGGGCGCCTTGAAGGATATAAGCTTTGTCGAGTGTGCTGTCCGATTGCAGCTGGTGTAACTGGTGTCAGTTAGTTGGTACTAGTGTTTTGACAGCAAGGTGCAACGAATGTTCCGGTCGGACGATTTCCGTATGTGAGACCAGAGCATCTATGAAGGTGGCATAGGCCAAGGCATGAACTGCATTGGACCGATACCTCGATCGTAAATATTCGGAGCTGGCATACGGAACACACGATGTGGACGACAAGGAACTGATGGGCTCCTTCTTACGCGATTGCGAGTGTCAGAAAGGGAGGGGAGGGACGGGGGTAAAATCTGGTGCTCGGCATTGCTACTATCCATACTACATAGATTGTAGTGATGAGTTGTAGCGGCTGCGTAAGGTGGAAGCGCCATTTGGCACGAGCAACAGCGGACGGTTGATGTGGACTTCTGAGCAGCGTCGCTGCTAGAAGGTGGCGAAGGTACTTTTGATAGTGAACCGCGGGTCGTCCTTGGACGTGAACAGCATGGAGCCACACAGTCTTTATAGAAATTTCGGGGCGGCGAACGATGCAACGATCTTTTACACGTGACACACTGACAAGAGTATGACCGTCTGAGATAAATCGTTTTCCGACATATTCAGCAGAACCACAGCCCGGGACCGTGGTTAGGTTCAATACCTTCCAGGAGCAGGAGGGTATGGAGCAGTCTAGCAACAAGGAGCTGCTCCGAGGTTGTCAATTTGTGGGAGGGACGCAACAAATTAAATGGTGTTACACTGAAATGACAGCCCTTGGTCGGGGAAAAAAGTCCCGAATCGCTCCGATACCAAGGACCGACTGCCGTGGGAAGCGACGGTTACGGGTTGGTTTACAATTGCGTTTACCAATATTTCCAGTTACCGTCACAATCATGCTTAACGCATCGCACATGGTCACTATAATGGTTACTGTTACATCTGTAACTACATTTACCTATAAAGTTACATTTAATAATCCGGTTATGATTTAGGGTGCGGCTACTGGTAAGCTTACGCTTGCAGAGATAGTTAGGGTTACGGTTACCAATCTTATGCTTACGTTTTCAGGTACGCCTACGGGTAACCTTATGATTACGGTTATGGTTACGCTTACAGGGCTCACGTTTACATTTAAATTATGGTTACGCTTACGGTAATGGCTGGATAATTTGAAAGTACATTTATTTAACAACAAACTAATTTTGTTAAATAAATTTGGCAAAGTACTTAATTATGAAATTTTCAAAGCAAATTACCATATGTACGCCGGATATTTGTACGTATTAAAATAAAAGACTTGAATTAACTTCAGTGAGTCATAAAAAAAACGTAACCACCAATTAAAATTGGGGCAAAAAATAAATGAAATGATGTTAAGATATTGAAATTTTTTTTCAAAGCTCGCTGCCTATAAATCAACAAAAGCGACTTAAAGCTGTCACTAATATTTAAATACTATTTAGCCACAGCGCTGATTTTCGCATAGGCAACGCATTCATCTCTTTATCGCGACTATCATCACCTTGTTAATAAAATTTTGTAAAAAGTGCAACCGAAAGAAATAAAAAAAATAAATAAAAAGATGATCAAAATATTTTAAGGACTACCTTTATATAAATAGACCAAAAAATAGAAGGCAATTTTTCCTTTAATACAGACGTAATCCTGTGGAATTTTGAATAAAAAACTTTAGCAATAGCTCTTGTAAAAGAATTTTGGGATTTAAAACTATAAAGGTGGAGAGCGATCTTTCAATTTAAGGCAAGCCATGTACTTGGGATTAACTAATTTTGCTTATTTAAATTTAAGGTTATTTAAAAATTAAACACGCGCTCTACTTTTATAATTTTAAATCCCAAAATTCTTTTACAAGAGCTATTGTTAAAGTTTTTTATTCATAATTCAACAAGATTAAAGGAAAAATTGCCTTCTATTTTTTGGTCCATTTATATAAAGGTAGTCCTTAAAATTTTTTATCATCTTTTTATTTTCACTTTTTTAGTGCTGCCTAGAAAAAGGCATTTGGAATTTTGGGTTCTGACTCACGCCAAAGTTTCAAGTCTCCAGCTCACCGGGAAGTTACTTAAAAATCGATCGCAAGATTCCCCCGTTTTTAATGGATTTGCAGTTATCTTGACTAGCGCGCCACCTAGCGAAAATTTGTTTTCTATAAGTTGTATTGTCACTAGGCCTCTAACTAAGTGTCAAGTTTCAGGTCTCTAGGTAACCGGGAAGTTAGTTAAAAATGGATTTAAAGATTCCCAAATCAAAATTATTTCTCTTAATATCTCGATCCCTGCGCCACCTAGCGAAATTTTGTTAACCAAGTATTGCATTGCCACCAGGTTCTGACTCACGGCCAAAGTTTCAGGTCTCTAGCCCACCGGGAAGTTACTTAAAACTCGATCGCAAGATTCCCCCGTTTTTAAAGGATTTGCAGTTATCTTGACTAGCGCGTCACCTAGCGGAACTTTGTTTTCTATAAGTTGTATTGTCACCAGGCCTCTAACTAAGTGCGAAGTTTCAAGTCTCTAGGTAACCGCGAAGTTAGTTAAATATGGCTTGAAAGATTCTCAAATTAAAATTTGTTTTCTTACCATTTAGATCCGCTTGCGCCACCTAGCGAATTTTGTTTTTGATCAAATGTTGCATCGTCACCGGGTTCTGACCCACGGCCCAAATTCCAAGTCTCCAGCTCACCGGCAAATTACTCAAAAATCGATCGCAAGATTCCCCTCGTTTTTCAGGGATTTGTACTTATCTCAATTAGCAGGCCACCTAGCGGAACTTTGTTTTCTATAAATTGTATCGTCACCAAGCCTCGAACTGTGTGCCAAGTTTTAAGTCTCTAGGTCGCCGGGAAGTTAGTTAAAAATAGATTGAAAATTCCCAAATCAAAATAAATTTTCTTAATATCTCGATCCATGCGCCACCTAGCGAAATTTTTTTGATCAAATATTGCATTGTCACCGGGTTCTGACTCACTCCCCAAGTTTCAGGTCTCTAGCTCACCGGGAAGTTACTTAAAAATCGATAGCAAGATTCCTTTCGTGTTTTCCAGGGATTTTCAGGGTTTTCCATTTATCTCGATTCGTCTGCCACCTGGCGGCATTTTGCTTTCCACGAATTGTAGTGCCGTATACTCGCCAAGCTTCTAGGTAACCGGGAAGTTAGTTAATACTGGATTGAAAGATTCCCAAATAAAAATTAATTTTCTTTATATCTCGATCCATGCGCCACCTAGAGAAATTTTTTTGATAAAATATTGCATTGTCACCGGGTCTTGACTCACAGCTCAAGCTTCATATCTCCAGCTCGCCGGGAAGTTAGTAAAAAATCGATTGCAAGATTCCCCTCGTTTTTCAGGGATTTGTAGTTATTTCATTTCGCGCTCCACATAGCGTAATTTTGTTTTCTGTAAATTTTATTGTCACCAAGCCTCGAACTGTTTGCCAAGTTTCAAGTCTCTAGATCACTTGGAATTTAGGTAAAAATGGATTGAAAGATTCCCAAATCAAAATTAATTTTCCTAATATATCGATTCATGAGCCACCTAGCGATTTTTTTTTTTTGGATCAAATATTGCATTGTAATCGGGTTCTGACTCACGGCCCATGTTTCAGGTCTCTAGCTCACTTAAAAATCGATCGCAAAATTCCTTGCGTTTTTCCGGGATTTTCAGGGATTTTCGTTTATCTCGATTCGTCTGCCACCTGGCGGCATTTTGTTTTCCGCGAATTGTAGTGCTATCGACTCGCAAACTATGTGCTAAGTTTCAAGTCTCCGGATCACCGAGAAGTTAGTTAAAAGTCGATCGCAAAATTTCCATTTTAAAATTAATTTTCTGTATATCTCGATCCGTGCGCCACCTAGTTGATTTTTTTTAACTTACATTGTAATGTCTCCCAGATCTGAACTATGCTCGAAGTATCAAGTCTCTAGCTCGAGGGGAAGTTACTGAAAACGACTTTTCCATGGGTCAAAAATCGTATGGAAATGAGGGGAAAAACATGAAAGCGACTTAATATAAAGGTATATAATAAAATCGAATCCAATTTTATACAAAAAAAGGCAATTTCAATCGTTACAATTTTCTTTTCAATTAATTTTCACTTTCGAATCTATCAAATGGAGAGTCACAAATTTGGTTGCCACTGCAAATGGCAGCAGTTAGCAGCGAACGGTAGGTAGTTGATTGGTTGTTACTTAGACAGCAAATGGTAGTACGCATCAGCGGCGAGTATATTTGTAGAAGCAATCAAGTGACAATAAAGCTTGCCGCTTGTTTATAGCCAGCAATGGCATTGGCAACGCCATCAACAACACCATCACAGCGCAAAAAAATAAAGCCGCAAGCCAATATATTTATTTATTTATGTACTGATAGTAGCCAATGACTGTGGCAGTTGCAGTTGCAGTTCAAGTTGTCGGTGCTGCAGCATCCGATCGATATGAGTGTAAAAGACAAAAATAAACGATAAACTAAATTCAAGTAAACATAAAACATTGGCTGCTAGCAGCCAGACCCTTGTATTCTTGCATGGCTCCTAAAGGAAACTGGAAAATATGCGTAAAACTTTGCGCATGCGCGACCTTTTTGATATAGGTATGGTAGGTGTCAATGAGTATTTTAAAAGGGAGTGGGCCTTAGTTCTATAGGCGGACGCCTTTTCGAGATACCGCCATAAAGGTGGACAAGGGGCGACTCTAGAATTCGTTTGTACGATATGGGTATCAAATGAAAAGTGTTAATGAGTATTTTAAAAGGGAGTGGGCCTTAGTTCTATAGGTGGAGGCCTTTTCGAGATATCGCCATAAAGGTGGACCAGAGTGACTCTAGAATGCGTTTGTACAATATGGGTATCAAATGAAAAGTGTTAATGAGTATTTTAAATGGGAGTGGGCCTTAGTTTTATAGGTGGACGCCTTTTCGAGATATCGCCATAAAGGTGGACGAGGGGTGACTCTAGAATTTGTTTGTACGATATGGGTATCAAATGAAAGGTGCTAATGAGTATTTTAAAAGGGAGTGGTGGTAGTTGTATATGTGAAGGCGTTTTCGAGATATTGACCAAAATGTGGACCAGGGTGGCCCAGAACATCATCTGTTGGGTACCGCTAATTTATTTTTATATGTAATACCACGAACAGTATTCCTGCCTAGATTCCAAGGGCTTTTGATTTAGCCCTGCAGAACTTTTTCATTTTATTCTACTTAATATGGAAGGTGTCACACCCATTTTGCAAAGTTTTTTCTAAAGTTATATTTTGCGTCAATAAACCAATCCAATTACGATGTTTCATCCCTTTTTTCGTATTTGGTATAGAATTATGGCATTGTTTTAATTTTTCGTAATTTTCGATATCGAAAAAGTGGGCGTGGTCATAGTCGGATTTCGGCCATTTTTTACACCAATACAAAGTGAGTTCAGATAAGTACGTGAACTGAGTTTAGTAAAGATATATCGAATTTTGCTCAAGTTATCTTGTTAAGGGCCGAGCGGAAGGACAGACGGTCGACTGTGTATAAAAACTGGGCGTGGCTTCAACTTTTTCACAGAAAACTGTTATCGTCCTAGAATCTAAGCCTTACCAAATTTCACAAGGATTGGTAAATTTTTGTTCGACTCATGGCATTAAAAATATCCTAGACAAATTAAATGAAAAAGGGCGGAGCCACGCCCGTTTTGAAATTTTCTTTTATTTTTGTATTTTATTGCACCATATCATTACCGGAGTCGAATATTGACATAATTTACTTATATACTGTAAAGATATTAAATTTTTTGTAAAAATTTGACTTAAAAAAAATTTTTTTAAGTGGGCGTGGTCGTTCTCCGATTTTGCTAATTTTCATTAAGCATACATATAGTAATAGGAATAACGTTCCTGCCATCATGATATCTTGAACGACTGCCAAATTACAGCTTGCAAAACTTTTAAATTACCTTCTTTTAAAAGTGGGCGGTGCCACGCCCGTTGTCCAAAATTTTTCTAATCTGCTATTCTGCGTCATAATTTCAACTCACCTACCAAGTTTCATCACTTTATCCGTCTTTCGTAATGAATTATCACACTTTTTCGGTTTTTCGAAATTTTCGATATCGAAAAAGTGGGCGTGGTTATAGTCCGATATCGTTCATTTTAAATGGCGATCTGAGATGAGTGCCCAGGAACCTACATACGAAATTTCATCAAGATACCTCAACATTTACTCAAGTTATCGTGTTAACGGACAGACGGACGGACGGACATGGCTCAATCAAATTTTTTTTCGATATTGATGATTTTGATATATGGAAGTCTACATCTACCTCGATTCCTTTATACCTGTACAACCAACCATTATCCAATCAAAGTTAATATACTCTGTGAGCTCTGCTGCTCTGTTTTGGTAATTCCGTAAAATGGCCTTTAATATAGAATTTAATAGGCTCAAAGCGGCAATTAAGCAACAAAAAAAGGGTTTAATGCACCATAACAACTAGGCTATTTGTTGTACTCAACTATCAGTACATATTTCAGTAAAGCGGATGAAGGTTAATTGAAAAATGAAAATTGGGAAAAAATTGTTTACCACAAAACACAAAGGAACTGTGGTTTTTTGATGAACTATAAAAAATTTAGTACTATTGTCCCAATGCTGGTTTCAATGTTTACGGGCATCTGTGTAGATTCCAACAAATTTGATATCATATATACTATTGGAAAGTAAAAGTTATTTGAAAATAAGTAATAAAAAAGATCTAGAATATAAGCGGTAGGTTAGTAAAAGCGCACTAGTTGAAAGTGGTATGCCATATGATAGAATAAAGAATGTAAGCGTATGTGTAGTCTGAAGTACACTGTACACTGTACACTGAAGGTTAGGCTGAACTGACCCATCATTTAAGACCTCACAAAGATTTAATATGCCCATAGTGGTATCACAATTTGTTTGACTACCAAACTGAAAAACCCCTATTAGGTAACAGGGCACACATTATAAATAACTCCGTTCTTTTGACGAATACTAGAAGTTTTCTAGAACATAGCTTAAGAACACTAGAGCTTAAAGCAGAGACAATGTACTTCGTTGAGTTGATATGAGACGGAATCACAAAATATCGCAAAACAAGATACACGCAACAGCGTGTTATTAATTTGTTAGCAAAGTGTAAACGGTGTGTTATCGATAAGTTATCGGGTTTTAATCGACGGATTATGGGGAGCTATTCATATCTTATCGACGAGTTATTGGTTATGAGACATACACGTGTTACCGATTTTTTATCGAAATTGCCTTCTATAGCAAAGATTTTAAGTGAGTTACCAATATTTTACCGACAAGTTATCGGGCTGTTATCGGTTCGTTATTGACTTGTTATCGAAAATTTATCAGTTATTTACGGAAAACGTATCGGTATATTATCAAAAAAACATCGATTTACTATTAAAAAGGTATCGAACAACTGTGGACTTCTTGTCAAAAAGTGATCGATAGGTTATCATAAAACTATTGATTTGTCATTAAAAATGTATCGATTATTTATCGATGTGATTTCAAAAGTTATCGAAAGGTTATAGAAAATTATCTTTTTACTATTAAGAAGTTATCGATTATTTATCGTAATGATATCGAAAAGGTATACATAGGTTATCGAAAAGATATCGAGTATTTATCAAAAAGCTTCCGATATGTTATCACAAAGCTATCGATTTGTTTTAAAATTGATATCAAAACCTTTGGATTACTTGCAGGAAAGCTTAAAATTTGTTATCGGCTCGTTTTCGATTTGTTATCGACGACCCGTCCTTAAACAAGTCGAGAATCCTATAAGTAGCCGATGACTGGGCGATAAGAAGATGATAACAAACGATCGAATGGCGATAATAACTATCCATCGATAAAAAACAATAGCTTGTCGGTATCGGTTGAGTGACCCAATCCGTGCCTAGCCAGAGCAGTCAGGCAGATCCAGCACTATACGGTCTCATACACCAATTCAACGATCTTTGTCCATAACCAGGTTGCCTTAAAAACATTAGAATCCAACGTGATAAAGTAAGATGTCAAGACTATCATGCGTCCATGAGGTATCTCCTTTGCTGGGTCTTTGAAATGAAGTTGCATATGAGATGGCTCGGACAGGGTCTGATATGGACACAAGTAAGGCAGACAGCTCTGTACAACTGTCGCTATGTTTTAGTAACAAAGTTTGACCAGCGCCCAAGACGCCCTTACTGAGGCTGGAAGCCTATCAAATACCTCTTCCAATCTATGAGTCACGCCATGCCCCCGGTTGAAATGTAACTCCAGATTCTAGTTGAAAAACTTTTCTACATTTGGATATCAATCACAGCCACCATGATGCCTAAGGGCATATCCCAATTGGACACAACCGCAAAAAGCTTGGAGCGTCGTGCATACCAAAACAAGCTCTCTCCGCAAAATATGTCGGGGTGAGGAGGAAAAGGAGTCGATTCATTATCTAACACTGCAAACAACACGAATTAATTTCTTAGCGCACTGTTTCTCGACAGTCTGGCAAAGGTTGGGAAGTAGAACTTTTCGCTTTTACTTCAAAACAAGACGACTCACATTTCTGGGCGCAAGGTTTTCAACATTCTGGCAGTGTTTGGGAAGGAGGACTTTACGCTCCTACTTAAGCTCATCAGAGAAAGCAAGTGGTTGGTTGAGGACTACTAGAAAGTTATC
This sequence comes from Eurosta solidaginis, assembly GCF_040869045.1. Lineage (NCBI taxonomy): Eukaryota > Metazoa > Arthropoda > Insecta > Diptera > Tephritidae > Eurosta > Eurosta solidaginis. Next base: position 171,349,069 of record NC_090323.1, read on the forward strand.
TGGACGAATGTGCCTCCACTGGGTATATGCTGAGGACATTCAAAATGGACAAAGATATTTCCGAGTATTAGTGTGGAAACTACCCATGCACGCCTTAAATCTAAGGAAGTTACCTTCACTGAATTGGGAGAAATAGTTGGAATAGGAGTTGAGCTCACTTGTTGATCCCTATTCGTTGCTAATTATCACGGTGCAGGAATAGCTGGCTTGGCTTACTGACCAACGTTCGAAATCGCCTTAGCGGCCAAGCGCCAATTAATGACTAATGAAACATTTTCCGAAATCCTTAAGGTATTCCAAACTATGAGTAATTGCGCGCATTTTGGGCGCTCGTAAAAATTAAGATGCATGTCATATGCAAGTAACATTTATTAAGAATTTGAGCCAAGATTGTCCAAATTACCTCTGTACTACATAAACTCTGATTGCCCCACTTGAACTTAAATTACATCGCAAAATATAATATTACTGATGTTCTAAATACAAAAATTCACCCGAACCTATAAACTGAGATATCATATGGTTACCCGTTGCGAAATTGAACATGTAAGCTTGTCTCATTACTTAGGTTCTTTTCGAGAGCGCAGAACCAAAAGTGTGTCACAGCCTTTCTTTGATCATCCAAAGTTCAATAGCATGCATTCCTCGAGCATTAAATATATGCCAACCACACAGCCTCACGCAAACAATACAAATCACAAAAGAATACAGCTAAGAATTCCAAAAAGAAGAACAAAAAAAAATATATACTATAGGGATGTCGGGTGCGGTATTTTGCTGGCCCTTAAAATACGAATGTGAGCTTACATAGCATACAAGACATGTGAAAACCATACTAGTAATATTTATTGCTCGCCTTTTTGTAGGTTGGTTGGACCGACCGTTGCTTCCTTGTCTTGCATAATATTTTGCCACAAGAATGCACGTCATAAATTATGCGGCACTGAGGTTGCATGCAACATATACACTGCAGTTATGTACAGTGGCGCGGTTGTTTTATATTTTTTGTTAGTTTTTTTCTATTATTATTTTAACAGCACTAGAGCTCTATGGATCTACTCCTCCCCACAACACACTTTGCAAACGACCGGCCAAGAAAGCAAGCAGCCGCCTCATGCCTCACGTCAGCATGCCAACGTGCAACCAGAAACGATATAATATAGAGACATTGCATAGACGAAAGATCGAGTGAGGCAAGCTTCACAAACTTCTAGTAGGTCACATTCACCACTTACCACAGCAGAATTTGTTAAACTACCACTGTCTGTATTTGTTATTTAATAATTATTTGTACACTTTTTATTTAGCTAATGTGTTCAGAATTTTAACTTTTACTCTCTAAATCTCGAATCAGTGTATTTCTGTGCTTAAATTATGTTAAAAATTGTGTTGAAAGTTTTTGGTGTGGTGAAAGTGACCTACTAGAATTTTGTTACGCTTCGCTGCTTTCCACCGAAGTTCGCGCATGCAATATCTTTATATTCAAAAATTTTTGGTGCAACCAAGCAGACAGCCGTTTCTCGGTTTGCACCGTCGTTATCTGTATGCATGTTTCCGCTGCTGTGCTTCTTCATATACTTTTACGAATATTCTACAAACATTGGTAACTAGGTCATATGTTGGCTTTTTAGTTGTCTTCTCTACAGACACAGTTACACAAGGGGTGCGTCATAAGTACCTGGCAGCTTAATTTGTCTTTAGGTATATAAAATCATTGATACCTGTCAATGAAAAACTCGCTGGCTTCACGGACCAACTTCGTCCTTAATAGTAGAAGTAACACGATCTGCTGCCTTTAGGTATGGCTTTGTACTAAAGCTAGCGGATACATCTAAAGGTCATATACAACTTCCTCATCGCGTCGTAAGCGCTGAATTGGCGCTCGGAGTAACATTTCCTCCAGAAGATAACCAAGGCTAATGTATAAGCGCCGCAACGAACATACCCTAACTATCACTGTTGCAAGTTTATTTGGGAGAATCGCAGCGTCATGGCGCTGTTTATTCTCCTCCAATAGAATGTTAAAATCTGTGCCATTTCTCCTGTGCCTTAATTTTATGCAGCTTACTTTGTTTCCTCGACTTTTCTTTCTACTTCTTGCGTATTGTGATTGTTGTTCCTGAGGAATAGATCCAATAAAAAGGCAACATCTACATTTTTTTTGCTGCTAACTTCGTTTGCTCGAAGTTCCTTTCTATTTCCCCTGCTTCTAGCGTACTATGATTGCTGTTACTGAGAAGCACATAAAAACTGTCCGTGCTCCCTGACATTATACCTAGCTGCAGGCCCGGAGCGCCATCAAATTCTATGTCGGCATATTCGGATTCGGGTTGATTTCGGCTTCACTATTCATGAGTTCTATACTTTGGTCTTTCTACTGTCTCCCTGAATAGAATGATGGAACCATTGTATGTGGTTTGTCCCGCATCATTTTGATTGTTAATCTATGCTGCTTCGTTTTTACCACCGGGCCCGGGGTTTTCAGGGGGCCCGCGATTTAGAGGAACTAAGACATTTTTTTTTTTTAATTCAGGTGAGTCTTTGGTTGTTCCATGTGCAAATTTTAAGCCGAATTTCAAGAGCAACGAATATTGATAATGATTTTTAGCCTGGGCCTTCGAACAGTGAGGAGACAATAAAAACATCAAACAAAAATATATGTTTACATGAATTCGAAATCGTAAAGTTTTCGTGGTGATAGTGATGAATGTTCATGTTCAAAAAGTCTTCGAACAATACCACCAACTCTGTATCAAATTCCAGATTATTTAAACGACTTCGATATCGGTACCGTGAATAATGAGTTTTTGCGATCTGAAGAAGTCAACGAAATAATTCGTCGAGGTAATCAAAACTGTCCTGTTAATTTTCAACGTGATTGTCATGACAAGGCATTTCCTACCTCGTTGTTAAACAGAATCTTGCCAAATGGAGAGAAATTGGAGCGTGACTGGTTAGTGTGGAGTGCTAGTAGCAATGCTTTTTATTGCCTATCATGTCGTCTATTAAGCACCAATACTTTAAATCGACCTAAAATTTGTTCTGCGGATATTCGAAATTGCAGGTGTGGAAGAAGTTATACGATAAACTACCATCGCACGAAAATACTCAAGATCACATTAAATGTTATATTCAATGGCGATCTTTACAAAAACTAATTAAGAAGGAGGCTAAAATTTATACACTTATCAATGAACAGCTAATCACTGAAACTCAAAAGTGGAAAGAAATTTTATATAGAATTTTGGACACTATTTTATTTTTGGGTATAAGAGGCCTAGGTTTCAAAGGCGAAAGTATATATCTTCATGAACGAAACAAAGGACACTTATTGGACATGTAAAATCTCATAACCCATTATGATCCGATACTTAGAGATCATTTGGAGATAGTTAGGATTTCACAACAGCAGCACAAACATTTACAAGTTTACTATCTTTCCCCAGACATTCAGAACGAGTTTATAGAAATTTGTGCACGTGAGGCAAACTATATTAGATCAAGGCAAAGAAAGCCAAGTATTTTGCTATTACCGTTGATGTTAGTCATGTTGACTACGTTCATTTTGCGCCAACTCCATTTCAATTCGGAAGCAACAAATTTTACAATTCAAGAACGGTTTTTGGCTTTCGTGAATTGTGACCGAAAAACTGGTCAGAAAATCGCTGATCTAATTTGCCATACTCTAGGTAAACAGAAATCCCATTAAAAGATTGTCGTGCACAAGGGTACGATAATGGCGCCATTATGAAAAGAGCTTACAACGGAGTCACCCCTGGTCCACCTTTATGGCAATATCTCGAAAAGGCGTCCACCTATAGAACTAAGGCCCACCCCCCGTTAAAATACTCATTAAGCCTTTTCATTTGATACCCATATCGTACAAACACAAAAAGTTCTGCAATTTTACGCCCAATATTCACATGCATATTTCCAAAAGTCTAGAATTTAAAAAGACTTGAAAATTAAATAAAAGGATGATAAAAAAATTTTAAGGACTACCTTTATATAAATGGACCAAAAAATAGAAGGAAATGTTTCCTTTAATACAGACATAGTCTTGTTGAATTTTGACTAAAAAACTTTAACAATAGCTCTTGTAAAAGAATTTTGGGACTTAATACTATAAAGCTGGAGCGCAATCTTTCAATTTAAGGCAAACCATGTACTTGGGATTAACTAATTGATGATTTAAAATTTAAACACGCACTCTACCCTTATAATTTGAAATCCCAAAATTATTTTACAAGAGCTATTGTTAAAGTTTTTTAGTCAAAATTCAAGAAGACTATGTCTGTATTAAAGGAAAAATTGCCTTCTATTTTTTGGTCCATTTATATAAAGGTAGTCCTTAAAATTTTTTTATCATCTTTTTATTTTCAATTTTTTAGTACTGCCTACAAAAAGGCAATTGCAACTTGGATTATTAATTTAATTAATTCGTAAGTGAAAATTCTTATCTTTATTTATTTGTTCAAAATAGCAAGATTTAAGAAATTAGTGGAATTTTCGCTGACAACACTGGCGAAAACAACAGAATTCCACCTCGAATTATAACAAGAGTTTTCCACCTCGTTTGTCAGCTACTTAATTTGCACAGCTGAAAATCGTGGAAAATTCGCATACGCCTGAAAGTCTAAAAGAATCGTGGTGAAAGTCGCGTCCGCCCAAAAGTATGCAAGGACGTGCATTGAGTTGGGCCTTCAACGAGGTGGAATTCCACAACGCCTGCAACACCCAGGAGGTTAACGATGAAGGTATGGCCTAATTTTCTAAATAGTTCGACTTGTGCGTTACATAGCTCAAATTTTTTGATCAAACATTGCACTGTCACCGAGTTTTAAACTATATTTCAGGTTTCAAGTCGCTAGATATCGAGGAAGTTATTTAAAAATCGATTGCAAGATTCCCAATTTAAAACTAGTTTTCTCAATATCTCGATCCATGCGCCACCTAGCGGAATTTTTTTTGATATAATATTGCACTCTCACCGAGTTCTGACTTACGGCCCAAGTTTCATGCCTCTAGCCCATCGGGAAGTTACTCGAAAATCGATCGCAAGATTCCCACCGTTTTTAAAGGATTTGCAGTTATCTTGACTAGCGCGCCACCTAGCGGAACTTTGTTTTCCATAAGTTGTATTGTCACAAGACCTCCAACTAAGTGCCAAGTTTCAAGTCTCTAGGTAACTGGGAAGTTAGTCAAAAATGGATTGAAAGATTCCCAAATTAAAATTTGTTTTCTTACTATCACGATCCGCGTGTCATCTAGCGATTTTTTTTTTTTTTGATCAAATGTTGTATTGTCAAGTTTCATATCGATTGCAAGATTTCCCTCGTTTTTCAAGTATTAGTAGTTATCTCACTTAGCGCGCCACCTAGCGGAATTTCGTTGTCTGTAAATTATATTGTCACCGGGTCTCGAACTATGTGCTATGTTACAATTCTCTAGGTAACCAGGAAGTTAGTTAAAATTGGATTGAAAAATTCCCAAATTAAAATAATTTTCCTAATATCTCGATCCATGCGCCACCTAGCGGATTTTTTTTTTTGATAAAATATGGCATCGTCACCGGGTGCTGACTTACGGCTCAAGTTTCATATCTCTAGCTCACCGGGAAGTTACTCAAAAATCGATTGCAACATTCCCGTCGTTTTTCAAGGATTTGTAGTTATCTCACTTAGCACGCCACCTAGCGGAATTTTATTTTCTGTAAATGTAAAATGTATTGTCACCGGGTCTCGAACTATGTGCTAAGTTACAAGTCTCTAGGTAACCGGGAAGTTAGTTAAAAATGGATTGAAAGATTCCCAAATTAAAATTAATTTTCCTAATATATCGATCCGTACGCCACTTAGCGGGGGTTTTTTTTTTTTGATAAAATATTGCATTGTCTGCGGGTTCTGACTTACGGCTCAAGTTTCATATCTCCAGCTCACCGGGAAGTTACTCAAAAATCGATTGCAAGATTCCCTGCGTTTTTCCAGAGATTTTCAGGGATTTTCGCTTATCTCGATTCGAAGTTAGTTAAAAGTCGATCGCAAAATTGCCATTTTAAAATTAATTTTCTGTATATCTCGATCCGTGCGCCACCTAGCGGATTTTTTCAGTTGCATTGTAATATCTCTCAGATCTGAACTATGTTCTAAGTATCAAGTGTTTAGCTCAACGGGAAGTTACCGAAAAAGACTTTTCCGTGGGTCAAAAATTCGTATGGAAATGAAGGGACAAACATGAAAGCGACTTAATATAAAGGTAAAAAAATGGTGTTCTGAGTAGCTTTTCATTAGTTTTGGAGTGCCTAAAAAGGAGAAAAAAGGTCTGCGAAATTATGCCCAGTTATCACATTTTTTCAAAAGTCGAAAATTTTTTAAAACATTTATATATAAAAAAAATTGGTGTTCTGAGTAGATTTTCAATAGTTCTAGAGCTTCTAAAGAGAAGAAAAAGTTCTGCAAAATTTCGGCCACAATCACATTAGTCGAAATTTTTAAAAACTTTGAAAATTAAAAAAAAAAATGCTTTTCAATAGTTCTGCAAAATTTATCTTTTTGGAATCAGAACTGATTTTTCTCAAGTAGTCCTTTTGTTTATACATACATACACATACGCGAACAAAAAATTCAATAAAAAAAATGTAAAAAATAAAATAAATGTAAGGCGCGATAACCTCCGAAGAGATTTTAGGCCGAGCTTCTCTTCCAATTTGCGTCGCACTCCTTTTAATTTTTGCTACAAACTGAAGGGACGGGGCCTACTTGTTTTATGCGACTCCAAACGGCACCTGCAAGGTAGACGACTTTTCACTGGGAAACTTTCCATGGCAGAAATACACTCGGAGCGCTTGCCAAACACTGCCGAGGGGCGAGCCTGCTTAGAAAATTTTCTTCTGATTAAAAAACCTGTTTCTAAAATTTTGATGTTGCTTTGCCCGGGGCGTGAACTCCGGTTCTTTGGTGTGGTAGGAGGAGCACGCAACGATCACACCACGGCGGTCGCAAAAGTTCAAGAAAACCTTTATATAAAATGAAAAATAGATGTAACAACGCCTTGTGCAACCCACAGTCCCAATTTATGTAGTGTTGATGCTGCAGAATATTGTACGGCTGCAATTACTTTCCTCGAAGTTGTACAAAAATGTTTTACTATTTTCAGCAGCACTCCACAACGATGGGACATCCTCAAAAAAGTATACCGAGCTCTCTTCATAGTCTTTCAGCCAAAAGCCAAATTTGACTGCGCAAGCATACGGTAATATAACCGGCATTCTCAAGTACATCAACAAGTTCAAATGTATCTTGCTGTCCTCAATTTGTTTCAAAATACTGACTACCATTAATGAAAGAAACGTGGTCCTCCAAGCTGGAGACGCCACGATAGATGTTGAGGTCAGACATCTTGATGCCTTATTAGTTGATTTGAGGTTGATCAGGATCCAATGGGAAACAATTTTCAACGAATGCAGAACAGTTGCTATTCAATTGAACATGTCGCCAAAGTTTCCGGACATTCGAAAGAGAAAACCCAGATAATTTAAATGAGATGATAACGGATAATTCAGAGTCTGATTTTAAAAACATTCCTAGTGATCGTTGATTCGGTAATCACTGACATTACTAAACGATTTGCAGCTATGAGAACTTTGAGCGAGACGTTTTCCTTTTTGTGGCAATTTGAAGACATGGATGGAACTACGGTTCGGGCTAGCGCAGCAAAATTTGTAGAAAAATACAAGTCGGACGTTTTTCAAAGCTTAGAATGCGGAATAATTCACGTGAAACGCATTTACGAAGCAAATTTTGATAAAGGTCTGCCACCATTGGAATTGGTAAATGCCTTCTATGTTCAAAATCTGTATTCAATTTTCCACAACATTTCTGTTGCTTCATGTATCTTGTGCTCTATACCAGTCACTGTTGCTAGTGCAGAACGTCCCTTCAGCGTCCTTGCAAGAATCAAAAACTTTCATAGATTTTGTTCATGTCATGAGCGAGTTTCAAGGCTTGTCACGCCTTGTGTTGAATCCGATTTGGCAACACAGTTAAATTTTGATATTATTATACAAATTTTGCAGCGAATAAACAAGAAAAGCCACTCTTTGATATTCGAACCTTCTATATCGAATAATTAAAATTTATAATCATCATTATATTTGTCAGAAATGTTCTAAAATGTTACCAAATAACTAGAAAAGATTATTTGAAATAATATGTGGCTGTTAAAAGAGAATTTTATTCCTACGTTACAATAAAACAGTATAAATATTAAATAATCTGTATGAATTTTATTTTCAGTTCTTAGTCCACAAATCATATCGTTGATTGCCAAACATTTTTTTTATGTAACCCATCAATAATTGTTCATGAAAGAGACGTCATTAATTCAAGTTAATCAAATGTATTAGTGTTTTTTTTATAGGGGGCCCACAAATTGTTTAGTCCCTGGCCCGGATTTTCTCTCTACGGCCCTGGCTGTAAAATATGTAGTCCTGCTTTCTTCCCTTCGCTGTCCCGTTCCCTTCAAAATTCCATTTCCACCTGGGCTCGCACTCCGCTTCCTCATAGCGTAAGAGGCATATATAATAAACTTCGACGAATGTTTTGGTCGTATGAAATATACTACTAAAGGTAAGATGTCTCACTTGGAAAGGCGTCTTCGGGGAATACTGAGCGCCATATATCATCTATGGTATATAAAACCCAGTCTTTCGGTCGAAACTGATGCATGGCGTGCAAGTCTGTCAAGGCATGTTCATGAGCATTAGGGGCAGTGAGTAGCGGATAAGAAAAAGGGCTAAGCGTCATTGGCGGCAGTGATTGGCCGCAGAAATAGATCTTAAACAATGTGTAGCTTAAATGTGAAAAAAGTAATCTCTGGTATACATTGAAATTAGACGAAACTATCAGACGACGATTCAGCGGTGTCAAAATTGACCAACGACTGACGCTGAATTTATTACGGCACTCGTTGACTTTGCGGTTCTATACCTGAGGTAGGCTTCGAGAAAGGAGGGCTTAGACAGTGGCAGAGACGTAAATTAAAGCTTACACGACAAAAATTACAATAGAACTGGACTGTACCCAAAGCGTCTGCGGGTCAATCATCTCTGCGGACTTTCCGTCTATTGCAAGATTTTCCAATCTTATTAATCAATAGATCGTGCAACGGTTTCGCAGATGCGATGAGAAGGAGAGCTCTGACCAACTATCAATGGGCTATCTTCAAAACAATATCGAGCAAATAATTAGGGAAACGGACGAACAAAGGGACCTAAAAATATGATTAAGAAAGTCTCCATGGCTTAGATAAAGTATTGAAGAAACAAGTGTTCTTCTCAAATTAAAGAAATGTGCTGTAAGAGTACCATGAGGATGCTGCGTATTTCAACAACCTCTCACTGCAGAAGCAGAGCTCGAGTGTCACAAATGAGAGTCCAGGACAAAATCTTAGAGAAGTAATTTACTTGAGTCTTTCTGAAAATGTGTATGTTGAGTGTACTCGTACCAATCCAATCATAAGATATCTTCAATGTTTATGGTTCGGAGAACTTTTGGTGACCCCTTTATACATAATTACTTCTTTCCGGTTCTTCTTCACATTTAAGTTGTTATTTTGTTCGTCTTTTTTGTCAGAGAACTTTAGTGTTCTAAGTTAGCATTTGGTATGTAAACCCCACATTCAACATTCGACGCCATCACATTGCATTGTGGCATTTCAGGTATATATTTTGTGGTAGCAAAAATAACAACAACAAACAGCAAATACCAAACATATGTCTGTTAAAAGTTTTTCTTGGCCGCCTCTTCTTTTAATTCACATTCATTGACGAGGTGACTGCGGTCGCGCTTAGGCTCGTAAACGAAAGAATTAACTTTTTTGTTGTTTGACAGTAATAAGATACTCAACGAAACAAAAACAACAACGAAAAGAGTTATAATAAAGTGGAATACAATAACTGCAACACGTAAAGGCTTAAATATTTCCATAACGCGTGTCAAGTTTTTGTATTTGGTATGAAAGAAATGGGACAGCAAGTTAATGAGTTGAAATTTTTTTCTCTTTTTCGTTTCTTTCCCACAACCCAAAAACTTGTGTTGACTTAATATGATCTGATACTACCTCATTTTCGATTTCTAGATTTTGATTTTACTTCCGGATTCGGTCAGAGCTTATTTTCTCCTTTCGATGTAGATTTCGATTCTTATTTTGGTCCGATGCTGTACGGTAGTTTTGGTATGGGTTAGGTCTTGTTTCTGTTCTGGTTTCCCGAGTTTAGTTCCGATCTCTACACGGTTAAATTCCAGTTTCGGTTTGCTACCAAATTCGCATCTGGATTCGGCTTCAGTCCCAGGTCAATTTTATTTCAGCAGTTTTTTCAATCCCGGTTTGGGTCCTTTTTGCGTTCAGTTTCCAACTTTGAGTTCTTGATTCCCATCCGGATTCAGTTCCGGATTTGGGTCTGGGGTCAATTTTGTTTCGGCTTTGGTTTCGATCCCTGTTTTGGGTTCAGTCCCGACTTTCGTTCTAGACTCGCATCCAAATTCGCTTCCTGTTTCGGGTTTTATTTCTATCCCGGTTTCGGGTCCGGTTTAGGTCCCGATTTAGAGTCAAGTTTCGACTCGAAGCTCGGTTGCGATTTTTGTTCCATATTTGGCTCCCGTTTCGGGTTCAAGTTGCGGTTCCACATAGGTATCGTTCGGCTTGAGTTGCGGCTCCGGACTTAAGCCGATTTCGGTTTCGGCTCGGGTAGTCAAAATAATATTAGTTTTTCTGCGTAATACCCATTTCTATTACAGTCCGGGGTAAGCTCCGCTTTTGATTCCGGAACTCCGTTCCGATTTTTATTCCAGTTTTGAACCTGGTTTCAATTAGGTAACGGTTCCAGTTTGGTTTCGTTTTCTTGATCGTTTTCGGTTCGGGCAATCATAATTTTATTAATTTTTCCGCGTAATCCTCTTTCAATTGTAGGTTTCCTTTACGGTCCCGTGTTGGCTCTGAATTTTGTTCATCCTTGTACTTGTCCCTTATATATTCTTCAATTTTATTTTTCTAATTTCCTTCATTTCCCTTAACTGATTTGGTGTCTGATGGCGCTCATATCAACTTAACTATGCACATTGATTAGACATTACACACACACTTACATCCTAGACTTCCCACGCCGAAAGAAAAGATGTTAATTACTAGTCACTTTATATATTCCAGCACGCAGCTAGGGGCAGAGGGAGGTAAGCGTACTATATCTTTTTATAAATGTATGATTAAGACATTGCCAACCTACCAAATTTGATAATGCCATGGGGGTAGCTAAGCAGGTGAGGAGGGAGGTTTTCAATTTAAACACCAAGATATAAGTTTTACACTTATGAAAACCCGATGACAACTGCGTTTTTGGAATAAGTTCAAGGGCGTAGCTTTAGGTGAGGAGAAGAGGGGAGGAAGGCTTTTAATTTTATGTGGTAAGATTTGTTTTTAATATTATAGACCTAGCAGCCGTGCTAGCGTGCTCCGCCTACCACACCGAAGATCGTGGGTTCAACTCCCGGTCAAGGCAACATCGAAAATTTAGAAAAAAGTGTTTGCATTTAGAAACAACTTTTTCTAAACGGGGTCGCCCCTCGGTAGTGATTTGGCAAGCACTCCTAGGTATTTCTTCTCAGTGAAAATTAATCTGCCTTGCATATGCCGTTCGGAGTTGGCATAAAAAACGTAGGTCCCGTCCCGCCAATTTGAAGGGAAAATTAAAAGGAGCACGACGCAAATTGGAAGAGAAGCTCAGCTTAAAATCTTTTCTGAGGTTATCGCGCCTTACATTTATTTATTTTATTATTTTTAGACTTATCAGGAACCTATGACAGTAATTTGGTATGATCATAGACTTAGCGAGATGGGGGAGAAGTAGAGTGCCCTCTCACTTTTTGGTATTAGAATTAGACTATTGAGGAACCTATGAAATTACAATCAAATCATATGCTCATGTTCATTGGATGGGGTATGATGAGGTTAACGATCGTTTGCTAGTGTGTAGAGAGAGATACAGAGATATATATATATATATAGAGAGAGAGATAGAGCAGAGAAAAGAAGGGCTCATGTTGACGCGCTTAATGCAAAAAATTAGGTTTTGAAACAAATCAAATAAAAGAGAAATATTCAAACTTAAATTATCTCTGTATAAAACGACCTATGCCGTGATTAATTTGAATCTCGAAGAACACGCGAGCTTTAAGAACATATCGAGTTTCGAGAACCTTACCGAGAAGCCGATACACGCAAGAAATTTCTTCTCGAACAACTTCGAGATATCGTAAGTTCTAATCAGAATTGGACTAGAAACGCATATTTTCAATTAAAAAATTGGCCTCTTCTTCTTGCTCGTCATAGTCTGAAGCTCCACAGCATATAATATTAGACCAAAATGAACTTACATCACAAACTCATCATCAACATATATAGCTACTTAGCAAATTGTTGTTCACCATCATAACACCAACTACAAAATGTCAAAAAAACAAAAAAATATAAAGCTACATAACTTTTTCTTTCATTTTAGCGCTACAACTAAATATTAAAAGCTATTAGGCAAATTAACTTAAAATTATGTTTTTTTTTTTCAATTTTCAATGCCATAAGCGTTGGCCGTTGATTTGCTGATAATTCGTTGTTGTTATAGACGATTGCGTTGAATGGCGTCTACCTAATGTTATCATCACCAGCTCACACAGTTTGGACATGCCGCAATTCCAGTAAGCAGTAACACAGTCAACAACAAATCTCTACGATTAATATCGATTTGAGCACAAGTTTTTGGCTATCATTTGATATGAATGCGATATCACAATGTTTATCTTGCAATTGCTGCAGACACATTTGGTAATCAATTCAGATGCGCTTCACACTGCTTTGATTTGAGGCGTTTGTACGTTTTATTTTTTATTTTTTTTTGGTTTGATTTTTTATATGTACAATTATATAATTGGTCGCTTATGTGTGAACATTACATGAATTATAAATATATTAATTAAAGGATTTTGTGTCAATATGGATTTCTTAATGAAAGCGGCAATTAATTAAATTTGGACATCTTCCGTTGTGGTAATTTATGTGTGTGGACATCACGCTGAATACTGTTTGTTGGCTAAATTTGATTGTGACTATGTTTATGACTTCGATTTAGTTTTGATTTCGCCTGTGACTTTGACAATATACTTCGTTCTATATGTCGTCATTATAAATATTATATATTTTTTCAGATACATATAGTTTAACTTACTGTTGAATCCTTCAAAAATATATTTCAAAAACATATAGATCACTAACAGCAAAAGATAACCTAACCGCATTATTAATTTTTGAATATTTCAAAATCAATACAAACTTTTGTCAATTACTTTTCGTATTTGAATTTCAAACCGTTCAAGGAAATTGTACTCAAATGGGTCAATCCTCAGTGACAAAACCCGGGTGAAAAGTCTTAGAATCTAACATACTATCGGTTTGCCAAATTTCACCCAAATCGGTTTATCCGTTTCCGAGATAGTGGTGGATATACGGAGGATGACCCTAAGTTGCAGAGTGAAACACGTTTCGTTTTGCATCCATATTGGCATATGTTGTGTAATTTTTTTCTGAATTTGATAGACGGGCAAACTCGTGAAAATATCCTCAGTTGCAACACCTAGGTAGGAAGTCTTTGAATGCGATACACTATCGATGTATCAAATTTCATTCAAAATTTCAGTCGTTTCCGCCATAGTAGTGGATATATAAAGAGATATAAATAATAAGATGGATGGGGTGGCAGCCCTGAGTGTTAACCCTACTTAAAAATATCTCTATTAAAACTTGTAGTAAAACACCCGTTTGATACCCATATTGCCATATCTCATGTAAATTTTTTATATTTCGAATAGGTGGCAACTTTGTGAAAACACCCTCATTAGCAACACCTTAGTGGAAAGTCTTAGAATATGAGACACTATCTATGCGCGAAATTTCATTTAAATCGGTTCAGCCGTTTCCGAGATTGTTCCAAATGTACATACAAACTATTTTTACTCGTTTAAAGTAATCATATTTTGACTCTGACTTCGACTCCATATTGACTTTGATTTTAACTTTGCCTTTCACTGGATTTAGATTTTGACTTAATTTGACTCTGAATTCGACTCCATATTGATTTTGATTTTAACCTTAGCTGTCACTAGATTTATATTTTGACTTTTTAACTTCGATATTATTTTGATAGTTACCTTGATTTTAACTTTAATTTGATTTTAACATCTATTGAGATTTCAATTTTGAGCTTCACTTTGAGAGTTTGGCTTGGCTTTGACTTTGAAATGGACTTCACTGGACTTTGATTTTGACATTAAATTCGACTTTAAATCGGTATCGACTTTGATTTTGACTACAGTGGTGACTTTTGCTTAAGTTTGACTTTGAGCTCGGTTTGACTTCTTTTGCTTTCAATTGATTTTGACATTGTCTTCATTGTGACTTTAATTTTGACGTCAATTCTGAATTTGACTTGATTTTGGCTTTGAATTGACTTTGATTGTGATCGAATTTGACTTCATTCTGATTTTGATTTTGACACCATTGACTTTGATTTAGAATTTCACTTGATGTGACTGTGAGTTTGAGCTTGACTGTGACTGTGGTGTTTATTTGTTTTAATTTCTACTTAGTTTTGGTTTTGTTCTTGGCTTTGACTTGATTATGAATTCGTTTTAGAATCTGACTTGTTTTGACTTTGACTTCATTTTGTCTTTGACTTCATTCTCAGTTTGAGTTTTACATCGACTCCATATTGACTTTCATTTTGACCTTGTTTTAGGAATTATATTTTTCAGTCATTTACTTTTGATTTGACTTTCACTTGATTTTCACTTCGGACTTGATAGTTACTCCTAATTTGAATTGGATTTAGAGTTTTTTTTACCTTGGCTTAGAGTTTAATTTGATTTTGACTCTGAGTTTGACTTTACTTTAACTTGTACTTGGCCTTTGGTTTTAAGGTCAACTTGATATTGGCGTTGACTTAGACATAGACTTTTACTTACTTTTGAACTTATTTTTAACTTTGGCCTTGATTTGGTTATGACTTTGCTATTGACTTGATTTTATTTTAAAAATATTTTTTTTTTTTTTGTCTTGGTTGTAACATTTACATGATTTTTATTTCGATTTGTAGGTAGCGTGCTAGCCTACCACAAGAAAGGTCCTAGGTTCATCATCATCATAAATAATTAATTGGCGTTTAATCTTCTAAGCAATTTCGGCTGTTTCGTAACAAGTCTCACTAACTATCTAATATTGAAAAATTATTTTGGTCGGAGCGTCTTCGTACATTTCCATGGCAACTAAGCTTTTGAAATTTTATTCGCTGCACCATCTTAATATCTGCTAAATATCATACAGCACATCAGTTTATATACCCTGATACTCACCAACGGCATCACGGGCAGGACTATAAATCTTCCAAAGAACTTTTCTCTCGAACACTCCAAGAGCCAAATCATCTTCTCTCGACACCGTCCACGATTCCGAGCCAAACATCACTACAGGTATGTCGAGCGACTTGTAGAGCATCATTTCTGTTCGTTGGAAGAGAACTTTACTTTTCAATTGGCCACGTTTGACATCTAAGCTGTCATTGTGTGAAATGCTGATTTCCAAATATACAAAGTTTTTACAGGCTCTAATTTGCATATATTCGTCAACGGTGACATGTCTGCGAAGGAGCGAATGCTTAGAATCTTTCTGTAATGATAGCCTGTACTCCGTTTTTTTCTTATTTACCGCAAGATCCACTTTTTATGCCTCTTTAGCTAATCTAGAGAAGTCAGAACTTATGTTGTGTTCACTTAAGTTAATAATATCAATAACTTCAGCATACGCCAGCAATTTTTTACTCTCATAACAGTTTGTATCATCACGACTTAGTTCTGCTGCTGGAATTAAATTCGCATGAAAGGGAGCTGCTTTGTCTGAAGCCTCGTTTGGTTTTGAATGGTTCGAAGTGGTGATAGAGCCTTATTAACTTTGCAGGGAACTTTAACTTAAGTATAGTAGCATCCAAGCAATTTATTTTCGCGTGAAAAAAAGGTCCTGGGTTCAAATCACTCGAAAACCAACATGAATATAACATATTTTGTTTTGTTGATTTTCCGACAGGTTGGAACGATTTCCGCCATCCCTTGGCGTTGTGCCATAAGCAGTCTCTGGAGAGAATCGGGACAGGGAGACGCATACATCTATATTGGGTCCCAGGGCATGTCGGAATAGATGGGAATGAAAAAGCGGACGAACTAGCTAAAAAGAGCGCATCCCTTGAAGCTTGCTCCGTAGATGTCCCAATTAGATTGGGCGAGATTAAGCGAAGGCGAGAGGTGCACATGATCGACCAAGCGGGAAAGGCGTGGGTTCAAGCGCGGGGCTGTAAAGTGTCGAAGATTATGTGTAGGTCTTACAACCTTAGACTAACACAGTTGCTCCTATCATTAAAAAGAGGGGACTGTAGACTCATGACGGGTAGCCTGACTGGACACTGCCTTCTGGCGTCACATGCCTTTAAATTAGGCTTGGTCAGTGATAGCAGATGTAGGAAGTGCGGGTTGGAGGAGGAAACGATCGAGCACGTTCTGTGCTCGTGTCCTGCACTTGCCAGGCTAAGACTCCAGCTATTAGGAGTGATACAGCTGTCAGATCTAGAAGCAGCAAGTGGCTTAAGTCCCAGGAAGCTTCTAGTATTTGCCAAGAGGACGGACTTATTTTATAATATAGGTCCTGGTTTTTGATATGGTTTTTCAGTTTGGTCGCTAAAACAAACTTCTTGTAACACTACGGACTCAATCAGTGTATGTGAGGTCCTCATGGACTGGCCAGTTCAACCTACCTACCATCAACAGTGCCGATTTTCGTTCTTTACGACAGGATGCCGGAAAATCGTTCCAATATAAAACATGAATATACTTTAGAAAAACTCTAAGCGGAATTGGCAGTGTTTTGGCAAATACACCGGGTGTATCTCTGTCATTAAATCCTTCTCAGCGAAAATGTATCCGTCCTGCAGATACCGCTCCTGGTCAGCATAAAATATGAAGGTCCCGGCCCGCCAATCCGTAGAAAAAATTAAAAAGTAGCAGTACGCAAATTGAAAGAGACGCTCGGTCAAGATCGCCTCGGGGATAAAACGGACCCAGTTATTATTGAACTTATTATAGTTTGAAAATTTTTTCTTAATTTTTGGTTCACAAGTTCCTTTTTTGAGTATGGCAACCATGAAAAAAGTCAAAGGCACATATTACGAGTTTATAACATCAATTTTTTTTTGGACTGAGATAAGCCTTCTGGTGCATGCTAGATCATGGCCAGTGTCAA
Source organism: Eurosta solidaginis (assembly GCF_040869045.1). NCBI lineage: Eukaryota > Metazoa > Arthropoda > Insecta > Diptera > Tephritidae > Eurosta > Eurosta solidaginis. Next base: position 171,366,454 of record NC_090323.1, read on the forward strand.
ATAATTTGCCTTTAATTTTTATTTTTTTTTTTTCATGACATTTTTATTCATATTTTTTGCGGTGCAGTTGAATTACAAAGCTTTAGCCTTTTCTGCATTTCCAATTTGTCGCGGTATAACAGGTGACTTGGTCGTCAGTGTGGCGGTCATTGAAAGAGTGATTAATTTGGTTGGCGTGTGAATCAATGATTTTAAAGATTAAATCAAGTTTTGGAGCTAAGGTTTTTTTTTGCTTTTTTTGAATTCCAAGTTTTGAGCCTTTTTTGCATTAAACCAACAGACGTTTTCATTTCTCTTAAATACACATATCATATTTCTTCATATTCACAGTTTCAACTTTCACTTTGGCTTTCACTTTTGCGTAATTAAAAATCAATTTTATCATAACACAAAGTTCGCCGCCACCATTCAACCACAAATTTAATGAATATTAAATAAAGTGCAAATAATAAATGATACCCGGCGGCACTAAAAGTCAAACAAAAACAACAGCAGCTACAGCTACAATTACAGCAGATGACAGACGACAAAATTTTCACTCCATTTCCATTTCTGATCCTCCAACTGATTGACAGCGGTATTTTGGTTGGGCCAAGCGCTTGGCGATTGCCGGCTGCATGTCAGTGGCATATTTTCGCGACGCGCGCTGGATGATGGAATACTTTTTTATTTTTTTTTTTACATTTTTATTGTCATTTGTATGGCAACCTTAATAACGTTGACAACAGTGGCAGTTACTATGCTGCACTTGCTATCAGTGTGAACGCGTGTGCGCATGTGTGCGTGTTGACAATGTGATAGCATTTCATTGTTGACGGTTGCATTTAACTGCGGTAAAGATGAATTGCAGCCGTTAATTTGTGCCGAAGTGAACAAGCAAGAGTTTGCAAAACTCACATACCTACGTAAATATTTTACATAAAAATTTATATTTATTTTTATGTTTTTGGGAGGGGAGGGTGGGGCAGTGTGTAGAAGTCCACGAAAGTGGGGAAAGCTTCTGACCGCCATTCACCTGGGAATGGCCAGAGCGATTCTTTTGCATGCTAGATACTTGAGAAAGTGTTACTCACCGATTTCCTGGTAGGGTTGGTTGGGGAACGGCCTCCCTTTTGTGATGCGGATGCACTGGCTGAGCACGGCAGTAATGGTTCCCTGACGGCGGTGCTGGTGATGACGATTGGTATTAAGGTTGGGCTTGCTGTCGCTATTCTTTCGCTGCACGGTAATAGTTGCGTTTGACTTCTGTTTTCTTTGACTGATCGAGACGACGGAGAGTATCCCTGCTACAAACGCACATGAATTGAATTGCACACAAGTATTAGCGATTAAAGATATTTCACACTTATTGTGATTTATTTTATTCCAATTTGTAAATGGCCGTAATACAACGACGTATACACGAATTTTTGTTCAGCTTTATACAGCTGATGCAAGCACGTACTTTTATGCTACAACTTTCACTAGTAAACTTATGGGTAAACGAATTCTAGATTTTGCACCAAATTAGATCACCAAAGCAAATAGATTTTCCCCTTTTTTTTCGAAAAAAATAGAAATTTAGAATGGCTATGCCTTGCAAAATTACAATCGCAATAAAAATGAAAATGAAAGGATTATTTGTAGAGCACAAAAATTAACAGCAAACTTGCAATTTTTTGATAATAATAAAATTTTATATATATATATCCATAAGTGGTGGTTTTTTGACAGGTGGCGATCATGCCAGAATTCGACTTGGTGGATTTTGCGCGGTGAAGGCTGCCACACGGCCATGAGCATTCCCAATAGGGAATTTGAGGGTAAATGCCATGTATTGATTTTGGGGGTAATTCAATATAATATAATTCAATATAGTCGAACACAATACAAGATATGGGATGTATATAAATTCATAGATATACATATAGAAAAGGAGGGGGATGGGACGGGTGACAGCCTACACCGCGTAAACATCCTGGGCCGCCTAGGCGCACTAAGCGCCTAATGTCTGTTTCAGCTCCTGCAAGGCGCGTACTGCTTCCTGGATCAGGATCTTTCCAACCTTTCTTTTGTACATGGATGTGCGTAGGCCGGTGGCAGTGCACCGGATGGTACGGTCTCCGACGCTAGGTCGCGAGGTTGAATGCGTGGGTGGTGCGCGCCCATTAGATTGTTGACGACGACGAGCAGTGCGATGTTGAACAGCGGGATCGGGACGGCGCTGCTCCGGATGACGTGGTTGCGAACGGGTTGCCTGTTGTGATGGTACGACGTACGGCGGCTGGCGACCTCCGGTTTCCCGGTGTAGCAGTGTATGGTGAGCATGCCCGCAGACCCGACAGCGTTCGGTGGAGGTGCACTCGTTGGTGCAATGGGACAGCGCCAAACAATTGAGGCAGTACTGGTGTGCCCTGGCGATTAACGTACGTTGTTGCGGCTGCATAGTTGCGAATACAGGGCACCTCAGGAGTGCGTGATGCCGCATGCACAATCGGCACTTTCGGTAATCCGGCACTGCCTCGTTACGTTGCGAGCGGGCCGCTGGCACCACCACTTGCGATGACAGCGAGCGTCGGGGTGTTGGAACCGGAGGGCGTTGACGATCCATCTGTCGGAAGAAAGAATATAGGTGTAGGTTAGTTTTACGCCTGAGAAGACGCGTCGAGTTAGGGACTGCCTGTGAGAGACACGGGATGATTCAGTTGGGTTCTGAAATAGTGTCGATAGGTAAGCTTAGTGGACTGTAGTTGGTTCGGGAGATGATAGGGAACCATGCGGGGCTGAATCCGGTTCCGCTGGTGGCAGGAAACACAATTTTGTGATAGGCCTGGTGAGCACACCGTTTTGCGTGCGTACGTCGACTACTCGGATATGGCCGTCTCTCCCTAGATGGGTGTCTTCCACGCGTCCTAGGCGCCATTCGGTAGGGGGTAGGTTGTCTTCCTTGATGACGACTAGATCGCCGATTTTAGGGGGAGGCTGAGCGGTTTGCCATCGATACCGCTTATGTAACTCCATGAGATAGTCATTTTTCCAGCGTTTGCTGAATTGGTGATGTAAAACTTTCAACCGGTCCCAACGGTTGATCATAGAGAGATGTTCATAGTTCGGCTCGGGGATGGCGAGAAGGGGTGCGCCTCGGAGAAAGTGGCCAGGTGTGAGGGCGGTGAGATCCGCTGGGTCCTGGGAAAGCGGGGAGATAGGGCGAGAATTGAGAACGGCCTCGACACGAATTAATAGAGTCGAGAATTCTTCAAAGGTGAAGCTGTGTGTTCCGGCAACCTTTTTTAAATGGGTTTTAAAGCTTTTGACGGCGGATTCCCATAATCCGCCCATGTGGGGTGCGCCGGGGGGTATAAATTTCCAATCGATGCCTTGTGGCGCATACTTTTGGACAATATCTGTCGAGACTTCGTTGAGGAAGGTGACGAACTCTACTTCGGTAGCTCGCTTAGCACCAATGAATGTTGTGCCATTGTCGCTCATCATTTGCTTCGGGTAACCTCGACGCCCTACAAACCGGGCGAAGGCAGCGAGAAAAGCCTTACTCGTGAGATCCGAACACAATTCCAGGTGGATCGCCTTGGTAGTGAAGCAAACGAAAACGGCCACATAACCTTTTACGAGGGTTGGAGAGCGGAGCATCGAAGCTTTGATATGAAACGGGCCGGCGAAGTCTACGCCAGTAGTAGTGAAGGGGGGCGCGAAATTGCATCGTTGGGGGGGTAAAGCTGCCATTATTTGGGACTGCGTTTGTCGCTTATGGAGGGTGCAGACTTTACACTGGAAAATACATTTTTTCAGCTGAGGTTTGAGTCGGGGGGTATAGAATTCCTGCCTCATAGCTTGTTGCAGGAGGCGGGCTTCCGCATGGAGGAAGCTCTCGTGCAGGAACCTTATATAAAGGGTAGTAAATCTAGCCTTTTCGGGGAGAATGATGGGATGACACTCATTGTAGGTCATGTCGGCGTTTACTAATCTTCCGTTGGCACGGAGAATCCCGTTTGTATCCAGGAAGGGGTCAAGTGCCAGTAGGGGACTTCGCTTTCCGATTGGTTTTGAATTTTCGAGAGAGGCTCTTTCGGAAGCGAAGAATCTCGACTGAGTCAAGCTCAGCAGACGGGTTTTCGCGCGCATGACGTCGGCGTAAGAGAGGGCGGGATCGTTAGGGCTACGATTGCCTCCTACAGCATTTCTCAGCCGAGTTACAAACTTCAACATATACGCTGTTACGCGTAGGGCGCGGGGATAGGAGGAGAACCGTTCCAAGAAGTCTTCCGACTCTTCCGCTGCATGCAGTGATTCGACTCGGCGAAGTTCGGGGGGTACAATATTCCTGGCCGTTGGTGTTGGCCAGTCCTCGGGGGGTCGGGAAAGCCACTCTGGGCCATTCCACCATAGCGATGAGCTAGCTAGCTCGAGGGGGGTGCATCCTCTGGTGCCCATATCTGCGGGATTATCCTTGCTGCGTACATGTCGCCAAGTGGCATTGCCGATCAGGTCGATGATCTGCGCAGTTCGATTGGAGACATAGGTTTTCCAGGAATGAGGTGGTTTCTCAAGCCAGGCTAAAACGATTTCGGAGTCAGACCACAGGGTTAACTTTCGCTGATTGAGGCCGAGATGGGATTGGACAACTGCGACTAACTTGGCTAATAAGACCGCGCCGCATAACTCTAGTCGTGGCAAACTTACGGTTTTTAGGGGGGCCACTTTCCCTTTAGAGACTAAAAGGTGAGAGAATACTTGAGTTCCTACGGTGGTTCTTACGTAAAGTGTCGCGCAATAAGCCTTTTCCGAAGCGTCACAGAAGCCATGGAGCTCAACTGGTTTATCGGGGTGGTAATTTATCCAGCGTGGTATTTGAATATCCGAGATCGTTGGGAGATTGTCGGCGAACTGCGCCCACTTGATGAGACGGAGGGGTTTCACAGGCTCATCCCAGTCAGTCCCGTCTAGCCATAGCTCTTGCATCAAGACTTTTGCTTGGATCATAATTGGCGTTAGCCACCCTGCGGGATCGAAAAGTTTCGCCATGGAGGAGAGGATTTGCCGCTTCGTGGCTGCCGTGGATGCCGGATTTGAGTCGACGGTATACGAGAATGTATCCGTTAGGGCGTTCCACTGGATGCCCAGGGTCTTGGCTGTGCTAGTCTTTTCGAACTCGAGAAAGTTTGTTTCCAGCAGATCAGTTTTCGATATTTTTTGGAGGATGTTGGGATGGTTTGCCGTGATCTTTTTTAGGGGAAAGCCGGCTGAATTGAGAGCATCTATAGTCTCTGTTAGGGATTGCTCGGCTGATTGAAGATCATGACTGCCAGATAAAATATCGTCAACATACGTCTCGGATTTTAGTATTGGGGCTGCGCGTGGATGGGAATCGGCTATGTCTTTCGCCAGCTCGTGTAGAGTGCGAATAGCCAGGAAGGGCGCGCAGTTAACCCCGAAGGTGACCGTTTTTAACTTGTAGTCCTTTATTGGACTATGTTCGTGGGTTCGGAATATTATCCGTTGATAGTCTCGGTCCTCGGGGTGCAAGAGAATTTGGCGGTACATTTTCTCGACGTCGCCATTAAACACATATTTATATGTTCGCCATTTCAGCAACATAAGTCGGAGATCGGGTTGGAGGGTTGGTCCGGTACATAAAACATCGTTGAGGGAGTGACCGGAACCCGACTTTTTGGAGGCGTTGAACACAACTCTGACTTTTGTTGTCTTTTTGTCTGGCCTTACGACTGCATGGTGAGGGAGATAGAATGAGCAGTATTTACCCAGGGATTCTATTTCGTTGGGACTGCATTCTTCCATGTGGCCTAGGGACAGATATGCTTCGAGTACCTGGTCGTACTGCTGCTTGAGATCGCCCTTTTTTGAGAGGGAACGTTCCATGCCGTGGAACTGTCGTAGGGCTGCAGTACGGGACTGACCTAGGTCGATATCGTTCGGAAATGTTGGTTTAAAGGGGAGCCGAACCATATATCGACCGTCATCCATGCGAGTGGTTATGCTTTGATAAAAGTCTTCGCACATTTTATCTTCTGGGGTTTCCACTCGCACTCTGGGTATTTCTTCGATTTCCCAGAATTGCCTTAGCTGTTCATTCAGCTGGACCTTCGTCACTTCCCACGCTTGAGAGGAGTGTGATCCGACCTTTTCGGGGGTTTGGCCACTTATTACCCAGCCAAATATCGTGTTTTGTGCTAGCAGTGTGGGCGAGATCTTTTCTATGCCATTTAGCATGATTTGAGGGATAAGATCACTGCCTAATACCAGATCAATTTGGGAGGGGTTATGAGTGTTCTGGTCTGCTAGCTTGAGATGGGACCATTTACGCATTTGGTCATTATTTAGCCGGAGTGTTGGGAGTTGCCTAGTGAGTCGAGGTAGCACGATTGCCTGGGCCTTTATTTTTACCTTGTGGTCATTTGAGACTAGGGTCAGTGAGCATAGCTTTTTGGAGGTTTGTACTACTCCGCCTCCCATTCCCGATATTTCAAATAGGGAGTGGGTATATGGGAGGCCTAGCTTGATTTGAGCTTTCGACGAGATGAAGCTACGCTCTGACCCTTGATCCACTAAGGCTCTGAGCCTGAAGCAGTCCCCTCGGTGTTCTATGGACACTATCGCTGTTGGGAGAATGATCTTGCTATCATTTTCCGCATACAAAGATTGAATGCGGGCAGCGTTTGAGGTGGTGGGAAGTTCCTCGTTGGGATCTTGGTTGGTAACGTCCTGAGTAGTTGCTACTTGGGCTGCCGTTCTTCGAGGGCCATTGGTTTGGTGTGATATTCCGGTATCGTGGAGGGTGGAGTTGTGGCGACCTTGGCAGTATAGACACGTTCCTGTGCTTGTGCAATCTTTTACGAGGTGGGTTTGTGACAGGCAGTTTTCGCAGAGATTGCTTTCTCTCAAGAATTTTTTCCGTTCGGGGATTGCCAGCTTTTTATAATGCAAGCAGCTTTGTAGCTTGTGGGAGTTCTGCTTGCACTTTCTGCAGGCGTATACTTTTTGATGCTCGGCCACATGAGCATTTGTGCGAGTTTGAGAGTAGTTGTTGTTCTGCGGGGGGTTGCGGCTTTGGTTAGGGGTTTGAGCCTGCCTGAACTGGGGATTGTTTTGACTTGTGGGAGGCTTTGAGAAATTAGAGGAGGGTGGGTTATATCGGGTTTTGGCTGGTCGCCATTGATCCACCCTTTCCACTATCTCGTAGCGAGTAGTCAAAAACTGATCCATTTGGGACCAGTTCGGTAGGTCTCTTCTGGAGCTTAAAGATTGCTCCCAAAGCGCAACTGTATTTTCCGGCAATTTTGAGGTTACCAGATATATTAATATGGGGTCCCAACTGTCTGTCGAGACTTGTTGGGTTGCTAATATCTGGAGACAGTTATTAACGGAGGATTGCAATCGCTGGATGTCTTCGCTGTTTTCAGTCGGAATGGGCTTGAGGGTCATGAGGGCTTTGATTTGGTTGTCGACCAGGACTCTTTTATTTTCATAACGGGATTTAAGAGCTTCCCAAGCCAGAGCAAAGTTGTCATCACTCAGTGGAAATTGTTTTACTATCTGGCCGGCTTTTCCTTGGGTTTTGTACCTGAGGTGGTACAGTTTTTGGGCGCTCGAGAGTTTGGGGTGGTTGATATAGACCGCCGTGAACATGTCACGGAAGGACGGCCATTGATCATAACTCCCGTAAAATACTTCGGTGTCACAGGCGGGTACCTTGAGGTGCATCCCGGAATTTTCTGGGGGAGTGGTAGTTGTAGCGGGGACGGGATTGCTTAGTAACCTTAGCTGGAGCTGATCGCCTATTCTTGCCTTTGTGTCTTCATATGCTATAAGACAGGCGCGGTATTTATTGAAGGCTGAGGCCTTAAAGTTTTCGGGAAGGTCGTTGTCATCTGACTCTACGACGGCGTCATATGCGCTCTGTACCCTTTCCCAGAACACATCTATATTTTTATCTTTTATTTTTAGGGATGCTTCGGTGTTATCTTGGATCTCGGTTGTGCCGAACCGAGCGCAGTAATCCGAAAAGAGATCCGTTTCGGATATAAATTTATTTTCGACCACGGTAGCCATTCTAAAAAAGGACTTGCTTAGTTTTACTTTAGCTATTTTGGGAATTTTTTGGGACTGCCTGGTGTTTATTTATGAGGGAATACCAAAGGCAGAAGCTTTCCTATCGGTCAAGAGTGGGTAGGTTAGGACCAGTTAGATTAATTGGGAGTAGTCTGAGACCAGTTGGGATGACCTGCAGAATTTGCTGCTGGGTATTTCAGACTATGTGAAAGTGGCCGAATTTTTTGCTGGGTATCGTCAACAATGTAAATGTGGAGTTATGTATTTAATTTATACCGCAAGGGACTCAAGTATTAAAGGGCAATGAGCTAACTTTGTGCAAGTGTGTGTGGGATTTGCCTCGAAATTTTTTAATGCACCGCTTTTACGTACAGGTGTATATGGGGGTGATACTGTATATATATATGTATATAAATGTATTTTTGGCGGGAAATTATAATTCTGGCGGGAGAAATTTGGATTTGGCGGGAGCCACCAAAATTTATTCGGGGGATATACGTAATGTATGTACGTGTTTTTTATATTGTTGAGATGCTGGTTTCGTCAATGGCGACGAAGGACCATTAGATACTTGAGAAAGTGTTACTCACCGATTTCCTGGTAGGGTTGGTTGGGGAACGGCCTCCCTTTTGTGATGCGGATGCACTGGCTGAGCACGGCAGTAATGGTTCCCTGACGGCGGTGCTGGTGATGACGATTGGTATTAAGGTTGGGCTTGCTGTCGCTATTCTTTCGCTGCACGGTAATAGTTGCGTTTGACTTCTGTTTTCTTTGACTGATCGAGACGACGGAGAGTATCCCTGCTACAAACGCACATGAATTGAATTGCACACAAGTATTAGCGATTAAAGATATTTCACACTTAGTGTGATTTATTTTATTCCAATTTGTAAATGGCCGTAATACAACGACGTATACACGAATTTTTGTTCAGCTTTATACAGCTGATGCAAGCACGTACTTTTATGCTACAACTTTCACTAGTAAACTTATGGGTAAACGAATTCTAGATTTTGCACCAAATTAGATCACCAAAGCAAATAGATTTTCCCCTTTTTTTTCGAAAAAAATAGAAATTTAGAATGGCTATGCCTTGCAAAATTACAATCGCAATAAAAATGAAAATGAAAGGATTATTTGTAGAGCACAAAAATTAACAGCAAACTTGCAATTTTTTGATAATAATAAAATTTTATATATATATATCCATAAGTGGTGGTTTTTTGACAGGTGGCGATCATGCCAGATCGCCATCCTGTACGTGCGGCGAATTCGACTTGGTGGATTTTGCGCGGTGAAGGCTGCCACACGGCCATGAGCATTCCCAATAGGGAATTTGAGGGTAAATGCCATGTATTGATTTTGGGGGTAATTCAATATAATATAATTCAATATAGTCGAACACAATACAAGATATGGGATGTATATAAATTCATAGATATACATATAGAAAAGGAGGGGGATGGGACGGGTGACAGCCTACACCGCGTAAACACATGCGGTTCAAGCAGCTCACTACTGCCGGTCGCTTGCGGCCAAGTATCCTCTGGGTAGCCGCTAAAGATCCGTTTAGCGGTGAGCTAATGTGAGAAGGCGACAACCTGGCTAGGCCACTCTGACATAATCGGTTTAAGGGCTAGCCGGGGGAGATCTCATCGGCAGCGTCTGTACACATCTAGGTGCGGCTGCAAGCGGGCGTCTGTCTTGGAGCAAGCGGCTCGCTATATAAACGTGCCAAATAATATTTTCACCCCCGCTGAGCGGGTTGTGCGCTGGGCTTGGGACCCGCCACGTAAAATCATACTCCAATGAAATATAACAACAAGCCTCGGATAAATACACTCTCTATTGATGACGACCATGGCAAACGTTTGAAGGACAATGAATTGAGGGCATGCACCTGGAACGTCCGCTCCCTGAATGGGATTTGTGCAGATGCCCGGCTGGTTGATGTCCTCGTCAAAGCAAAATCTGACATCACCGCCATCCAAGAAATTCGTTGGACGAAGCAAGGAAGAAAGAAGATCAAAAATTGTGACATATATTGGAGTGGCCATGCGAATAAGCGCAGTTTCGGCGTCGGATTCGTGGTGGGAGAGAGACTTTGTCGCCAAGTGCTGGCGTTCACGCCTGTGGACGAGCGTCTCGCCGCTATCCGAATAAAAGCAAAATTTTTTAATATATCATTCATCTGCGCCCATGCGCCGACAGAGGAGAAAGACGGTGAGGTGAAAAACACTTTTTATGAACAATTAGAACGCACATATGAGCGCTGCCCCCGTCATGATATAAAAGTCGTGCTTGGCGACTTTAACGCCAGGGTGGCCAAAGAAAGTGTTTTTGGCCCTACAGTCGGAAAGTTCAGCCTACACAATGAAACTTCTCCTAACGGACTGAGGCTGATTGACTTTGCCGGTGCTCGAAACATGGTCATATCCAGCACGAGGTTCATGCATAAAAAGATACATCAAGCTACATGGCTGTCTCCTGATCGAAATACTCGCAATCAGATCGATCACGTTGTGATAGACGGACGGCATGCCTCCAGTGTTTTAGCTGTGCGCACAATGCGAGGACATAACATCGACTCGGACCATTATCTCGTTGCAGCCAAAATACCCACCCGCCTCAACGCGGCTAAAACCAAGGAACAAAAAACACAAGGAAAGCTAAACGTCGAAAAGCTTCAATCACAACAGACTGCCAATGATTTCGCAACTCAACTCTCACACCTGCTCTCTGAGAGCAAAACTCATCCTGAAGGAATACAGGAGCAGTGGGAGCATATCTCCAAAGCACTTCGTACTGCCGCCGAGGAAAAAATTGATTACCGGCGGCCACGAAAAAACAACTGGTACGATGAAGAATGCCGCGTTGCAACCGAAAGAAAAGACGCTGCCTATAGGGCTACGTTAAAAGCGAGCGCGACAAGAGGAGTGTGTGAGGGTTATCATGAGTTGAAAAGGGAAGCGAGACGCCTTTTCAGGAAGAAAAAAAGCAGAAGCAAAAAGGCGGGAGTGCGAGGAGCTTGAACTGCTAGCCACCAGGAATAACGCCCGAAAATTTGACCAAAAAATACGGCGACAGACGGAAGGTTTTAAGACCGGGGCAAACTTCTGTAGGAATGAAAACGGCGACCTTGCAACTGATGTCCAGAGAGTGCTTAGATTATGGAGGGAATACTTCTCTGCTCTCCTAAATGGAGGCAGCAATTCACCGCGCAGAGATGAAGAACCCGATCCCGCAATCGATGATGATGGAATATATGTCCCCCGTCCGATTATGACGAAATTAGAATAGCAATAACCAAATTGAAAAACAACAAGGCCGTGGGCGCTGATGGATTGCCTGCGGAGCTATTCAAGTACGGCGGCGAGTAGTTGGTAAGGCGCATGCAGCAGCTTCTTAGCAAAATATGGGCGGACGAAAGCATGCCCGACGGTTGGAATCTAAGTGTTCTTTGCCCAGTCCACAAGAAGGGGGATACTGCAAAATGCACCAACTATCGTGGAATCAGCCTCCTTAATATCGCATATAAGGTCCTTTCAAGTGTATTGTGCTGAAAATTGAAGCCCACCGTGAACCGGCTGATTGGACCTTATCAGTGCGGCTTCAGACCTGGTAAATCTACCATCGACCAGATTTTCACAATGCGCCAAATCTTGGAAAAAACCCGTGAAAAGAGAATCGACACACATCACCTCTTCGTCGACTTTAAAGCCGCCTTCGACAGCACGAAAAGGAGCTGCCTATATGCCGCTATGTCTGAATTTGGTTTCCCCGCAAAACTTATACGGCTGTGCAAAATGACGTTGAGCAACACCATCAGCTCAGTCAGAACTGGGAAGGACCTCACCGAGCCGTTCGAAACTAAACGAGGTTTCAGACAGGGTGACCACCTATCATGCGGTTTCTTTAATTTGATGCTGGAGAAAAGTATACTACCTGCGGAACTTAACCCCACTGGAACAATATACTATAAAAGCGTGCAATTAATGGCATATGCTGATGACATTGATATCATCGGCCTAAACACTCGCGCCGTTAGTTCTGCTTACTCCAAACTGGAAAAAGAAGCGGTAAAGATGGGTTTGATGGTGAATGAGGACAAAACGAAGTACCTGCTGTCATCGAGCAAAGAGTCAGCGCATATGCGCCTTGGCAACAACGCTACTGTTGGCAGCCATAATTTCGAAATAGTAAAAGACTTAGTTTATTTGGGAACCAGCATCAACACTAGCAACAACATCACCACTGAAATCCAGCGAAGAATCAATCTTGCCAATAAATGCTACTTTGGACTAGGTAGGCAATTGAAAAGTAAAGTCCTTTCTCGGCGAACGAAAATCATACTCTACAAGTCACTTATCGTACCAGTCCTGCTATAGAGGGCAGAAGCATGGACCATGACAACAGCAGATGAAGCGGCTTTGGGAGTGTTCGAGAAAAAAGTTCTTCGAAAGATTTATGGACCTCTACGCGTTGGCGATGGCGAGTACCGAAGAAGATTTAATGATGAGCTGTACGAGCTATACGCAGACTTCAACATAGTCCAGCGAATTAAAACGCTGGCTAGGCCATGTTATGCGAATGAAAGATGATGCTCCGGCTAAGAAAGTGTTTCTATCGGAACCCGCCTATGGAAGCAGAGGTAGAGGGCGGTCCCCACTCTGTTGGAAGGACCAGGTGGAAAACGATTTAAACTCCCTTGGTGTGAACAATTGGCGCCGGTTGGCGGAGCGAAGGAGCGACTGGCGCGCCTTGTTGGACGGCCATAACCGTTTAGACGGTTAAGCGCCAATTAAGTAAGTAGGTAGATGTTCTAAACGTCAACTCGCAACTTTCATTACTCTATCAGTATTTGGTAATAAAAAATTAGGTAAAAAAAAATTTCGATAATGCTTGTTATCGATGAGACACTGGCTCCTTATTGGTTCTTATCGGTTTGTTATAGCTAGTTTAGAGATTTTTCATCGATTTTATATTTTGATTTTATCGTTACCTGTTTCACAACACATCGTTGAGTCGTCTATAAAAATCGATAACACGCCGTTTACAAGTAGATAAAATTGCGACAGAAAGTAGATGGCTTTTCGATATCAAATCGACAACCCTTTTGATAACAATTATTTTTGTTAGTTATAACTAATCGATAACATTTCGATAAAAATCGACAAACTTTCGAACATCACGACGCACAGTGGAACGAAATTGAAAATTTGGGACTTTAAATGTACATTTTCATATTCTGGGATCTTTTTCCATAATTTATTGTTATATAACATTTTTTCGTAAAACCTAATTTAAAAAAGTTATGACACTTTTAGTAACCGGGTTTCAAATCGACATACTCTAACGAGCATACATACATATGTGTACATCTAGGTATTTTTTCCAATTTCCAGCAATTTTGGCTTCACTAAAATAATTTTTACTTTTCAGACTGGTTTAGTGGTAGACGTGGTAAAGCAAGGGCACCGTACAACGAATGATGGAAATACCGCTAGACGATTTTTCGTTGACATTAAAACTACCGCCTCTATAACTGGTGTTAGTGAAAATCTCATTCAAAGATTCTCTATAATTTTAGGGGCACTTTCATGTGGGTGTCCAATAAATGTACAAAAGTTTACATGTACGCCAGAGAAACCATTCGAGTTTACGTCGAACTATATGAATGGTATTATATGCCTTCAAGTGTACATAAAATTTTAGTACACGGAGCTTCAATAATGGAGCATTTTGGTTCTATTCCTATCGGAGAGTTGTCCGAAGAAGCCGCTGAATCCAGAAATAAAGATCTTAGAGCATATCGTCGAGACCATGCAAGAAAAATTAGCCGCAAAGCCACAAATGAGGACATTTTCAATAATTTGTTAGTTACTTCTGACCCATTTATTTCATCGAGGAGATCGAAATTACCTAGTAAGCATGAGGAAATATCCGAAGAAGTGAAATCTCTACTACTCCTACCGCAAAACCTCGACTATGATACAGAAAACTAAATATTTTAGTTTCTCAATTTTAATTGGGTACGAATATACATACTACATATGAAACGCAACATTAACTTAAAATAATAAAAATAGTTTTTTTTTAGTTTTTTTTTTTTGGTCATATACCTATACGTATATTTGGAGATTTCATGGACTATTGACCGATCGAATAATTTTTGCTTTTAATTACTCTTTTGGTTCTAATGAACAAGCTGGAATAGTAGCATCATATCAGAATGGCCATGTTTTTCATTTGTGGCAAAGTGAGTGTTTTGTTGATGCAATAGCTTTAATAACTCTGCAAAAAATGCGGTCTAGGATGAATCCGAGAGGAGTCTCAAGTGAATATGAGACTATAGCCAGTTTAGATTTCTTTAAATGGGTTGAAGTGATCCCTTTCCTTTGAGCATGTAACAAGGAGAGACCAATTGTACCTCCTTGTGCCTGTACGGGTGGTGTCGGACGGGTCCTGTTTTACCCCTATGAGCACTGTCAGACAGATCGTTTTTCTATTGTTTGCCACGTCCTCTTTGTATTCTTACGGGTACTGTTCCAATCGTTCTATTTGCGCCTCTACGGGTAGTATTGCACATATCCTATTCGTATCGCTATCGGACAGATCGTCTTCGTAACCCTGTGAGTACTGTCGGAAAAGTCTCTTTTTTTCACCTATGAGTTCTATCGGTTAAGTCCCGGTATCGGTTTTACCCGTTCATGGAGGAGGTATTCGAGTTCAAAGCAATGGCTGCTCTCATAAGTTATTGGATAAAAACTTATATTTCTTGACAGTCGATGAGTGCTTACAGGAGTCCCTGTCTTAGAAGACCTACCTCCGGTGTAAAACACAGATCATTGTCCGTTGATCTTCGGCCCAACAAGTTGGTATCAATCGGTGAGCTGGGGTGTTCAAGTCAACCAGCCTTGGTTTGGACTATCCATCCTCCCCTTCCATTTTCGGGTAATGGCACCCGGTTGCACGGCAACTCCACCGCGAGTTCCGTGCTTGCCTCAGAATCCCTCTTTCATTGATTTTGATATCTCGATATCTGATTAACAAGTTAATCAGATTGAGATATTGTGTTTTGTCGCAATTTAGGAATGTGACCAACCTTTTCTGTCCTGCAGTGTTACAACAATGTATAATACATTGTTGACGACGGAGCTGGTTTTACTAAGATATTGCTTAAAGGCCGCACTACGTTGACAAACAGAGTGACCTTGGCACCTTTTATGCTCCGTATTAAACTCCATCACAATTAATATCAAGGGATGTGACCAACCTTTTCCGACCACAGACCTGTTAGTGACCGAGTACCTGTCCCAGCAACATCCTCGAATTGCAGTCCGCCACACTGCAGTGATTTGACAGCATCAAATCTTGCCACATTTAGGATGTGGCCATCCATTCCGCGAACGCCTCCTATTCGCTTACGCAGTCTAAAGCAGCCTCAAACATCTCAAAAGACGAGATGAGCACCGGCCCACTCGTACAATTATCGATTGTTTTTCGGCTGACGATAGACATGCCTTTCTTCACCATCTTTCGTCACCATTTTTCTTCGGTTGCCACAATTATGGGATGTGACCAACTCTTTCGTCTGCCCCTCAGGGTCAGTTTCTCAATGAAATTGGGATTGCTGTGGCAAGCATGAGACCGAATTCCCTTGGGCTTCTGTCCCCAAGGCCCAAGGGAAAACAAGTCTACTCAGAGCGTGTGTCATAAGTGAACTCTATTTGAAACCACAGTCACCGCGATGCTCCCACATGGGGGCCATCCCAGGACAGGAGGTGAGACCTGAGTACAAAGCATCGTTCGATGCAGTGCATCAGATCACACTGGCTTCTCCTGCTCCCGCGGTAGCAGTTTTTATAAAGACCTTGCCTAGGGTCCCACAGGGTGATACCCGCGTCCACCCTGCTACCTTTCTAGTAAAACACCTTACTCATGGATTGGGTACCCATGGTATTATGGTCGCCTTTTACGACCGGTATACCTACCGTGGGTATATTCTTTCCCCTAGCCCACAGGGGTTATATTTCTTGACAAATGGATCTAAAGAGTGCGATTCATAGTCAATAAAAACCAGCCCCGCACCATTCATTTGCTATACAAGATGCTATTGCGTGCCATATTCAAATAGATACATTGTACTAGGCTAGATCTGGATGAAATGTTCTGGCTTTAAGGTCTTAAGATAAATGCAAGGCGCATTAACATTCACAGATATTTTAGGCCGAGCTTCTCTTCCATATGCATCGTGCTTCTTTTAATTTTGTGCTACAAATTGGCAGGACGGGACCTATGTACATGTTTTTACGCCGAATGGCATCTGCAAAACTGATGAGTTTTCATTGAGAAGCTTTTCATGGCAGATATACATTCGAGTGTTTGCCAAGCATTTTCGAGTGGCGAAGTCGATTAGAAAAACTGTTTTCTAATTGTAAAACCTTTCTTCCAAATTTCTAATGTTACTTTGCCAGGAGTTGAACCCAAAACCCTCAGTGTGGTAGGCGGAGCACGCTACCACCCAACTGTTTGGCTCAAACTATTTATATTTGATTACAATTATTATAAGCCGGTGTTAAGCTCATGAATTCTTAATAATAAGTATTTATATTTGATATATGCGCTTTATATATTAATCTGCATACATTTCTTGAAAAGTTGGCGGTGCCATACTCCCTATTAGGAAAAATTTTAATTCGTAACTTCCCCGCAACTGTTTGAAGTGGATACCTGCTTTTTAGGAATAAAGAGTCTATTCATAGCCAAATTAAGGAAGATGAGGTAGTTTGGATGTGAGTGAGAGTAGGCGAGAGGAGATGGAAGTAGTTGTGGGGGAGAGGGTGTGGTTGGATTGGAAGTAGATATGGTAGTGGTAGTGGTAGTGTTATTGGTAGTACTAGTGGTTGTTTTTGTTTTGTAGCAGTGTTTCGCCCCATACTATAGGTGCGATCGATCACAAATTGTCATCAATGTTCTCTAACGGTAGTTTAAGACGAAACTTGCAGTTTCAACAGGGGTGGACCATAGTGAGAGGGGTGTTAGAGGCGTTGGTTCCACATTACAATTGAAGAGATGTTTGGTGTAATGTGGGAACACATTGCAAGCAGAACATACATTGCGTATGTCGGGGTTGATTCTGGATATGTAAGAATTTTGGTTTGTTACAGTATCCAGTTCGAAGTTGAGTTAGAGTGACGTGCGTTTAGCTAGGAAGGGTGTGTTCCTCTGCTGCGAGTTCTAGGTATTTTTCTTTAAGAACTGAATTCGCCATTCAGTTCCTGAAATAGAGGTCCGGCGCCTATTTGTGGATATCACTGAGGACCTGCTTGTACTTTTTGCTTGAAAAACTGTCTTCTCAGGTGTCGTATTTCCTCATAATGCTTATGGAGATGACCCCTTAAGCCCCTTGGAGGTGTAGCCTCATCAATCAGATGTCTGCTGAGTGTGTACCGGGCTGGGAGTGAGTGCGAGTGTGAGGGAAGAGAAGGACGAGAAGATAATTTGGATAAAGCGAATACAGGAAGGACAAGAACAAGAACGAGAAATGCAAGATAGAAAAATGAGGATAGGGTAGATAGTGAAAACGGGAGGAGGGAACCACTTTTATATGTGGACAAACCAATTTTCGGGCAGGGCGACGCTGGTCTGAAGCGCAGCCTCAAATTTTCCTGCATATAGGAATCCCGATACAATCATGTATGTGAGTTTCACATTGCAGCTATTTACTTAACCACTTTAAAACTAAGCAGCTTTTCCAAGAAAAATTCCGATTTATTTGAGGGAGTTAACTTAACTGTCACACGGGTTGATTGCTTTACAGATATTTGTGGCGATAAGCAAAAAAAATCATAAAAAAGGTATGGATATTAGACACACTCATAGCTGCAACAATGATTTTGGTAGCAACTCAGAGATGCTGCTCCCATCATATCAGCCAATCACTTAGCGCCCAACCCACGTACATAAAATATAGCTGTGTGCACCTACAAAACGCTTCCAATGAAGTGCACAAAATAAGATGAAATTTGAAAATATATGTTGGCGGTTGAAGGAAGCAACAAAGGCGAGTGATGCGTACACAAAGTAAATCTTTTCTTCCTCTTCAATTTTTGATTTTAGCGTGCACAGGCAATTAGCTTACAATGAATGCGACCTCATCAGCCGAAAGGTACATCACACACATGCTGGTGTTTCAGAAGTAACCAAATGTTACTGTCACAGCAGCCACAAAAAGTGCAACTTTCATTCACCTGAGAATGCCAACTGTGTATGTTGCATTCCTACATATTTTCATAAACAAAAATATAAAAAATATGACAAGAGTGTGTGTGCGTGTGCTTGTCTAATGAGCTGACATTTGCCTGCGAATGTGCGCGCGCAGGCGCAACCCAACTGCGGCACGATATAAATTGCAAACGATAATAAACTAATGTTGCATGCAACGCATCTTCTTCTCTATATCTTACCTATCTGAATGCATGCGCAGCAAATGAGTGACGTTGTTGCAACAATTTTTAGATGCTGTGACAGATCTTACTATTCCTACTACTGCATATGTACTTCTAGTTAAACCCGACTGCCTCCTGTTTATCACAGTGCATAGCTCACAATACAGATCTCTTGCCACCACATATATTCAATTAGGCTGACCTCAACTTTTCAATGTCTCGCTTGTCGGTAAAAAGTGCTAGGCCAGATTTGTGAGGTGAAATTAGTTGATGCTAGAGATAAATCACCATACTACATACATATTTACATAGTTAAGATTATAAACAGATATTTTGCTTTAAACATTCGTTAGAAATGTCTTCATTAGGCTCAGAAACGCTTTCAAGACCATTATGTGGATACTCAGAATCAGTTATTTAGTTAAGATTCATATTTATTTGCGATGAGACCAGATACACATTCATTAGAGGGGGAAATGGGATAGTGTACATTATTTATATTTTTATGTTACATCGCCCGTTTTATTGTAAACAGATAGAATCCAAAATTTAAATTTTTCGAAATTTTGAGGTGCCCCATAACAGTCGCCTAGCGAGTTTATGTTCGCATACATAAAATACATATATATATGCTAGGGGCAAACGTAATCGGTCCAGGGTCTTTGAATATAATTTTTGTAATGAATGCGTATAGTCCAGCGTTTCAAAAACGCAGCGGCTACGCTGGCTAGGCCATGAATGAAAGATAATGCTCCGGCAGTGTTTCTATCGGGACACGCCGAAATCGCTTGATGCGACCAATTGGCGCCAGTTGGCAGAGTAAAGAAGCGAATGGCGCCCCTTGTTGGACGGCCATAACCGTTTAAACGGCTAAGCGCCAATTAAGTAAGTAAGTAAGTAATTCTCCGGTTGAGTGTCAAAAACGTACTGTGGCAGAAGTAGAAATGGCAAAGCAACTAAAAAAGTACCAATTAGCTGATTTGATTTCACCAGGTGTATGGTTCCGCCATGATGATAGTGTTTAGCCAGTTGAATTGTACCAGGAACCGATATTATCGAAAAAGTTCTACTGAAATTTGGCATACAGGGAGGCCCTTGCCTAGACTAGTATTTACGAGCCTTTTTTTTCTGGAAGTGTACCAAGGACCGATCTATTCGAAAAATTTCTATTCATCTTTCGGTTTACTTGAAATTTGGTATATAGGTAGCCCTTTGCCGATATTAGTATTGACGACACTTTTATTTCCAGAAAATGTACCAGGGACCGATTGAGAGTGGGACTGGAACTGGAATTAGAATTGAAACTGAGACTGGGACTGGGACTGGGACTGTAATTATAAAGGCTTACCAAGTTTTAACGAACCTCCTAATCATATAAAAAATAGTAATAATTTAAAAACATTCAAGAAAAAATTGCTAGAGCACTGTAAAACTCTCCCGCTAATGTAAACAAACTTTTATTGTCCTTATTTTTGAATTTTCATGTACGGACACATGATGGAGAATGCACAATCTAAGCCTTAAGTG
The DNA here is from genome assembly GCF_040869045.1 of Eurosta solidaginis. NCBI lineage: Eukaryota > Metazoa > Arthropoda > Insecta > Diptera > Tephritidae > Eurosta > Eurosta solidaginis. Next base: position 171,386,496 of record NC_090323.1, read on the forward strand.
GCCGAATGATTAGCCGTAAATAGATCGCCCGACAGAAAATTGATGGGGCACAATGTGCTTTCAGCGTAATTCGGGACAGGATTGGAAACACGTTCTTTATAACCTTCCAATAAACATTACTCATCACTTTGAGAAACCAATAATAAAATAAAATAAAATAAGGCCATACAAAAGTTGGAACAGGGGGGAATGGAAACACGTCCTTTTCAACCTCCCATTACATGTTGCGCTGTGCTGATCGGAATCCTCTTGCATTCACAGCGTCATAAATGAAAATAGATGTTCAAAATTTTCTTGCCTTATGCTGGGAGCGCTGGAGGATTTGAAACGCGTCCTTTCCAACCTCCCTTGAAAGAGTGAATCCCAGACTCGTCCGTTTGTCCTGCAAATAAATATGCTGATCGGAATCACATGGCATTCCGACAGCATATTCAATAGAACTAAGTAATTTTAATTAATGAATTGTATTCAGTCATTTAAGTTTTAGGCCTAAATAGCCGTAATAACAAATAAATTAAATTAAATTAAGAACTCGGGCTTGGGCTTCGGCTAGGAATAAGGCATGGAGAAGAATAACAAGAATTAGAGAGAAGAGAAGAGAAAAGAGGCAAGGAGAAAGATACTGAGAAAAGAATAAAAGATAACGAAAAGATGGAGAGAGGGGGAGAGAGAGTTAAAGTAAAAAAATTCTTAAAAATTATGCAGACAGACTACAGTGAGGGTAGAATAATGGTTCCGGGTCTGCTAGTTTACAATAAAACAGACGATATGTATCTCTGCCAACCAAATGAGGACCATTCCTAATCGAGAACCAAGCAAAGCTCCCAATTTCAACTTTTTTAATGCGCTTTTATTAGTTTCTCATTTGTGAATGTAACTCTACCAGTCTATACCACATCATTTTTAATCCTATCCTCTTATTTCCTGTTTTTCGTTTCTATTCTTTATTCCTGCCCTTCAGTTATTCCTTTTTTCGTCTAAAACTTTTCGTTCTTCTCCTCCATCTCACTACCACTTTCAAACCCTAGTTTCATCTCTACCTCGTTTACTATAGTTTCTTTATGTACGAAAAGGAGCTGCCTATATACCGCTATGTCTTGGTTTCCCAGGAAACTTATATGGTCAGCTCAGTCAGAATTGGGAAGGACCTCTACGAGCCGTTCGAAACTAAAAGAGGTTTCAGACAGGGTGACCGCCTATCTTTCTCTAATTTGATGTTGGAGAAAATTATACTAGCTGCAGAATTTAATCGCTCTGGAACAATATTCTATAAAAGCGTGCAATTACTGGTATATGCGGATGACATTGATATCATCGGCCTAAACACCCGCGCTGTTAGTTCTGCTTACTCCAAACTAGAAAAAGAAGCAGTAAACATGGGTTTGATGGTGAATGAGGACAAAACGAAGTACCTGCTGTCATCAAGCAAAGAGTCCGCGCATATGCGCCTTGGCAAGCACGCTAATTTTGACAGCAATAATTTCGAAATAGTAAAAGTCTTCGTTTATTTGGGAACCAGTATCAGCACTGACAACAACATCAGGTCAGAAATCCAGCGAGGAATTACTCTTGCCAATAAATGCTACTTTGGACTAGGTAGGCAATTGAAAAGTAAAGTCCTCTCTCGGCGAACGAAAATCATACTCTACAAGTCACTTATCGTACCCGTCCTGCTATATGGTGCAGAAGCATAGACCAAGACAACATCAGACGAAGCGACTCTGGGAGTGTTCGAGAGAAAAGTTCTTCGAAAGATGTATACACCTCTACGCGGTGGTGATGGCGAGTACCGAAGAAGATTTAACGATGAGCTGTAAGAGCACACATCAATATAGTCCAGCGAAATAAAACGCAGCGGCTGCGCTGGCTAGGCCATGTTATGCGAATGAACGATGACACTCCGGCCAAGAAAGTGTTTCTATCGGAACCCGCCTATGGGAGCAGACGTAGAGGGCGGCCACCACTCCGCTGGAAGGACCAGGTGGAAAACAATTTAAAATCGCTTGGTGCGATCAATTGGCGCCGGTTGGCAGAGAAAAGAAGCGACTGGTGCCCCTTATTGGACGGCCATAACCATTTAAGCGGTTAAGCGCCAATTAAGTAAGTACGAATTTATATACCTAATATTAAATACCTGGCTTCAAATAAATGCGGAGGTATGGCGAATTAAAATGCTTCCTAATAGGGGACGCGGCAACGCCCACTTCTATACAGATTATTATAAAGAGTACATATAGCCCAGTTTCAGTCATATAGACTCGGCTTTTTGCCAAAACAAAATATACATTGCCTAGGGGCGTGGCTGAGTAGGGTTTGAGAACTTTTGGATGGCCGTATAAAGTATAATATAGTATCTTAATAAAACATCGCGCCCTATTGAATTGCCTTTTCCTAAATGATGATGATGATGAATGAGTAATACCAAGCTACATTGAAGGGCCTTGAGCTGAAATAAATCACGAAATACCCAACATCTTCGTTAGAACTTTTCTCTTAAATATCGCAAGGGCTACCGCTACCTATTTCGATGCCGTCCATATCTCCGAGTTTTTCGAGTTCCCAAATGCTCCACATTCCACATTCACTGAAATATCACAGTAAATCGCAGCGACTGCTTCAAACTGCGTCTCGTTAAAAACCACGGTTACAGAAGAAAAAATCACGGATAAAATCACAGTTCAAATTACTGGAATATTATGAACCAATAAAACTGGAATTGTGCTGCTACTAAGTATAAAGTGCTAGATGTGACAAGAAGCTAAGAGCATGCTACCGCCCATGTAGCACCATTAAATAATTAATTGATTTATATAGTAATTTCTAATTTGTATGTTGTGATTGGGTCTGAGATTGCAGTGCTATTGCTCTTCTCTTACTGTTTAGTAAAAGTCAAGGATACAAATAGCTGCGACAGAAAATGCATAGTCAGTTATCATGTTGTTCCTGTTCGTGAGATCTCTCAAATTCTTCGGGCAATACATCATAGGTATGATAAGCATATAAAGAGCGTAATTTTTGTTTGTGGAGAGTTACGGATACAAGTCGCTGCGACTGAAAGAATACAGTCAAAGATCACGTTGTTTTTTAAAAATTGTAAGATCTATCGGCTCTTGGAACCATACATCAAAATGACGAGCTTTTTGTTTCGTCGGTAGTCACATATAAATATCGCTGCGACTAAAAATACAAAGTCACCTCTTCAAAACTGTGAGATTTCTCATAACCCGAAACTCTAAGAGCCATACATCATGAATACAATGCGCAATTTCCTTGTCGATACAGCCAGATATTAAGTTGTTCCTTAACAACGTGAAACCTATCAATTCCTAGAGCCATACAAGAGCCTAACAGAGCGCGATTTTTGTTCGTCGTTGTCATATTTTTCGAGCCATACGTTAGTAAAAGTATGATGAACGACTTATAGGGCGTGATTTTTGTTAGTCTAGAGATTACTTTATTTTCCAATATGCCTACTTAACCCAAAGTGGCCCTTGTTTGCTTTCTAAGCTGATATTGACGAAGTCCTTCACCATTTTGGATATAAATATTGACGAGACTGCCAATGAACGGGTGTCCCCATTATTTCTTTAATGACAACAAGCGCTTCATACCGTCTTTGTATACCCCAAATGGTGGTGATGTCTCCCTTAACCTGCACAAAAACGGCAACTAGTCGGGGAACTGCACCTTCTTCACAAGAGTCCATTGAGAAAGCAAAGCAAAACCATCGACCAGCGACCATCTCAGGAACGATTTGGGGTGACCAGAGCAGCCGAGGCTCTAAAGAAACAAGATTCGCTACTGGTAGGTGAGGTTGACAATTGGGTTGGAGTAGCTATAAATTGCGCTGGCAACCCATGAATCCATTTGGTATTTTAGTAGTATCTTACGACAGGCATACCTCGGGTATATTCTAGGCGTCCTAACGCCAACGTTGATCCTCCGATTAGGGGTGGAATTTCCGTGGGATCTTATCTGAAGACTTTTAAGATTAAATATAGGGATGCATTTAATAGCTCATGAACAAAAGATTTAATTAATTAAGGAATAATAAAGTTCTATAAACTAGTTCCCCAGCTATGTTGAAACCAAGTTTTCCTTTTAAAGCAGTTCTATCAAAAATTGTCCCACCCAAAACATCCTAGCTTTCTACTAACAAGATAAAGTGCAATTGAAACCCGCATGAAAGCAATTAATCAGTACAGAGAAGAAATGCGTTCACATAGGCGACAGCGCAGAAAATTTAACTGTCATATCAAACAAATCCGCGTGGCGCGAAAGTATTCACATTATGGAAATCATACATTACACCAAAGAGTGATGGAGTTAAAATGGGTTGTAAACATTTCAAAAGAAAATAAAAGAAAAAAACATCCACAATAACCATGCAACATCAGGTGGCAAATGTGGAAGCAATAAAAACATTACAGTAGCAGCAGCGGGTGGCGGGAAGTGAACGAAATGCATGCGACATTTAGCGGATGCGCGTGATAAATCACAGCCGCCACATTGCATTAAATGAAATTCATATTCAATAAAATGAGTTACAACTACTGTGAAGAAATAGTGTAAAAATGTCAGCTCAATTTAAATGGTGTTGTTAGGGAATAGGAGAGGAAAAAAGACGAAAGGAAGTGGCGGGCACAGGATCCGAGTTTTCGGAAATTTTTTTTTTTTTGATATTTTCTATTTAGTTATATACCCAGCTTCACTTTCACGCTGCTCCAACAACAACAACAACAACAACATAAATAAAGGGTTCCCGACACTCTGTTGTTGTTGCTGTAACGAATATTGGCGAGTGCTATCGATGTTAACAAGCACAATTAAGGTATAAGCCCGGCCATCTCGACAACGATTTAATATAATCACATTGAAACTTCTTGTGAAACTTAGGGTCGCCACAGCTTCGGTGCTAAAAAACTGTATTCGCCACGGGTAGGTGTGGTTGGCAATTGCGTTACAGAAGATATAAACTGAGCTGGCTTCCTCTTGAAAGCTTTGCGCTACACAGCCTCTTTCATCGATTGGGTATTTTAGTTGCCTGTCCCGGGTATATTATCAGCTCCCAAATGTTCCAACATTCTGCTCGTTGACACAATAGCTTGAGCAAAAATTTGGAAACTTCTACTGATTTTGGTTTATTTGAAACCAGAATAAGTAAGAGAAAAAATAGGAAAAATTTCACTTCGATGTCGGAACTTTCAAAAATTCGATAATTTCTTAACATGTGTCGATAAACTGATGTACATGGTTAATGGATTCACTTTACAAATTTGGTAAGATTTTGGAAAATAAGCATGACACAGCCCACATTTAAGAAAACAAGAAAATTCAAGTTTTTACAAACCATAATCAAAGTTTGTTAAAGATATCATATTGCAATTTGGCTGAAGTGTTGGGTTAGGTTAGGCTAAGAGGAGATGAATGAGAACTTTCCACACTTCCATACGGATACACGTTTTTCCATTGCTAATGTCCTAAGTGAGTGCGCTTGCTGGCACATTCGGATATAAAGATCCTGAGACCACACAAAGATCCCGGTTGTTCCACCGCAAGTCATATTCTTTGATTTTCTTCGCGATATAATCCAGCGGTGGTTATACGGACGTGCCCGCCTCACTTGTGTTCATTTCGAAACCTTTCCTGGCCAGCTCTTCTGAAAATCCATTTCCTTCAATACCTCTTTGCTCAGAGACCCAGCAGAGGGATATATTTGGCTGAAGTGTTGGGTTAGGTTAGACTAAGAGGAGATGCATGAGAAATTTCCACACTTCCACTTGGAGACACGTTTTTCCATTGTAAATGCCCTAAGTGACTGCGCGTGGTGGCACATTCGGATATAATGTTCCTAAGACCCCACAATAATCCCGGTTGTTCCACCGCAAGTCATATTATTTGATTTTATTCGCGATATAATCCAGCGATGGTTATACGGATCTGCCCGCCTCACTTGTGTTCATTTCGAAACCTTTCCTGGCCAGCTCTTCTGCAAATCCATTTCCTTCAATACCTCTTTGCTCAGAGATCCAGCAGAGGGAGATATTTAGATGTCTTTTGGGCACTAGGCCTGACGCCTTCGCGCAGCTGAAAGGTTGGTTCCGTTATTATTTTAGAATGGGTGGAAATTGCCAAAGTCGATCGTGGATCACACTCACTTGCTAATAAAAGAAGTCAAACTAAAATATACTGATATTTTACCGCAAAATAGTTATGATCTAGCGGCGTTCGAAAGTTTAATAAATTTTGAAAATGGGCATGGCCTCGTCTTTATTATTAATATTGCGCTAATACTTTTAAAGCTATAAGCTGGAAAAAAACTTGCTTTCTATAACGAAATTTATGAAGAGATATTTATCTTTTTAAACTTTCGGTTACTGCTGTGAACATGAGCGAAATTTGTTGGGAGCCACGCCCATATCTTTACAGTAGCTCTCAAAACTTTTTCTGCACAATTTGAAAAGCCAAATTAGCTGGGAGAAGTAAGCTTTAAGGGTAAGTGTAGTACCGGCCACTGCTCAGACAAATAACTGTTATATTCTGAGCGAAATAAAAATCTCAAAAAATAACCGTTTAATTTGGAGCGAAATAAAAAAATGCGATAAGTGTCTACAAGGCCGCAGGCGCTAATGGGTGGTATGCGAGGAGTCGGTAAGGCGCATGTATCAGCTTCTTTGCAAAATAGGGTCGCGCAAATGCATGCTTGGCGACTGCAATCTAAGTGTTCTTTGCCCAGCCCACAAGAAGGGGAATCCTGCAAACTGAATCAGCGGGATCAGCTTTCTTAATATCGTATATAAAGTCCTGTAAAGGGTATTGTGAGAAAGATTTATGCACACCGTGAATCGGCTGGTTGGACCCTTTCCGTGCGGCTTCCCACCTTGTACCCCTCACTAGGGTAGGCACCTTGTCGTTGGTGTGAGGGCTTAGCCGAACTCCATAGCGCCCGACTATGAGGCGGAGCTGTTTAGGACTAACATCTACGCCGTTTCGCCTCATAGGAGGGCGGCGGGATGTCGGTGACCAAGAACTGCCAACCCCCTAATCCAGGGTGTTATGCGGACCGTGCCTATTGGACGATTTGCAGCCAGGGGATAAATTCGGCTGTATTCGAACGGAGCCTTCCCGATACCGGGCCATCTCGGGAAGTAGTTATGGCCTTACCGCAGTAAGGGGCGCTGCTGTGGCGGACGGTTCTTTCCCCGTATATAATACTGGACCGCTGAGCCCGCCTTGTCGGGCAGGTGGTCGTACGACCAAGATGAACAACTCATTACCTGAATGTAATAAGGAGGATGTAAAGAGGAGGACTGAGTCGCAATCCAAGGACGACAAATACGAATTAAGCGATGCGTCGGACTCGGGGAGCGAGAGTAGTGCTGATTCAATGAACTCCGTGTTGGAGAAGCACACAAATGAAAACGGAGTAGAAGAGTGGAGAAGGGTACGGAGCAGAGGAAGTAAAAGAGCTCTCTCGCAGTACCGTGCAGCACTAAGAATTGTACAACGCTTGGGAGCAGTGGTCGACCCAACAGAAGTGGAGATCGAGCGCTTGGAATGGGCCCATGAAGCGGTAGAAGTAGGTCGAAGGCAGTTCAAAAGGTTTGCTGCGAGAAACCCTCGGTTCTGCAACCGGTACGAGGAGGAAGAAGCGTCGAATGGCAGAATGAAGAGGCAACGTTCGGCAGAAGGCGACAAGCCTGCTTTCAAGAGGCAGAAAGGACCCAGTCCTAGAGCCGCGAGGCAGGGTAGTCGCATAGACAAGACAAGTAGGCCCAAAGCTGTAAGAAAGATGGGTTCCAATAGCGAGGTAGCAACTACCTCGAAAGCTGCCAGTCAGAGGGAAGTTCCAACTACGGAAGTAGGAGATAAGCCAAAGGGAGATAACGCTAAGACTCCGGCTTTCTCGGAGGCGCTAAAGGGAGTTAACGCGAAGACTCCGGTGTTCTCGGAGGTTCCAAAGGGAGATAACACTAAGACTCCTGCTTTTCCCGAGAAGATGAGTGATGTGGCAAAGCAGTCACTGACTGTGGCGCTGGTTGATAGTAGCAGTCCGTTCGGACAAATGACTACTGAAAGGTGGAGATCTGTGGAAAGGGAGCTTATTAGCTTAATGCTTAAGATGATGCGGGAACAATCAAGTAAGCCCCTTCCAACCTTTGATTCGGGGGGATGGTATAATGGTGTGAAGATGATAGCGTGCGACAACATCGCGAGCTTGCGGTGGCTGGAGGAAGTCGTTCCAAACCTCCAAAGGCAAGGCACGAACGCGCGGTTTGAGGTGGTGGATAAAGCGCAAATCCCCACGGTACCAAAAGTTAAGGTATGGATACCATGCGTGATGAAGTCGGAGGATACACTGCGACTTCTGCAGAATCAGAATCCGAACATACCGACACAGGATTGGAAGGTACTTACTGTATCTCGGCCTACCGAGGATGGTCAGTTCTACATCTTCCAAATAAACAAGCAGGCGGAGGATATTTTGTACACGCAGCTTGGCAAAATGTCCTTTGGCACTGGCAAAATTTACATGCGACTCAGGAAAAGAAGTCCCGAGGATAAAAATCCTAACACGCTGGAAGTGGGCGAAGTCGAAAAGGACCTCAGAAGCCTAAGGGAAAAAAGACAGGTGGAGGTCCCCGACGTCACCACGAACGTGCTAGAAGAGGACCAACCGCTAAATGGTGCTGTGACTCGCACAGAGGAACACACAGCACAACATTCACGAGGGGCTGAAGGGGGCCTCGAATACTCTAAACCAAAAGGGCAAGAGGAGGACGACGATGTCAAGACGAAGGTGCTGGAGGGGGACAAACAGCCCAATGGTGCTGCGAGTCCTACAGATAAACCTCCAACACAGTAAAGTGGCGTCGAGCGAACTCCTCCTAACCCTTGAGGAGGGTTCGTTTGACGTGGCGCTGATCCAGGAGCCGTGGCTCTCATCGGGAGGAAAGGTTTCTGGACTTAGCGCGCGCGGGCTTGGCGTTTACTACGCACAAACGGAAGGACGGGTGCGAGCTGTAGTAATGGTAAGGAAGCAGCTGCATTCATATATGCTGCCTAATTACACCACCGAGGATCTCGTAGCGGTGGCCGTTGAGCAAAAGAATAAGCAGGCATTTATCCTGGCGTCCTGCTACATGGCCCATGCTGCGGAGGTTCCACCGATGGAGTGCAAAAGGCTAGTACAGGAGGAAGGGCGCAAAGGGCGGTTGGTCATAGGCGCAGATGCAAATGCGCACCACAATGCGTGGGGAGGAGCAGATACGAACGAGAGAGGCGAATCTCTATTTTGTTACATCCTGCAAACCAATTTGCAGATAGCCAACAGGGGAAATGTTCCTACATACATTGGTCCAACATCCAGCAATGTTCTGGATATTACATTGAGCTCCGAGCGTGATATATCAAGGTATGATTGGATGGTTCTCGATAGACCATCCTTCTCCGACCATGCGTATATAAGCTTCAGCATCCCACTAAAGAGGGTAGAGAAGGGAGGAACCTTTAGAAAACCTAGGGCAACGAATTGGACTAAATTCCAGAAACATGTAGAAACGAAACTGGGACAACGCAAAGAGGTTGCTAATGTAGAGGAACTGGAGGAGTCGAATGAATTCCTAACAAGGACGCTTATGACTGCGTATAACAAAGCTTGCCCTATAAGAAGATTCAGAGGAAAAGCAAAGCCGCCATTGTGGAGCAATGAGCTGAGTCTTCTAAGAAGACAGGTAAAAGAAATGTTTAAACTCGCAAAGACCGCGGAAAGCGAAGCGTGTCGGGACGAGTACAGGGATCTACTGAGGATCTACAAGCGTGAAATTACCAGGGCGAAGAGAAACTCATGGAAAAGTTTCTGTACGGACATAGAGTGCTCCAGTGAAACAGCACGGTTGAAAAAAGTCCTAGCAATGGGAAACATAGTCCAGGGACTAATAAAGAAAGAGAACGGGGAATGGTCACGTGATAGTGAGGAATCCCTTGAGGTGCTTCTCGATACACATTTCCCATCGGGAGACGGTTTAGAAGAACCAGCAGACATCACTCACACTTCGATCACGGAGCTAGTGGTGCCGGGCTTGGTGACCGATACCAAGATCGAGTGGGCAGTGAAGACGTTTTCTAAGTTTAAATCGCCGGGCTCAGATGGTATATTCCCGGCCATGCTACAAGTCTCAAGTAGGGCGGTCGTGGAATGGCTTAAAATAATATTCGATGGGTGCATAAGACTGAATCATGTACCGCACTCTTGGAGAACTGCTCGTGTAGCTTTTCTACCAAAGGCGGGGAAGATCGGTCACGTGTATCCCAAAGACTATAGACCCATTAGCTTAACATCATTTCTGCTCAAAACCTTTGAGAGGCTGATAGATGTGTACATAAAGTCCAACGTGGATGAAAAGCTGCTCTCCACAACACAGCATGCGTACACCAAAGGCAAGTCGGTAGACACCGCATTGCATAGGGTGGTAATAAGCATAGAGAAATCCCTGGAATATAAGGAGTATGCTCTAGGAGTCTTCTTGGACATTGCCGGGGCTTTCAATAATGTTGCAAAATGGGCGATTATGGATGGTCTTAATTACATTAAAGTACATCCTGCCTTAATCAGATGGATCGGCTGCATGTTAAATTGCAGAAAGATTACATCACAATGGGGATTGTACGAGGCCACGAAATCAGTGGACAGGGGCACGCCGCAGGGAGGGGTGCTATCACCTCTGCTGTGGACACTGGTCATCAACCAACTGCTCAGGCAATTCGATGAGGGACCCGTAAAACTTACGGCTTACGCAGATGACGTTGCAATTGTCATAAGTGGAAAATGCCTTCCAACGATTAGTTCTTTGATGGATCGGGCGCTTCGGGATATTCATACCTGGGCATCTAATGTCGGGCTGAAATTCAATGCGGAGAAGACGGATATGGTCTTGTTTACAAAGAGGTACAAGGTCCCAAATTGGACCAGGCCTAAGTTAGGAGCGGTGACCTTACAGGAGAAACCTTGCACAAAATATCTAGGAATCATCCTAGACAGTAAGCTGTCATGGAAGCTCAACTTGGAGGAGAGGGTCAAGAAGGCCTCAACGGCACTCTATGCATGTAAAAGAATGCTGGGGTGTACGTGCGGCCTATCGCCCTCTCTTTCTCATTGGGTTTTTACAGCGATTGTAAGCCCTATTCTATACTATGGAGTTCTTGTTTGGTGGAAAGCCACACAAAAAACAACATACCTCAAAAAATTAGAGGGGGTATGCAGACTATCGATGCTTTGCATTACGGGAGCCCTGAAAACAACCCCGACGGCTGCACTGTATGCCATTCTGCACATTCCACCTGTAGACCTGGTAGCAAAGAACAAAGCGTTAACGACCGCAACCAGGCTCGATGCTTCGGGGCAGCTTGAGCGCCGACCATATGGCCATAGTAGTATAGCGTCCTCAGTCACAAGACGAACAGACTACATGATTCCCTACCTGCACTTTGAGGGAGATCTTAAGGCCACAATAGAGGTGGACGGTTGGCGCAAGGGTGCGCAAATGGCGGACGAGGCGATACATGTGTACACAGATAGTTCCAAAGTAGTGGAAAGAGTAGGGTTTGCGGTATACTGTGTTAATCCGGAAATAAGCAGATCCCACAGGCTGCCGGATTACTGTAGCGTTTTCCAAGCGGAAATATTAGCCGTAACCAAAGCAGTAGAAACCCTGGAAGAGAATAGCTTAAGCTGCAACCGTGTTAACTTTTATATTGACAGTCAAGGAGCAATTAAGGCAATAATCTCGCATAGCACAGAATCTAAATGCATGTAAGAGTGTAAGCAATCCCTGGAGAGAATAGGGACAGGGAGAAGCATACATCTATATTGGATCCCAGGGCATATGGGAATAGATGGGAATGAAAAAGCGGACGAATTAGCTAAAAAGGGCGCATCCCTTGAAGCTTGCTCCGTAGACGTCCCAATTAGATTGGGCGAGATTAAGCGAATGCGAGAGGTGCACATGATCGACCAAGCAGAAAAGGCGTGGGTTCAAGCGCGGGGCTGTAAAGTGTCGAAGATTATGTGTAGGTCTTACAACCTTAGACTAACACAGTTGCTTCTATCATTAAAAAGAGAGGACTGTAGACTCATGACGGGTATTCTGACTGGACACTGCCTTCTGGCGTCACATGCCTTTAAATTAGGCTTGGTCAGTGATAGCAGGTGTAGGAAGTGCGGGTTGGAGGAGGAAACGATCGAGCACGTTCTGTGCTTGTGCCCTGCACTTGCCAGGCTAAGACTCCAGATATTAGGAGTGATACAGCTGTCAGATCTAGAAGCAGCAAGTGGCTTAAGTCCTAGGAAGCTTCTAGTATTTGCCAAGAGGACGGAGTTATTTTATAACATAGGTCCTGGTTTTTGATAGGGTTTTTCAATTTGGTCGTTAAAACAAACTTCTGGTAACACTACGGACTCAATCAGTCTATGTGAGGTCCTCATGGACCGGCCAGTTCAACCTACCTCCCACCTTGTACAACTACCAATCGACCAGATTTTCACTATGCGCCAAATCGTGGAAAAAACCAGCGAAAAAAATTTACACACATTAGCTCTTCGTATATTTTAAAGCCGCCGCCGATAGCATGAAAAGGAGCTGCTTATATTCAGCTATGTCTGAATTCGGTTTTTCCGCAAAACTTTTACGGCTGTGCAAGATGACGTTGAGCAACTCCAACAGAATTGGGAAGGACCACTTTGAGCCATTCGGAACTAAACCAAGTTCCAGACAGGGTGACTTCCTATTGTGCGATTTCTTTAATTTTATGCCAGAGAAAATAGTGTAAGCTGCAGAACTTAGCCGCTCTATAAAATGTTCTGTAAAAGCATGCAATTACACCCGCGCCATGAATTCTGCTTACTCCAAACTGGCAGAAGAAGCGGAAATTATGGGTTTGATGGTGAATAAGGACAAAACAAAGTACCTGCTGTCGTCAATCAAAGAATCAGCGCATTAACACAACACAAACAACAACATCAGCTTTGATATCCAGCGGAGAATTACCCTTGCCAATAAAAGTTCTTTTGAACTACGTAGGCAATTGAAAAGCAGAGTCCTCTCTCGGCAAACAAAACTAATGCACGTGTAAGTCATTTACCTTAACCACCCTGCATCAAATGAGGCGGCTCTGGGAGTATTTCGAGTGAAAAGTTCTTCGAAAGATTTACGGAACTCTATGCGGTACCGACGGCGAGTACCAAAGAATATTTAATGGTAAGCTGTACCAGCTTTACGCAGACATCAATATCAACATAGACCAGCGAACTAAAACGCAGCGGCTACGCTGGATAGGCCATGTTATGCGAATGAACCAGCCTGTGGAAGCAGAGAAAGACGCCGGCCCCCACACCGCTGGAAGGACCAGGTGGAAAACGATTTAAACTCCCTTGGTGTGACAACTTGCGCCAGTTAGCAGGGCGAAAAAGCGACTGACGTACCATAACCGTTTTAACGGTTCAGCGCCAATTAAGTTAATAAGTAAGTATATTTATTGAGTGCCTGCAACTGGGTAAATAATGTTTGTTTTTACTTGAAACTTAGTCTGTCCTACTTTTCTTTAGCTTTAGTTATTTCATGTGTTTGGTATTTTCTGTATATAAATGTTGACAATTTAGAGGAGCAACATTTTCGGTGCCGCCGTTGATGGCGTTGTCTGACATTTTGCATAGATAACAAAATGTTTATTTATGTACGTACAAACAAAAATTGTACCTGTGTTAACCTAAAATTGCAGTTAATATATTTTCAATTGTTGCAAACCACTTTGCGGCAGGCAACTAACTGGTTCAACGTTGTGGCAGAATAGCTTTTGTAAGTAAGTCTTTATTTAATTGTACATTGCGAACGTCTACCGCTCGCTGTGGCTTAATATTCACGTGTTTATTATATGGAAAGAGTAACTGTAATTCTGTAGAGAGTAGCAATTACAACAACAGTTGCAAACATGTCACAAACAGCGTCGTTGCAACTTCTATGCGGCACACACACACGCTTGGATCATGCGCGGATTGCCTTTTGTATTGCTTTTCTTGTTTTTCAGTTATTTATTAATTCACATTACGATTTCATTGCAAGCATTGCCGATTCAATACAACAGCATGTTGTTGGTGTGTTGCACATTCTCCAACTGCACTAATGCTTTAAGCTCTTTTCATTCACCTCTTTATCTATTGCATTTTACTTTTCGGCTTTTGATTTGGATTAATTTTTGTATGCTAATTTTTTTTTTGGAGGTAACTACCAAGCGATTAGCTCATATCTACACCAGGGTTGGGAAATGGCATTTCATGAATTGTACTAAATCCACTCAAAAGTCGTACTTTTTTCGTTCAAATTGTACTGAATTTTTTTGTGTATGGATTTACATATATTGCACTATTACTCATTTACTTTTTTTTACTTTTTAGTACAAAAATAAAAATACGTGGTTAACCGTCCTGTTCATGAATAATTTTTCTTTTTAGTTCGCTTGGCTGGGTACACGGGTACCACAAGGCAGTTCATACGTGAGAACTACTAGTGGTACCTGGGTATCACAGCCCTGAGAACTAATAATAAAAAACTAATTTTAGTAATAAAAAACTAATTTATTAAAAAACCATCTTTATGAAAGTATATTTGGAAAAATTTTCTATTTTATTCCTATAGGATGCCACAAAATTTTGACTTGTTTCTATTTGTAGATTGCGTAAAAACGTGAGAACTACGAGTGGTACCTGGGTATCCCAGCCATGAGAACTAGTAATAAAAACTAGTTTATTAAAAAAATCATCTTTATTAAATTATATTTGAAAAATTTGTCCCTCCTTTTTGTAGACAACTTATTCCCATACGATGCCACAAAATGTTGACTCGTTTCTATTTGTAGATTATGTAAAAATGGTTTTTGAATATGCAAAAGGTACCCGGGTAGCCATCTATGAACAGGACGGTTAATGTATGTATGTATTCATTTGAAATTAATTTTTAAAATAAAAAAAAGTAAAAATAAAAACAACATCAATTAATTTTTCTTGTTATTTAGACGGAAACATTTTTTTTTAGTTCAATAAGAGTTTTTGAAAAACATAAATATTCTTTTCTCACACATAAAATACACTATTATTACATAGGTATATATTAAATATTTGCATATATGTATGTATGTTTGTTAATCAAAAAACTTTTCATCCTCGTCAACGATTAAACTTTGTTCACAATCAACTCCCTATCAATTTTCATATTATAACAACATTGGAACCTGGTCGTAATAAAATCCTTTGTTTTTATCAAAGAAGAAATTGATTCAACAAGTAAACAATTTCTACACCTGATTTTATTTATATTCTATATCGAAAATATTCTTTCAACATTCGCTGAAGAATGTGGAATTGATAAAAACCCCTGTGCAATTCTGTATATATTTGCAAAAATCGGCTCGTTCAGTTCATTTTGCAATAATCGCACCTTTGCCTAAAACTCAGAAATGCAATGATTTTTAAGAGCACACAATTCTTCGTGTTTTGACAGGGCTCGATATTCCGAATTAATTGCCACGATTTTATCAATTTCACACGTAGGAAGTAATATAGCAATCAGTGGAACAATGCTAGTTACTTCTCCTGATAAAACAGTTTCAGGAGCAATCTTTATGGCGCAATTCAAAATTTCATTAACAAAGTCAATTTTTGTCTGTAGGTTTTTACAAAACTCCATGTAAAATAGTTTGACGTTTAGTTTAAAATTTTGAATATCTTGTTTTTCCAATAAATTTTTACAAATGAATAGATCTACTTCAGCGCCGCAATATATAGTATCATTATCCATATGGTTTTTGTTTACATCTATTTTAGAAATAGTAGTGTTATCCAAATATTCTTTTTGATTTCAGTGAAAACAGGTGCGTTTCATACATATGTATGTAGGTACATATTATTTCAAACTTAATTATTGCTTGAAAAATCGTATGTGATAAAGAGAGACAGTGCTAATCGAACTACTAGTGCAAGTACACAGATTAAAGGAACGTTGTCGTTTGTTCCAAAGACGGTTGCCGTAGCGTCAAAATACATTACTTAAATTAGAATATTAACTGTAGGCAAAATTGTACCAGACTACTGCACTAAGTCGTGACATTTGGGACCCAATAATTACCCGTTGATATCGGTTGGCTAAATAACTTTTAATTAACGCTAATGAATTGTAACTAAAACCAAAGTAGGACTTCAGCTTAGCGCAGAGCAAATCGGGGTCAACTGAGTCAAATGCCTTGGAAAAGTCAAGCAGACACAGCAAAGTTAGTAAGTTTTCATCGAAGTGACTACGAATATCGTCGAGGATCTTAAGCATAGCTGTTGCACATCCATGATTAGCCCTAAATCCAGACTGCAAAGGTGACAGAAGTTGATATCTCTGCACGTGGTTTGAGATTTGTTCGGCTATTAATGCCTCAAATGCTTTGGACAGGGCAGGTAGTATACTAATAGGACGGAACTCAGAAGGAGTGCCGGCATACTTCTTCTTTGCAATGAATCGAACTGATGCAATCTTCCATTGATTAGGGAAGCAAGACGAAGTAATGCAGTGATTCACAATATGAGTTACGGCTCCAATGATAAATGGTAACACCATTTTTATAAATCTTATGGGAATCCCATCCACACCAGTAGCATTCGATTTAATTTTTGATATACACTTTATGACGTCCAAGTCCGATACAGCTTCAAATTCAAACGTATTAATGGGATAACAGGCGTTATCGGGGAGGTTAAATGCACGGTGATCGCCGGGTGTAGGGCAGATAACAAAGGCTTCATTAAGCAGGTCAGGATCTAGTGTGTAAGCTTCATCATTGTCACTACCACATACACGCAGGCGTTTAAGGTTACGCCATAAAACATTAGGAGACAGGGAGGGGTCAAGCTTGGCAACATAAAAATTACGCTTTTCAGTACTTTCTTGAGTCAAATTGTATCAAAAAAGTACAATTGTATCGAAAAACCCAACCCTGATCTACACAGCGCAATGGAAAGCATTCGGCTGCCGTTTAAGAATAACCAGTGAATTCGCGTGCGCAACGATTCACTGTACTTACGTGATAGAGCATTTCTATGTGTGTACTTATTTATTTATGAAGGTATGCGCATATGTGAGTACTTGGAGAAAAATTGTGTTAAGCATTAATCATTAATTTAATTATAATTAGCTATTTGTACTTGGATTTGCTGGAAGGCACTTCAAATCGTGCAAAAGTCGTTGGCAGGAAGTATTGTAGTACTAGTTCTATTTGGAAAATTACTAAGAAAGTCTTACTTTAAGCAGAAAGCTTTAATTTATAAATATGGAATTATTGTTAATAAAAGTTGTGGCACGCCCTCTAGATCATGCCTTAGGGTCTCTTTTAGATCATCCATTATCAGTTGTGTATCTGTATTATGGTGAAGTCGATTCTCAATCAACAAATTGAGGAATTAGATGACCAAACTTCATTCGTGAGGAGGCCCTAAAATCATCTGAATGTCTAATGTATCTATTAGAGCTTACGATTTCTCGATCTTGTTCGAGGAGAGATTTCTCGCGAGTCTCGCCTTCTCGCGAGATTCTCGAATCTCGAATGACTCGTAAGGCTCGCGAGCTTCTCGACGTCCAATATAATCGAATCATCGGCTGTTTTATATAGAGCCTACGATTTCTTCTGGAGCACAAGCGAAAATTTCTACAAACCCACAACTAAAAACACCGAAATGTATCGAATACTGCCAATGAAGCGACTGAATAAAAAGTCGAGAAACTCGCGAGTATTACGAGTATTTCGAGAATTTCGCGAGAATTCTTGTTCTCAATGTCTCGTTAAAAAAATAAAATATTGTGAACAAAATTATATGTATAATAAATATGTTTTGAGTTAAATGTAATTAGAAAGCAATATAATCAACCAAAAATTTTCAAGTAAAGAAAACCAAGTGTATAAATTCTGTCCATACGACAATTAAGTTTATGTCGAGAAGCTCGCGAGATTTACGAGTACTTTTTTATACTCAGTTGAGCAGAGCTCACAGAGTATATTAACTTTGATTGGATAACGGTTGGTTGTACAGGTATAAAGGAATCGAGATTGATATAGACTTCCATATGTCAAAATCATCAGTATCGAAAAAAAATTTGATTGAGCCATGTCCGTCCGTCCGTCCGTCCGTTAACACGATAATTTGAGTAAATTTTGAGGTCTCTTGATGAAATTTGGTATGTATGTTCCTGGGCACTCATCTCAGATCGCTATTTAAAATGAACAATATCGGACGATAACCGCGCCCACTTTTTCGATATGGAAAATTTCGAAAAACGGAAAAAGTGCGATAATTCATTACCAAAGACGGATAAAGCGATGAAACTTTGTAGGTGAGTTAAACTTATGACGCAGAATAGAAAATTTGTAAAATTTTAGATAATGGGCGTGGCACCGCCCACTTTTAAAAGAAGGTAATTTAAAAGTTTTGCAAGCTGTAATTTGGCAGTCGTTGAAGATATCATGATGAAATTTGGCAGGAATGTTACTACTATTACTGTATGTATGCTTAATAAAAATTAGCAAAATCGGAGAACGACCACGCCCACTTTTAAAAAAAATTTTTTTTAAGTCAAATTTTAACAAAAAATTTAATATCTTTACAGTATATAAGTAAATTATGTCAACATTCAACTCCAGTAATGATATGGTGCAACAAAATACAAAAATAAAAGAAAATTTCAAAATGGGCGTGGCTGCGCCCTTTTTCATTTCATTTGTCTAGGATACTTTTAATGCCATAAGTCGAACAAAAATTTACCAATCCTTGTGAAATTTGGTAGGGGCTTAGATTCTAGGACGATAACTTATTTCAATGAAAAAGGGCGAATTTGGTTGAAGCCACGCCCAGTTTTTATACACAGTCGACCGCCTGTCCTTCCGCTCGGCCGTTAACAAGATAACTTGAGCAAAAATCGATATATCTTTACTAAACTCAGCTCACGTAATTACCTGGACTCATTTTGTATTGGTATAAAAAATGGCCGAAATCGAACTATGACCACGCCCACTTTTTAGATATCGAAAATTACGAAAAATGAAAAAAATGCCATAATTCTATACCAAATACGAAAAAAGGGATGAAACATGGTATTTGGATTAGTTTATTGACGCAAAATATAACTTTAGAAAAAAACTTTGTAAAATGGGTGTGGCACTACCATATTAAGTAGAAGAATATGAAAAAGTTCTGCAGGGCGAAATAAAAAACCCTTGAAATCTTGGCAGGAATACTGTTCGTGGTAATACATATATAAATAAATTAGCGGTATCCAACATACATATGATGTTCTGGGTCACCCTGGTACACATTTTGGTCGATATCTGGAAAACGCTTTCACCTATGCAACTACTACCACTCCCATTTAAAACCCTCATTAACACCTTTCATTTGATACCCATATCGTACAAACACATTCTTGAGTCACCCCTGGTCCTGCGTTATGGCGATATCTCGAAAAGGCGTCTACCTATAGAACTAAGGCCCACCCCTTTTAAAATACTTATTAACCCCTTTCATATGATACCCATATCGTACAAAAAAATTCTAGGGTCACCCCTGGTCCACCTTTATGGCGATATATCGAAACGGCAACTACCTAGGGAACTAAGGCCCACTCCCTTTTAAAATACTCATTAACCCCTTTCATATGATACCCATATCGTACAAACAAATTCTAGGGTCACCCCTTGTCCACCTTTATGGCGATATCTAGAAACGGCATCTACCTAGGGAACTAAGGATCACTCCCTTTTAAAATACTCATTAACGCCTTTCATTTGATACCCATATCGTACAAACAAATTCTAGATTCGCCCCTGGTCCACCTTTAAGGTATATCTGGAAAAGGGTCCCACCTATAGAACTAAGGCCTACTCCCTTTTAAAATACTCATTAACGCCTTTCATTTGATACCCATATCGTACAAACAAATTCTAGAGTCACCCCTGGGCCACCTTTAGGCGATATCTGGAAAAGGCGTCTACCTATAGAACTAAGGCCCACTCCCTTTTAAAATACTCATTAACCTCTTTCATATGATACCCATATCGTACAAACAAATTCTAGGGTCACCCCTTGTCCACCTTTATGGCGATATCTAGAAACGGCATCTACCTAGGGAACTAAGGATCACTCCCTTTTAAAATACTCATTAACGCCTTTCATTTGATACCCATATCGTACAAACAAATTCTAGATTCGCCCCTGGTCCACCTTTAAGGTATATCTGGAAAAGGGTCCCACCTATAGAACTAAGGCCTACTCCCTTTTAAAATACTCATTAACACCTTTCATTTGATACCCATATCGTACAAACATATTCTTGAGTCACCCCTGGTCCACCTTTATGGCGATATCCCTAAATGGCGTCCACCTATAGAACTATGGCCCATTCCCTCATAAAATACTCTTTAATGCTTTTCATTTGATACGCATGTCATACAAACACATTCCAGAGTTACCCTCGGTTCATTTTCCTACATGATTATTTTCTCTTATGTTGTCAACTGAGTATGTAATGTTCGGTTACACCCGAACTTAAACTTCCTTACTTGTTTTTAGATAACCTTATCTAATGTTCAGATCAATTATACTAAGGTCATATTAGGCTAAAAATATTGGAGTCTAGTCATGGAAGGTACCATTATGATGCCTCAAACGGTCACTTCCTTTACCAGCCATTGCAGATTGAACCATTTTGTAGAGTCAATGAAATGAGCTAGCACCATTGTTTCGAGTTGGGATACATCCGTAGTGCCGCACTAAGGCATAACTCCACGCTTTTCTCCTCCTCATTACATATAAACCGGCCTTTACCAGCGAAGTAAGTGCCTATTAAATGGCGTGCGGTGACTATCCTTACCAGCGACGACAGTAAAAAATATGTTTATGTGTCATCTACCATGGGAAGGCCAAGAAAGATTTGATATCTTGCACTTGGGAGCTTAAAGGAGGCAATTGGTAGACCTACAGTACTATTTTCTGAAAGCGGTCATAGCTGCTGTAGCCAGCGCATCAGCGCTGTAGTGTCCTTCAGAATCTCTGTGTGTATGTAGCCATATTAGGCTGATACAGAAGTAAAGGGCATTTTTGTTGAGAGCTCTGCGGAATTCATTGAACGTCTGTGTTGTGGCCACATCAGTACAAGGCCTTAATTGGGATCTCACATTCTGAGAAACCAAATATTTTCCCTCCTTCTACTTTTGTTGCGATAAAAGCCTCTTCTGATGATTTTTGATATGATCAAGCGTTTGCCCCACCGATTATTGCCTAATTTTCGCTTGACATATGCTACAATGGTCCACATCTAGTGAACAGATACTTCCTCCCATCTTCCCATAAAGCTAAGTGCCATTGGTTAATATGCTGATGCACATTAAACAGTAAATTGTCTGGTGGCTGATTCTTGTCGTCGTGTGGAAATGTACACTTTGTAGTTTCGAACAAGCATATTAATAGGGATAGGTGCTTGTGTCGGACTGGAGACAAGAACGCTTTTATTGCAAAGATCCGAACCCCTATGGACTTTATTTCCAATGAGAGGAGTTTCCAATATTTAACCCACGCTCAGGCATTACACGTTTCTACTGATCGCTCCAAAATAGACTTTGCATAATGATCTGGGGTATTTGTTGAAGACCATTGTGACAAACTTCCCTTTCTGTAGGGTACTGGCTTGTTCTTCAAAGATGTTTGCGACTTGATTATCTTGCTAAGCATTGTGCGCTTTCTATAAATATTCCTGAGGAAAGGTGGGCTGATCACTTGGCCCAGGTGGGCTCCGAACAGGTATTCCTGAGCCTGAGACCAAACGTAGCACTCTTCGGGTACACAAACAAAAAAACTACTTACCGCACAATACACATATCACAGAGATTTAAGAAAAAAAAAGGACACTGATGATGGCACAAACTCGAAACTAGCTTATCTCATAACGAAATTTGAGAAGGGATGACGGAAAGTCATTCCAATAAAAAGAAGTAAGGAAGGTTGAGTTCGGGTGTAACCGAACATTGCATACTCAGTTGAGAGCTATGGTGACAACACAAGGGAAAATAACCATGTAGGAAAATGAACCGATGGTAACTCTGGAAAGTGTTTGTATAACATGCGTATCAAATGAAAGGCATTAAGGAGTATTTTATGAGGGAGTGGGCCATAGTTTTATAGGTGGACGCCGTTTAGGGGTATCGCCATAAAGGTGGACCAGGGGTGACTCTAGAATGCGTTGTACGATATGGGTATGAAATGAAAGGTGTTAATGAGTATTTTAAAAGGGTGTAGGCCTTAGTTCTATAGGTGGAAGACTTTTCGAGATATCGCCATAAAGGTGAACCAGGGGTGACCCTAGAATTTGTTTGTACGATATGGGTATCATATGAAAGGAGTTAATGAGTATTTTAAAAGGGAGAGGGCCTTAGTTATATAGGTAGACGCCTTTTCGACATAAAGGTGGACCAGGGGTGACCCTAGAATTTGTTTTTACGATATGGGTATCATATGAAAGGGGTTAGTGAGTATGTTAAAAGGGAGTGTAAACGCCTTTTCGAGATATCGCCATAAAGGTGGACCAGGGGTGAATCTAGAATGTGTTTGTACGATATGGGTATCAAATTAAAGGTATTAATGAGGGTTTTAAAAGGGAGTGGTTTTATAAGGGGCTGGTACTCAAACGAACACATATATATATATCTAAATATGTATATTTAATTTTTATAGAAATTTGTTACGTCAATTTATGTGAGTATTTTTTACATTTTTGAATTTGCCTGTGTACAGGGTTGTTAATTTTATACAAAAAATTTTTCTGTTTCTTTGCATAAATAAAAAATATAAGCCCCAGAAGATGTTAAGAATCGTTAGCGAAACGGTCGGGCTTTAAGTGAAAAATTTTCAAAAACCTGGTTTTTTAATTTCACTACATGGATCCGTAATAGCCTACATACAAAAAAGTCCTCTAGGGAGTGGTGTTAGTTGTATAGGTGAAAGCGTTTTCCAGATATCGACCAAAATGTGGACCAGGGTGACCCAGAACATCATCTGATGGATACCGGTAATTTATTTATATATGTAATACCACGAACAGTATTCCTGCCAAGATTTCAAGAGTTTTTTATGTCGCCCTGCAGAATTTTTTCATTTTCTTCTACTTAATATGGTAGTGTCACACCCATTTTACAAAGTTTTTTTCTAAAGTTATATTTTGCGTCAATAAACCAATCCAATCACCATGTTTCATCCCTTTTTTCGTATTTGGTATAGAATTATGGCATTTTTTTCATTTTTCGTAATTTTCGATATAGAAAAAGTGGGCGTGGTCATAGTCGAACTTCGGCCATTTTTTATACCATTTCCAAGTGAGTTCGGATAAGTACGTGAACTGAGTTTAGTAAAGATATATCGATTTTTGTTCAAGTTATTGTGTTAACGGCCGAGCGGAAGGACAGACCGTCGACTGTGTATAAAAACTGGGCGTGGCTTCAACCAAATTAGCCCTTTTTCATAAAACTAAGTTATCGTCCTAGAATCCAAGCCCCTACCAAATTTCACAAGGATTGGTAAATTTTTGTTCGACTTATGGCATTAAAAGTATCCCAGACAAATGAAATGAAAAAGGGCGCAGCCACGCCCATTTTGAAATTTTCTTTTATTTTTGTATTTTGTTGCACCATATCATTACTGGAGTGAAATATTGACATAATTTATTTATATACTGTAAAGATATTAAATTTTTTGTTAAAATATGACTACAAAAAAAATTTTTTTTAAAAGTGGGTGTGGTCGTTCTCCGATTTTGCTAATTTTTATTAAGCATACATACAGTAATAGTAGTAACGTTCCTGCCAAATTTCATCATGATATCTTCAACGACTGCCAAATTACAGCTTGCAAAACTTTTAAATTACCTTCTTTTAAAAGTGGGCGGTGCCACGCCCATTGTCTAAAATTTTACAAATTTTCTATTCTGCGTCATAAGTTTAACTCACCTACAAAGTTTCATCGCTTTATCCGTCTTTGGTAATGAATTATCGCACTTTTTCCGTTTTTCGAAATTTTCGATATCGAAAAAGTGGGAGTGGTTATCGTCCGATATTGTTCATTTTAAATAGCGATCTGAGATGAGTGCCCAGGAATCTACACACCAAATTTCATCAAGATACCTCAAAATTTACTCAAGTTATCGTGTTAACGGACGGACGGACGGACGGCGGACATGGCTCAAACAAATTTTTTTTCGATACTGATGATCTTGATATATGGAAGTCTCTATCTATCTCGATTCCTTTATACCTGTACGGTCAACCGTTATCCAATCAAGGTTAATATACTCTATGAGCTCTGCTCAACTGAGTATAAAAAGGATTTATTTAAAAGGCTAAACCTCCCAATTCTATGTACCAGATAGCTTAGCCAAGCCGATGTTAAAAAAGCACGGAGTTGGCTACCTCAAGCATGTTTTTTTCTCGTCAATGGCTCCTTTGTAGAAAATTGAAACGGGAAATGGCAGTAACGCTATTTAAGCCTGTAGTGAACTCACTTGAAATCATTATATTTTATTGATATACCGTATATCATCAGTGATCCTATAATTAGTATGTCAGATAATATACCGGCTAAATCAGCAAAGCCTAATCACAGACAGTTTTCGATGTCAAATATGCCACGATATTCCTAGGCATAGATCATCGCTTCCGCAAATTAACTGTGGGCGTCTGTTTAATTTAGAAATGAAAGCATTTAGCTGGGGTATAGACCCTGCTCAATAGATGTCCACGTATATTTAGGTTCTACATATCAAAACTTCCTTCCCCAGCAGAAAAAGTCACCATTGTATCATCCGTAAAACGGATTCATTTGTGAATTACCGCTGTTTTAAAATTAGAAATTCATTCTGACGCTCTTTCTAGTATTTTTCACCTTTGCGAGAAAGTCTTCAGTCACAATATTCACGACAATTAAACTTTCAAGCAAATGGGATCAGGTTACAGACTGTTAGCCACCTGTAAGGGTGTGACGTAAGCAGCCCAAATTGCCTCCAGAACTTGAGATAGGAAGTAGAACCAAGCTGGCGACAAACATGACAGTTGGCCAGCTGACCAGTACCACATTTAGGGAACAGAAAAAGAAAATCAATAACTTGGTGCGATTTATGTCCGAGAAATTTTAGGGCGACCTTATCTTCTAATTTGAATCGTGTGCCTTTTCTTTTTTTTGCAGACTCCGTACGGCATCTGCATATTAATTTTGAATGGTGCTTTCCCCGAAACATGAGCCCAGCACCTTCGGTGAGATCGTCATAGCACGCTCTCTCGAGCTGATATCAACTGGAAAGTAGAGCCGATTTATGCTTACTCAACTTAAACTTATTTCCATCATTTTTCTTTCTCAGTGTATTTACAATGTAATGAGCATAAAACCGGCCAAAAATTAAGTTGTCCACCTGAGAAAGTGTGAATAAATCAAAACATGCAAAGCAGTTAGAAATTTGCCGAACGAAAAAATCATAGAAGATAATGCGTTGAAATGTAGTTGCTCCTAATTGCTAACCGATTTATTGCACTTTTCAATATGAAAATCAATTTTCATTAACAAGAAAATGCAAACTGAACCAAAAGTGCGGGAAAATTAATGCGACTTCCGTAAAGTGGAATGAGGATAAACGAATGTAGATAACTGGCAGCGAATTGGTTGGTGATATTGGCAGCTAATTTATCGAACATCTATCATGAGACTATACAGTGCTGGGCGTGGGAGAACCAAACCGTCTTTAACCACACAAAACTGTACTAGAATACTGCAACACAGTTAAGCAGCAAAAAACAGCTGAGCAAGCATAAGCTCACGACTAACAAATCGTCTAATTGAGAACTGACAGCGAGTGAATCGGTGCTTAAAGTGTCCTCGCGAGTTCTTTATAGACGATCACTTCAAAGATATATACCGACGGGGAATGCTCCTGAAGAAGCACTTTCTCTTTGAACGTAAACACGGCGCGCTGTTCGCCACCTCATTGTAGCTGTTAAACGCCACCTTTTAAACAACTACATTCGTTACGATCATCATCGTTGCCTTCTGCGCTCATGTTTAAGTTAATCGGCTACTCCACAATGGCTTGCTCAATTGTTACCAATCATCGGTTGTCCTACCAGAGAGCAATCTTTGACACCGTCGCCCTCAATTAATCCGTCCTAGTTCTATTAGTCCGGAAAGCTGCTGTCCTCCTTATACCACAAGTTTTGGGTATCTGTGTATTCAGTCTTAGCATATAAATATTTTACTTGACTGTGGATAAACTGAATGCTACCTAAGTTGCTGTCTTTTTTTCGGGCAAATGTAGCCATAAGATAAGACCGAAGCCTCTTAATTCTGTACGTTATAAATTCCTCTTGCCCTTGCAGACGAGACTATTTATTCCCGAGAGATAGGATCCCGATATATCTGCAAAGTATAGTAATAAAGGAATATCTAAGAGATGACAAACATTTTTTTGAACATACACCTTCAGCGTTTGGCGACAAAAAATACGTATATCTTCATTATCACAAAGAGAAGTATTTTAACTACGAAGTTTTAAGGCAGAGATAGACAACATGCTTACTTTAACGTAATACTTTCTAGAGCCTAACTTTATTGGTTGAGTGGAAAAATGAGGCAGTCGTAAGGTAAACGCAGTCTGGGCTATGGAGTGTTTCGTCCTACCTTAGCATCTTCGCAGTCGCGTGCTTAGTCGTCGCGGGACTACGCGAATTCTCCCCCTCTGTAAAAGAAGAAAAGTTCGACACATGCCCAACCAAATTTTTATATGGCCACAGTAACTACCATGCATACCTTCACAGGATGAACAAGGTCAATAACTAAACTACATCTACTCTGGGGACCAAGATAATACGCGTCACATCTTCAAAGTGTACGGACGCTGAGCACAACCCCCAAGGAGAGTGAAGAGGATGACCAGCGACAAATCCATGGACAGCACAATTTGTGAGATAACCTGTGAAGACCATTGACAAGGCAATGGTGTGAGACTAGCCATAACGCTCACCTGATGCAAGGCTTCCTTATCTGAAGTGGTTGTATTTGGTTTAATCAATGTACCTGTTAATCTCCGCTATGAAGCATTTGGATACTTCATTAAGTATAGACAGCACAGACTAGCCTAATGTTTTGTGTTTGATCTTAGCTAGGGCTGAGAGGCTGGCAGGGAAAGTAAAGTTAAGTTCAAATGGCCGGACAATCAAGAAAAAAGGAAATGAATGACCGTTCCGTGGAAATGGCAGTTCTTAATAGCAACTTCCACAACTTTCATGGGAAAGGATTTCCACTCTCTACGTATGATTGCATACCGGCGGCTTTAACTAGTTAGTAGACTCTCTTTTCTATTATAATTATAGTTTCTCATGAAGTACCTATGTTTATAGAAATTATCTTGTATCTTTTATGTAAGTACCTCTAATTGATTTAAGTTAGCGATGCACCTGACAGTCTCAGTAATTTCTAGAGACTCGGGTTATAAAATATTATTTTATCCGTTGTTTCATCAAAGTGACTGAAAAATCATAGTTAATCGCAGCGACAGTTTCGAAAAAAAAGAACGCCATGAGTGACTCATTGTAATGACGTCTACGCCAAGTAGGCAATCATGTTTAAGAGTAATCACAACTATCCATCACATAAGCCAAAGCTGCGTTAAATGAATCAAAAACCCTTTGATTTTTGCTGCGACTTAGAAGCAGTAGTAAGCTGCCATTCCATCAAATACTACTATACAATCGACTTTATAAACGCTCTCGCTTGCACCACAGGTCATGGCTTAATTAATTCATTTAACATCAGTTAATTTTCCCGCTGTGACAGAAGCTGTGATGGGCTCTGTGATTGCGTATAATAGTAAGCGTAATTGTGAGCTACGATTTATATCTTGTTGCGCTTCTGTTGGTGTTCACTTACATGTAATGATAAAAAACTCGGTGACCAAAAAATCACTGTGAACGTTCACGTTGTTCCCAAAAAAAACTAGTTTATCCGCTGTCTCATGCCCAGAAATATGCCTGTGACCAGAGATTCTTGCTGCAACTAAGAAGCAGTACATATAGTCGACTATACAGGCGCCCTCGTTCGCAACACAGGTCACGGATTAATTAAGTCATTTTATCTCAGCTAATTGTTCTGCTGTTAGGAGAGTTGTGATTGGCGCTGTGATTGCAAATATAGATAAGCGTATTGTTAACTTAGATTAAGATCTTTTTGCTTGTTCATTTTCTGCAACGTAAAATAACCGCGGAGACTGAGAAATCACAGTGACAAATCACGCTGATCGGTGAAATCGCTAGTTTATCCACTTCCTCGTCCCCAGAAACATCCTGTGACCAGGTATCTATTTTTTGTATAAATTTTTACTTAATATAAAAACATTACTCAAAAAACTACAAATTATATATGGCTGCTCCATTTATTAAGAAATCACTTACCATTAAAGTTCATTCAACTTGCTGTAGCAAGCGATATTTTACTAGCACAAATGTAATCCATTTTTGTTTATATATGATCACTAGTATGCATATAAAATTACATATTTCGACTATCTTCTGCTTCTCGCGATTCTTCTTAAAATACACAAAATTTTGATTAATCGAAGATGTAATTTCATAATCACCACATCGAAACTCTAAAGCACCGAGGTGTGATTGTATATATGTGTACGGAGTTATTTATGCACTAAAATGTCTTATGTTTGTTGGTGTGTATAGATTTCGATTCAGAAAATGCAAACTCATGGATAACAAATTGATAAATCGTGAACTGCATATTTGCTTAAGGCGGTCTTTTATAACTCGTTTTATTGCGATAAAATAAAAGAAAACTCAAACTCAAAAGTAAGAAATACAAAAGGTGTCTTCTTTTAAGCTGCTAAAGTTTAAACTGTAATTAGACGGGTATGTAACCATGTATCTATGTTTGTTCTCAGGTAATCACTAATGGACAAGAGTTAAAAAGTCAAAGAGTGTCAAGTGACATAAAAGAGGAGACAAAGCCGATTTGGTGAGAAAGAGGAACGAGTCTGTGCTTGGCTTATATTTTGTGTTTGTACAACTAAAAAAAAATAAAACAAGTAAGGAAGGTTAAGTTCGGGTGTAACCGAACATTACATACTCAGTTGAGAGCTATGGTGACAACATAAGGAAAATAACCATGTAGGACAATGAACCGAGGGTAACTCTGGAATGTGTTTGTATGACATGTGTATCAAATAAAAGGCATTAAGGAGTATTTTATGAGGGAGTGGGACATAGTTCTATAGGTGGACGCCGTTTAGGGATATCGCCATAAAGGTGTACCAGGGGTGACTCTAGAATGCATTTGTACGATATGGGTATCAAATGAAAGGTGTTAATAAGTGTTTTAAAAGGGTGTAGGCCTTAGTTCTATAGGTGGAAGACTTTTCGAGATATCGCCATAAAGGTGAACCAGGAGTGACCTTAGAATTTGTTTGTACGATATGGGTATCATATGAAAGGAGTTAATGAGTATTTTAAAAGGGAGTGGGCCTTAGTTCTATAGGTAGACGCCTTTTCGACATAAAGGTGGACCAGGGGTGACCCTAGAATTTGTTTGTACGATATGGGTATCATATGAAAGGGGTTAGTTGGTATGTTAAAAGGGAGTGTAAACGCCTTTTCGAGATATCGCCATAAAGGTGGACCAGGGGTGAATCTAGGATGTGTTTGTACGATATGGGTATCAAATTAAAGGTATTAATGAGAGTTTTAAAAGGGAGTGGTTTTATAAGGGGCTGGTACTCATACGAACACATATATATATATATATAAATATGTATATTTAATTTTTATAGAAATTTGTTGCGTCAATTTATGTGAGTGTTTTTTACATTTTTGAATTTGCCTGTGTACAGGGTTGTTAATTTTATACAAAAAATTTTTCTGTTTCTTTGCATAAATAAAAAATATAAGCCCCAGAAGAAGCTAAGAATCGTTAGCGAAACGGTCGGGCTTTAAGTGAAAAATTTTCAAAAACCTGGTTTTTTAATTTCACTACATGGATCCGTAATAGCCTACATACAAAAAAGTCCTCTAGGGAGTGGTGTTAGTTGTATAGGTGAAAGCGTTTTCCAGATATCGACCAAAATATAGACCAGGGTGACCCAGAACATCATCTGTTGGATACCGCTAATTTATTTATATATGTATTACCACGAATAGTATTCCTGCCAAGATTTCAAGGGTTTTTTATTTCGCCCTGCAGAACTTTTTCATTTTCTTCTACTTAATATGGTAGCGTCACACCCATTTTACAAAGTTTTTTTCTACAGTTATATTTTGCGTCAATAAACCAATCCAATCACCATGTTTCATCCCTTTTTCGTATTTGGTATATAATTATGGCATTTTTTTCATTTTTCGTAATTTTCGATATTGAAAAAGTGGGCGTGGTCATAGTCGGACTTCGGCCATTTTTTATACCAATTCCAAGTGAGTTCGGATAAGTACGTGAACTGAGTTTAGTAAAGATATATCGATTGTTACTCAAGTTATTGTTTTAACGGCCGAGCGGAAGGACAGACGGTAGACCTTGTATAAAAACCGAATTCGCCCTTTTTCATAGAAATAAGTTATCGTCCTAGAATCTAAGCCCCTACCAAATTTCACAAGGATTGGTAAATTTTTGTTCGACTTATGGCATTAAAATAATCCTAGACAAATGAAATGAAAAACGGCGGAGCCACGCCCATTTTGAAATTTTCTTTTATTTTTGTATTTTGTTGCACCATCTCATTACTGGAGTTGAATGTTGACATAATTTACTTATATACTGTAAAAATATTAAATTTATTGTTAAAATTTGACTTTAAAAAAATTTTTTTTACAAGTGGGCGGGTCGTTCTCCGATTTTGCTAATTTTTATTAAGCATACATACAGTAATAGTGGTAACGTTCGTGCCAAATTTCATCATGATATCTTCAACGACTGCCAAATTACAGCTTGCAAAACTTTTAAATTACCTTATTTTAAAAGTGGGCGGTGCCACGCCCATTGTCCAAAATTTTACAAATTTTCTATTCTGTGTCATAAGTTTAACTCACCTACCAAGTTTCATCGCTTTATCCGTCTTTGGTTATGAATTATCGCACTTTTTCCGTTTTTCGAAATTTTCGATATCGAAAAAGTGGGCGTGGTTATCATCCGATATTGTTCATTTTAAATACCGATCTGAGATGAGTGCCCAGGAACCTACATACCAAATTTCATCAAGATACCTCAAAATTTACTCAAGTTATCGTGTTAACGGACGGACGGACGGAGGGACTTGGCTCAATCAAATTTTTTTTCGATACTGATGATCTTGATATATGGAAGTCTATATCTATCTCGATTCCTTTATACCTGTACAACCAACCGTTATCCAATCAAAGTTGATATACTCTGTGAGCTCTGCTCAACTGAGTATAAAAATCTTATTATTAAATGCTAAAAATAAATACAATGCTTATTACAAAGCTAAATGTCATTTTAGACAGAGACAGTATTAAGAATGATATTTTTTCACTAAAAAAATTGTTCTTATAAAAGTCGCGACTTAGTGATTTTGGTATTTTATTTTTTAAGGCCGCAATTTATTTTTGCATTCTATTTTGTGTTATTCATTGGTGTTAAGCTTCATTCTCTCAATCATATAAAAGCTTACCCCAAACAAGCTGAACTTTTTTGTAGAAATTTTGGATAGTCATTTAGATGAACTCAGAAGAAAGGCAGCGAGAAAAAAGTAGTAAGTGGGAAGGGTTAGCTAAGAGGACGATCTTTGAGATTTTCTTTAAAATTTTCATACAGGAGAACATAGTCATGAATGGGTTTAAAATTTTAATTTATTTTGTAGCTCAAAAACATAACGTAAAAACTGCTTTAGATAACATTAAGGACTTTAATTAGGCTACAACCCAAAGTGCCATGCGAAAATATCCGTGTTGTACGAAGTAACTTGATGACCTATGTGATTCCAACAGAGCAAGTTTTTGTAAGCTTGAGTTTACAAATATCCATTAACCTGTAATTTTTTTACAGTGACTGAATGGTTATTGTAATTCACAGTGACAGTTTCGAAAAAAATTTCCGTGACGAAATGATTTCAGCAGGCAATTTTAAGTAAACTTGAGCTGACAGATATCCATATAACGGTGGTTGTGTTACAGCGACTGAAAGATTATAATGTTACTAATTTTACTTGCAAATCCTCTTATTTGCAATCCTCTTCTAAGTTCGAATCACTAAACTGTTGAATATATAACTCCAATTTGTAATAATGCAAAATGGCCTTTATTAAAGTACTTCACAATAACACTCAAACTGTGCAACGAATAGCTTGCTTAATAACCACACTGATTGATAGCTCAAATGAAACCCTACTATTCAAAATAATACTGCTCTTGCTCGCTAGATAGCGTCTTAGTCGAAACTGCTTGACAACTCAAATCAAACTGAATTACAGCGCCTGTATATCTGTCGCCTTTTATACTCTTTGGTTTCCTCGTTCGCATCTTCTAGACGCTTCCAGAATCTACTAGTCCAGTAGCTCTCAAACTTCTCAGCTGTAACTACAATTGCACAATTTTATAGTTTTTCTCATTGCCTACTTATAGGAGTATCTCAGATATATGCATGTGTTTGCGCATTGACTCTCCGCTGCTCGTATTCGTACATGGTACATATGTGTAGACGCAATTATTTATTCGTTTATGTAGATACATAATGATTGAATTATTGATGTGAATGTTTGTAGTTTACAGTCTCTCGCGCACACATAGGCGTATAAGTAAATGCATCTGTGTGTGACATCTCTCGGCTGCCTTATATATGTGTATACATGATTTGATTATTAACGTAAATATCACTTAGCATGGCCTTAGCATCGACTTAGTGATGGTATAGCTTAGTGATGCTAATATCCGTGACAATAATAATAATTCAAAGTGAAATTTTTGTAAAAGTCACTGTGATTGCCCCGCTGTGACAAAATATGTATTTTGTTTGCAATCATGCTTACCAAAAATGGCGATCATACTTCCAGAAATTAAAGACTCACATACATCTCTTGTTCAAGGAAAAATTACTTGCGATGTTTGAAACATGGAGACGGTGATTTTTGCAGCGACTTAGTTAAACGGTTACTGCGCTACATACTGCTACATATCGGTTTTCAAAAGCCCTCGCAAATAAGTTGCATAAATAAAACAAGCGCCAATAAGGTACAAACCCGACCACCACGGGAAGATTTAATATGACAACATTGAACCTTCTAGACCATCCCTCCCCCACACCCTAGTTGCATGGAACTTGGGGTCACCAGAGCCTCAGCTGCTAAAGAAACAGTATTCCCATGCGTGGGTGAGGTTGAAAATTGGGTTGGAGAAGCTGTAAGTTGTGCTGGCTGTTATTGTTCTTGTTGTTGTATTAACGATAAAGACACACCCCGGAGGCTTTGGAGAGTGTTATCGATGTTGATGGTCCTTTGCCGGATATAGATCAGGTACGTTCCGGTAACAAAGCATCATTAAGGTACTAGCCCGACCATCTCGGGAACAATTTATATGACCATATTAAATCTTCTAGGCCATCCCACCCTCCCCAACCCCTAGTTGCATGAGGAACTTGGGGTCGCCAGAGCCTCGGCTGTTAATGAAACAGGATTCACCACGGGTAGGTGAGGTTGACAATTGGGTTGGACAAGCTATATATTGCGCTGGCAACCCCTTGAATCCATTTGGTAGTTTAGTCGCCTCTTACGACAAGCATACCTACCGCGGTTATATTCGAATCCCCCTAACCCGCTGGGGGGAGGAAAGTAAACAACAAATTTTGCTGGCAGGCCTTCGAAAGGGTTGCGCTACACAACCGCTTGAATCATTTGGGTAAGCTTGTAATAAATTCAGAAAACACCAGAAATTGGTGCTATTTTGCGGATATGTAGATGGAAGCTGAGCACCCAGCCGTGAGGCGTCCGTTACTCTGATGCTCTGGTTGCGCTACATCTCCTCTTACCTATTTAACTCTCTGACCGCAAATATCTTAATATTATGTTACTTCAGGGATCACTAAGACCTTCCTTAATGTTGCATCTCTCAACACAGATGTTTGAAGCAGACTATGTGCTTGGGACATGGTAAGAGTGCCTTATCTAAGACAGCTGCCACCACACCTAACCAAACTTTATCTAGTAAGCCTACTATATGGGGATTTGGAAACAGTTGGTGTACTCGGCCGTTCGTATCGACAGACAAAGATGACGTATTCGTACCCTCATCTTATAGTTGGGCAGCTCACGTTGTCGCAAACGCATACCAGTTCCTGAAGAGGGAAATGTTTTTTATAAAATCAAAAATTAAAAGGTGTAGTCATCCCTTGAGATTAAACAATGTACCATAACAGGATTCTTGGATATAGAGGAAGTCTTCAATAATTTTCGACTGTGCACGGCTTGGTACTATATCTAACATCAATAGATGATCACTTTGATGCGAAGATTATATGAAGTAAATATGTTTTTACAATTATCCTGTCCCAAAACCAATAAACCAATTAATCCAGGATGAAACTGGCTTCCATACAAACTATTATCGTTTGGAAGCTTACATAACAGGAAGTAAAACATCCAACAACCAAAACACAAACAATATTTTCCCTTAAACTTTCGCTCATTAAATAGTTATGTATCTGTTTCTTTTATCAGTCACTACCTCATTAATTTCATCTTCCAGTGCTCGCTGACGTGGCAGCTGACGCAGTTGTTCACGACGTTGCTCCGTGAGTTTTTCCGGACGTCTGGCTTCGCGATCGACCTCATTGAAAAGTAATGTCACTGCTATTCAGAATCCATAAGCGCGCGACTTAACGCCCGATGTTGTGCATACAATTGGCGTCGTGTAGGCAATCCTTGTAGATCGGCTGAACGTATATCGCTCATAGCGGCCACCAAGTGTTGCCCAGCCGTTGCACATTGTCGGTGGAAAGGTTCGAGTGCGAGGAAAAATTCGCGCGTCGTGATGATGCAAATCTTGCAATTTTCCGTACGATATTTGTGACGATGGTGCAACACTTGTCGTGACTTCATTGACGCTAATGACTTTAAGGGAATATTGTTGGTGTTGTTTTTGTTGTTGTTTGGGCTGCTGTTGCTGCTCCTGTGCAATAGAAGAGATAGATAGGGGGAGTTAAAGGGGTAAATAAAATAAACCTGTATTGTTTGTTAGTTACTCTTGTTATTTCTTGGAGTTGTTATTGTTTTTGTATTTCTTTGTTCAATCATTTCAATCGTCCAGACCAATTTGAAACCCTCGGTTGTAATTTTGATACCCAGCAGCGCCAACATATAGGGTACGAATTGCCTAGCTGCTGCTACCGGAAGGACAAAGAGATGCAGTTTTTAGCACGCCTACTAAAGCGCAAGGTCCCCGAAAAGACCTCACTGCAGGCATAGACTTAGTTTCTGATAAATATTAAGTACCTCCAAAAGGAAATATACCTGGCAAACTGAAGTTCGTATTTTCCTGTTAATAGCAGTGTTGAAAGGGCACTGCCTAAAGGGAGTCCATACGATGCGCCTAATTATTCTGGATAGTCCCAGCTTTATGCTTATCTGTCCAGAATATGTGAGGAAGGACTTAAATATCTCGATTCGCGGAAGAAATATCCAAGAGCGCCAGTATCAGAGTTCGTTAATGTGGTAATACAAAAACCGTTGAGGTGTCCAAATGAGCTTTCTTGTAACTGAGAGCAGGCCACTCAACCTAGCATAGAGTTATTCAACTCTAGAAATACTCCTAGTTTAGATGATGCATACTAAGTTATACTTATTTATTTAATTGGCTCTTAACCGTATAAACGGTTATGACGGTCCAACAAGGCGCGCCAGTCGCTTCTTCGCTCTGCCAAGGGAGTTTAAATAGTTTTTCACCTGGTCCTTCCAGCGGAGCGGGGACCGCCCTCTTCCTACTATGTATTGTTTAAAAAAAATCTCAGAAAGAGATCGGCTAGATTTATATATGGCATGTAGCAACGATACCTACAAAACTTTGCATGCTATTAGGCGCACTCGATTATTTGTAGGTTTTGACGATCGAAGTTTTGGGGTAGCGATTTTGAAACTCCAGTAAGATATCTTCTTAATATATATAAATTTCGTGTCACGTTGTTTGTCCGTAATGGACTCCTAAGCTACTCAACCCATTTCAGTAAAATTTGCACACCGTATGAAGTTTGATCAAACTGGAAAGATAGGGCAGCGTTCCTGTGAAGTTTCTTTCCGGGAAGTGGACCAGGGACCGATCTATTCGAACAAATTCTGTTCTTGGTTCGATTTGCCTGAAATTTGGTATATAGCCCTTTGCCTAGATTAGTATTTATGGAACTTTTTTTTTGGGAAATTGGGCAGGGACCGACTGGGACTTGGACTAGGACTGGGACTGGAACTGGGAGCGGCACGAAGAATGGGACTGGAAGTGGGAGCGGGGCTGGTATTGGGACTGGGACTGGGGCTACGACTGGGAGTGGGATTGGGGCTGGGACTGGGAATTGTGGTAGGACTGGGACGTGTAAAAGCGATGGAGATTAACAGGAAAAACTAGAGAAAAGATGGAAGGAGAAAGAGATTGATTAAGACAAAGATAGAGATATGGATAAATGGAGCGAGAAAGAAGTGAGGGAGGAGACGGAGAGTGAAAAAGAGACGCACAAAAAGGGAAAGGCAGAGGGAAGAGTAAATAAAAAGAATTGGAAAAGGGGAGAGGGGGAGAGGGGGAAGGGAGAGTAAGACGCTAAAACTGTTAGAAGTTATGCAGATAGACCCAAGCTAGCTCAGAGCAACCTCTGCCATGTCTGCTAGTTGTATACTAAAAATTATCTTTTCTTAACAGCGCCCCTGATATCCCGAAATACTTGAGAGGCCTTTCGACATCAATAAAGTGAAATTGGATGCCAAGCCAATGCTTATAGCCGTAAGAAAAGTGGAGTCCTGGGCCAGAAATAATGAATTGAATGAACAAAAGTTTCAAATTGGCCATTCCCAACCTAGAGATGATTGGTATGGTGTAAGCCAACTGTCTGCGTTGCGATCGTTGGCGTGAGCGTATCGTGCCGTAAAGGGGCTCTAAGCCTCCAACATACGAAATAAGGTATACTCAAGCGTTTTTAGACTGAAACTTTATAGAGGGGGTATATACCTTTACCTGGACCTGTAACCATCTAAAACGAGAAACCGACTACATGTATCCTATGGCTGTCTTTGACACGAGCTAGGATATTTCTTACATACTTGTATAAATGAGCAATTTGTTATCGCAGCTTACGGCGACATCTAACATTACCTAGTAGCAGCACAAATCACATGATCATTGACCTATATCGAAGGCTATTGTTGTTGGGGCTGATTGCGAACAAGATGCAAAAAGTCACGGCAGTTTCGTTGTTGTTGTTGTTGTTGTTGTAGCGATAAGGACACTCTCCGAAGGCCTTAGGGAGTGTTATCGATATTGATGGTATTTTGCCGGATACAGATCCGGTATGTTCCGGTAACAAGCATCATTAAAGGACTAGCAGCCCGACCATCTCGGAAACGACTTGGTATGAGCACATGAAACCTTCTAGAACCCTTAACGCTCTCCTACCCCCTATTCGTCAAAAATATCGCTGCGATTTACTGTGATGTTTTAAGGGTTGTGACAAAATCACAAGCATAAGAATGTTTGGCTCTAAAAGACATGTAGATGTCGTGAGTGACCACTAAGATATAGAGAAGAGTAAAGGGTGAACAGCAGTGGAAAATTACGTCTACAACTGAGGCGGAGGGGAGGTATTTCGGCTATCAGTGGTTAGTTATCTGTGAATTGTTGACCGGTGCCTAATTTGCTGGTAAACTTGGTGAATAAAAAAACCAATGATGTTGCCAAACACCAAAGTAATCGGTTAGTGATGGACCTGTGAGTAGTCGATGGTTACCTTTATCATGTAATGTGCGGTAAAATGTCCTCGCATATAACTGCATCTTATTAAAATTGGCTACTGGGTATAATATGTTCGGATCCATTTGAATTAAGGCTTCTTAGTTTGCTTTAATTTTTTCTCGATTTGCCTATTTACCATTGTTTCTACATCTGTTTATCCGATTTCGCATTGTTTTCCTTTTGTGCTTTTGTTGTTGTTTTGTTATATTAGTTCCTGTTAAAAATCGGGTTAATTGGGTGTTATATCAGGGCGTTAACCGCGTACGCAGATGTTGATCATTTGTTTACGCAGCGAACATTGTTGTTGTTGTTGTGCTTTCAATACCTTCTTATTTAGTGCTCATTGCTACTCATTGTTAACGATTCCAAATGCAACATAAAGACATTTGGATCATTTTATTTTACGAGTAACTAAGTAATTACAGAGTGCAGCGTTTTCATCTTTTTATACCTTTCATGAACATGAAATGGTATATTAACTTTGGTCCGATGTTTGTAACGTTGAGAAATATAGAAGATAGACTCACCATTAAGTATACCGAATTGATCAGGGCGACGAACTGAGTTGTTGTAGCCATGTCCGCCTGTCCGTCCGTCCGTCTGTCCGTCCGTCCGTCTGTCCGTCCGTCTGTCTGTTTTAATGCGAACTAGTCCCTCATATATCTCAATGAAATTTGGCACAAGGATGTATTTTTATATTTATTAGACATTTGTCGGATCCAGTAGGATCGGACCACTGTAACATATATCTCCCATACAACCGATCGTTCAGATAAGACAATTTTGGTCATTTCTGCCGCAATTTCGAAAGTATAAACGTGAAACTTGGTGATATATATTTTATATATATATACATAGTATATATCCCATACAACCGATTGTTCAGATAGAAAGATTTTTGGCAATTTCTCCCTTAACTTCCAATATAAAAACGTGAAACTTGGGGATATATATTCTAATATATCATAGAAGATTTCCTGTAAAATCATTTCGATTGGAGCTATATATAATATATATCCCTTACAACCAATCTTTCAGATAAGGGGGTTTTTTGCCATTTTTTATTTTATATTTATCTTAAAAATCGTTTAGGTATGTACATCTGTTCACTATATATTTCTTATCTTATACATCCGATTATTTGGGGATTACGAACGGGATAAGATTATTGTTCAGCCCCATTCATGAAAGGTATGAAGTCTTCGGCAGTCCCGTCCTTACTTGTTTGATTTGCCCTGGCGCCCGCTCGCCATAGAAAAGTTCAGTTCAGTTCACTCGCAGTTCTAATTTAATTTACGGGGGTTTAATTCTGTCTTAATATTCGTCTTTCATTGGCATTTATGAAACTTGTTCAAAATTGGAAGGGAACCCAACTTTACTTTTAATATAATGAAAGTGAAAACGAGAGTGAGTTCTTTACAAATTTTGTTTCATACGAACAATGATTTTCAATGAATTATTCAGGGTCTGAACGAAGCATATCTTTGAAATAGGTAGTCGCTCTGAAAGGTACAAGGCCGTGGGAAGAATAAAATAATGACTGACGAATAAGGGGCTGGAGATGGCTAGCAATAAGACAGAAGTGGTTTTGGAGATCTTGTAGTTGTTGTTGTTGTTGTTGTTGTTGTAGCAGTGCTTCGCCCCTAGGTAGAGCGCGTTCCTCTTCTGCGAGTTCTGGGCGAAAGACTCTCTGCACACAGAAAGGCCCTTCTAGTTATGACGCAGTTGATGTATGATCAAATGGAACGCAGAGAAATGCGCAAGCTAAGGAGTGGCGACTAAATAGCCTTTCCTCTCGTAACTTTGTGCCTAATGGCGGTCCCACGGGGCGTGGACACATGAACACAATTAGCCTCGTTCCACTGGACCACTTGATGGCTGTACGCTATCCCAACGTCCATTAAAAAAGGGTAAACGGCGGGGTTTTCTTATCTTAGGAAGGTATACGTTAACTTTGGCGGCACATCCACGTTAAAGTTGCAATTTCTCGGTTAAACTGAAGTGATAAAGTTGGTGTATTTCATTATTTGCTTGCTGAGGGCAAGAAACGTTGGTAGGCAGCTGGCCAGGCACTGATTCGCTCTCCTTATCCCAGAAGGAATGGAAGATATATTATAAAGACTGAGAATATATCTAACGAGATAGAAGATTTATCATGAAGATTGAGAGAATACTTGAAAGCCGCTTGCATATTTTACTTCTTATTCACTTGAAGATAAAATATTTAAAACTTCTATACTTTTCTAGCAGGTACACAAAAAAATAAATTCAGCCAATATAGTTTTAAAAAGCATACGTTCAGGACTCAACTTTTCGGCCAATGAACACTTTAGGACTCCCTTGACGACTTGCTTATTGCTTATGAACAGGTGGGCCTTATGCTCAGCTGTCCAGAATTTGGGAGGAAAAGGCATATTATTTAGGTCGGTACGGATCCTACG
Organism: Eurosta solidaginis; assembly: GCF_040869045.1. Classification (NCBI taxonomy): domain Eukaryota; kingdom Metazoa; phylum Arthropoda; class Insecta; order Diptera; family Tephritidae; genus Eurosta; species Eurosta solidaginis. The sequence continues at coordinate 171,427,031 of NC_090323.1, forward strand.
GCCAAAATTTCCCCCATAGAATTATGCCTTATTCATAATTCTGTCGTAATACAACATACCATCTTTAAAGTGTCCAAGTGAGCTGCTCCTTCATTCGACAATTGCCACCCAATTACCTACCGGCCAACATACAGCAATACCAGCAAAGATCCTCTCTTGACCATTTAGATATGTATACGAAGAACACAGTAGTTCTCGAGGTATAGGTGTTTCTCACCGGTCATGGCCTACTCCGGAGAGTGATTAATGACATGAACGAATATACAGATTAAGTGTTGAAACCCGATATGCACTTTCAGGAGGTTTTTATTGGAGTACAGGTGGGATGACAGTCAGAAGATGGGCTACATGAGTGACATAAGGGGTAACAAAAAAAACAAACCTGAGTAGCATATATAGCAAACGGAGCCCTTGAACTTTATGTGAAGCTCTGGAAAGAGCGAACCAGCGGCATGATAGTGTTCTAATTACTAAATATTACTTCTATATCAAACCAAAGGCAGTTAAATTTCCTTCATTCCTAGAAAGAACTATGCAGAATGTGAACTCGCTACCATCCCTTGTCATATTTTTTAGAGACACTCGGGAAAAATGGTACAGAAGTTGTCACAATGCCTAAATCGGGGTTTATCCATATGAAATTTACAAGGGATGACGGAAAATCTGTCCAATATACAACAACTTTAAGCCGTTTCGGAAGATCACCACAATATGTAAGTATTAATTTTCATCAACGTCCCAAAATGGCCTGTGGAGTCGAAGCGAAATATCCGCAACAATTCCGACAATGACAATCACTTCGCGCCTCCTACTTTTAGGGAGCATGTTTGGAAATAAAGGCTGTTCTGGTCGGGATGGATTGTATAATTGGACTATATTTCTAGCTAACAAGCTCCCAGCATGAGGAGGAAAAGGAGTCGATTCATCACTTTTTGTGCGGTTGTCCAGTTCTGCAAGCAAGACGACTCAAAATTCTAGGCGCACGGTTTTTATATAGTCTGACAGAGTTTGGGAAGGTAGACCTTTCGCCTCTGCTAAAGTTCAGCAAAAAAGCAAGTGGTTTGTTCAGAACTACTATACAGGGATCTGGTTAGGCCTCTGAGGGCCCTACATCTTAACCTAACCCAAACTAATATATTTTCAGCCTCACTGAGAAGCTTAGCGGAAAGACACACGGGGTGTTTACCAAACCACTGCCGTGGGAGGACCCCGCTTAGAAAACTTGTTTCCAATTGAAATACACTTTTTTCTTAATTTTTGATATTGCTTTGCCCTTGACTCAAACCATTACGGTGTGGTAGGCCCTCCTTGAAACGGTGGCAGCCGCCTGCCATGCAGCTGTTCAGATTCGGCAAATAGCATGACCTATGTTCTGTCACTTTCTAGCCAATATTTAAAGGAGCACGACTGAAATGGGAAAAGGAGCTCGGCCTAAATACCCTCGGAAGTATTCCCAGCCTCTTCTTACAATATTTTGTCATTTGGGGAATAACTCCCAAAGTTTTGAAAGTTCCTGAAAGATTTCAATAGGTCTGAAGTGAGCTCTTAACCTAATTTGCTTCTGAGGTAAATCACGCGTAAATAATGTCCAATGAACTGTCGGTCAACGCTAGCCGCGGGCTTTAATCTTCAGGGTTCATGCACTTCCTACGAGTTCAAAAGTTAACTGCCCTACATTTTGAATAAAAAAACAAAAAAAGGCTACTTAATTTTAAACGATTTTCTTTGTTGTCCTGCCTACAATGTAACCCACAAAGTATATAATTAACTACAATTAAGGCACTTGTGATTTTTGCTGTAATTTTAGTTTTTTTGTTTTTGAGTGTAGGTGCGACTAACCTTTTTGTTACTTTCATTATTCTCGCTATTGCTGATAGTTGCATTGTGAAGTGTTGCAACATGTTGTTGTTCTTGTTGCAATAAGTCGCGTTCAAGGCAAATCGCAAGAATTTCGCAATACGCAATTTGCCTTGCAGTAGACGCAAACTTTGGCAAATTAAGTCGATTACGCACATTTGGCTCGACTTTTCGATGGCAATTAGAACGGTGAACGTTGGTGTTGCAACAATACTCTTGTTGTTGCTATTGCCATTATTAGTGTTGTTATCTGCTGTTGTTGTGGTAGCTATGGCGGTTGTATTTGTATGGGCGGGCGATTTAACAGCAGTGTCTTTTGTGGCATTTGAGGTTAGTGGTATGGTTGTGGTGTTGCCAGATATTGCTAATAGTGCTGTTGTTGTTGTTGATGTTGTTGATGTCTTCGTCAGAGCTGCGTTGGCCATTTTTGGTGTCGATGGACTGCTGATGGTCGTCTGCTGTGACTGTTGTTCCATTGAAGACATTTGTTGTTGTTGCTGTTTATATTGTGTGGTTGGATCATTAGCATTCTCAGTGGAAATTCTGCAATTGAAAATAAAAACGGAAATAAAATAAAAAAATAAATTGTATGCGTAGCAGATTATTTAAAAAAAAGTAATAATAATAATAATAAAAAGTGTACACCTATGAGATAAGCTTAAATTAATGATTGCTCATTTCGCTTAAGTTTTTTACTATCTGCATTTAATTCTGAAATGTGAAAATATGTACAGCACCGAAAAAAAAAAATAGCATCAAAGCTGATTTGCAAATTTTTGAAACTTTTAAGACTAATAAAAACTAGAATTGTGAAATACAAATTTTGAAAATTTTAATAACGTTCTTAAAAAACTTCTCAAATTTTCGAATTTTTTTTTTTGCATAATTTTTGTTATATAGTTCATATTTTTTTTTTTTAAATTAACGAAAATTAAAGAAGTTAAAATAATAATTTTAGGTGCTATTTTTTTGCTCCCCGGTATAGTCCATACGTGTGCGTGAATTAGTGCGTGTCTGGCAATCTTGAACCCAGAAAACAAGATAAATGATTGATCATTAAGCGATTTGTGTACAAACTCATAAATAATCACATTGATGTAGATTTATAAAACCCGTCTAGGAAATTGGCTATTCACTTTTGATGATACGTGACTGATTTCCCAGTCATAGCGATTTAAAGCAATTCAAGCGATTGGGGGTAACAAGTACCTAAACCCGTGGCCATGAAGAAGCTGTCATCAGTAGATATTAACCTCCGAAAAGTGGGTTTCAGTGAAATTTAATAAAACAAATGTAAGGCGCGATAACCTGCGAAGAGATCTAAGGCTGAGCTTTCTTCTTATTTGTTTCCCTATAAATTGGCGGGATGGGACCTACTTGTTTTATGCCGATTCCGAACGGCATCTGCAAGGCAGATGAGTTTTCACTGAGAACTTTGACTATTGAGAGAGCGGTGACTATTGATCTCATTTTATTTCAAAGAGCAGAAAAAAAGTTAAAACAAATTTTAAGTTAAACGGTTTTATTGAAAACAATACTTACATGAAGTAATAATAATACTAAAAGCTAGAAAATAATTAGAAAGCTTCTGGGTACTAGTGATCACACTCCTCATCAATATAGGGCGTTGGTAAGACAATTAAATAAAAGCGTTGGGCACGTGAAATTTCTAAAAGTTAGTCGTAGCATAACCTTATTAAGGTTCAGTTGGTCTTATATATGACTTTCAATAGAAATTTGACGCGTCCAATGCTTTTATTTAATTGTCTTACCAACGCCCTATATTGATGAGGAGTGTGATGACTAGTACCTAGGGCCTGCCTAACTATTTTCTAGCTTTTGGGATTATTATTACTTCATCTAAGTATGGTTTTCAATAAAACCGTTTAACTTAAACATTTTTTTTAATTATTTTATTTTCAAGTTTTTAGTCTTTATTTAATTTCCTATTATTTCTCATTCTATTTAGTTAATTTAGTGACTCATTAATACAAGAACTCTTTCCTGACAATTTGTTACAATCTTAGTCCTGAATACATAATCCTTCCAAAGACTTTACTCGATTCTACGCCACGTATTCTTGTTCCTCTTCCAACTCCAAAATATTTTGATGCCACTTCTACCGGACTGTAATATTTGTTCTAAATATGAGCCAAATCGGACATCATATACGCACAAATACGATTTTTTGAATATCTCGATCTTTGCGTCACCTAGCGCCGATTTTTTGTCACATTTCTATACTTTTATGTATTATGTGTTCCAAATATGAGCCAAATCGGACCACAAATACAATTTTTGTGAATATATCAATCCTTGCGCCACCTATCGGCGATTTTTTTCATAGGTCGCTTTCTATTCTTGTATGTATTATGTGTTCCAAATATGAGCCAAATCGGACCACAAATACGATTTTTGTAGATATCTCGAGCCTTGGGCCACCTAGCGGCGATTTTTTTCATAGGTCGCTTTCTATTCTTGTATGTATTATGTGTTCCAAACATGAGCCAAATAGGGCCACAAATACGATTTTTGTGAATATATCGATCCTTCTTATTATTGATTGTCATCGGGTTCTGAACTATACTCCAAGTTTCAAGCCTGTAGCTTATCGGGATGTTACTTAAATTTCAATTACAAAACTCGTGCCAGTCAACTCAACCTAAATAAAACCGTTTAAAAAATAATCGCTTTCGTTAAACAGTGACTGTGGTTTTTAATAAAGAATATTAATGTCACTTTTGTTGGCACGTGACTGAGATGTTTAGGTCACAGCGATTTGCTGCAGCGACTATGACTAAGAAAAGGCACGGGCTGACAAAAGAAACACTGCCGCAAGCGATTCTTGATTTCATTTCATTACACAAAAAATGTTACTTTCGTTGAAAAATTACTGTTATTTCTCAGTCCCAGAAAATCTAAGCAGCGAATGTGACTTAACAGTGGCACAAAGCGACATTCGATGTTAGAATTTTCATTTTATATTTGAATTGATTTCATTTCATAAAGCAAGGAAGTAATCACCTTCGTTAACCATTGTGTGATCCTTCAGTCACAGCAATTTTATGCAGCGAATGTGCCAGCAGTGACTATTTTGCTTAGACATCTTTTAGAATTTATAATTTCCATTTATTTATATCTTAGACCTTGAAATGGCAGTTAGGCACTCGCACCATCCTCACAATACTAAAGGCTAGGCTTCGAATACTTGAATTGCGATATAACTCTAGTTTCAGAAACCTTGCTGTCAAACGCTGATAGGCAGGGGCTACTAAGGCATTGCAGCGATCACTGAGTTACTAGCAAAATCGGAAAAATACAACAGAGGGATGGAAAGTGTTGGTATCAAGCAAAGAAAGCTTGCTGCAGAGAAGAGGATCGATGCCGCCGGAAAAAAGGAGACAGTATAATAATGAAGAAACTCAACTCATCGAACAAGGGGATGAAGGAGGAGAATATGAGACACATTGTGTACATTCAGCTTTCCACCCAACTAGCAAGATCAGGTAGGAGCGCAATAAAACCCGCCCCGCGGACTTAGCGGAAAAGCCGCAGAGTTAATTAGGTTAGCTGGGAATGTTGTTGTTGTTGTTGTAGCAGTGAAATTAAATGGGGTTATACTGAAATGACAGTCCTTGGTCGGGAAAAATTCCGAGTAGCTCCGGTACATAGAACCGACTGCCTTGGGAAGCAGAGATAATTAGGTTAGCTGGGAGTAGGTCTCCAAAGTTTTTGTTGCACAAATGTCTCGAAGCAAAAATGGGGTAGAAGATTGCACACAGCACGGCTAGTTTTTATTCCGAACGGCAAAAGTGAACCCAACTCTCCGTCATCTGGTATCTGAACCAATTCCTTATGGCAAAAAAAAGTTTGGGAGGACTGTCCGACAGCATAATTTCTCGGGAGGGCATAGAGAGGGCAGAAGTAATAAACGCAAAGCCACCAAGAAAACCATTAGTATGTAGCAGTACTGCAGGAAAAGGTACCAGGGAATTATTTCCCGAGCCCATGCTTGAATCCTAGTTGACTAAATTTTTTTACCCGACACATCTACTTTTGAAAATATCTTCTCATAATGTAAAATGTTTAAAACCTGAGCTGCTTATACTGTGGGAATATAGATGACACGTTTTTCAAATGCGGCACTTCGCTCAACAGTAAACAATATCACCAGTAACATTATAGAGACTTGAGGAATTTTGTTGTCACCAAACGGGATGGTGGCCCAACCCATTATCATATTCGAATCCATAGAGCTCAAGTAGCGCAGCTTTGCATCCGTCCCAAGTAAGGAAAATAGTGTCCTAGGCGTGAGAGGTTAGTGTTTAGTCGAAGTTGTTCAAAAACACGAAGAATAATGTCGAATTAAGACTTAAATTTCCCTTCCACGAAACCTAAAAACAAAAAAGCAGTCGTATTCGTGGGACAGTTGATGAGTCGTCCTAAAATCTTAGAAATATTAGCCATCATCCCGTCGCAAAGATCTTGAGCCAGATAAATAATTTTGCATGTCAATGCAACAACAACGATTTGAGCCAGATAAATCCAGATAGAAGTCTGGTTTAATTTGTGAGCCAGATAATTTTTTAATTACTTGTCTTTAGTTTGGTAACGCTGCCTTTAATAAACATACTTTTTCAAAAATACATGTCGCTGCTTAGCCTTCCGCCGTATGAATTAAATGAAAAACAGTGGCGATATCTGCCTATCACATTTCACGTGTGCAAAAATATCACGACCTCTGCTTCTCAAGTCTTTCAATGATCGAGAGCATCTCCGTGAGAATTGAGCGTAATACGGAGCTATAAAACTCAATGGATGATGGCTATTGCCTCTGCCAGAATTGTAGTGAATCGTAGTTTTCTTTTACTACTTAGCAGCGACAGGAAAATTGGGCGTTTTCACACTAGCCGATACGATACCGACAACGACAATAGTGGGAACACAAATTCATATAATTATATGGGCACGCTTTCACACTTCCCGACACGGCAGCTTTATGCCGTGGTCGGCAACGACATGTGGGCGGGAAGCAAGCACTCCCCTCGTGTCGTCGTCGACAAGATGTTTTTATTTGTTACATTGTTTGTTATTTTATGAGCAGTGTTGTTAAATCGTGTCGTATCGTTTATAGTGTGTAAGTACTTTGAAAAAATCGTGTCGGTGTCGCTCTCGTGCCGGTGTCGTGTCAGTGTCGGTCAATGTGAAAACTCCCATTTTGAGGAAAAAGCCTTTTCCCTAGAGGGTACTAACGCCATTTGTCTTTTCAATGTTGCTGTCATTGTTGCTAGTAATGCAGTTCAGAATCTGTGCTACAAGCATCTACGCATTTATAGCCAGCAGCGTAATAACTTACAACTGAACCCTGACACAGAAAATATCTTTTATTCATTTAAAAACCTTTTTTCTCATTTTACTATTGTCATCGAAAATTCCATTAAATTTTCATACAATTCGTCGCTTTTAGTATAGGCGTTATTGTTGTTGTCGCGCTATTGCATTCGGCACAATCATTTATTTATTATCGCCCATTTGTGCCACAAACAGTAAACATAAATAAATGAATGAAAATATATTCTTGATGAAAATAAATAACAAACAAATGCAAAACTATTAAAGTGTAGAATAAAATCTGAAGTAACACGACGAGTTGTAAGTGCGAGGTAATCCGCTTGTCGTTTGTATGTAGCTTACAAGACTAAAAATAAATATAAGGCGCGATAACCTCTGAAGAGATCTAAGGCCGAGCTTCTCTTCCAATTTGCGTCGTGCTCCTCTTGATTTTCCCTACAAATTGGCCGGACAGGACATACATGTTTTATGCCGACTCCGAACGGCATCTGCAAGGCAGATGAGTTTTCACTGAGAGCTTTTCATGACAGAAATACACCCGGAGCGCTTGCCAAACACTGCCGAGGGGCGACCCCGCTTAGAAAAATTGTCTTCTGATTGAAAAACCTTATTTCTAAAATTTTGATGTTGCTTTGCCCGGGGTGCGAACCCAGGGCATACGGTGTGGTAGGCGGAGCACGCTACCATCACACCACGGTGGCCGCCAGCTTAGAAGACGCTTGCTATTTAATTGAAATGACACGGCACGTGGTCAAAGAACAGAGAATCACAGCAACAACTGTCAATGTTGGCAATAATTTGCCTGCTTTTGAGTGTATTTTTGTGTGTATGTACGTAGCCAACGATAATCACAGTGTCGGCGACACTCATCACAGCAAAATTGTACGACTTTAGAGGTGCAGCGCTTCTTGAGATCAACCTACGCAAACATTTTGCGTTGTCTGCGTGTAATTTGTTGCTGCTATCAAGAACAGACGACTTTTGGTTTGATTTTGTTATCCCCAGTTGGACAAGTATACACTTTTTGTGCATTAACATGAAATGTCTTCTTCTACTAGCGCGACCGTCTCTGGAACGATTTAGTATGACCACATGGAACCTTCTAGGCCATCCCACCCCCTAAATCCATCAGGAGTTCGGGGTCGCCAGAGCCTCGGCTGTTAATGAAATAGGATTCGCCACGAGCCGGTGAGGTTGGCAATTGGGCTGGGGAAGCTATACATTGCGCTGGCAACCCCTTGAATCTATTTGGTATTTTAGTCGCCTCTTACGACACGCATATCTGCCGCGGGTATATTCTAAGCCCTCTAACCCGCTGGGGAAAATGTCTTTGATATGATTATGATATTTGAGCATTTATATCTAGGCACGGCTTTAGCTAGAACACATCTAAGATCCTTCTGAAGCCCCTTTTGGAAAATATATCTACCAACCTCTACGCCTTCCACCTTACTTTTCCTATTCCTACTCCCTTTTTATCTTCATTTTTCCTTCCTATTCGTCTCCCTTATTTTACTTTCTGCACATTCTTACTCCACTACCACCAGCACTTCTCAACTATCGCTCCTTTTTCTCACTCTATCTCACTCCCCTTCTCTGTCTTTCTCCTTTCCTTTGTCCAACTCTGTCACATAAAGGTTTTCTATACCAAATATTGCAGTACTGCGACAAATTGTTGCGGATTAATTTTTTCAATTAGAAAGTCGTAGCTGCGGGCTATTTTTAAAAATGTTATACAAACATTATTAATTAAATCAAACCATTTTGGACCCCTAACCTGCGGTTAGAACCAACATCATTTCCAAGACTTGAACATACACTGAATTTTTCAGATAGATCGGCAATAATAAGATTGGTGTGGAAAGCTCCCTGTGAAACGACAACACACGATAGGCTTGTATACTTTCTGCTCACGGGAAACTTTCGGTAAATTTGACAAAGCTCGTAGTATAAATTTGTGCCGGAAGAAGGGGCTAGTATAAGAAAATGGCTCTAGTACCAGCAGGCGTGATTCAGGCGCTGCCTGAATGCAGTCTTGTTGAGGGAAGCGGAAACTAGCCTCTGCGCAGATACGAGCTTTTCTTTTCAGATCATGGCTTGCCAGGCCATAAAAAGCTTGTTCATCATACACCGTGTACTTGAACACGACGTCAGGTGCCACATCTGTATTTGAAATACTCGGGGGTTTCGTCCAGATAATGAAGGGATAACTCGACTATAAGTTTTCCTTTTGAATAGAATAAGTATTTTACAATGCTCTATTAGGTTACATCTAAGAAACTTTACAACTGCAAGTAAAGTTGGCTCACGCCAATTGGGAGCGCCGACGAACCCCATCGCATTAAGAGGCGGTTGGCATGCATATTGTTAGAAGCGGCTAAAATTCACAGACCATAGGCTACAGGGGCCAAACGGGGTCGCATCGTTCCCCAGGCAGTCGAGAAAGTACCAGAACGTTCTATACTCAGTCTTCGGGGAAGTATTTTTGCTGTTACAACATTACTAACAACATGAAATTGTTTAACCTCTCTCCCAAGTTAGCACCGGAATCTTTTTCGTAAAATCGAAATGAGGATGAGAAGATGGAGTCATGCATTGAGGGTTATTAACTATGAGTTCCATGTATGGATTATATTTCGACTCTCTTTGGATCATTTCGATAGTTTCGGGACTATTTTCTTATATTTCATTTCATGCTATTTCGAAGCTATTTGGAAATAACCGAAATATTTCGAGATTTTTTCGAAACTATTGTGGAATATTTCCGGATCGATCATTTTGGATTATTTTTGTAATTGTTTTTGGAGTACTCTTGGATTATTTCGGCACCATTTTGGAACTGTGTAAGGAAGGATCTTCGCATTATTTCAGGTTCATCTCAGGACTGGTTTGGGTATAATTTTGGGACTGTTTTAGGTGAAATTTACAATAATTTGGAAATATTTCTGGATAGGTTCGGAATAGTCTTAGCAATCATTTCAAGCTCATTTAGCTATAGCCTTGAGAATATTTCGGGACTATTTCAGGGCAATTTTCGGATCAGTTTTTTCTATTGTCGTAGGATTGAAATTATCTTAAATATCGATCACTTAGGGATCTCTAATAATTTCGAAACTATTTCGGGTAATTTAGTGAACATTTCGTTATTGTTTTCAGGAACATAATGGGACTGTTTCGGGACATTGAAGAATATTTCGGGTTTATTTCGATGTCATATTAAGGATAGTTTTAAGAATATTTTGTGGTCATTTGGGAACTATGCTGATATAGATGCGGAATTGGATCGTGTTATTTTCGAACAGTTATGGGATTGTTTTGGATGTTGTTTCAAGACTCTTTACGGGTTGCATTCGGGGTAACTTTTTCTAAAATATTTTCGTGGTTAGTTTTGGAATCAATTCGGGACTATTTGAGGATTTTTCGAGACGATATTAAAACGTTTTGGGATTATGTTCCGGATTATTTTGGGAAATACGTCGAGAATAATTTCAAGCTTATTTCATGGCTATGTGGGATTGTGTCTGGGACCATTTGGGAAATACATTGAAAATATTTTGAAGCTTAACATGGGACTATTAGGGATTATATTCTGGATCATTTGGGAAATACGTAGATAATATTTTGTAACTTATAAAGGCTGATTCAGAATTGTTTTTCCGATAATTTTTTGATTATTTCATAACAGTTTCACGATAATTGGTTTCTATTTCGGAATCGTTTGAGAACTGTTTCGGAATTGATTTACACGCCATACCGGAATTGTTTAGAAAATCAGTTGTGGACTGCTGCAGGAAACTTCGGGCAGAATAATTTAAGGACCATATTATTTCGGAATTTTGGATATTTAATTTAACGCAATTTTAAGTTTTATTTTTTAACGGAGCTGCAGGTCTATTACTAGTTAATATCAAAGATGGGTATATTGATTTTCAGAGTAGCACAGCCGTTTGCTGGAAAAAATTTAAAATAGCTTAGAAGTCTTAAAAATTTTATTGCTTTACATTTAGCTTATTTGTTTTCATACATTTTTATACTCAGTTGAGCAGAGCTCACAGAGTATATTAAGTTTGATTGGATAACGGTTGGTTGTACATATATAAAGGAATCGAGATAGATATAGACTTCCATATATCAAAATAATCAGGATCGAAAAAAAATTTGATTGAGCCATGTCCGTCCGTCCGTCCGTCCGTTAACACGATAACTTGAGTAAATTTTGAGGTATCTTGATGAAATTTGGTATGTAGGTTCCTGAGCACTCATCTCAGATCGCTATTTAAAATGAACGATATCGGACTATAACCACGCCCACTTTTTCGATATCGAAAATTTCGAAAAACCGAAAAAGTGCGATAATTCATTACAAAAGACCGATAAAGCGACGAAACTTGGTAGATGAGTTGAACTTATGACGCAAAATAGAAAATTAGTAAAATTTTGGATAATGGGCGTGGCACCGCCCACTTTTAAAAGAAGGTAATTTAAAAGTTTTGCAAGCTGTAATTTGGCAGTCGTTGAAGATATCATGATGAAATTTGGCAGGAACGTTACTCTTATTACTGTATGTACGCTTAATAAAAATTAGCAAAATCGGAGAAGGACCACGCCCACTTTTAAAAAAAAAATTTTTTAAAAGTAAAATTTTAACAAAAAATTTAATATCTTTACAGTATATAAGTAAATTATGTCAAGATTCAACTCCAGTAATGATATGGTGCAACAAAATACAAAAATAAAAGAAAATTTAAAAATGGGCGTGGCTCCGCCCTTTTTCATTTAATTTGTCTAGGATACTTTTAACGCCATAAGTCGAACAAAAATTAACCAATCCTTTTGAAATTTGGTACGGGCATAGATTTTATGGCGCTAACTGGTTTCTGTGAAAATGGGCGAAATCGGTTGATGCCACGCCCAGTTTTTTATACACAGTCGTCCGTCTGTCCTTCCGCATGGCCGTTAACACGATAACTTGAGCAAAAATCGATATATCTTTACTAAACTCAGTTCACGTACTTATCTGAGCTCACTTTATCTTGGTATGAAAAAATGAACGAAATCCGACTATGACCACGCCCACTTTTTCCATATCGAAAATTACGAAAAATGAAAAAAATGCCATAATTCTATACCAAATACGAAAAAAGGGATGAAATATGGTAAGGTAATTGGATTGTTTTATTGACGCGAAATATAACTTTAGAAAAAACTTTATAAAAATGATTGTGACACCTACCATATTAAGTAGAAGAAAATGAAAAAGTTCTGCAGGGCGAACTAAAAAACCTTTAAAATCTTGGCAGGTATTACATATATAAATAAATTAGCCGTATCCAACAGATGATGTTCTGGGTCACCCTGGTCCACATTTTGGTCGATATCAGGAAAACGCCTTCACATATACAACTACCACCACTCCCTTTTAAAACTCTCATTAATACCTTTAATTTGATACCCATATCGTACAAACTCATTCTAGAGTCACCCCTGGTCCACCTTTATGGCGATATTTCGAAAAGGCGAACACCTATAGAACGAAGGCCCACTCCCTTTTAAAAATACTCATTAACACCTTTCATTTGATACCCATATCGTACAAACAAAGTCTAGAATCACCCCTGGTCCAGAAAGGCCCACTCCCTCTTAAAATACTCATTAACTCCTTTCGTTTGATACCCATATTGCACAAACGAATTCTAGAGTAACCCCTGGTCCACCTTTATGGCGATATCTCGAAACAGCGTCCACCTATGGAACTAAGGATTACTCCCTTTTAAAATACTCATTAGCACCTTTCATTTGATACCCATATCGTACAAACGCATTCTAGAGTCACACCTGGTCCATCTTTATGGCGATATCTCCAAAAGGCGTCCACCTATAGAACTAAGGCCCACTCCCTCTTAAAATACTCATTAACTCCTTTCGTTTGATACCCATATTGCACAAACGAATTCTAGAGTCACCCCTGGTCCACCTTTATGACGATATCTCGAAAAGGGGTCCACCTATAGAGCTAAGCCCCACGCCATTTTAAAATAATCATTAACTCCTTTCGTTTGATACCCATATCGTACAAACAAAGTCTAGAGTCACCCCTGGCTCACCTTTATGGCGATATCTCGAAACGGCGTCCACCTATAGAACTAAGGCCCACTCCCTTTTAAAATACTCATTAACACCTTTCATTTGATGCCCATATTGTGCAAACAAATTCTAGGGTCACCCCTGGTCCACCTTTATGGCGATATCTCGAAACGGCGTCCACCTATGGAACTAAGGATTACTCCCTTTTAAAATGCTCATTAACACCTTTCATTTGATACCCATATCGTGGTCCACCTTTATTGCGATACCTCGACAATGCGTCCACCTATAGAACTAAGGCCCACTCCCTCTTAAAATAATCATTAACTCCTTTCGGTTGATACCCATATTGCACAAACGAATTCTAGAGTCACCCCTGGCTCACCTTTATGGCGATATCTCGAAACGGCGTCCACCTATAGAACTAAGGCCCACTCCCTTTTAAAATACTCATTAACACCTTTCATTTGATGCCCATATTGTGCAAACAAATTCTAGGGTCACCCCTGGTCCACCTTTGTGGCGATATCTCGAAACGGCGTCCACCTATGGAACTGAGGATTACTCCCTTTTAAAATGCTCATTAGCACCTTTCATTTGATACCCATATCGTACAAACGCATTCTAGAGTCACCCCTGGTCCATCTTTACGGCGATATCTCGAAAAGGCCTCCATCTATAGTACTTAGGTCCACGCCCTTTTAAACTACTCATTAATACCTTTCATTTGATACCCATATCGTACAAACGCATTCTAGAGTCAACCCTGATCCACCTTTATGGCAATATCCCTAAATGGCGTCCACCTATAGAACTATGGCCCACTCCCTCATAAAATACTCTTTAATGCCTTTCATTTGATACACATGTCATACAAACACATTCCAGGGTTTCCCTCGGTTCATTTTCCTACATGGTTATTTTCCCTTATGTTGTCACCATAGCTCTCAACTGAGTATGTAATGTTCGGTTACACCCGAACTTAACCTTCCTTACTTGTTTTTATTTTTGTTGCTACATTCCTCTTTGCTGTCGCTCAGCTTGTTGTTGCACATTTTGTTGACTAACATATTTATGCATATACGATTGCTTCTCGTTTGCTACTTCTTGCTGGCTGATGTGGTTGCTTCTGCCGTGATTTGGGTTATTGTCGCATGTAGTATTTGTCATAATTTGCCTCACAGCTACTCGTCGCTACACGTCTTATGAATGCGTGTATGTATGTAAGTACAATTGTCTACATTTAGAAGCCTTTAAAGATATTTTGTACAAATTACTGGTTTAATCGGTTCAAGATGCTCACCCATTAGCAGTGAATGTCTGCAACTAAGTGATTTTAAGTGAGTGTTGGAACACATCACAGCTGAAGAAATTAAGCACGAATGTCTCCGCGGTGTCATACATAGATTTTTTGTGTTTTTATGTGTGTAGTTTGCCAGCTCTTGAACAAGTTAGATTATTTATTTATTATAACTTTCATAAATATGAAATTTGTTTATTCACTTTGGTAGGATGTTCAGGTATAAAGGCCCATAGAGACAGACTAAGCAATGATCTGTACTCATTTAGCCATGACTATCTATAAGTTGGCTTTAAGTCGCCATGCCCATATGTTGGGAGCGAACTATATTCCTTAGGTTTAGATACATTTGTTCATAATGCTTCTTTATATATACTACCTGTCGTGGAAAACGTTGTTTTGGCAAATAAATTACTTCTGTTCTGTTAAATATGAGAACTCGATATTAATATTGCCTCAACCGACCTTTGGCTTACATGTTTGTTTGATAATAAATTCAAGAAGGCATCTATACGTTCTTCTTCTTTTCGCTTTCTAATTTTCTCTCTCCTCTCCTTTCTTTCTCTGCTTAATTCTTTCCGGCTTCCTTTATTAACTTAGCCTTATTTTCGTATTGTACTCTCTTTCCTTCAACCCCAGCAGGTATAACATTCGAATTGAACATCGTTGTGAAGAGATCCCACATTTTCGACACAAGCACGATTTTTGAAAAATTGTTCCAGATATTATGTGTTTATGGCAGAAATTGAATCGCTTTAAAAAAGTTCCAAGTATTGCTACAGGCCAGCTGGCCCATTTAATAAGCTAATGCCTTTTTCCTTTATAAAAGTTGAACCAAATTGTCCGTATAATGTAGACCAGAATGCCTTTAATTTCTGCAGAGAGGAGATGCAGCTAGAAATGTGCATTTTCATTTAGATCCCCGTCATCCCTACATATCCGACAGAAGCCATTCGTTGACATTCTCACGAGTTCGCCTGTACTCCCATTAGACAGTGTATCGTTAATTTCCCGATCAATGAACCTAAGAAGAGACGATTGTGATTGATCAAAAACGTAGACCAGCTCAAATATATACAAGGCCAAGTTTTTTTACAGACACATCCCAGGTGTGTTCCAAGCTCCCTATTGACACTGGTTGAGCCTGTTCAGTGCATTTCCTTATTAATTCATCAGCAACATAGTTCTCAGGTATACCACTGTGACCCGACAATCTCATAACTATTGTGGTGAGATTTCAGCCTTTTAAGTAGAGATTTAATTGCTGCTTCACTATCAGGGTAGATTGCAACGGACATAAGATTCTTGGATAGTAGCTATCAGGCAGTCCTCTTAATGGCTGTTAGTTGCTCCACAAATTTCACAAACAGTCAATCCACGTGCAGTAAGGAATCGACTACAGCTAGCAAATAGACGTTCCTAAATTCTCCCCTATGTCAAGTAAGATGCCTGGGTTGAATTCCTTGAAGACTATCCTTCTCTCAAGCTTAGTGGTGATGGCGTGGAGTAGAGTCTCGATGGATTTGCCTTTGGAGTATGCGTACTGGGAATTTTTAAGGGTTTTTTAAGTAAATGCTATTCATAATGCCTACATCCAGCAGCTTTTCCAGGGTTTTGAGGGGAAAGGACGTAAGGCATTGTGTGTGAGGCCCATCCTTGTTTGAGCATGAACACTATTTTTGCTTCGGCTCACCTTTCTGGAATATGGAATAGCCTTAGATACACATTATAGATTTCCCAGAGCATGGGGCATAGAATTTCTCTTGTCACTTGTAGTTCAGTGGAAAATATTGTAACGAATTTCGTGCAATTCCGCTTATTTGCAACCTTCTACTAACGTTCGTATCACTAAACTGTTGAATAAATAATTCCAATACTCAATAATCCAAAATGGTATTTATTGGAGTACTTCACAATAACACTTATACATCGCAAGCAAGAGCGTGCTTAAATCAAACTGATTGATCATGCCTCAGCTTGTGCTGCTTTTATACTCTTCGGTTTCCTCGTTCGCATACTTCTAGGCGTTTCCTCTTCTAGAATTTACTAGTTCGCTGAAGATTGCATACTTTTGAGAGTATCTCAGAAATATGCATGTGTATGTATGAGAACTACTTTGCTGATGATTGCATACTTTTGTGCGTATCTCTCCGCTGCTGTATGTACATACATATGTGTAGACATAATGATTGATTTGTTTATGTAGATATAAGTGACTGCTTAGTATCGGCTTAGAGATGATAGTATCCCTTAGTGTTGCTAATATCGGTCACAATTTATAATCGGGCTCAAGAGATTCGAATTCGGGTCGAAGGATTTGATGGCCCATTCTACCTTAGAGTGAATAAGTCCTGAATAAAATTGTAGTTTAATGGATTGTTGTAGGCTGATGGTAGTTCCTTGGTGCGGCCAGGAATGTGCGTCTCCGTCAAAACGTCCATCATTGCCGCTCAATGACGTATATCCGCCATTGGGCTTCTATTTGTTGTTGCTGTTGTTGTAGCTGTAAATACACTCTCCGAAGGCTGTTATCGATGTTGATGAACCTTTGCCAGATATAGCTCCAGTACGTTCTGGAAACAAGCACCATTAAGGTAAAAACCCGACCATCTTAGGAACGATATAATATGACCACATAATTTTGTTTTTGCGTTTGTATACGTTGCTTCAATCTCCACCTGCCTCTTCATCGCCAGGTATATTTCTTACGACCGTCCACCATCTGGCAGTAGTGACTCCGTTGATCTGAGCTTAGCTTTGAGGAAAGGCCTTTGTCAAATTCATATTGTAACGAATTTACTGAAATTCCTCTTATTTGCAACCTTCTACTAATGTTCGAATCACTAAACTGTTTAATAAATAACTCCACTATTCAATAATGCAAAATGGCCTTTATTCAAGTACTTCACAATAACACTACTACTTCTCGACAAATAGCGTGCTTAAATCAAACTCATTTTTTGATTGCTCAGCTGGTGCTCTTTTATACTCTGCGCTGTGTCACTCGCATACTTCTAGGCGTTTCTATTTTTAGAATCTACAACTTATTTATCAGCTATAAACTTATCAGCTATAACTACAGATGCACACCTAAACCTCTCATATACGCATGTATATGTGAGTGATACTCGCACAAATGATTGCATACTTTAGGGAGTTACTCAGATATATGCATGCCTTTGTGCGTCTCTCTCCGCTGCGTGTACGTACATATGTGTAGATATAATGATTGATTCGTTTATGTAGATACAAGTGACTGCTTGCTTTAGTGTTGTTACGGCTTAATTTACTTAGCATCAGACTAGTGATGTGAGTATCACTTAGTGTCACTAATATTCGTCACAATATGAATGATCGAAAGTTACTGAGATATACATAGTTTGCCTGCATTTGGCTTCGATTTTTATTGTTTGTTTGTATGTGTATATGTCAAAGGAAAGCCAATATAAAAGTGGAAACCAGGTGTGCTTATTTTAAATCCCATAAGAACAATTAATGGTTCAATAAAAATTTCATTTATGATTTGAAACTAACGAACGGAAAACCACAATATTTTTTCAAACAAATCAATAAGACAAACAATTGAAGGTGATTAGGAGAATGATTATAAAATTGAGAGCTGTGTTGTTAAAACTATTAAATTTTCACTTTTGTTTAAAAATTAGCGGGGCGGCGAAGATGAAACGATCTAATGCGAATGCTTACGTGGGCTTCTTTTTCAGTCATTTTGATTGCAATGCCTTTGGTCATTCTTTCAGTCTAACGATTGATATTAAATATAAATGACACTTACATGTGGCTAATAAATTTTTGGGTTTGGCACTGACAAGCCTTTATTTAAAAGTGACAAAGTAGGAAATTGGTTGAGACGTGTTTAACATATTCGTAGTTACATTAAGATGTATTAAGATCATAAAGATTTTTATTGTGTGCAAGAATTGATATTTTTTTCAGGGATCGTAGCAATAACAGCACTTTTTATAAAAATTGTTTTTTTTTTAATTATTTTTGAGTGTTACTTTTTGATTGCAAATTAATAGTTATTTATTAGTTTTTTAAATCGGTCAAAAAATACCCCAAATTTTTTGAGTTGCTTATTTCGTTCGTAAAATAACAGTCATCTTTTTGTTTTTTTTTTCGAGCGGAAAATATGTAAACATTTGTTTTTTGAGTTTATTTTATTTTTTAGTTGTTCACTTCGCACGGAAAATTAGGATTGTTTTTTGAGTTTTTTATTTCATCTGGTTAACAGCATTTATTTTTTTGATTGGTGTTACCAGAAGTTTCGATCGGGTAATAAGAGTTTTTTTTATATCGTCCGGTAAACAGCTATTATGTTTTTTGAGATTTTTTTCACTTGCAAAATAAGAGTTATTTTATTTCGGAAAATAACAGTTAAGTGTAAAGTTTTTTTATTTTACTCGGAAAAAAAATAGTAATTTTTTGAGTCTGTTATTTATCTTAGAAAATATTTTAAGTTTTTAGTTCAGATAATTAAAGTTATTTTTGAGTTTTCATTCCGCTTGGTAAATAGAAATGTTTTTTGAGTTTGGTATTTCTATCGATCAACAAGAGTTATTGTTTTACATTTTGCTATTATTTCACTCGTAAAATATTTATTTTTGATTTTTTTTCATGCATGGAGTAAAAATTGTTTTCAGAGTTTTTTATTAGAGTTTTTTTAAGTTGTCTATTTTGCTCCGAAAATAAGAGTTACGTTTAGAGTTTTTTATTTTTTTCGGAAATTAAGAGTTATTTTAAGAGTTGTTTATTTCGTTCAGATAGTTTTTGCTCTTTTTATTTCTTTCAGAAGTTAACAAATATTTTTGAGATTTTTATTTCGCTCGGAAAATAAGAGTTATGCTCTGAGTTTTATTATTTCGGTCGGAAAAAGGTAAATAATAATTTGTTTTGAGTTTTTATTTTAAATTTTAAAATATTTTATTTCCCTCGGAAAATAAAAGTGATTTGAGTTACTTTCAAAGATTTTTATTTCATTCCGATTACAGCAGTTTTTTTTTTGAGCTTAGCTTTCATTTTACTCGGAAAATAAGAGTTATTTTTTTAAATTTTTATTTCGCTCGAAAAATAATAGTTTTTATTTAAATTTTTGTATTTGTTTCTAAAAAAAAAATCACAGTTGTTTGCATTCCCTTGTTTAGTTTTTAAGTAATTTTTTTTGTGTAACAAGAACGAAGGAGTTGCACTCATCAATAGATTTCTGATTGGAAATAGCATCGTTAGCTCGCATACATTCTAGTCTAACTGCAGTACTTGGACATTCTCACAAACGCTGCAAAATCGAGTTATGTGAAATGAGATTTTTATTACGCCCGAGGTGTCGGCAGCAATGTTGATGTTGTACGCTTTTGCTGGCATTACAGTTTTTTTTTTGGTTTTTGTTTTCTATGCGACTTAACAAACGGCGACAAGCACTTTAACAACTAACTAAGTTTGTAATTAAATACGCTTATTCGCAATTAAAAGGTATTAGCTTTGGGTGGAGTCGTTAGCGTTAGCGGCTGCTGATTAATAATCTAAAGGCTATTAAAAAAAGTTTAACGAAGACAATTTTATAGGATTTTTAATCACTTACATACATTTGTTTATTACTCCTATATATCTAACTATGCTTAGGATATATATATATATATATATGTATGTAGGTATACACCTTGTACGTTAATCATTTGCCGCTTTTCTTCAATGATTAGATGCTATGTGCGCTGCAGCATATTTGAGCATGGTTGAAGTTAAGAATTTTATTATTATGTTAATTTAAGTTTTTAGTATCTTCGAAAGGGCTTTAAAAAAGGGTTTCACATAATCACATTTGTACGGCTCATTGAACAAATCAAAGCGTACCAGCTAAGCACTTAATCGACGTCAACATCAAACGAGCTATAATAGGGATCTTGATGCGGTAGAAAAAAAAGCAAGTGCACAATAAAAAAAAAAAAAAAATATGAAATTCGAGTTTAAAAATGTATGTATAACCAGTTGCAGATATTAACAAGTAAATGTGTCTAAGTTCGGGTGTAACCGAACATTATATACTCAGCGTGAGCTTCAATTGTTCATTTCATTTCAGATAAATTACTTTTCTACATAACACGTAGCACCGCCCGTTTAAAAAAAATTTCTCTACATTTCTTCTTACAGTGTAAATAGATAAATGAAATATCATTCATTCAAAACTATTTCTTGCTAAGTTATAGCTTATTATTCTAGTCTACCATCCTTTTAAACTTGTTTTATTTCTAAGTTGCCGAGGTCTTTAACCGATCCCGTCCATTTTTACTAGAAATATTTTCTGCTATAGGTAAAATATATGTACACAATTTCATTACGATATGTTAATTTTTCTTCGAGTTATGGCTCCCGAAACATAGAAAATTGCTTAGTCATAAAAGAGGCGGTGCCACACCCATTTTCAAAAATTTTAGTATTTTCCTATTTAAAGTTATAATTCAATTTAAAAAGTAAAATTCTATTGATACAAAGCTCTTTTTCGCTAAGACGTAGCTTAATATTTTCATCTACGACCCTTTTAAAAATCTTTTATATAAAAGTGGGCGTGGACTTTAACCGATCTCGTCCATTTTTTCTAGAAATTTCCTGCTATAGGGAAAATATCCGTATCCATTTTTATTACGATCCGTTAATTCTTCTTCGAGTTATGGCTCCCGAAACATAGAAAACTGCTTAGTCATAAAAGGGGAGGTGCAGCGCCCATTTTTTAAAATTTGAAGTTTTCCTATTTACTGTTATAAATCCACTTGGAAAATGAAATAACATTAACATAAAGCTCTTTTTTGCAAAGATATAGCTTATTTTATTCGTACACGACACGACAAGTGGGCGTGGTACTTCACCGATTTGGCTAATTTTTCTTCAAAGTATTCCTTATACTAAATGTAACTTCTCTGCCAAATTTTGTTACGATAGTTTTAACGATTTTTGATTTATCATTAATAATATTTGTGAAATTAATTTTATCACAAGTGGGCGGTGCCGCGCCCATTTAAATTTTTTTTTATTAAGAGTCTCAATATCAGTCCACACATCATATTTCAATATTCTAGGTGTATCAGTTACTATATAATCAGGTTTTTTGTGTTTTCCAAAATGTTCTATATATAAAAATGTGCATGGTTATCATCCGACTTTTATTCTATTCTGGGTCCAGATAAGCTCCTGTACCAAATTTGGGGAAGATATCTTAATATTTACTCAAGTTATCGTGTTAGCGGACAGACTGAAGGTCGGATGGACGGACGGACATGGCTCAATCAAATTTATTTTCCGTATTGACGATTCTGATATATGGCAGTCTATATCTATCTCGATTCCTTTAAACCTGTACAACCAACCGTTATCCAATCAAATTCAATATACTCTGTGTGCAAAGCATGCTGATATCATCATAAAGGTGGACCAGGGGTGACTATTGAATGTGTCTGTACGATATGGGAATCAAATGAAGGGCGTTAATAAGTATTTTACAAGGAGTGGGCCTTAGTTCTATAGGTTGACGCCTTTTAGAGATATCGCCATAAAGGTGGACCAGGGGTGACTCTAGAATGCGTTTGTACGATATGGGTATCAAATGAAAGGTGTTAATAATTATTTAAGAGGGAGTGGGCCTTTATTCTATAGGTGAACGCCTTTTTGATATAACGCCATAAAGGTGGACCAGGGGGACTCTCTAATGTGATTGTATGATATGTGTATCAAATTAAAGTATTAATGAGGGTTTTAAAAGGGAGTGGCTCTTAGTTGTATATGTGAAGGCGTTTTCGAGATATCGACCAAAATGTGGACCATGGTAACCCAAACATCATTTATCGGGTACAGCTAATTTATTTATATATGTAATACCACGAACAGTATTCCTGCCAAGATTCCAAAGGCTTTTGATTTCGCTCTGCAGAACTTTTTCATTTTCTTCTACTTAATATGGTAGGTGTCACACCCATTTTACAAAGTTTTTTCTAAAGTTATATTTTGCGTCAACAAACCAATCCAATTACCATGTTTCATCCCTTTTTTCGTATTTGGTATAGAATTATGGCATATTTTATATTTTTCGTAATTTTCGATATCGAAAATGTGGGCGCGGTCATAGTCGGATTTCGGTCATTTTTTATACCAAGATAAAGTGAGTTCAGATAACTAAGTGAACTAAGTTTAGTAAAGATATATCGATTTTTGTTCAAGTTATTGTGTTAACGGCCGAGCGGAAGGACAGGCGGTCGACTGTGCATAAAAACTGGGCTTGGCTTTAACTTATTTGGCCCATTTTCACAGAAAACAGTTACCGTCATGCGGCCACCGTCGTGTGATGCCTACCGCACCGTATGACCTGGGTTCACACCCCGGGCAAAGCAACATCAAAATTTTAGAAATAAGGTTTTTCAATTAGAAGAAAATTTTTCTAAGCGGGGTCGCCCCTCGGCAGTGTTCGGAAAGCGCTCCGGGTGAATTTCTGCCATGAAAAGTTCTCTGTGAAAACTCATTTGCCTTGTAGATGCCGCTCGAAGTCGGCATAAAACAAGTAGGTCCCGTCCGGCTAATTTGTAGGGAAAATCAAGAGGAGCACACCACAAATTGGAAGAGAAGCTCGGCCTTAGATCTCTTCGGAGGTTATCGCGCCTTACATATATTTTTTATTTTAGTAACCATCATAGAGTCTATGGCCCTATCAAATTTTCCATTGTTCGACTTATGGCATTAAAAGTATTCTATACAAATTAATTGAAAAAGAGGGGCGCCACGCCCATTTTGGAATTTTCTTTTATTTTTGTTATTTGTTCCACCATATCATTAGTGGAGTTGAATGTTGTCACAATTTACTTATACACTGTAAAGATACTACATTTTTTGTTAAAATTTTACTTTAAATAAAATTTTTTTTTAAAAAGTGGGCGTGTTTGCGAATTTGCAAATTTTTATTTAGCACATATATAATAACAGTAGTAACGTTCCTGCTTAATTTCATCATTATAATTTCAACGAAAAAAAAAATTACAGCTTGCAAAACGTCTAAATTACCTTCGTTTAAAAGTGGGAGGTGCCACGCCCATTGTCAAAAATGTTACTAGTTTTCTATTCTGCGTCAACCCACCTACCAAGTTTAATCGTATTATCCGTCTTTGGTAATGAATTATCGCATTTTTTCGGTTTTACGAAATTTTCGATATCGAAAAATTGGGTGTGGTTATAGTCCTATATCGTTCATTTTAAATAAAGACCTGAAATGAGTGCCTAGGAACCTACAAACCAAATTTCATCAAGATACCTGAAAATTTACTCAAGTTATCATTTTAAAGGACAGACGGACGGACGGACGGACGGACATGGCTCAATCAAATTTTTTTTTCGGTACTGATGATTTTGATATATGGAAGTCTATATCTATCTCGATCTTAAAGTTAATATACTTTGTGTGCAAAGCACGCTGAGTATAAAAACTCATTATTGAAGTTTTAGTGCGTGAAAGCTCAGAATGTCACAGATACAGGGTGCTTCAAAAAAATTCGTCAAATTCGAAAATTTTTAGAAAAATGCAAAAACAAAATGTTTTTAGTAAAAAATAAAATGAGATTTGTCTTATAATGACATATTTAAGCATTAAATAAGATAAACTAATGATTTTGATAAGATAGCGTGGCACTGCCCACTTATGATAAAAAGTTGTATCTAAGTAGTCACGTAATCAATAACTACCAAAATCGATAGACGTATTGTTTTTTTACTCAGTTGAGCAGAGCTCACAGAGTATATTAACTTTGATTGGATAACGGTTGGTTGTACAGGTATAAAGGAATCGAGATAGATATAGACTTCCATATATCAAAATCACCATTATCGAAAAAAAATTCGATTGAGCCATGCCCGACCGTCCGTCCGTCTGTCCGTTAACACGATAACTTGAGTAAATTTTGAGGTATCTCGATGAAATTTGATATGTAGGTTCCTGGGCACTCATCTCAGATCGCTATTTAAAATGAACGATTTCGGACAATAACCAAGCCCACTTTTTCGATATCGAAAAAGTGCGATAATTCATTACCAAATAGGGATTAAGCGATGAAACTTGGTACGTGAGTTGACCTTATGACGCAGAATAGAAAACTAGTAAAATTTAGGACAATGGGCGTGGCACCGCCCACTTTTAAAAGAAGGTTATATAGAAGTTTTGCAAGCTGTAATTTGGCAGTCGTTGAAGATATCATGATGAAATTTGGCATTAACGTTACTCTTATTACTATATGTCTGCTTAATAAAAATAAGCAAAAAAAAATTTGTTTAATTCAAATTTTAAAATAAAAGTTAATATTTTTACAGTATATAAGTAAATTATGTCAAAATTCAACTCCAGTAATGATATGTTGCAACAAAATACAAAAATAAAAGAAAATTTCAAAATGGGCGTAGCTCCGCCAATCCTTGTGAAATTTGGCAGAGGCTTAGATTTTAGGACGATAACTGTTTTCTGTGAAAAATGGCGAAATCGGTTGAAGCCACGCTCAGTTTTTATACACAGTCGACCGTCTGTCCTTCCGCTCGGACGTTAACACGATAACTTGAGCAAAAATCGATATATCTTTACTAAACTCAGTTCACGTACTTATCTGAACTCACTTTGTATTGGTGTAAAAAATGGCCGAAATCGAACTATGACCACGCCCACTTTTTCGATATCGAAAATTACGAAAAATGATAAAAATTCCATAATTATATACCAAATACGAAAAAAGGGATGAAACATGGTAATTGTATTGGTCTATTGACGCAAAATATAACTGGGCGTGGTTATACTCCGATATCGTTCATTTTAAATAGCGATCTGAGATGAGTTCCCAGGAACCTACATATCAAATTTCATCAAGATACCTCAAAATTTACTCAAGTTGTTTGTTCATTAAAAATACAAACATTATATCACATGCCTTTCTCAATTCAATAGCCAAATAAGCTGTGCAAATATATAAAACAATCGCTAGAAAATGTTCTTTTTAAAACAGCCAAATATTTGCTTTGTGCCCATTTCCTGAAATCAAGAAGTTTCTACTTATTTTTTATTCACAGTTCACTAATGTTTAAATGATGCCCCCCAAAACCGTTTAGGTTTTTACTCCATAAGGCACTCAATAAAGCAATAATGAGGTAATTAAGAATTTGTCTTTTGTATGAAAAATCGGTTCTATTAAGGGCTTGAATGTAGAAAACTTGGCTAATTATTTCATTAACCCTCTGTGTGATATTGCAATAGAAATCACTAAATTTTGCGAATATGGGAAGGGTGGACAGACGTTTAAGTCCACAACCAATTAACGTCTCATTAACAATTAGAAAGGATCTTGATTATGTCACGCTACTTAAAATAAACAAGTAAGGAAGGCTAAGTTCGGGTGTAACCGAACATTACATACTCAGTTGAGAGCTGTGGAGACAAAGTAAGGGAAATCACCATGTTGTAAAAGAACCTAGGGTAACCCTGGAATTTGTTTGTATGACATGTGTATCAAATGGAAGGTATTAAAAAAGTATTTTAAGAGGAAGTGGGCCATAGATCTATAGATGGACGCCATTTAGGGATATCGCCATAAAGGTGGACCAGGCCTGACTCGAGAATTTGTTTGTACGATATGGGTATCAAATGAAATGTGTTAATGAGTATTTTAAAAGGGCGTGGGTCTTAGTTCTATAGGTGGACGCCTTTTTGAGATATCGCCATAAAGGTGGACCAGGGGTGACTCTAGAATGCGTTTGTACAATATGGGTATCAAATGAAAGGTGCTAATGAGTATTTTAAAAGGGAGTGGGCCTTAGTTCTATAGGTGGACGCCTTTTCGAGATATCGCCATAAAGGTGGACCAGGGGTGACTCTAGAATTTGTTTGTACGATATGGGTATCAAATGAAAGGTGTTAATGAGTATTTTAAAAGGGCGTGGGCCTTAGTTCTATAGGTGGACGCCCTTTCGAGATATCGACATAAAGGTGGACCAGGGGTGACTCTAGAATTTGTTTATACGATATGGGTATCAAATGAAAAGTGTTAAAGAGTATTTTAAAAGGGAGTGGGCCTTAGTTCTATAGGTGGATGCCTTTTCGAGATATCGCCATAAAGGTGGGCCAGGGGTGACTCTAGAATTTTTTTGTACGATATGGGTATCAAATGGAAAGTGTTAATGAGTATTTTAAAAAGGAGTGGGCCTTAGTTCTATAGGTGGACGCCTTTTCGAGATATCGCCATAACGGTGGACCAGGGGTGACTCTAGAATTTGTTTATACGATATGGGTATCAAATGAAAAGTGTTAAAGAGTATTTTAAAAGGGAGTGGGCCTTAGTTCTATAGGTGGATGCCTTTTCGAGATATCGCCATAAAGGTGGGCCAGGGGTGACTCTAGAATTTTTTTGTACGATATGGGTATCAAATGGAAGGTGTTAATGAGTATTTTAAAAAAGCGTGGGCCTTAGTTCTATAGGTGGACGCCTTTTCGAGATATCGACATAAAGGTGGACCAGGGGTGACTCTAGAATTTATTTGTACGATATGGGTATCAAATGAAAGGTGTTAATGAGTATTTTAAAAAGGAGTGGGCCTTAGTTCTATATGTGGACGCCTTTTCGAGATATCGCCATAAACGTGGACCAGGGGTGACTCTAGAATGTGTTTGTACGATATGGGTATCAAATGAAAGGTGTTAATGAGTATTTTAAAAGGGCGTGGGCCTTAGTTCTATATGTGGAAGCCTTTTCGAGATATCGCCATAAACGTGGACCAGGGGTGACTCTAGAATGTGTTTGTACGATATGAGTATCAAATGAAAGGTATTAATGAGGGTTTTAAAAGGGAGTGGCCCTTAGTTGTATATGTGAAGGCGTTTTCGAGATATCTACCAAAATGTGGACCAGGGTGATCCAGAACATCGTCTGTCGG
Source organism: Eurosta solidaginis (assembly GCF_040869045.1). Lineage (NCBI taxonomy): Eukaryota > Metazoa > Arthropoda > Insecta > Diptera > Tephritidae > Eurosta > Eurosta solidaginis. Next base: position 171,454,575 of record NC_090323.1, read on the forward strand.
GTACCGCTAATTTATTTATATATGTAATACCACGTACAGTATTCCTTCCACGATTCCAAGGGCTTTTGATTTCGCCCTGCAAAACTTTTTCATTTTCTTCTACTTAATATGGTAGGTGTCACACCCATTTTACCAAGTTTTTTTCTAAAGTTATATTTTGCGTCAATAGACCAATACAATTACCATGTTTCATCCCTTTTTTCGTATTTGGTATATAGTTATGGCATTTTTTCATTTTTCGTAATTTTCGATATCGAAAAAGTGGGCGTGGTCATAGTCGGATTTCGGCCATTTTTTACACCAATACAAAGTGAGTTCAGATAAGTACCTGAACTAAGTTTAGTAAAGATATATCGATTTTTGCTCAAGTTATCGTGTTAACGGCCGAGCAGAAGGACAGACGGTCGACTGTGTATAAAAACAGAGCGTGGCTTCAACCGATTTCGCCATTTTTCACAGAAAACAGTTATCGTCCTAGAATCTAAGCCTCTGCCAAATTTCACAAGGATTGGCGGAGCTACGCCCATTTTGAAATTTTCTTTTATTTTTGTATTTTGTTGCACTATATCATTACTGGAGTTGAATGTTGGCATAATTTACTTATATGCTGTAAAGATATTAACTTTTCTTTTAAAATTTGAATAAAAAAAAAATTTTTTTTAAAAGTGGGCGTGGTCGTTTTCCGATTTTGCTAATTTTTGTTAAGCAGACATAACGTAATAAGGGTAACGTTCCTGCCAAATTTCATCATGATATCTTCAACGACTGGCAAATTACAGCTTGCAAAACTTCTAAATTACCTTCATTTAAAAGTGGGCGGTGCCACGCCCATTGTCCAAAATTTTACTATTTTTCTATTCTGAGTCATAAGCACAACTCACCCACCAAGTTTAATTGCTTAATGCGTATTTGGTAATGAATTATCGCACTTTTTCGATTTTTCGAAATTTTCGATATCGAAAAAGTGGGCGTGGTTATTGTGCGATATCGTTAATTTTAAATAGCGATCTGAGATGAGTGCCCAGGAACCTACATACCAAATTTCATTAAGATACCTCAAAAGTTACTCAAGTTATCGTGTTAACGGACGGACGGACGGACGGACATGGCTCAATCGAATTTTTTTTCGATACTGATGAATTTGATATATGGAAGTCTATATCTATCTCGATTCCTTTATATATGTACAACCAACCGTTATGCAATCAAAGTTAATATACTCTGTGAGCTCTGCTCAACTGAGTATAAAAATATAAACAGATAAAACTAATTAGTGTACGTTTTATACTTTTCTGTGTTTGCTCATTAAAAATACAAACATTATATCACACGCCTTTCTCAATTCAATAGCCAATTAAGCTATGCAAATATATAAAGAAATCACTAGGAAATGTTCTTTTCAAAACAGTCAAATATTTGCTTTGTGCCCATTTCCTGAATCTAGGAGTTTCTACTTATTTTTTACCCCTATTTTGTACCCCTAGAATGTGTTTATACAATATGGATATCAAATGAAAGCTGTTGATGAGTGCTATAGTACAGAATATTTTCATACCCCTGTGTGACTAGGGTCTCGATATATAGGCCAAAACGTGGACCCGGGTACCCCTAGAATGTGTTTATACAATACGGATATTAGATGAAAGCTGTTGATGAGTGCTATAGTACAGGATAATTTTCATACAACGGGGAGGCTAGGGTCTCGATATATAACCCAAAACGTGGACCCGAGTACCCCTAGAATGTGTTTATACAATATGGACATCAAATGAAAACTGTTGATGAGTGCTATAGTACAGGATAATTTTCATAAACTGGGCGGCTAGGGTCTCGAAATATAGCCCAAAACGTGGACCCGGGTACCCCTAGAATGTGTTTATACAATATGGATACCAAATGAAAGATGTTGATGAGTGCTATAGTACGGGATAATTTTCATACAACTGGCAAGCTAGAGTCTCGAGATATAGCCCAAAAGGTGGACCCGAGTACCCCTAGAATGTGTTTATATAATATGGGTATCAAATGAAAGCTGTTGATGAGTGCTATAGTACAGGATAATTTTCATACAACTGGGAGGCTAGGGTCTTGAGATATAGCCCAAAACGTGGACCCGGATACACCTAAAATGTGTTTTTACATTATGGGTATCAAATTGAAGCTGTTGATGTATGCTTTAGTACAGAGTAAGTTTTACACCGCTGGGTGACGGTCTCGAGATATAGGCCAAAACATGGACCCGGATACCCCTAGAATGTGTGCGTATTATGGATATCAAATGAAAGCTGTTGATGTGTGCTATAATACAGAGTAAATTTTACACCGCTGAGCGACTACGGTCTCGAGATATAGGCCAAAACATGGACGCGGATACCCCTAGAATGTATGTGTATTATGAATATCAAATGAAAGCTGTTGCTGAGACCTCTAAAGTTCATTGTGATATACGATTTAGTCGCATCAATCTGCCAAAACTGATAAATATGCATGCAAAACCGAAATAAAGGCAAGAATTAATAAAACCCACATACCTATTTACATACGTCCTATTCGATTTGCCGGAAATTTCGTATATAAATTTGCCTATATTAGTATTTACGATGCTTTTTTCCGGGAAGTATACCAGAGAGGGACTGGGACTGGGATTAGGACTAGGACTGGGACTGAGACTGAGACTCGGAGTGGGACTGGGACTGAGACTGGAACAAAATACATACCACCCTCTGGGACTGGCAACAAGAGATGAAGAAGAAGCAGAAAAACTTGAGAGAAGAGAAAAGAGAGAAAGAGACTGAGAAAGAGATAGAATGAGACGAAGGTGGAGATGAAGCGAAAAAGACGGAGGGAGGAGTGAATAAAAAGATTACGAAAAAGTGTAGAGGGGTAGGGCAGAGTTGGGCGGAAAAAGATTTTTAAAATGTATGCAGATAGGCCAAATTTAGGGCAGAACAACGTCTGCCTGGACTGCTAGTTCTATCTGTTTCTCAATCTCCTTCTCCTCTCTTTGCTCTTCTCTCAATTCCTTCTAATTCTTCTGCATCCCTTATTGCCTGTCCCAGAGGGTGGTATGTATTTTATTCCAGTCCCAGTCCCACTCCGAGTCTCAGTCCCAGTCCTAGTCCTAATCCCAGTCCCAGTCCATCTCTGGATAATATAATACTCTGTACCAAAGCACTCATCAACAGCTTTAATTTGATATCCATATTGTATAAAAACTGTCTAGGCATTCACTGGCCCACGTTTTGGCCTATATCTCGAAACCCTGTACCTGTAGTAACCACCGCGTGAGGTTTACGCAACTTGTCTGAAAGTTTGAACAAACAATCGACGCATCTCTGCAAACACCGGCAACCAACTAACAGACATTTTAGCCTTTCTTTTTATATATATAGATTTTTATTTTTCACACTTCACTATAATATTAAAACGAAATGCAGATTTTCGTTGCTTTTGAAATTCGGCTTAAAAATTGCACATGGAACAACTAAAGACTCTCCTGTATTAAAAATATCATAGTACCTCTAAATCGCGAGCCCCCCTCAGAAACCCCCTCCGCCCCCTCCCCCCTCTCTCCCGGCGGGCCTGGTGATATGCTTTACTTGATATCATTCGCTATAATATTTTTTATTGATAAGCAGGTTGCTTAATTAAACACCAAGCAATTACACGGAAGTATATCCGCACCACTTGAAAATATGAGTGCCACTGCGTATACGTAAAATTTTAATATTACGTATAAATAAATAAAAAAAAATTGCAATAAAATAATATTGCGACCATAAACTGAGATAATAAGCTATCCTATATTTCAAGTTAGATCAAACTACACAAGGGGTGCAAAACAAATTCAAAATAGGTTCAGTAGTTTAGGAGTCCATTGGCCTCAAACTTGTGACACGTGTTTTTTATATATTAACATGATTCAATAAATCCGTGTGCGCCCATTTTTCGTAAATACAGGGCTAGAGAATTAGACATGGTACTTCGATCCGGATCACCTAACCGGATCAAACACTAAATTTTAAGAATACGGGAAGGATGAACAGATGTTTAAATCCACAACCAACTAACGGCTCGTTAACAATTAGGCAGGATCTTGATTACGCCAGCCCACTTAAGTTCGAGTAATGTTGCTGCTGAAAACTTGGTGAACTGCTCCCAACTCTGGTTTTGTAGCGGTATAAAATAGACAAATTAGCAGTTTGGAAATAACTAACACTAATTAGTGTTTATTCATTAAATAGACAAGCAGATAAAACTAATTAGTGTAGCTTTTATACTTCTCTGTGTTTTTTCATTAAAAATACAAACATTATATCACATGCCTTTCTCAATTCAATAGCCAAATAAGCTGTGCAAATATATAAAACAATCGCTAGAAAATGTTCTTTTTAAAACAGCCAAATATTTGCTTTGTGCCCATTTCCTGAAATCAAGAAGTTTCTACTTATTTTTTATTCACAGTCCACTAATGTATAGATGATGCCCCCCAAAACCGCTTAGGTTTTTACTCCATTAGGCACTCAATAAAGCAATAATGAGGTAATTAAGAATTTGTCTTTTGTATGAAACATCGGTTTTATTAAGGGCTTTAATGTAGAAAACTTGGCTAATTATTTCATTGACCCTCTGTGTGAAATTGCTATAGAAATCACTCAATAAAGCAATAATGAGATAATTAAGAATTTGTATTTTGTATGGAACATTGGGTTTATTAAGAGCTTTAATGTAGAAAACTTGGCTAATTATTTCATTAACCCTCTGTGTGAAGTTGCTATAGAAATCACTCAATAAAGCAATGACGAGTTAATTAAGAATTTGTATTTTGTATGGAACATTGGGTTTATTAAGAGCTTTAATGTAGAAAACTTGGCTAATTATTTCATTAACCCCCTATGTGAAATTGCTATAGAAATCACTAAATTTACGAACATGGGAAGGATGAACATACGTTTAAGTCCACAACCAATTAACGTATCATTAACAATTAAGACAGGATCTTGATTATGTCAGCCCACTTAACTTCGAGCAATGTTGCTGCTCAAAACTTGGTGAACTGCTCCCAACTCTGGTTTTGTGGCTGTATAAAATAGACAAGATAGCAGCTTGGAAACAGATATAACTAATTAGTGTTTATTCATTAAAAATACAAACAGATAAAATTAATTAGTGTACCTTTTATACTTTTCTGTGTTTGTTCATTAAAAATACAAACATTATATCACATGCCTTTCTCAATTCAATAGCACAATTAAACTTTGTATAGATATAAAAAAATCACTAGGAAATGTTCTTTTTAAAACAGCCAAATATTTGCTTTGTGCCCATTTCCTGAATATAGGAGTTTTTACTTATTTTTTATTCACACAATCCACTAATGTATAAATAACCTCTAGATTTTTGAATCCATTAGGCACTCAATAAAGCAATAATTGGTTAATTAAGAATTTGTATTTTGTGTGGAACATTGGGTTTATTAAGGGCTTTAATGTAGAAAAATTGGCTAATTATTTCATTAACCCTCTGTGTGAAATTGCTATAGAAATCACTCAATAAAGCAATAATGAGATAATTAAGAATTTGTATTTTGTACACCGACGTTATAGCTATACACCGATTTTAGTACGAGTAAAGCATTCGACATAGAATGCCACTCTTTACTTGTATATAAACTCGACATACTTGGGTTTCAACCTAGTCTCACTTCTTGGATTTCTTCCTATCTCAGTAGCAGAACACAAAGATTAATCTTTAAAAATATATTTTCGAGTATCATTAGTGTCATCTCTGGTGTTCCTCAGGGCAGCCATCTTGGGCAGATTATGTGTTTGCTATTTATAAACGATATCTCTACATCTATAAAATATTCTAAAATCTTAGTGTACGCTTATGATATAAAACTTTTTCAGACTTAGGCGTCGATTGAAGAACGTTCATTTCTTCAGACGGACTTAAATTGATTAGCTTCTTGGTGCAATGTCAACCACATGCCGCTTAATCTTCAGAAATGTAAATTTATATGTTTTTCGGGTAGGATTTTGTAACTGGCTTCTTACACAATTAACAACCAAAACCTTGAAAGTGTTAATGTTTTTGTAGACTTGGGAGTTACAATGAACTGCAAACTTAGTTTCAACACTCATATAAGTGTCACTGTCAATAGAGCTAAAGGTGTCTTAGCATTTGTGAAAAGGTGGTCAAAAGAGTTTAGCGACCCCTACGTTACGAAAACCCTCTTCACAGCATTGGTTAGACCGATATTAGAGTATGGCTCAATAGTGTGGAATCCGCCTTTTCAAGTCCATACTGACAGGCTCGAATCAATACAAAAAGAGTTTTTACTATTTGCCTTAAGGAATTTTCAATGGGACTCTTCATTTCATACTCCAGCTTATACTAATCGATTAAAACTTATCAATCTTCCAACTCTTGCTAGTCGTAGAGAATGCTTGGTTAAATATTTATGACAAAACTACTGAATGGATCGATTTCAAGTCCATTTCTTCTGAACGGAGTGAACATTGGTGTTCCATGTCGCACTAGAAACCTCTTCTTTTAAAGCAGTGTAGAACGAATTTCGAACTTAACAAACCTTTCTGGTGCTTGTGCCAATATCATAACTCTCAGTCAAACACACTTGATATGTCAGACTACCTCTTTTCTATAAAAACGACTGTCCTTATCTCTCTTAACCGTTTATGCTGTATATGTTTGTTTCTATATTTTATTAATTTAAGTTTTACCCTCACCTGATGGTATTTCTTCTGTAGCTGAGCAGTTTTAGATCTCGACGCTTGACAAACCCTGCCCATCAATGACTCGGCACAAACAAAAATGAATGCTAGTTCTATCTATTTCTCAATCTCCTTCTCCTCTCTTTGCTCTTCTCTCAATTCCTTCTAATTCTTCTGCATCCCTTATTGCCTGTCCCAGAGGGTGGTATGTATTTTATTCCAGTCCCAGTCCCACTCCGAGTCTCAGTCCCAGTCCTAGTCATAATCCCAGTCCCAGTCCATCTCTGGATAATATATTACTCTGTACCAAAGCACTCATCAACAGCTTTCATTTGATATCCATATTGTATAAAAACGGTCTAGGCATTCACTGGCCCACGTTTTGGCCTATAACTCGAGACCCTGTACCTGTAGTAACCACCGCGTGAGGTTTACGCAACTTGTGTGAAAGTTTGAACAAACAATCGACGCATCTCTGCAAACACCGGCGACCAACTAACAGACATTTTAGCCTTTCTTTTTATATATATAGATTTTTATTTTTCACACTTCACTATAATATTAAAGCGAAATGCAGATTTTCGTTGCTATTTAAATTCGGCTTAAAAATTGCACATGGAACAACTAAAGACTCTCCTGTATTAAAAATATTATAGTACCTCTAAATCGCGGGCCCCCCTCAGAAACCCCCCTCCCCCTCTCTCTCCCCCCTCTCTCTCGGCGGGCCTGGTGATATGCTTTACTTGATATCATTCGCTATAATATTTTTTATTGATAAGCAGGTTGCTTAATTAAACACCAAGCAATTACACGGAAGTATATCCGCACCACCTGAAAATATGAGTGCCACTGCGTATACGTAAAATTTTAATCCAGAATTATTATAGGCTTGTATGGTCAGATATTTGAACAGTGCAAGATTAAACTTCACTTATAAACCCGACGTTTCGCCAAGCTCCTTGGCATCCTCAGGGGCTGGACATCTTTATTTAAAAACAATAACAATAACAAAGACAAATTTGTAAAAACAAGTTGGAACATAAACATTGGTAAATCAAGACACAAACATTAAATGCGGAAAAAAGAAACTCACATGAAATAATAATTAAAATAAAATATCACAAAACTCATAGAAGTATATAATACCATGCATGTTTGGTATATTTGTCAAAACTAATTTCAAATCATAAGCATAATAGATATGCTGCCGCAATTTGATCAGTATCTTCTCGTCTATTTACTGTTTTCTCTCTATTTTTTAGTATGTGAAGACTCTCTAGTGTGTACCGCTTTTTCTCTTTCCTCTCTGTGTCTATTATTTTTGTATTTTGTAAATCAGCGGTGTGTCCATGTGTTAGAATATGTTGAGCAAGTGCCGTGCCGCTTTTCTTTTTGTTTATGTCCGCTTCGTGCTCTGCTAGTCGAACTCCCAATTTTCTTTTCGTCGTCCCTATGTATATTTTGTCGCATTGTGTGTTTTTTCCACCTTTGCATTGTACTTGGTAGATTACATTGTTTTGTTGGTGTGGTTCTACTGGGCTTTTTGTCTTGGTAAATATAGTGGAGAGAGTGCAGTTGGATTTGTATGCTAGAGAAATATTTCGTTTTTGTTCTCTTATGTTTGCGTGAACTTTTTCTGTGAACTTTGGTATGTAGGTGATGCTGTGGTATTGTTTTGTTTCGGTAGGTGTTTGTGTGGTTGTTGTATGATGTTGCTTTTTGTTAGTCTCTTTTAATTTCTGTTCTATTAGGGTCTTCACTAATTGGCTCGGGTAGTTGTTGTCAGTAAGCAATTTGTAAATTTTTTCCTTGTTGAAATTTAAAAACTGATTGTGACTCAATGTGAAAATTTTGTTTATTATGTTTTTTGCAGCGTTTATTTTGTATTTTTTAGGTTGGGCAGAAAGGAAGTTTATGATTCTTCCTGATGTTACTGATTTAGAGTACCAGTTGAGTAAAATCCTATTGTCAGTTCTGTGAATGAGCACATCTAAGAAGGGGATTTTTGAGTTTACCTCTTTTTCTGTTGTAAACTGTAGCCGATTGTGGTACTGATTTAGAGTTCTCAAAATTTTAATATTACGTATAAATAAATAAAAAAAATTGCAATAAAATAATATTGCGAACATAAACTGAGATAATAAGCTATCCTATATTTCAAGTTAGATCAAACTACACACGGGGTGCAAAACAAATTCAAAATTGGTTCAGTAGTTTAGGAGTCCATTGGCCTCAAACTTGTGACACGTGTTTTTTATATATTAACATGATTCAATAGATCCGTGTGCGCCCATTTTTCGTAAACACAGGGCTAGAGAATTAGACATGGTACTTCGATCCGGATCACCTAACCGGATCAAACACTAAATTTTACGAATACGGGAAGGATGAACAGATTTTTAAATCCACAACCAATTAACGGAACATATATAAATAAATTAGCGGTACCCGGCAGATGATGTTCTGGATCACCCTGGTCCACATTTTGGTCGATATTTCGAAAACGCGTTCACATATACAACTAAGGGCCACTTCAATTTAAAACCCTTCATTAATACCTTTAATTTGATACCCATATCGTACAAACACATTCTAGAGTCACCCCTGGTCCACGTTTATGGTGATATCTCGAAAAAGCGTCCACATATAGAACTAAGGCTCACTCCTTTTTAAAATACTCATTAACACCTTTCATTTGATACCCATATCGTACAAAAAAATTCTAGAGTCACCCCTGGCCCACCTTTATGGCGATATATCGAAAAGGCATCCACCTATAGAACTAAGGCCCACTCCCTTTTAAAATACTCATTAACACCTTTCATTTGATACCCATATCGTACAAACAAATTTTAGAGTCACCCCTGGTCCACGTTTATGGCGATATCTTGAAAAGGCGTCCACCTATAGAACTAAGGCCCACGCCCTTTTAAAATACTTATTAACACCTTTCATTTGGTACCCATATTGTACAAACGCATTCTAGAGTCACCCCTGGTCCACGTTTATGGCGATATCCCGAAAAGGCGTCCACCCATAGAACTAAGGCCCACGCCTTTTGAAAATACTCATTAACGCCTTTCATTTGATACCCATATTGTACAAACGCATTTTAGAGTCACCCCTGTTGCACGTTTATGGCGATATCCCGAAAAGGCATCCACCTATAGAACTAAGGCCTATTCCCTTTTAAAATACTCATTAACACCTTTCATTTGATACCCATATAGTACAAACAAATTCTAGAGTCACTCCTGGTCCACCTTTATGGCGATATCTCCAAAGGCGTCCACATATAGAACTAAGGCCCACGCCCTCTTAAAATACTCATTAACACCTTTCATTTGATACTCATATCGTACAAACAAATTCTAGAGTCACCCCTGGTCCATCTTTATGGCGATATCTCGAAAAGGCGTCCATCTATAGAACTTAGGCCCACGCCCTTTTAAAATACTCATTAATACCTTTCATTTGATTCCCATATCGTACAAAATAAATTCTAGAGACACCCCTGGTCCACCTTTATCGCGATATCTCGAAAGGCGTCCAAATATAGAACTAAGGCCCACGCCCTCTTAAAATACTCATTAACACCTTTCATTTGATACTCATATCGTACAAACAAATTCTAGAGTCACCGCTGGTCCATCTTTATGGCGATATCTCGAAAAGGCGTTCACCTATAGAACTTAGGCCCACTCCCTTTTAAAATTATCATTAACACATTTCATTTGATACCCATATCGTACAAATAAATTCTAGAGTCAGGCCTGGTCCACCTTTACGGCGATATCCCTAAATGGCGTCCATCTATAGAACTATGGCCCACTTCCTCTTAAAATACTCTCTAATACCTTCCATTTGATACAAATGTCATACAAACACATTCCAGGGTTACCCTAGGTTATTTTTACAACATGGTGATTTCCCTTACTTTGTTTCCACAGCTCTCAAAAAAATTTGATCTTAGTAACCGCTTTACCAATTTGAACCAAACTCGATAGACGTATTGATTTCTATAAAAATTTAATACTCGTTTGAAGGCGAAATGCCTAAGCTTTAAAACAAATTTGATAAACTTTTAGTATATATTTATAAATTACTAAATTAATGAATTATTTTATTTGAAATAAAAATTTAACTTGTACATAGATATCTTATTTTTCAATAAAGTAACAAAATTGATTAGTAAATCTGTTTTTCATTGTTGTGATAAGAAATGAGAAACTTATTTTATCTTAACATAGTCATCGTCACTGGAACATATATCTAACAAAGCAATCATTTCTGAGCTATACGCATCTGTAAGATCTTTTTGTGTTCTTACATACCTCATAGATGATACGACTGGATCAGAAGAGATAGCTAACATGTTGAAAAGGTCCTCGTTTTGTCAAACTCGTGATACTTGGCAGGTGTTCATACATCTATGTCTTTTGTAGTCCTTGTTCTTAGATTCTTGAGCAACTTCAGACAATTCTCCTAATGGTAAGCACTGGTACTGTATTAATTCTTTTCCATGTGCAAAAATTTTATGTACCGTTGGTGTAAGTTTCTTCTCAGGATATTTCCGATGCAGCAACTCTGTAGTTTTAGAAGCATGTTCTCCAAATTTGGGTCCGTTAACTGGTTCATGGCAGTTTAAAATATTTAAAATTACTCCCAATCTTTTCACAATATCTCTATCAAATCCTGTTATGCGAGCAGTCACTTCATTGTCAAAAAATCTTCTTGAGGAGTTACCATCATTTGTATTTCCGTATCCAAACTTTGGACAGTCAACTCTAAGGCCAATCTCTTTAAAGAATGCATCCTGAATTATTTTTTTTTTCTCCTGTTTTGTTTCTCCGTTGCCGTATGTTGTATTGCCGTCGAAAACTTCTCCTTGTTGTGGTAGTGTATAAGCCAGCTTCAAAACAAATTCCATACATCTTATCCTAGCATGCAAAGGAGATATTCCTTTAATTTAGTTCGTCAGTTATTGAATCATCAAGATTTTCAAAGTCCTTTTGGCTCTTCTTACAACTTGGACATTTCATTGTAGATGTCGTATTTGTTATTAAGTTCAAAACTTTTCCATCGACCATTGTTGGAAGAAAATCATGCTTTATTGTAATGACATTCCCTCTTCAATTTCAATTATTGTTGGTTCTAATTTGGCAATTTCAACGCGGCTAAAACCAAGGAACAAAAAACACAAGGGAAGCTAGACGTCGAAAAGCTTCAATTACAACAGACTGCCAATGATTTCGCAACTCGACTCTCACACCTGCTCTCTGAGAGCACAACTCATCCTGAAGGAATACAGGATCAGTGGGAGCATATTTCCAAAGCACTTCGTACTGCCGCCGAGGAAAAAATTGGTTACCGGCGACCACGAAAAAACAACTGGTACGATGAAGAATGCCGCGTTGCAACTGAAAGAAAAGACGTTGCGTACAGGGCTACGTTAAAAGCGAGCGCGACAAGATGAGTGTGTGAACGCTATCGTGAGTTGAAAAAGGAAGCGAGACGCCTTTTCAGGAAGAAAAAAGCAGAAGCAGAAAGACGTGAGTGCGAGGAGCTTGAGCTACTAGCCACCAGGAATAACGGCCGAAAATTTTACCAAAAAATACGGCGACAGACGGAAGGTTTTAAGACCGCGGCAAACTCCTGTAGGAACCAAAACGGCAACCTTGTCACTGATGCCCAGAGAGTGCTTAGATTATGGAGGGAACACTTCTCTGTTCTCCTAAATGGAGGCAGCAATTCTGCGCGCAGAGAAGGAGAACCCGATCCCGCAATCGATGATGATGGAATATATGTCCCCCCGCCCGATTATGACGAAGTTAGAATAGCAATAACCAGATTGAAAAACAACATGGCCGTGGGCGCTGATGGATTGCCTGCGGAGCTATTCAAGTACGGCGGCGAGGATTTGGTAACGCGCATGCAGCAGCTTCTTAGCAAAATATGGGCGGAAATGTGCATGCCCGACGGTTTGAATCTAAGTGTTCTTTGCCCAGTCCACAAGAAGGGGGATACTGCAAAATGCACCAACTATCGTGGAATCAGCCTTCTCAATATCGCACATAAGGTCCTTTCAAGTGTATTGTGCGAAAGATTGAAGCCCACCGTGAATCGGCTGATTGGACCTTATCAGTGCGGCTCCAGACCTGGTAAATCTACCATCGACCAGATTTTCACAATGCGCCAAATCTTGGAAAAAACACGTGAAAAAAGAATCGACACACATCACCTCTTCGTCGACTTTAAAGCTGCCCTCGACAGCACGAAAAGGAGCTGCCTATATACAGCTATGTCTGAATTTGGTTTCCCCGCAAAACTTACACGGCTGTGCAAAATGACGCTGAGCAACACCGTCAGCGCAGTCATAATTGGGAAGGACCTCTCCGAGCCGTTCGAAACTAAACGAGGTTTCAGACAGGGTGACACCCTGTCGTGCGATTTCTTTAATTTGATGCTGGAGAAAATTATACTAGCTGCAGAACTTAACCGCAGTGGAACAATATATTATAAAAGCGTGCAATTACTGGTATATGCGGATGACATTGATATCATTGGCATAAACACCCGCGCTGTTAGCTCTGCTTAATCCAAACTGGAAAAAGAAGCGGTACAGATGGGCTTGATGGTGAATGAGGACAAAACGAAGTACCTGCTGTCATCGAGCAAAGAGTCAGCGCATATGCGCCTTGGCAACCACGCTACTGTTGGCAGCCATAATTTCGCAATAGTAAAAGACTTCGTTTATTTGGGAACCAGCATCAACACTAGCAACAACATCAGCTCTGAAATCCACCGAAGAATCAATCTTGCCAATAAATGCTACTTTGGACTAGGTAGTCAATTGAAAAGTAAAGTCCTCTCTCGGCGAACTAAAATCATACTCTACAAGTCACTTATCGTACCCGTCCTGCTATATGGGGCAGAAGCATGGACCATGACAACGGCAGATGAAGCGGCTTTGGGAGTGTCCGAGAGAAAAGTTCTTCGAAAGATTTATGGACCTCTACGCGTTGGCGATGGCGAGTACCGAAGAAGATTTAATGATGAGCTGTACGAGCTATACGCAGACATCAACACAGTCTAGCGAATTAAAACGCAGCGGCTGCGCTGGCTAGGCCATGTTATGCGAATGAAGGATGATGCTCCGGCCAAGAAAGTGTTTCTATCGGAACCCGCCCATGGAAGCAGAGGTAGAGGGCGGCCCCGCTCCGTTGGAAGGACCAGGTGGAAAACGATTTAAACTCCCTTGGTGTGACCAATTGGCGGCGGCTGGTGGAGCGAAGGAGCGACTGGCGCGCCTTGTTGGACGGCCATAACCGTTTAGACGGTTAAGCGCAAATTAAGTAAATAAGTAAGTAAGTAATTTGGCAATATGATTTTTTATATCACTCGCTGTAGCTTTTATGAGTTCCGAAGACTCCTTCCCGTATTTAAGTAATATCGGGCGGCACAATATAGTTGATGACGGACGTGGATTTTTCCAATATTCTGAAGCTTCATCTTTTAGTCGTAATGGAACAACAGAAGCCATAAACATATTACTATCTGTAATTGTTTCATCGTCTACATTTATTCTTTGTTTATATGCGCTTTGTCCTGATGATCCCTCACAGCCCCACTTAGTTATCAATGCTAGCTCCTTTGGCAGTGATTCCAACTTTTCTTCAGTAAACCTTTGAAGGAGTCGTATAGACGTATGATCCATTAGGTTTTGTAGCTCAATTTCAGCTGATACTTTGGTTATTTTGTTAACAAGTTCCAATAACAAAAACGACCTTACGGCCGTACTGAATTTTATATACCTGCTCAGGCGCGTATTTATGCCCAAGGTTGTTTTACTTTATTTGATGTAAAAAGTGAAGTTACAGGTGGACCCAGGTAGACTTTATGAATTTAAATAACTGAATATTTCACAAATGACTACTGTTAATTTGACGGAGCACATATTTTAACATTTTTTTGATTTTTCCATCAAAGTTTTAAAAAGGGCCTAAAAATAGGCATTTCGAAAAACAGGTATATGCGCCAACTTTTACCAAAAAAAAAAAAACAATTTTTTTTGTTTCAATCCTAAATTAAAATAAATAAAAAAAAAAAAATTCTAAATTAAATTATATTTAATTGCTATGCAAGAAAACGACAACCGGCCGCCTTATTTACTCACAAAACCATTTTAAATACAACGAAAAAAAGAAAAATTTAAAATTTTTCCCAATGTTGAAAATTGGTCAATTTTGAGTGGCTCTACCTGGTAAACTGTAATTTTCCGTGAAAGAACATTTGTATATTCTTGATCCCTGGAAAATTCTCTATTAGAAACATGTATTAGATTTAGCGAACGCTTTCATGATTTTTTTGATTTTTGCCATGCTCTAACGGCAGAGGCGCCACTGTGCGACGACAAAAGAAGCCTTCTAAATTTTATAGTTGCTACCTGCTGTATCGTGATTCGCTGTCCAAAAATAGTTTCCTTTTGGCTTTGTCAAATAAACTGAGCTTTTCTGCTTGTGAAATGTCTTTATGGCAGTTATCAAAATGCCTTTTCAAGGAAAAAAGTTTATTTGATGTGAAAATACGCTGGCACACCAAACATTGCAGCATATTGTTTTTATATAATCCGCAAAAAGTAGCATGGACTTTTTCTTTTGCATTCACTGTTGATTTTAGTGAGCGACAAGCGAAAGCAAACGATCGCGATCGCACATCGTTAGGGTCGGTGTGTAAATACGAACTCAAATTGCACAATGTCCAACTTTTGGCCATCAATATTTAATAACAAAATGGTGGCCAAAAAATTAGTTAGATGAGCATTTATTTATTTACTTTTTAAGGTATAAAAAAATTGTTGGCCTTTTATCGTACGATTGATTTGTATCAGAAATTTGAAGTGCTAATAAATGCTCTACCACATTCAGTTGTATATAAGCCTTTGGAATTCAAACTATATTCTGCCGTTGGCATATGAATAACAAACCAGCGCTGATTCTTTACAAAATGTTCTAGGTATGCGATTTGGAAACTCAATTAGACAACCCTCACACCAACGACAAGGCGCCTACCCTAGTGAGGGCACAACAACTTCACTCAGTCATTAATAGGCATTCAGATCGTCTCCTCGGTCTTTTTACAATACGTGAATTATTACCAGAGTTACAGCTTCGAAATCGTGGGGAAAAACTAAGTCTAAAAATGGCGGAGCCACGCCAGTTTCTTAAACTTTGAATCGATGTTGCTGGCGACCCAAATGTTAGTCCAAATACAATATTTGGACGAGTTCACTTCGTTAATATCTTATCTAGGTCGGTTCAAAGTTTCAACAACTGATTGAGCCTTAACTCAGAAATGGTGTAGACCACAAAAAAGTAGTTCAGCCTAGACATGTGGATAATTTCATAATGTTCAACTTCGAACTGTGCGCGAAACTCGAGCAAGGCATTTGAAGCGAGATATTTGCGAAGGGGTCAAACCCTTGAATGGGTGGGGTAATTTTAATTTTCTTAATAAATAAATTTTACATTTTTTTCAGTGCCATGACATTTTTGACTAATTTATTAGAGCTTTTGCTTTGCACTTTCAGAAGAAAACAAAAACTTCCATATGAATTTTAATTATGTATATGTGAGGGCATGTGGGAGTGCTTTGAATTTTTTTTTATACCTGAAGTGTAAATTTGCATCTGTGCCTATGATTCAGCGCAAAACAGATCTATATTTTTGATTCCATTAGGCACTCAATAAAGCAATAATGAGATAATTAGGAATTTGTATTTTGTATGGAACATTGGGTTTATTAAAGGGTGTAATGTAGAAAACTTGGCTAATTATTTCATTAAACCTCTGTGTGAAATTGCTAAAATGGATGTGATGGTTGTGAGGAATGCAAATAAAGTCTGCCAGATAACTTTCTGTTCATGAAACTTAATACAAATGATAGACGTACAAGCAATAATTTTGTCGAAACTAACTAAATTCTTGCCCACAGTCAGAGCTTCAAGCATCGATCTCGAAGAACTGTCCCGCTTACCGTTAGCCGATCCGCAGTATTCGATACCATCGAAAATCGATGTGGTAATCGGCAGCGATATCAACCAGCAAATTCTCACCGAAAAGCTCCTACGGAATGTGAGTGGAACATTACTTGCCCAAAACACCATATTCGGATGGATATTAAGCTGCCCTGTAGCTGAAAAGTTATGAACCTTCAGCATTCATGTCACGGAATGCACCGATGACCCCATCTATAAAATTTTGAGACAATTTTGGGAACAGGAAGAAGTTCACCATACCCACCAACGATCAGCTAATAACGAATACTGTGAAGCACTTTACCGGACGACCACAATTCGCGAAGAAGATGGAAGCTACAGAGTCAAACTGCCATTCAATATGGAATTTCCAGCAAATCTCGCACTCTGTCATTCACGCCCCGCAGCACAACAGCAGTACATCAGCATCGAACGAACCCTCGAAAGAAAACCCGAATTAAGAGACAAATATTTTGAAGTCCTTAATGAATATTTAACCATGGATCACATGGAACCCGCCTCTCAACAAAAGATAATTACAGATGCTAAATACACTCGTTTACAGCCAAAATGCACCAGGGACGCCATTATGAAATTACTTTGTAAAATCACACCCTGATTCCGAAAATCAAGGTTATTTTTATACTCAGTTGAGCAGAGTTCACAGAGTATATTAACTTTGATTGGATAGCGGTTGGTTGTACAGGTATAAAGGAATCGAGATAGATATAGAATTCCATATATCAAAATCATCAGTATCGAAAAAAATTTGATTGAGCCATGTCCGTCCGTCCGTTCGTCCGCCCGTCCGTCCGTTAGCACGATAACTTGAGTAAATTTTAAGGTATCTTGATGAAATTTGATATGTAGGTTCCTGGGTACTCATCTCAGATCGCTATTTAAAATGAACGATATCGGAATATAACCACGCCCACCCTTTCCATATCGAAAATTTCGAAAAATGGAAAAAGTGCGATAATTCATTACTAAAGACGGATAAAGCGATGAAACTTGGTAGGTGAGTTGACCTTATGACGCCATAATTCTATACCAAATATGAAAAGAGGGATGAAACATGGTAATTGGATTGGTTTATTGACGCAAAATATAACTTTACAAAAAAACTTTGTAAAATGGGTGTGACACTTACAATATTAAGTAGAAGAAAATGAAAAAGTTCTGCAAGGCGAAATCAAAAGACCTTGGAATTTTGGCAGGAATACTGTTCGTGGTATTACATATATAAATAAATTAGCGATACCCGACAGATGATGGTCTGGGTCACCCTGGTCCACATTTTGGTCGATACCTCGAAAACGCCTTCACATATACAACTACCACCCCTCCCTTTTAAAATCCTCATTAATACCTTTAATTTGATACCCATATCAAAACAAATTCTAGAGTCAGCCCTGGTCCACCTTTATGGCGATATCCCCAAATGGCGTCCACCTATAGAACTATGGCCCTCTTTATTACCTTTCATTTGATACAAATGTCATATAAACACATTCCAGGGTTACCCTAGGTTAATTTTCCTACATGGGAAATCACCTTATGTTGTCACCATAGCTCTCAACTGAGTATGTAGCGTTCGCTTACACCCGAACTTAGCCTTCCTTACTTGTTATTTTTGGATTTCAAAGTAGGTGTGGTCACGCTTCCATAAGAAGCTCGTGGCGATCCCTGCTTTAAACCTTCTAAAATTTATAGAAGTTATTCCTTGATATATGGAAAACAAAACTAAAAGGATTTTAATGGGCAAAATTAAAAAAAAAAAAACAAGTAAGGAAGGTTAAGTTCGGGTGTAACCGAACATTACATACTCAGTTGAGAGCTATGGTGACAACATAAGGGAAAAGAACCATGTAGGAAAATGAACCGAGGGAAACCCTGGAATGTGTTTGTATGACATGTATATCAAATGAAAGGCACTAAAGAGTATTTTATGAAGGAGTGGGGCATAGTTCTATAGGTGGACGCCATTTAGGGATATCGCCATAACGGTGGATCAGGGTTGACTATAGAATTTGTTTGTACGATATGGGTATCAAATGAAAGGTATTAATGAGGGTTTGAAAAGGGAGTGGTGGTAGTTGTATAGTTTCGAGATATCGGCATAAAGGTGGACCAGAGGTGACTCTAGAATGTATTTGTACAATATGGGTATCAAACGAAAGGTGTTAATGAATATTTTAAAAGGGAGTGGGCCGTAGTTCTATAGGTGGACGCCTTTTCAAGATATCGCCATAAAGGTGGACCAGGGGTGACCCTAGAATGCGTTTGTACAATATGAGTATCAAACGAAAGGTGTTAATGAGTATTTTAAAAGGTGGGTAGAATGGGTTTGTACGATATGGGTATCAAATTAAAGGTATTAATGAGGGTTTTAAAAGGGAGTGGTGGTAGTTGTATAGTTTCGAGATATCGGCATAAAGGTGGACCAGGGGTGACTCTAGAATGTATTTGTACAATATGGGTATCAAACGAAAGGTGTTAATGAATATTTTAAAAGGGAGTGGGCCGTAGTTCTATAGGTGGACGCCTTTTCGAGATATCACCATAAAGGTGGACCAGAGGTGACTCTAGAATGCGTTTGTACAATATGAGTATCAAACGAAAGGTGTTAATGAGTATTTTAAAAGGGCGTGGGGTTTAGTTCTATAGGTGGACGCCTTTTCGAGGTGGACTAGGGGTGACTCTAGAATAGGTTTGTACGATATGGGTATCAAATTAAAGGTATTAATGAGGGTTTTAAAAGGGAGTGGTGGTAGTTGTATAGTTTCGAGATATCGGCATAAAGGTGGACCAGGGGTGACTCTATAATGTATTTGTACAATATGGGTATCAAACGAAAGGTGTTAATGAACATTTTAAAAGGGAGTGGGCCGTAGTTCTATAGGTGGACGCCTTTTCGAGATATCACCATAAAGGTGGACCAGAGGTGACTCTAGAATGCGTTTGTACAATATGAGTATCAAACGAAAGGTATTAATGAGGGTTTTAAAAGGAAGTGGTGCTAGTTGTATAGGTGGTCGCCTTTTCGAGATATCGGCATAAAGGTGGACCAGGGGTGACTCTAGAATGCGTTTGGACAATATCAGTATCAAACGAAAGGCGATAATGAGTATTTTAAAAGGGCGTGGGGCTTAGTTCTATAGCTGGACGCCTTTTCGAGATATCGCCATAAAGGTGGTCCAGGGGTGACTGTAGAATGTGTTTGTACGATATCGGTATCAAATTAAAGGTATTAATGAGGGTTTTAGAGGGAGTGGTGGTAGTTGTATAGGTGGTCGCCTTTTCGAGATATCGGCATAGAGGTTATAGAAAATAATAATTTTCTATTTAATTTTGGTTAATATATTTAGAACTTTATTTCTTTAAAAGATATTTTTGATGACTTCAAATATTTTCATTTTTTGATAATTAAAAATAAATAATCTAATAATAAGAAATTTAAAATATAACAAGTATATTTGTTACAAGTAGATAACTCTACATATAAACCATCCATTTGAAACGCACCCAATGATAATTCGTTGGAACTAAGTCTTCATCACTGCTATCGGATGTCATTTCCATATTGAAAAATTTCTTTTATTTTAATTATGATTAAAATTATGGCACAAACACAATGTTCTTAGTAGTATTTTATCTTGTTAATTTGGATTTTTGTTTGTAATAGATTGTACAAATCAAATAATTGTAAATTTCACAAAATTTAATTTAGTTTTTAGTATTAGCACTTTTTTATTTAAATTTTATTGGTTCTTCTAGTTGTATGAAAACGCATTGAATAAAATTTTAAAATTTCTTTGAAAGTTATATTAAAAAGTCTTCAATGATGTGATGATTCGAGGCAAGATCGTGTGCACATTTGCTGAAACCAGAGATAGTCTGCAATTGGTTCAGGCAGCTAACACAAATTTTCGTTGGTAGCACGTCACTTAGCTACACTTCTATTTGCGGTATTGCATTGGTCAGTAGCTTTACGATACGTAAAGCACCACATTCAGAAATTGTATAAAATATAGACTTAGATAAATTTAGGTCCGTTGGTAAGATCGCCATTATAGAAAATAATAATTTTCTATTTAATTTTGGTTAATATATTTAGAACTTTATTTTTTTAAAAGATATTTTTGATGACTTCAAATATTTTCATTTTTTGATAATTAAAAATAAATAATCTAATAATAAGAAATTTAAAATATAACAAGTATATTTGTTACAAGTAGATAACTCTACAGAGGTGAACCAGGGGTGACTCTAAAATTTGTTTATATGATATGGGTATCAAATGAAAGCGGTTAATGAATATTTTAAAAGGGAGTGGGCCGTAGTTCTATAGGTGGACGCCTTTTCGAGATATGGCCATAAAGGTGGACCAGGGGTGACTCTATAATGTGTTTGTACGATATCGGTATCAAATTAAAGGTATTAATGAGGGTTTTAAAAGGGAGTGGTGCTAGTTGTATAGGTGGTCGCCTTTTCGAGATGTGGGCATAGAGGTGAACCAGGGGTGACTCTAGAATTTGTTTATAAGATATGGGTATCAAATGAAAGGGGTTAAT
Organism: Eurosta solidaginis; assembly: GCF_040869045.1. Lineage (NCBI taxonomy): Eukaryota > Metazoa > Arthropoda > Insecta > Diptera > Tephritidae > Eurosta > Eurosta solidaginis. The sequence continues at coordinate 171,475,919 of NC_090323.1, forward strand.
GAATATTTTAAAAGGGAGTGAGCCGTAGTTCTATAGGTGGAAGCCTTTTCGAGATATCGCCATAAAGGTGGACCAGGGGTGACTCTATAATGTGTTTGTACGATATCGGTATCAAATTAAAGGTATTAATGAGGGTTTTAAAAGGGAGTGGTGGTAGTTGTATAGGTGGTCGCCTTTTCGAGATATCGGCATAGAGGTGAACCAGGGGTGACTATAGAATTTGTTTATATGATATGGGTATCAAATGAAAGGGGTTAATGAATATTTTAAAATGGAGTGGGCCGTAGTTCTATAGGTAGACGCCTTTTCGAGATATCGCCATAAGGGTGGACCAGGGGTGACTCTAGAATGTGTTTGTACGATATCGGTTTCAAATTAAAGGTATTAATGAGGGTTTTAAAAGGGAGTGGTGCTAGTTGTATAGGTGGTCGCCTTTTCGAGGTGTCGGCATAGAGGTGAACCAGGGGTGATTCTAGAATTTGTTTATATGATATGGGTATCAAATGAAAGGGGTTAATGAATATTTTATAAGGGAGTGGGCCGTAGTTCTATAGGTGGACGCCTTTTCGAGATATCGCCATAAAGGTGGACCAGGGGTGACTCTATAATGTGTTTGTACGATATCGGTTTCAAATTAAAGGTATTAATGAGGGTTTTAAAAGGGAGTGGTGGTAGTTGTATAGGTGGTCGCCTTTTCGAGATATCGGCATAGAGGTGAACCAGGGGTGACTATAGAATTTGTTTATATGATATGGGTATCAAATGAAAGGGGTTAATGAATATTTTAAAATGGAGTGGGCCGTAGTTCTATTGGTAGACACCTTTTCGAGATATCGCCATAAGGGTGGACCAGGGGTGACTCTAGAATGTGTTTGTACGATATCGGTTTCAAATTAAAGGTATTAATGAGGGTTTTAAAAGGGAGTGGTGCTAGTTGTATAGGTGGTCGCCTTTTCGAGGTGTCGGCATAGAGGTGAACCAGGGGTGATTCTAGAATTTGTTTATATGATATGGGTATCAAATGAAAGGGGTTAATGAATATTTTAAAAGGGAGTGGGCCGTAGTTCTATAGGTGGACGCCTTTTCGAGATATCGCCACAAAGGTGGACCAGGGGTGACTCTATAATGTGTTTGTACGATATGGGTATCAAATTAAAGGTATTAATGAGGGTTTTAAAACGGAGTGGTGGTAGTTGTATAGGTGGTAGCCTTTTCGAGATAGCGGCATAGAGGTGAACCAGGGGTGATTCTAGAATTTGTTTATATGATATGGGTTTCAAATGAAAGGGGTTAATGAATATTTTAAAAGGGAGTGGGCCGTAGTTCTATAGGTGGAAGCCTTTTCGAGAAATCGCCATAAAGGTGGACCAGGGGTGACTCTATAATGTGTTTGTACGATATCGGTATCAAATTAAAGGTATTAATGAGGGTTTTAAAAGGGAGTGGTGGTAGTTGTATAGGTGGTCGCCTTTTCGAGATATCGGCATAGAGGTGAACCAGGGGTGACTATAGAATTTGTTTATATGATATGAGTATCAAATAAAAGGGGTTAATGAATATTTTAAAATGGAGTGGGCCGTAGTTCTATAGGTAGACGCCTTTTCGAGATATCGCCATAAAGGTGGACCAGGGGTGACTCTAGAATGTTTGTACGATATCGGTTTCAAATTAAAGATATTAATGAGGGTTTTAAAAGGGAGTGGTGCTAGTTGTATAGGTGGTCGCCTTTTCGAGATGTCGGCATAGAGGTGAACCAGGGATGACTCTAGAATTTGTTTATAAGATATGGGTATCAAATGAAAGGGGTTAATGAATATTTTAAAAGGGAGTGGGCCGTAGTTCTATAGGTGGAAGCCTTTTCGAGATATCGCCATAAAGGTGGACCAGGGGTGACTCTATAATGTGTTTGTACGATATGGGTATCAAATTAAAGGTATTAATGAGGGTTTTAAAAGGGAGTGGTGGTAGTTGTATAGGTGGTAGCCTTTTCGAGATAGCGGCATAGAGGTGAACCAGGGGTGATTCTAGAATTTGTTTATATGATATGGGTTTCAAATGAAAGGGGTTAATGAATATTTTAAAAGGGAGTGGGCCGTAGTTCTATAGGTGGAAGCCTTTTCGAGAAATCGCCATAAAGGTGGACCAGGGGTGACTCTATAATGTGTTTGTACGATATCGGTTTCAAATTAAAGGTATTAATGAGGGTTTTAAAAGGGAGTGGTGGTAGTTGTATAGGTGGTCGCCTTTTCGAGATATCAGCATAGAGGTGAACCAGGGGTGACTCTAGAATTTGTTAATATGATGTGAGTATCAAATGAAAGGGGTTAATGAATATTTTAAAAGGGAGTTGGCCGTAGTTCTATAGGTGGACGCCTTTTCGAGATATCGCCATAAAGGTGGACCAGGGGTGACTCTATAATGTGTTTGTACGATATGGGTATCAAATTAAAGGTATTAATGAGGGTTTTAAAAGGGAGTGGTGGTAGTTGTATAGGTGGTAGCCTTTTCGAGATAGCGGCATAGAGGTGAACCAGGGGTGATTCTAGAATTTGTTTATATGATATGGGTATCAAATGAAAGGGGTTAATGAATATTTTAAAAGGGAGTGGGCCGTAGTTCTATAGGTGGACGCCTTTTCGAGATATCGCCATAAAGGTGGACCAGGGGTGACTCTATAATGTGTTTGTACGATATCGGTTTCAAATTAAAGGTATTAATGAGGGTTTTAAAAGGGAGTGGTGGTAGTTGTATAGGTGGTAGCCTTTTCGAGATAGCGGCATAGAGGTGAACCAGGGGTGATTCTAGAATTTGTTTATATGATATGGGTATCAAATGAAAGGGGTTAATGAATATTTTAGAAGGGAGTGGGCCGTAGTTCTATAGGTGGAAGCCTTTTCGAGATATCGCCATAAAGGTGGACCAGGGGTGACTCTATAATGTGTTTGTACGATATCGGTTTCAAATTAAAGGTATTAATGAGGGTTTTAAAAGGGAGTGGTGGTAGTTGTATAGGTGGTCGCCTTTTCGAGATATCGGCATAGAGGTGAACCAGGGGTGACTCTAGAATTTGTTAATATGATATGGGTATCAAATGAAAGGGGTTAATGAATATTTTAAAAGGGAGTGGGCCGTAGTTCTATAGGTGGACGCCTTTTCTAGATATCGCCATAAAGGTGGACCAGGGGTGACTCTATAATGTGTTTGTACGATATGGGTATCAAATTAAAGGTATTAATGAGGGTTTTAAAAGGGAGTGGTGCTAGTTGTATAGGTGGTCGCCTTTTCGAGATGTCGGCATAGAGGTGAACCACGGGTGACTCTAGAATTTGTTTATATGATATGGGTATCAAATGAAAGGGGTTAATGAATATTTTAAAAGGGAGTGGGCCGTAGTTCTATAGGTGGACGCCTTTTCGAGATATCGCCATAAAGGTGGACCAGGGGTGACTCTATAATGTGTTTGTACGATATGGGTATCAAATTAAAGGTATTAATGAGGGTTTTAAAAGGGAGTGGTGGTAGTTGTATAGGTGGTCGCCTTTTCGAGATATTGGCATAGAGGTGAACCAGGGGTGACTCTAGAATTTGTTAATATAATATGGGTATCAAACGAAAGGGGTTAATGAATATTTTAAAAGGGAGTGGGCCGTAGTTCTATAGGTGGACGCCTTTTCGAGATATCGCCATAAAGGTGGACCAGGGGTGACTCTATAATGTGTTTGTACGATATGGGTATCAAATTAAAGGTATTAATGAGGGTTTTAAAAGTTAGTGGTGGTAGTTGTATAGGTGGTCGCCTTTTCGAGATATCGGCATAGAGGTGAACCAGGGGTTACTCTAGAATTTGTTAATATGATATGGGTATCAAATGAAAGGGGTTAATGAATATTTTAAAAGGGAGTGGGCCGTAGTTCTATAGGTGGACGCCTTTTCGAGATATTGGCATAGAGGTGAACCAGGGGTGACTCTAGAATTTGTTAATATGATATGGGTATCAAACGAAAGGGGTTAATGAATATTTTAAAAGGGAGTGGGCCGTAGTTCTATAGGTGGACGCCTTTTCGAGATATCGCCATAAAGGTGGACCAGGGGTGACTCTATAATGTGTTTGTACGATATGGGTATCAAATTAAAGGTATTAATGAGGGTTTTAAAAGGGAGTGGTGGTAGTTGTATAGGTGGTCGCCTTTTCGAGATATCAGCATAGAGGTGAACCAGGGGTGACTCTAGAATTTGTTAATATGATATGGGTATCAAATGAAAGGGGTTAATGAATATTTTAAAATGTAGTGGGCCTTAGTTCTATAGGTGGAAGCCTTTTCGAGATATCGCCATAAAGGTGGACCAGGGTGTGAGCTCGGTTTCGTTTTTGAAAACCTTTTCTGATAGAAATATTCATAGGTGTGTCCTAAATCAGAAAGACTAGGTAGTTAGCTTCATTGACCACCATAGGGTTAAAGTCACAAAACGGAGTTCAGTGGCAACACCTGTGGCAAACGGTCTAATTGCGTGCATGATGGGTTTGAGAAAATGAGGAGATAAAGACGAGAGCACGATGGATTTCCGCCAAATTGATCTCGTTCTTTTCTGGCTGAAGATCTCAAAGTGAGAAGTTGTGCGTCGATAGTGTATCGGGCTTAGTTTTTTGAAGCAGTGCATGGTCACCGATAAAAAAAGTGCGGTTCAAGCTTTCTATCCATAATTATAACCGCGATCATTAAAATATAGTAATATATATGATTAACAAAATAATCCATCCTGCGGCCTGAAGCGAGTAAGAACATCGAATCTGGATGAATTTGGGGACCAACGGCAGAAGGACCAGCAAAATCCTGAAATTACCACATCAGCACAGGCAGCTAAAGCATGTAGCTACGTGGAAATTTTTTTGTTAAATATAAATAGGGAACAATTAATTTGAAACCCTAGCTACGTAAAGCTAAAGTCAGATTCCCTAAAACCAGTGTTTTATATGAAACGAATTTTCATACAAAAAAAAAAAAAAAAAAATATTTAAATTGCCATAGCTAAGCGCAAATATGCTATCAGATGTAGATATGTATAAATACATACATATGTAGATACATGGCTAGATGAGAGTAAAATTGTTAAATAGAGTCCCAAAGTAGATTTAAAAAGAAAACAAAATTTAATTAAGCGGAATTTTGCATGGATTTGATCGATGAAAAAGTGTTGAAATCACCACCTAGTCGATTTTTTTTCAGATTACGTATAACGTAAAATAATTTAAAACATGAAAACGTTAGAATTTGTGTAATGTAAATGCATATACAATAGTATACATCTACAGCACGTTGTTGCATTAAATGTGTGATAAATGTTGAAAGTGCAAAAATTTAATTTTTGATAACAAAAAAATTGCATGTATAATTTCTTTATGTGCTCATAAATTTTTTTTACAGTCATATGTAGAGAAATGCCCGAAAAATGTACGAAACATTCTAGAATTTTATGTTTTTTATAATCTGCTGTATTGTGTTTACAAATAATATAAATATTTGTGAACACTGGTAGAGTAAAAATTTGTTTAGAAAAAAAAAAAAGTCTAAAGTTTAGATTCGAGCATTGTAGGGTTAAAAATATGGTAAATGGTCTTACATATGTGAGGCAATAAGAATTTTTTTTTGTGACACAGAGAATAGTTCAAAAGAAAATTTCTAATAAGAATTATATTCATCAGAGAGAGAGAGAAAAAGAAATCATTTTGATTTTTCTAGCAAACCAACACACCTCAACAGGTGCCTGCTGACAACATTGGATCTCATCCCTACGGAAAAACGACGATGGGAATATATGCGGCGCTAAGTACATTGGTCAGTCGTCCCGCACTGTACGAATTCGGTTAAATGAGCATTTAAAATATATAAAGAATATTGACCCGAGAAGTGGGATCGCTGAACATGCTTTATCGAATAGGCACCGAATAAGCGAAGACGATTGTCAATTAATAAAAGCAGAAACAAATAATAGCAGACTAAATATTCTAGAATCTTTACATATATATGTAAACAAAAGTGACTCGGTAAATCGTGATACAGGCCCACTGTATTCGAGTCTATTCGCAGCTCTTCAGTAATGTTTGATGGTTCCGTTTATTGTTATACATACAGACATATATAATTACTTTGTTTTTTGTTCTTGTAACTCTCTTTCTTTAACTTGTTACATTGTATTAGCTTTTTCTAAATTCGTTTGTTTGATTTAGTTATGCTTACTTTGTTTATTTTTATTTTGTTTTGGATAGTTGATCGTAGCAACTGATGAAGACACTATGTTTGTGTCGAAACAATTGTTTTGCTCTTGTATTTTTAATTTAACAAAGAGAAAAACAATAAATATATTGTTTAAACGACTTTAAGGTGTATCAATTTTATATTGTCGTGGGAGTGGTGGTAGTTGTATAGGTGGTCGCCTTTTCGAGATATCGGCATAAAGGTGGACCAGGGGTAAATCTAGCATGCGTTTGTACAATATGGGTATCAAACGAAAGGTGTTAATGAGTATTTTAAAAGGGCGTGGGGCTTAGTTCTATAGGTGTTCGCTTTTTCGAGATATCGGCATATAGGTGGACCAGGGGTGACTCTAGAATTTGTTTGTACGATATGAGTATCAAATGAAAGGGGTTAATGAGCATTTTAAAAGGTAGTGGGCCCTAGTTCTATAGGTGGACGCCTTTTCGAGATATCGCCATAAAGGTGGACCAGGGGTGACTCTAGAATGCGTTTGTACAATATGGGTATCAAACGAAAGGTGTTAATGAGTATTTCAAAAGGGCGTGGGGCTTAGTTATATAGGTGAACGCCTTTTCGAGATATCGCCATAAAAGTGGACCAGGAGTGACTCTAGAATGCGTTTGTACGATATGGATATCAAATGAAAGGGGTTAATGAGCATTTTAAAAGGGAGAGATCCTTAGTTCTATAGGTGGACGCCGTTTTGAGATATCGTCATAAGTTGGACCAGGGGTGACCCTAGAATTTCTTTGTACGATATGGGTATCAAATGAAAGGGGTTAATGAGCATTTTAAAAGGTAGTGGGCCTTAGTTCTATAGGTAGACGCCTTTTCGAGATATCGCCATAAAGGTGGACCAGGGGTGACTCTAGAGTGTTTGTACGATATGGGTATAAAATTAAAGGTATTAATGAGGCTTTTAGAAGGGAGTTGTGGTAGTTTTATATGTGAAGGTGTTTTCCAGATATCGACCAAAATGTGGACCAGGGCGACCCAGACCATCATATGTCGGGTACCGCTAATTTATTTATAAGTAATACCACGAACAATATTCCTGCCAAGATTTCAACGGTTTTTTATTTCGCCCTGCATAACTTTTTCATTTCATTCTACTTAATATTGTAGCTGTCACACCCATTTTGCAAAGTTTTTTCTAAAGTTATATTTTGCGTCAATAAACCAATCCAAATACCATGTTTCATCCCTTTTTTGGTATTTGGTATAGAATTATGACATTTTTTTTGTTTTTCGTATTTTTCGATATCGAAAAAGTGGGCGTGGTCATAGTTGGATTTCGGCCATTTTTTATACCAATACAAAGTGAGTTCGGATAAGTACGTGAACTGAGTTTAGTACAGATATATCGATTTTTGCTCAAGTTATCGTGTTAACGGCCGAGCTGAAGGACAGACGGTCGACTGTGTATAAAAACTGGGCGTGGCTACAACCGATTTGTCCCTTTTTCACACAAAATAAGTTAGCGTCCCAGAATATAAGCCCCTACCAAATTTCACAAAATTTGTTCGACTTAGGTACGGCATTAAAAGTATCCTAGACAAATTAAATAAAAAAGAGCGGAGCCATGCCTATTTTGAAATTTTGTTTTATTTTTGCATTTTGTTGCACCATATCATTACTGGAGTTGAATGTTGACATAATTTACTTATATACTGTAAAGATATTACATTTTTTGTTAAAATTTGACTTTACAAAATTTTTTTGTAAAAGTGGGCGTGGTACCGGTCTCTCCGGTTTTGCTAATTTTTATTACATATAGTAACAGGAGTAACGTTCCTGCCAAATTTCATCATGATATCTTCAACGACTGCCAAATTACAGCTTGCAAAAATTTTAAATTACCTTCTTTTAAAAGTGAGCGGTGCCACGCCCATTGTCCAAAATTTTACTAATTTTAAATTTTTCGTCATAAGTTCAACTCACCTACCCAATTTCATCGCTTTATCCGTCTTTCGTAACGAATTATCACACTTTTTTGGTTTTTCGAAATTTTCGATATCGAAAAAGTGGGCGTGGTTATAGTCCGATATTGTTCATTTTAAACAGCGATCTGAGATGAGTACTCAGGAACCTACATACCAAATTTCATTAAGATACCTCAATATTTACTCAAGTTATCGTGTTAACGGGCGGACGGACGGACATGGCCCAATCAAATTTATTTCGATCCGGATGATTTTGATATATGGAAGTCTATATCTATCTCGATTCCTTTATACCTGTATAACCAACCATGATCCAATCAAAGTTAATATACTCATTGGGCTCTGCTCAACTGAGTAAAAAAATTCCCACTGCTATTTTTCTGTTCACTGCTGTTGAAGATGTATGGACATACATTTCTTAAATAATAATGTACTTAATGACACGGAATTTTACTTTTTGCGTTGATCAACATATCGTTGTTCGTCCAGGTGGATTCAATTTAAGTTTTACTTACTTACTTACTCTCTTACTTACTTAAGTTTTGGTTCTGCTAAATCAGCAGATTACGAAATCGATCAAATAATTGTCCATCCAAATTATGAATATCCAAGCTTATATAATGATATAGCTATTATACGTATAAAACACAGATATATGTAAGTCAAGTTAATGAAAAATCAGCGAAAAATATATTTAAGTAATTATGAAAATGGTTTCTTACAGTGGCGATATAACAACTGTTAGTATAACTTGTATTTGGTATGGATCTTTGGACCAGTTATAACCATCAGTTATGGTGATGCGAAATTTGGTAAGAAAGTGGAAAACCTGGAATATGAAATTCACGATCTGTTAAACATTTTATATAAATAGAAGAATTATATGAATAGAAGAATTTTCACCTATTACTTTCCTTCATCCTCTATCGCCCTTTTCTTTATCCTTTTATTCACTCCTCTCTCTGCGTATCTTGCTCCCTCTCCATCTTTTCCATTCTTTCTTTTCTCTCTAGCTCTCTCTCCTTCTGCCTCCCTCGCTCCATATTTCCCTGTTTTTATATCTTCTTGTAACTCTTTTTCTATATCCTTCTCCTTCCCCCTTTTTCTTCACTCTAGTTCTTTTTGTTCTTCTCCATCTGTTATACCCAGCATTTATGTATTTTTAATGAGATTTCATAAAAAAATAAAAACAACAAGTAAGGAAGGTTAAGTTCGGGTGTAACCGAACATTACATACTCAGTTGAGAGCTATGGTGGCAACATAAGGGAAAATAACCATGTAGAAAAATGAACCGAGGGTAACCCTGGAATGTGTTTGTATGACATGTGTATCAAATGAAAGGCATTAAGAGTATTTTATGAGGGAGTGGGCCACAGTTCTATAGGTGAACGCCATTTAGGGATATAGCCATAAAGGTGGATCAGGGTTGACTCTAGAATGCGTTTGTACGTTATGGGTATCAAATGAAAGGTGTTAATGAGTATTTTAAAAGGGAGTAATCCTTAGTTCCATAGGTGGACGCTGTTTCGAGATATCGCCACAAAGGTGGACCAGGGGTGACCCTAAAATTTGTTTGTACAATATGGGCATCAAACGAAAGGTGTTAATGAGAGTTTTAAAAGGGAGTGGTGGTTGTTGTATAGGTGGTCGTGTTTTCGAGATATCGCCATAAAGGTGGACCAGGGGTGACCCTAGAATTTGTTTGTACAATATGGGTATCAAACGAAAGGTGTTAATAAGTATTTTAAAAGGGAGTGGGCCTTAGTTCTATAGGTGGACGCCGTTTCGAAATATCGCCATAAAGGTGGACCAGTGGTGACTCTAGAATGTGTTTGTACGATATGGGTATCAAATTAAAGGTATTAATGAGGGTTTTGAAAGGGAGTGGTGGTTGTTGTATAAGTGGACGCCATTTCGAGATATCGCCATAAAGGTGGACCAGGGGTGACCCTAGAATTTGTTTGTACAATATGGGTATCAAAAGAAAGGTGTTAATGAGTATTTTAAAAGGAGTGATGCTTAGTTCCACAGGTGGACGCCGTTTCGAGATATCGCCATAAAGGTGGACCAGGTGTGACCCTAGAATTTGTTTGTACAATATGGGTATCAAAAGAAAGGTGTTAATGAGTATTTTAAAAGGGAGTAATCCTTAGTTCCATAGGTGGACGCCCTTTCGAGATATCGCCATAAAGGTGGACCAGGGGTGACCCTAGAATTTGTTTGTACAATATGGGCATCAAACGAAAGGTGTTAATGAGTATTTTAAAAGGGAGTGGGCCTTAGTTCTATAGGTGGACGCCGTTTCGAAATATCGCCATAAAGGTGGACCAGGGGTGACTCTAGAATGTGTTTGTACGATATGGGTATCAACTTAAAGGTAATAATGAGATTTTAAAAGGGAGTGGTGGTTGTTGTATAGGTGGTCGTATTTTCGAGATATCGCCATAAAGGTGGACCAGGGGAGACCCTAGAATTTGTTTGTACAATATGGGTATCAAAAGAAAGGTGTTAATGAGTATTTTAAAAGGGAGTAATCCTTAGTTCCATAGGTCGATGCCGTTTCGAGATATCGCCATAAAGGTGGAGCAGGGGTGGCCCCAGAATTTGTTTGTACAATATGAGTATCAAAATAAAGGTGTTAATGAGTATTTTAAAAGGGAGTAATCCTTAGTTCCATAAGTGGACGCCGTTTCGAGATATCGCCATAAAGGTGGGCCAGGGGTGACTCTAGAATTCGTTTGTGCAATATGGGTATCAAACGAAAGGAGTTAATGAGTATTTTAAAAGGGAGTGGGCCTTAGTTCTATAGGTGGACGCCTTTTCGCGATATCACCAGAAAGGTGGACCAGGGGTGACTCTAGAATGAGTTTGTACGATATAGGTATCAAATTAAAGGTATTAATGAGAGTTTTAAAAGGGAGTGGTGTGAAGGCGTTTTCCAGATATCGACCAAAATGTAGACCAGGGTGACCCAGAACATCATCTGTTGGATACCGCTAATTTATTTATATATGTAATACCTGCCAAAATTTTAAGGGTTTTTTTTTCGCCCTGCAGAACTTTTTCATTTTCTTCTACTTAATATGGTAGGTGTCACAACCATTTTAAAAAATTTTTTTCTTAAGTTGTATTTCGCGTCAATAAAACAATCCAATTACCTTACCATGTTTCACCCCTTTTTTCGTATTTGGTATAAAATTATGGCATTTTTTTCATTTTTCGCAATTTTCGATATCGAAAAAGTGGGCGTGGTCATAGTCGGATTTCGTTCATTTTTCATACCAAGATAAAGTGAGTTCAAGTAAGCACGTGAACTAAGTTCATTAAAGATATGTCGATTTTTTCTCAAGTTATCGTGTTAACGGCGCGGAAGGACAGACGGACGAATGTGTATAAAAACTGGGCGTGGAATCAACCGATTTCGCCCATTTTCACAGAAAACAGTTAGCGTCATAAAATCTATGCCCCTACCAAATTTCAAAAGGATTGGTTAATTTTTGTTCGACTTATGGCGTTAAAAGTATCCTAGACAAATTAAATGAAAAAGGGCGGAGCCACGCCCATTTTGAAATTTTCTTTTATTTTTGTATTTTGTTGCACCATATCATTACTGGAGTTGAATGTTGACATAATTTACTTATATACTGTAAATATATTACATTTTTTGTAAAAATTTTACTTTAAAAAAATTTTTTTTTAAAAGTGGGCGTGATCCTTCTCCGATTTTGCTAATTTTTATCAAGCGTACATACAGTAATAGGTGTAACGTTCCTGCCAAATTTCATTATGATATCTTCAACGACTGCCAAATTACAGCTTGCAAAACTTTTAAATTACCTTCTTTTAAAAGTGGGCGGTGCCACGCCCATTGTCCAAAATTTTACTAATTTTCTATTCTGCGTCATAAGTTTAACTCATCTACCAAGTTTCGTCGCTTTAGCTGTATTTTGTAATGAATTATCGCACTTTTTCGGTTTTTCGAATTTTTCGATATCGAAAAAGTGGGCGTGGTTATAGTCCGATATCGTTCATTTTAAATAGCGATCTGAGATGAGTGCTCAGGAACCTACATACAAAATTTCATCAAGATACCTCAAAATTTACTCAAGTTATCGTGTTAACGGACGGACGGACGGACGGACGGACGGACGGACGGACGGACATGGCTCAATCAAATTTTTTTTCGATCCTGATTATTTTGATATATGGAAGTCTATATCTATCTCGATTCCTTTATATATGTACAACCAACCGTTATCCAATCAAACTTAATATACTCTGTGAGCTCTGCTCAACTGAGTATAAAAATTGGTGTCTAAAAAAATTAAGGGGGACCACCCCCAATATTTTGGGGTATGAAAAATATATAAGATCTTAGTCTCAAACCGGTTGCCTTGTACTGCTGCAGAGGGGCTATCGGAAAGAGATTGAGACTCTCGCCAGGAGTAGTACACTGGATTTATGAGATGGAGGTCAAACCAATTCTGCTCTATGGGGTGGAAAGCACTGGACACGGCGAGCACCACCAAAAGGGCAGACTATTGCATGCCGATAACCGATCCCTATGCAACCCTGACCGCAGTCATTCCCCCGAGGGTGGAGTGGGGAAGCGGAATTATATGAGGTATGGGACCGGTTAAGTTGTTCACTGATGGGTCGAAGTTGGACGGAAAGGTTTGCGGGGGGGGTCTTAAGTTTAAGTTGGCTGATCACTGCAGTGTATTCCCAGCGAAAGTTGCTGCGATTAAGGATGCGGCGGATGAAATGCTATCCAGTGCTAATACTGTTAGGAAATTTAACATCTACTCTGATTGTCATGCGGCTATAAAGGCCTTGAGCTCAACTATAGTGCGATCGAGGGTGGTCTGGGAGTGCCTGACCTCACTTGCAATTGCATCGAATCATTTTACAATTAAGACTAGCACACCCGGCAGACGTTGTTCTGCCCTAAATTTGGTCTATCTGCATACATTTTGATAAGCTTTTTCCGTCTGACTCTGCCCTCGCCCCTCTACACTTTTTCCTAATCTCTGTATTCAATCCTCCCTCCGCATTTTTCGCTTCATCTATCTCCATCTTCATCTCATTCTATCTCTTTCTCAGTCTCCTTCTATCTTTTCTCTTCTCTCAAATTTTTCTCATTCTTCTTCATAACTTATTGCCAGTCCCAGAGGGTGGTATGAATTTTGCTCCAGTTCCATACAGAGTCTCAATCCCAGTCCCACACCGATCCTCAGTCTCAGTCTCAGTCCCACTCCTAGTCCTAGTTTAATCCCAGTCGCAGTCCGTCTCTGGTCTACTTCCCGGAAAAAAGCATCGTAAATACTAATATAGGCAAATGTATATACCAAATTTCAGACAAATCTAATAGGACGTATGTAAATAGGTATGTGGGTATTATTACCTCATGTCTTTATTTCGGCTTCGCATGCATATTTATCAGTTTTGGCAGGTTGATGCGACTAAATCGAATGTCACAATGAAAATTACTTTAAAGCTCTCAACAAGGGCTTTCATTTGATATCCATAATAAACACACATTCTAGGTGTATCTGGGTCCATGTTTTGGCCTATATCTCGAGACCTTAGTTATCCAGCGGTGTAAAACCTACTCTGTACTAAAGCACACATCAACAGCTTCAATTTGATACCCATAATGTAAAAACACATTCTAGGTGTATCCGTGTCCATGTTGTGGCTTATATCTCGAGACCCTAGTCACCCATGGGTATGAAAATTACCCTCTACTAAAGCACTCATCAACAGCTTTCATTTGATATCCATATTCTATAAACACTTTCCAGGGGTATCCGGGTCCACGTTTTGGCTTATATCTCGAGACCCTAGTCACCCATGTGTATGAAAATTACCCTCTACTAAAACACTCATCAACAGCTTTCATTTCATATCCATATTCTATAAACACATTCTAGATGTACCCGGGTCCACGTTTTGGCCTATATCTCGAGACCCTAGTCATCCATGGGTATGAAAATTACCCTCTACTAAAGCACTCATCAACAGCTTTCATTTGATATCCATATCCTATAAACACATTCTAGGGGTACTCGGGTCCACGTTTCGGCCTATATCTCGAGAACCTAGTCACCCAGGGGTATGAAAATTACCCTCTACTAAAGCACTCATCAACAGCTTTCATTTGATATCCATATTCTATAAATACTTTCCAGGGGTATCCGGGTCCACATTTTGGCTTATATCTCGAGACCCTAGTCACCCATGGGTATGAAAATTACCCTCTACTAAAACACTCATCAACAGCTTTCATTTCATATCCATAATCTATAAACACATTCTAGAAGTACTCGGGTCCACGTTTTGGCCCATATCTCGAGACCCTAGTCACCCAGGGGTATGAAAATTATGCTCTACTAAAGCACTCATCAACAGCTTTCATTTGATATCCATATTCTATAAACACTTTCCTGGGGTATTCGGGTCCACCTTTTGGCTCATATCTCGAGACCCTAGTCACCCATGGGTATCAAAATTACCCTCTACTAAAACACTCATCAACAGCTTTCATTTGATATCCATATTCTATAAACACTTTCCAGGGGTATCCGGGTCCACGTTTTGGCTTATATCTCGAGACCCTAGTCACCCATGGGTATGAAAATTACCCTCTACTAAAACACTCATCAACAGCTTTCATTTGATATCCCTATCCTATAAACACATTCTAGGGGTACTCGGGTCCACGTTTTGGCCTATATCTCGAGAACTAGTCACCCAGGGGTATGAAAATTACCCTCTACTAAAGCACTCATCAGCAGCTTTCATTTGATATCCATATTCTATAATCACTTTCCAGGGGTATCCGGGTCCACGTTTTGGCTTATATCTCGAGACCCTAGTCACCCATGGGTATGAAAATTACCCTCTACTAAAACACTCATCAACAGCTTTCATTTCATATCCATATTCTATAAACACATTCTAGAAGTACTTGGGTACACGTTTTGGCCCATATCCCGAGACTCTAGTCACCGAGGGGTATGAAAATTACCCTCTACTAAAGCACTCATCAACAGCTTTCATTTGAAATCCATATTCTATAAACACTTTCCTGGGGTATCCGGGTCCACGTTTTGGCTTATATCTCGAGACCCTAGTCACCCATGGGTATGAAAATTACCCTCTACTAAAACACTTATCAACAGCTTTCATTTCACATCCATATTCTATAAACACATTCTAGAGGTACCCGGGTCCACGTATTGGCCTATATCTCGAGACCCTAGTCACCCATGGGTATGAAAATTACCCTCTGCTAAAGCACTCATCAACAGCTTTCATTTGATATCCATATCCTATAAACACATTCTAGGGGTACTCGGGTCCACGTTTTGGCCCATATCCCGAGACCCTAGTCACCGAGGGGTATGAAAATTACCCTCTACTAAAGCACTCATCAACAGCTTTCATTTGAAATCCATATTCTATAAACACTTTCCAGGGGTAGCCGGGTCGACGTTTTGGCTTATATCTCGAGACCCTAGTCACCCATGGGTATGAAAATTACCCTCTACTAAAACACTCATCAACAGCTTTCATTTCATATCCATATTCTATAAACACATTCTAGAGGTACCCGGGTCCACGTTTTGGCCTATATCTCGAGACCCTGTGCGTCGATCCTGAATTTTCTTGCTATAGACCTTACGGAGCCCGAGACCTTTCCAACGAATGTAAAACCGTGGAAATCGGTTCGTACGTTCTGGAGTTATAGCGTCAGGAATAGTATATTATATTATTGATTGGATAACGGTTGGTTGTACAGTAGGGCGGTCGATTTGTGGGGAGGCAAAAAAATCGCCCATTGCTCTGTGAAAATCATATTCTAGGGATCAAAATAAGAAACTTTGCCGAAATAACCATACCTCTAAAACGAATTCTGATGCCCCCCCCCCCAGAAAGGGGTTCTGCATTTTACATGCACTTTACCACCAGGGGGTTCCAAGGGGTGTGCCACTGGCATCGGTGGGTCGGGCCTACACAGTTAGTGGGGGTCGGTCATACATTTGGACTCGATTCGAGCACTCTAAATGGGTCAAAGTGGGATTTTTCAAAATTTACCCCTACCTGTGCGGCGGGGGGGGGGGGGGGGGGGGGGGGAGGACATCAGAATTTGTTTTGGAGTTATGGTTCCTTCGGCAAAGTTTCTTATTTTGATCCCTAGTATACGATTTTCACAGAGCAATGAGCGAATTTTAAATCGACCCGCCCTATTGTACAGGTATAAAGGAATCGAGATAGATATAGACTTCCATATATCAAAATCATCAGTATCGAAAAAAATTTGATTGAGCCATGTCCGTCCGTCCGTTAGCATGATAACTTGAGTAAATTTTGAGGTATCTTGATGAAATTTGGTATGTAGATTCCTGGGCACTCATCTCAGATATTTAAAATGAACGATATCGGACTATAACCACGCCCACTAGGTGAGGTGAGGTAGGTGAGTTGAACTTATGACGCGGAATAGAAAATTAGTAAAATTTTGGACAATGGGTGTGGCATCGCCCACTTTTAAAAGAAGGTAATTTAGAAGTTTTGCAAGCTGTAATTTGTCAGTCGTTGAAGATATCATGATGAAATTTGGCAGGAACGTTACTCCTATTGCTATATGTATGCTTAATAAAAATTAGCAAAATCGGAGAACGACCATGCCCACTTTAAAATTTTTTTTTTAAAGTCAAATTAAAAAAAAAAAGTTATTATCTTTGCAGTATAAAAGTAAATTATGCCAACATTCAAATCCAGTAATGATGTGGTGCAACAAAATACAAAAATAAAAGAAAATTTCAAAATGGGCGTGGCTCCGCCCTTTTTCATTTAATTTGTCTAGGATACTTTTAATGCCATAAGTCGAACAAAAGTTTACCAATCCATGTGAAATTTGGTTAGGGCTTAGATTCTAGGACGATAACTGTTTTCTGTGAAAAAGGACGAAATCGGTTGAAGCCACGCCCAATTTTTATACACAGTCGACCGTCTGTCCTTCCGCTCGGCCGTTAACACGATAGCTTGAGCAAAAATCGATATATCTTTACTAAACTCAGTTCACTTAATTATCTGAACTCACTTTGTATTGGTATAAAAAAATGGCCGAAATCTGACTATGACCACGCCCAATTTTTCGAAAATCGACGAAAAATGCAGAAAAATGCCATAATTCTATACCAAATACGAAAAAAGGGATGAAACATGGTAATTGGATTGGCGTCCACCTATAGAACTAAGGCCCATTTCCTTTTTATTTTTTTTTTTTTATTTATTTAATTATTTAAAGTCAACTAACAAGAGTGGTCGACTAACAAAATACAAAGGAAAGTAACATAAAAAAAGATAGCATAAAAATATATACAAGTATAGAATTAAAAATGGAATTAATTGAAAATTTGCAATTTTGTTTAACATTGAACAAGAACTAAAATTAAACTATCATTACAAATTAAACAAGTAAACTTTAAGATATCAGTTGAGACTGAAAATTATAGCATTGCGTAAGGCAACAAACGAACATGCGATTCTAATGCAATTATACAAGTCGTTATAGTACGAGCACCAAACACGTATAGGATCATTTTTGCCAAAATTTATACGACATAGGGTTAAATGGAAGGGCACGTAGTGTCTGGACACCCTAGCAGGAACTGCAAAGTTCAATCGGCTTAGCAGCTCAGAGGAGTCAACCTCACCTAGAATTAGCTTATGCAGGAACATTACCCCGAGTAATATTCTACGATTTTCTAAAGTTGGCAAATTAATGAGAAGAAGTCTACTTCTATAAGACGGAAGATGAAGATTTGAGTCCCAGTTAAAGGCCCGTAGAGCAAAAATTAAAAATTGTTTCTGCACAGACTCAATACGCTTTATATGAGTAATATATAGTGCACACCAAACACACGAGCAATACTCAAGTATTGGGCAGACCAGCGAAATGTAGAGGACTTTGGTCAGATACGGATCCTTGAACTCCTTAGCCCAGCGTTTAACAAAACCAAGGGTACCCATTCCCTTATTAGTAATAGCTGAAATATGTGAATTGAAGCTCAGTTTCGAGTCAAACAGAACCCCTAAATCATTAATCGAAGATATACGCTCCATAAGAGTGCCATAAAGTGCATAAGATGACAGGACAGGCTTCACGCAATGAAATCTCATGAACTTACATTTGGAACAGTTTAGAAATAATGCATTTATTGTACACCAACGTTGAAATGAGTCCAAATACATTTGAGCGAGTTAAATCCGAAGGCAAGCATGTATAGCAAATTCTTACATCATCGGCATACATTAGAGCTCGTGAATGATTCAAAATCTGTGGCAGATCATTAATAAAAAGAGGAAAAAGCAATGGGCCTAAATGACTGCCCTGAGGTACACCAGAGGTAACATTAATTGATTTTGAAATAGTATTTTTATAAAGCATTTTTGGGTTCTATTAGAAAGGTAGCTTGAGAGCCATGAAGTCAGATTCTTCGGAAAGCCCAGTAAATCAAGCATCAGAATCAGAAGTTCGTGATTCACTGAATCAAAAGCTTTACTAAAATCCGTATAAATCACATCTGTTTGCTTGTTAGCCAAAAAACCATCCCGAACTAAAGAGGTAAACTTATGTAGGTTTGTGGTGGTTGATCTACAACTCACAAACCCATGCTGAAAGGGTGATAATATGGAAGTTCACGAATGTTGAAGCTGACAGGTAATTATTTGTTCAAAGGTTTTAGGAATAGCTGAAAGCTTAGCAATTCCCCTATAATTCTCAATATTAGATCTACTACCTTTCTTGTGCAGAGGTACGATAAATGGCTGTTTCCAAATTGATGGAAATGACGCCGATTTCAAAGATAAATTGAACAATTTTACGATCGGTTCTGTTAAGTTCACAGCACAGAACTTAAGCACACAGCCAGGACTACCATCGGGCCCTGGAGAAAAAATCGGTTTCAGAGCTAAACAAGTAAGGAAGGTTAAGTTCGGGTGTAACCGAACATTACATACTCAGTTGAGAGCTATGGTGGCAACATAAGGGAAAATAACCATGTAGAAAAATGAACCGAGGGTAACCCTGGAATATGTTTGTATGACATGTGTATCAAATGAAAGGCATTAAGAGTATTTTATGAGGGAGTGGGCCACAGTTCTATAGGTGAACGCCATTTAGGGATATAGCCATAAAGGTGGATCAGGGTTGACTCTAGAATGCGTTTGTACGTTATGGGTATCAAATGAAAGGTGTTAATGAGTATTTTGAAAGGGAGTAATCCTTAGTTCCATAGGTGGACGCTGTTTCGAGATATCGCCACAAAGGTGGACCAGGGGTGACCCTAGAATTTGTTTGTACAATATGGGCATCAAACGAAAGGTGTTAATGAGAGTTTTAAAAGGGAGTGGTGGTTGTTGTATAGGTGGTCGTGTTTTCGAGATATCGCCATAAAGGTGGACCAGGGGTGACCCTAGAATTTGTTTGTACAATATGGGTATCAAACGAAAGGTGTTAGTAAGTATTTTAAAAGGGAGTGGGCCTTAGTTCTATAGGTGGACGCCGTTTCGAAATATCGCCATAAAGGTGGACCAGTGGTGACTCTAGAATGTGTTTGTACGATATGGGTATCAAATTAAAGGTATTAATGAGGGTTTTGAAAGGGAGTGGTGGTTGTTGTATAAGTGGACGCCATTTCGAGATATCGCCATAAAGGTGGACCAGGGGTGACCCTAGAATTTGTTTGTACAATATGGGTATCAAAAGAAAGGTGTTAATGAGTATTTTAAAAGGAGTGATGCTTAGTTCCACAGGTGGACGCCGTTTCGAGATATCGCCATAAAGGTGGACCAGGTGTGACCCTAGAATTTGTTTGTACAATATGGGTATCAAAAGAAAGGTGTTAATGAGTATTTTAAAAGGGAGTAATCCTTAGTTCCATTGGTGGACGCCCTTTCGAGATATCGCCATAAAGGTGGACCAGGGGTGACCCTAGAATTTGTTTGTACAATATGGGCATCAAACGAAAGGTGTTAATGAGTATTTTAAAAGGGAGTGGGCCTTAGTTCTATAGGTGGACGCCGTTTCGAAATATCGCCATAAAGGTGGACCAGGGGTGACTCTAGAATGTGTTTGTACGATATGGGTATCAACTTAAAGGTAATAATGAGATTTAAAAGGGAGTGGTGGTTGTTGTATAGGTGGTCGTATTTTCGAGATATCGCCATAAAGGTGGACCAGGGGAGACCCTAGAATTTGTTTGTACAATATGGGTATCAAAAGAAAGGTGTTAATGAGTATTTTAAAAGGGAGTAATCCTTAGTTCCATAGGTCGATGCCGTTTCGAGATATCGCCATAAAGGTGGAGCAGGGGTGGCCCCAGAATTTGTTTGTACAATATGAGTATCAAAATAAAGGTGTTAATGAGTATTTTAAAAGGGAGTAATCCTTAGTTCCATAAGTGGACGCCGTTTCGAGATATCGCCATAAAGGTGGGCCAGGGGTGACTCTAGAATTCGTTTGTGCAATATGGGTATCAAACGAAAGGAGTTAATGAGTATTTTAAAAGGGAGTGGGCCTTAGTTCTATAGGTGGACGCCTTTTCGAGGTATCGCAATAAAGGTGGACCAGGGGGACTCTAGAATTCGTTTGTGCAATATGGGTATCAAATGAAAGGTGTTAATGAGTATTTTAAAACGGCGTGTGGCTTAATTCTATAGGTGGACGCCTTTTCGCGATAACACCAGAAAGGTGGACCAGGGGTGACTCTAGAATGAGTTTGTACGATATAGGTATCAAATTAAAGGTATTAATGAGAGTTTTAAAAGGGAGTGGTGTGAAGGCGTTTTCCAGATATCGACCAAAATGTAGACCAGGGTGACCCAGAACATCATCTGTTGGATACCGCTAATTTATTTATATATGTAATACCTGCCAAAATTTTAAGGGTTTTTTTTTTCGCCCTGCAGAACTTTTTCATTTTCTTCTACTTAATATGGTAGGTGTCACAACCATTTTAAAAAATTTTTTTCTTAAGTTATATTTCGCGTCAATAAAACAATCCAATTACCTTACCATGTTTCATCCCTTTTTTCGTATTTGGTATAAAATTATGGCATTTTTTTCATTTTTCGTAATTTTCGATATCGAAAAAGTGGGCGTGGTCATAGTCGGATTTCGTTCATTTTTCATACCAAGATAAAGTGAGGTCAAGTAAGCACGTGAACTAAGTTCATTAAAGATATGTCGATTTTTTCTCAAGTTATCGTGTTAACGGCCATGCGGAAGGACAGACGGACGAATGTGTATAAAAACTGGGCGTGGAATCAACCGATTTCGCCCATTTTCACAGAAAACAGTTAGCGTCATAAAATCTATGCCCCTACCAAATTTCAAAAGGATTGGTTAATTTTTGTTCGACTTATGGCGTTAAAAGTATCCTAGACAAATTAAATGAAAAAGGGCGGAGCCACGCCCATTTTGAAATTTTCTTTTATTTTTGTATTTTGTTGCACCATATCATTACTGGAGTTGAATGTTGACATAATTTACTTATATACTGTAAATATATTACATTTTTTGTAAAAATTTTACTTTAAAAAAATTTTTTTTTTAAAAGTGGGCGTGATCCTTCTCCGATTTTGCTAATTTTTATCAAGCGTACATACAGTAATAGGAGTAACGTTCCTGCCAAATTTCATTATGATATCTTCAACTACTGCCAAATTACAGCTTGCAAAACTTTTAAATTACCTTCTTTTAAAAGTGGGCGGTGCCACGCCCATTGTCCAAAATTTTACTAGTTTTCTATTCTGCGTCATAAGTTCAACTCATCTACCAAGTTTCGTCGCTTTAGCTGTATTTTGTAATGAATTATCGCACTTTTTCGGTTTTTCGAATTTTTCGATATCGAAAAAGTGGGCGTGGTTATAGTCCGATATCGTTCATTTTAAATAGCGATCTGAGATGAGTGCTCAGGAACCTACATACAAAATTTCATCAAGATACCTCAAAATTTACTCAAGTTATCGTGTTAACGGACGGACGGACGGACGGACGGACGGACGGACGGACGGACGGACGGACGGACGGACGGACATGGCTCAATCAAATTTTTTTTCGATCCTGATTATTTTGATATATGGAAGTCTATATCTATCTCGATTCCTTTATATATGTACAACCAACCGTTATCCAATCAAACTTAATATACTCTGTGAGCTCTGCTCAACTGAGTATAAAAACTGTGAAGTACAGTGGCACTATCAATGACTGGATTGAGAATACAGTTAGAACTAACTATTTCGAACGGATAACTACCGGTTTGGGTACAGGTTGACGAATAGGTCGATTTGAAAAAGTCTGCGAATAAGTCGGCAATATCATGGTCAAGGCTAGCATTCTTGCCACCCAAAGACAAAGATGATGGAAATCCCGAAGATTTGCGCTTTGAATTAACAAACCCGTAAAATTTTTTAGGATTGTTAAAAAACTCAATTTTGCATCTTGTTAAATACGACTTGTAGCAGTTTTGATTCAGGCGTTGGAAATTAGAACGGGCAACTAAATATTTAGAAAAATCTTCAGAAGAACCAGATCTTTCAAAACGCTTATAGAGCCTCAATTTAATATTGTTCAGGTTAGCAAGTTGCCTCGAGAACCAAGGTGGTTTACTACTTTTAGCCTTAACAAAATGAACCGGAATGCAACGATTAATAAAGCCACTTAGGTAACTATAAAAAATAGACGTGGCAGCCTCAACATCAATACAAGCATAAAGGTCAGACCAATCGTGGGAAGCTAACAGTTGATTAAGCAAATCAAAGTTAGCCTTTTTAAAACATCTAGAACGAGAACGACATGACACTTCTAACCTCAAGTGTGAGGTCCAAGGGACCTATTGAACTATCACCAAAAACTAAATCTAACAACTTATTTTTAGAGTTCACCACATTATTAATCTGAACTAGCGGCAATTCCATAAGCGAACCAATAAAATCATGCTGTGTAACAGGAGTCAAAAAGTTTGAATCATCGTTGCCAATCCAACTAACGTATGGTAAATTAAAGCCCCAAGAACCACTAGGCGATCGTTATCACGCAAACGAGAATGTAGGCTGTGGATAACTGCTTTATTGCAATCATAAACGTACATATCTGACCGAGGCGGTACGTAGGAACAGGAAATATATAAGAAACAAGTAAGGAAGGTTAAGTTCTGGTGTAACCGAACATTACATACTCAGTTGAGAGATATGGTGACAACATAAGGGAAAAGAACCATGTAGGAAAATGAACCGAGGGAAACCCTGGAATGTGTTTGTATGACATGTATATCAAATGAAAGGCACTAAAGAGTATTTTATGAGGGAGTGGGCCATAGTTCTATAGGTGGACGCCATTTAGGGATATCGCCATAAAGGTGGATCAGGGTTGACTCTAGAATTTGTTTTTACGATTTGGGTATCAAATGAAAGGTGTTAATGAGTATTTTAAAAGGGAGTAATCCTTAGTTCCATAGGTGGACGTCGTTTCGAGATATCTCCATAAAGGTGGACCAGAGGTGACCCTAGAATTTGTTTGTAAAATATGTGTATCAAAAGAAAGGTGTTAATGAGTATTTTAAAAGGGAGTGATCCTTAGTTCCATAGGTGGACGTCGTTTCGAGATATCTCCATATAGGTGGACCAGGGGTGACCCTAGAATTTGTTTGTACAATATGGGTATCAAATGAAAGGTGTTAATGAGTATTTTAAAAAGGCGTGGGGCTTATTTCTATAGGTGGACGCCTTTTCGAGATATCGCCATAAAGGTGGCCCAAGGGTGACTATAGAATGTGTGTGTACGATACTGGTATCAAATTAAAGGTATTAATGAGAGTTTTAAAAGGGAGTGGTGGTAGTTGTATATGTGAAGTCGTTTTCCAGATATCTACCAAAATGTGGACCAGGGTGACCCAGAACATCATCTGTTGGATACCGCTAATTTATTTATATATGTAATACCTGCCAAGATTTTAAGGGTGTTTTATTTCGCCCTGCAGAACTTTTTCATTTTCTTCTACTTAATATGGTAGGTGTCACAACCATTTTACAAAGTTTTTTCTAAAGTTATATTTCGCGTCAATAAACCAATCCAATTACCATGTTTCATCCCTTTTTTCGTATTTGGTATAGAATTATGGCATTTTTTTATTTTTCGTAATTTTCGATATCGAAAAAGTGGGCGTGGTCATAGTCAGATTTCGTTCATTTTTTATACCAAGATAAAGTGAGTTCAGATAAGTACGTGAACTAAGTTCAGTAAAGATATGTCGATTTTTGCTTAAGTTATCGTGTTAACGGCCATGCGGAAAGACAGACGGACGACTGTGTATAAACTGGGCGTGGCTTCAACCGATTTCGCCCATTTTCACAGAAAATAGCTAGCGCCATAAAATCTATTCCCCTACCAAATTTCAAAAGGATGGGGAAATTTTTGTTCGACTTATGGCATTAAAAGTATCCTAGACAAACTAAATGAAAAAGGGCGGAGCCACGCCCATTTTGAAATTTTCTTTATTTTTTGTAGTTTGTTGCACAATATCATTACTAGAGTTGAATGTTGATATAATTTACTCATATACTGTAAAGATATTAAATTTTTTGTTAAAATTTTACTTTTAAAAAAAATTTTTTAAAAGTGGCCGTGGTCCTTCTCCGATTTTGCTAATTTTTACTAAGTGTACATATAGTAATAGGAGAAACGTTCTTGCCAAATTTCATCATGATATCTTCAACGACTGCCAAATTACAGCTTGCAAAATTTTAAATTACCCTCTTTTAAAAGTGGGCGGTGCCACGCCCATTGTCCAAAATTTTACTAATTTTCTATTCTTCGTCATAAGTTCAACTCACCTACCAAGTTGCATCGCTTTATCTGTCTTTGGTAATGAATTATTGCACTTTTTCTGTTTTTCGAAATTTTCGATATCGAAAAAGTGGGCGTGGTTATATTCCGATATCGTTCATTTGAAATAATGATCTGAGATGAGTGCTCAGGAACCTACGTACCAAATTTCATCAAGATACCTCAAAATTTACTCAAGTTATCGTGTTAACGGACGGACGGACGGACATGGCTCAATCAAATTTTTTTTCGATCCTGATGATTTTGATATATGGAAGTCTATATCTATCTCGATTCCTTTATACCTGTACAACCAACCGTTATCCAATCAAACTTAATATACTCTGTGAGCTCTGCTCAACTGAGTATAAAAATTCGGGAACAAGAGCTTTACAGCTATGAATTCAATGTCAAGCACGTCCTCAAAGCTCAACAATTCAGTAGAAATACTGGACAAAACAGCTATCAGGACACCGCCTGTTCTCGACTGACGATCACACCGAAAAACAACGTAGTCATTTGAAAATAATTCTGAATTTAAATTATCAGGTTTTAGCCAAGTCTCTGTGAAAGCAATCACTTCCACTGTAAAAGTAAAACGTTAAGGTAAAACGCATTAAATTTAGAACGTAAACCACGAACATTCTGATAGTGAATAATTACTTTTGAATCGTATTGGCAGGGCTGGTAATCAAGTTTTTTGAAACTATACGTGCGCGAGGCTCAACCTTCGACTTTGTGGTGTACAAATGTACCACCGAATGTATAGGCAAAAAAGATTTGTTAAGAACCATATAAAAATATACATCTGGAACTGATATTTTAAATGAAGAAAAATCCCTCACATATTTAAAAACAAATTTATGAGCACTAATATTAATAGAACCTGTACTATTAATCTTAGCTAAGATATAATTAACCACATCAGACTCCGTCAGAGATGGATGCAATCTTGATACGAAAAATAATAAAATAATCGTTAACATCTTTCATTTGATACCCATATCGTACAAACAAATTCTAGAGTCACCCTGGTCCATCTTTATGGCGATATATCGAAAAGGCGTCCACCTATAGAACTAAGGTCCGCTCCCTTTTAAAATACTCATTAGCACCTTTCATTTGATACCCATATCGTACAACTAAATTCTAGAGTCACCCCAGGTCCACGCTTATGGCGATATCTCGAAAAGGCGTCCACCCATAGAACTAAGGCCAACGCCCTTTTAAAATACTCATTAACACTTTTCGTTTGATACCCATATTGTACAAGCGCATTCTAGAGTCACCCCTGGCCCACCTTTATGGCGATATCTCGAAAAGTCGTCGATCTATAGATCTAAGGCCCACTCCCTTTTAAAATACTCTTTAACATCTTTAATTTGATACCCCTATCGTACAAACAAATTCTAGAGTCACCCCTGGTCCACGCTTATGGCGATATCTCGAAAAGGCGTCCACCCATAGAACTAAGGCCCACTCCCTTTTAAGATACTCAATAACACCTTTCGTTTGACACCCATATTATACAAACGCATTCTAGAGTCACCCCTGGTCCACCTTTATGGCGATATCTCGAAAAGGCGTCCATCTATAGAACTAAGGCCCACTCCCTTTTAAAATTCTCATTAACACCTTTCATTTGATACCCGTATCGTACAAACAAATTCTAGAGTCAGCCCTGGTCCACCTTTATGGCGATATCCCTAAATGGCGTCCACCTATAAAACTATGACCCTCTTAAAATACTCTTTAATACCTCCCATTTGATACAAATGTCTTACAAACACATTCCAGGGTTACCCTCGGTTCATTTTCCTACATGGTGATTTCCCTTACTTTGTCTCCATAGCTCTCAACTGAGTATGTAATGCTCGGTTACACCCGAATTTAGCCTTCCTTACTTGTTATTCTATGGTAACGTTTTTGAGATATTTACGAATTACAGTTTTTCAAAAAAAAAAAAAAAATGGCTCTACTTAATCATATATATCTCAAGAAGGAATTGAGCAACTCCAAAACGGTTTCAAGCTTTTAAAAGGTTGCTTATAGCTTTTGTATTAGTTCATCGAATTTGTTGAATGAAACCTTATTTTTTTTTGTAATAAAACAGAGCTTAGAGAAAAAAAAATTTACAAAAAAATAAAAAGTTTTCGAGATCCATCCTCGCAAAATACAATTTTTTTTAATATCTTTACAAAAAAAAATTGAAAAAATCCGTAACGATTGTTCGTTATCTTATCTGCAGGGCCTAGCAAAAAGTGTTGTATACGCAGTTTATAGCAAATTTTATTACCTTTTAAAAGCTTCAAACCGTTTCGGAATTGCTTCGTTCTTGAGATATATAGATATGATTAAGTGGAGCCATTTTACTGCAATGACTAAATGCTCGTTATACTTAAATGGCGACTTTATTATTTTGTTTTTAACGGCGATATTGAGAAAATGTATCGCCAAATGCTCATCCATGAAGAAGATAAAAATTTTTATCGAATCGATCTTACCACGAAGGCTTTCAACGTAGCCTTTGCCCGATTTACTGGCCGCTGTGGCCTACCCCATCAGATATTTTCTGACAACGGAAAGATGTTCGTTGGCGCACAACGCGTATTACAAAGGGAGTTCACCACATTCCTCAAGAAAGTCGCTACACACGTCGCAGAGAAATATGCAACTCACGGATCCTCATGGAAATCCATCCCACCATACGCTCCATACATGGGTGGTCTATGGGAAGCGGCCGTGAAAAGTTTCAAGATACACTTTATGAAAGTAGCAAGAAATCAGAAGTTCTCCTTCGAAGAGCTTACTACCCTCTTAGTACGCATAGGGGCGGTCCTCAACTCCCGACCGCTCTCCCCTATATCCATATGGATCCCTTAGTCCTAACCCCAGGGCATTTCCCACGTGGCGCGCCACTCTTATCGTTGCCGGAGCCAACTGCAGAGCATCTCACCTTGGTCAATAAATGGAAGAAACTAAAAGTGATTCACCAGCAGTTCAGCACACGATGGAATAACGTGTACCTCAAGGAGCTCCACAAGCGGTACAAATTGAAATACCCTCAATGCAATATTCAAGATGGAGATTTAGTCGTGGTAAAGGATGATTTACTATCCCCGAACGAATGGCCTTTGGGGCTGGTGATCACTTTACACCCTGGATCGGATAGCCATGTTCGAGTTTGTAGAACTCAAAACCCAAAACGGACTAATAACCCGGAATATTGCCAAACTGTGCGTGCTACCAACTGCCTAGTAGTGATAACGCTACCTCTGGTACCCTCGGCTTTCATGCCCCCTTGCAATTTGAAAAGATGTATAACTACCCTCACTTATGTGTAAAAAATAGTAGTATTTTTTCTTTTCTTGTCTTTACAGGACCTGCAGATCTATGGAGACCCAGAAATGCCGGCTATATAGGCAGCGAGACGCGCCAAGGCTGTGCCGGGCGTTCCTCGCAATGAAGCCTGAGGAGCGCTACGACTGCGCGAGGAACAACCGGTATTGCGTAAACTGTCTGTCAGTGTCGCACATCTCCGGGGTATGTGATTTCTCGTCCAGCT
The DNA here is from genome assembly GCF_040869045.1 of Eurosta solidaginis. Taxonomy (NCBI): domain Eukaryota; kingdom Metazoa; phylum Arthropoda; class Insecta; order Diptera; family Tephritidae; genus Eurosta; species Eurosta solidaginis. The sequence continues at coordinate 171,504,582 of NC_090323.1, forward strand.
GCAGGAAATGCTCCCTCGGTCACCACACTCTCCTACACGGAGCTCGACCACAGGTCACCAACACGCGCCGCACGGACAGCGGACCGAGGCGCGCACCAGCCCAACACCAACAACGGGAAATCCAAAGTAGGTCGGTCGACAGCGCGACGAAAAGGGGGGCATGTTGAAGACATGATACAGTTTTCGAATTAACTCCGCCCCCTACGTCTGGCAATACCCGGCTGTGCCACCAAACGCAATCAGTGCACCTCAGCTGTGTCTGCAATTACTACCGCGCACACTCACATAGTTTAGTTTACATTAAACTACCGAACCGAACCACCCACACGCATTTATCGTGCCCGCATCATTCGTTCAGTTTTTTCGCCCGCACGCCGTCGCGCAGTGTTTGAATATTTAAACAAATTAATTTTTTATAAAATTGTTTATATTTGAAAAGTTTTAATTTTGAATCAAATATATATATATATATATATACTAGAAGAACCGGCAGACGTTGTCCTGCCCTAAATTTGATCTATCTGCATACATTTTAATAAGCTTTTTCCGTCTGTTTCTGCCCTCGCCACCTCTTCACTTTTTCCTAATCCTTTTAATCACTCCTCCCTCCGTCTTTTTCGCTTCATCTGTTTCCATCTTCGTCTCATCTAATATATAAAATTCTTCTGTCACGGTTTTAGAGGCTTAACTCCTCCGAAACGGCTGAACCGATTCTCATGAAATTTTGTGAGCATATTGGGTAGGTCTGAGAATCGGCCAACGTCTACTTTTTTTCGCTACGTGCCTAGGGTCTTGAGGCCAAACGTGGACCCGGGTACCCCTAGAATGTGTTTATACAATATGGATATCAAATGAAAGCTGTTGATGAGTGCTATAGTACAGAATATTTTTCATAGCCCTGTGTGACTAGGGTCTCGATATATAGGCCAAAACCTGGACCCGGGTACCCCTAGAATGTGTTTCTACAATACGGATATTAGATGAAAGCTGTTGATGAGTGCTATAGTACAGGATAATTTTCATACAAAGTGGAGGCTAGGGTCTCGATATATAACCCAAAACGTGGACCCGAGTACCCCTAGAATGTGTTTATACAATATGGACATCAAATGAAAACTGTTGATGAGTGCTATAGTACAGGATAATTTTCATAAACTGGGCGGCTAGGGTCTCGAGATATAGCGCAAAACGTGGACCCGGGTACCCCTAGAATGTGTTTATACAATATGGACATCAAATGAAAACTGTTGATGAGTGCTATAGTACAGGATAATTTTCATAAACTGGGCGGCTAGGGTCTCGAGATATAGCCCAAAACGTGGACCCGGGTACCCCTAGAATGTGTTTATACAATATGGATACCAAATGAAAGAGGTTGATGAGTGCTATAGTACGGGATAATTTTCATACAACGGGGAGGCTAGGGTCTCGATATATAACCCAAAACGTGGGCCCGAGTACCCCTAGAATGTGTTTATACAATATGGACATCAAATGAAAACTGTTGATGAGTGCTATAGTACAGGATAATTTTCATACAACTGGGAGGCTAGGGTCTTGAGATATAGCCCAAAACGTGGACCCGGATACACCTAAAATGTGTTTTTACATTATGGGTATCAAATTGAAGCTGTTGATGTATGCTTTAGTACAGAGTAAGTTTTACACCGCTGGGTGACGGTCTCGAGATATAGGCCAAAACATGGACCCGGATACCCCTAGAATGTGTGCGTATTATGGATATCAAATGAAAGCTGTTTATGTATGCTATAATACAGAGTAAATTTTATACCGCTGAGGGACTACGGTCTCGAGATATAGGCCAAAACATGGACCCGGATACCCCTAGAATGTGTGTGTATTATGAGTATCAAATGAAAGCTGTTGCTGAGACCTCTAAAGTTAATTGTGATATTTGATTTAGTCGCATCAATCTGCCAAAACTGATAAATATGCATGCAAAACCGAAATAAAGACAAGAATTAATAAAACCCACATACCTATTTACATACGTCCTATTCGATTTGCCGGAAATTTCGTATATAAATTTGCCTATATTAGTATTTACGATGCTTTTTTCCGGGAAGTATACCAGAGACGGACTGGGACTGGGATTAGGACTAGGACTGGGACTGAGACTGAGACTCGGAGTGGGACTGGGACTGAGACTGGAACAAAATACATACCACCCTCTGGGACTGGCAACAAGAGATGAAGAAGAAGCAGAAAAACTTGAGAGAAGAGAAAAGAGAGATAGAGACTGAGAAAGAGATAGAATGAGACGAAGGTGGAGATGAAGCGAAAAAGACGGAGGGAGGAGTGAATAAAAAGATTACGAAAAAGTGTAGAGGGGTAGGGCAGAGTTGGGCGGAAAAAAATTTTTAAAATGTATGCAGATAGGCCAAATTTAGGGCAGAACAACGTCTGCCGGGACTGCTAGTTCTATCTATTTCTCAATCTCCTTCTCCTCTCTTTGCTCTTCTCTCAATTCCTTCTAATTCTTCTGCATCCCTTATTGCCTGTCCCAGAGGTTGGTATGTATTTTATTCCAGTCCCAGTCCCACTCCGAGTCTCAGTCCCAGTCCTAGTCCTAATCCCAGTCCCAGTCCATCTCTGGATAATATATTACTCTGTACCAAAGCACTCATCAACAGCTTTCATTTGATATCCATATTGTATAAAAACTGTCTAGGCATTCACTGGCCCACGTTTTGGCCTATATCTCGAAACCCTGTACCTGTAGTAACCACCGCGTGAGGTTTACGCAACTTGTGTGAAAGTTTGAACAAACAACGACGCATCTCTGCAAACACCGGCAACCAACTAACAGACATTTTAGCCTTTTTTTTATATATATAAATTTTTATTTTTCACACTTCACTATAATATTAAAACGAAATGCAGATTTTCGTTGCTTTTGAAATTCGGCTTAAAAATTGCACATGGAACAACTAAAGACTCTCCTGTATTAAAAATATCATAGTACCTCTAAATCGCGGGCCCCCCTCAGAAACCCCCTCCCCCCCCCCCCCCTCCCCCCTCTCTCCCGGCGGGCCTGGTGATATGCTTTACTTGATATCATTCGCTATAATATTTTTTATTGATAAGCAGGTTGCTTAATTAAACACCAAGCAATTACACGGAAGTATATCCGCACCACCTGAAAATATGAATGCCACTGCGTATACGTCAAATTTTAATATTACGTATAAATAAATAAAAAAAAATTGCAATAAAATAATATTTTTAATTAATTAATTAAATAATATTTCAAGTTAGATCAAACTACACACGGGGTGCAAAACAAATTCAAAATAGGTTCAGTAGTTTAGGAGTCCATTGGCCTCAAACTTGTGACACGTGTTTTTTATATATTAACATGATTCAATAAATCCGTGTGCGCCCATTTTTCGTAAATACAGGGCTAGAGAATTAGACATGGTACTTCGATCCGGATCACCTAACCGGATCAAACACTAAATTTTAAGAATACGGGAAGGATGAACAGATGTTTAAATCCACAACCAACTAACGGCTCGTTAACAATTAGACAGAATCTTGATTATGTCAGTCCACTTAACTTCGAGCAATGTTGCTGCTGAAAACTAGGTGAACTGCTCCCAACTCTGGTTTTGTAGCGGTATAAAATAGACAAATTAGCAGTTTGGAAATAACTAAAACTAATTAGTGTTTATTCATTAAATAGACAAGCAGATAAAACTAATTAGTGTAGCTTTTATACTTCTCTGTGTTTGTTCATTAAAAATACAAACATTATATCACATGTCTTTCTCAATTCAATAGCCAAATAAGCTGTGCAAATATATAAAACAATCGCTAGAAAATGTTCTTTTTAAAACAGCCAAATATTTGATTTGTGCCCATTTCCTGAATCTAGGAGTTTTTACTTATTTTTTATTCACAGTCCACTAATGTATAAATGATGCCCCCCAAAACCGTTTAGGTTTTTACTCCATTAGGCACTCAATAAAGCAATAATGAGGTAATTAAGAATTTGTCTTTTGTATGAAACATCGGTTTTATTAAGGGCTTGAATGTAGAAAACTTGGCTAATTATTTCATTAACCCTCTGTGTGAAATTGCTATAGAAATCACTAAATTTTGCGAATATGGGAAGGGTGGACAGACGTTTATGTCCACAACCAATTAACGTCTCATTAACAATTAGAAAGGATCTTGATTATGTCACGCCACTTAAAATAAAAAAATATAAACAGATAAAACTAATTAGTGTACCTTTTATACTTTTCTGTGTTTGCTCATTAAAAATACAAACATTATATCACATGCCTTTCTCAATTCAATAGCCAATTAAGCTGTGCAAATATATAAAGAAATCACTAGGAAATGTTCTTTTCAAAACAGTCAAATATTTGCTTTGTGCCCATTTCCTGAATCTAGGAGTTTCTACTTATTTTTTATTCACACAATCCCCTAACGTATAAATAGTCTCTAGATTTTTTAATCCATTAGGTACTCAATAAAGCAATAATTAGTTAATTAAGAATTTGTATTTTGTATGGAACATTGGGTTTATTAAGGGCTTTAATGTAGAAAACTTGGCTAATTATTTCATTAACCCTCTGTGTGAAGTTGCTATAGAAATCACTCAATAAAGCAATGACGAGTTAATTAAGAATTTGTATTTTGTATGGAACATTGGGTTTATTAAGAGCTTTAATGTAGAAAACTTGGCTAATTATTTCATTAACCCCCTATGTGAAATTGCTATAGAAATCACTAAATTTACGAATATGGGAAGGATGAACATACGTTTAAGTCCACAACCAATTAACGTATCATTAACAATTAAGAAAGGATCTTGATTATGTCAGCCCACTTAACTTCGAGCAATGTTGCTGCTCAAAACTTGGTGAACTGCTCCCAACTCTGCTTTTGTGGCTGTATAAAATAGACAAGATAGCAGCTTGGAAACAGATATAACTAATTAGTGTTTTTTCACTAAAAATACAAACAGATAAAATTAATTAGTGTACCTTTTATACTTTTCTGTGTTTATTCATTAAAAATACAAACATTATATCACATGCCTTTCTCAATTCAATAGCACAATTAAACTTTGCATATATATAAAAAAATCACTAGAAAATGTTCTTTTTAAAACAGCCAAATATTTGCTTTGTGCCCATTTCCTGAATCTAGGAGTTGTTACTTATTTTTTATTCACACAATCCACTAATGTATAAATAACCTCTAGATTTTTGAATCCATTAGGCACTCAATAATGCAATAATTTGTTAATTAAGAATTTGTATTTTGTGTGGAACATTGGGTTTATTAAGGGCTTTAATGTAGAAAAATTGGCTAATTATTTCATTAACCCTCTGTGTGAAATTGCTATAGAAATCACTCAATAAAGCAATAATGAGATAATTAAGAATTTGTATTTTGTACACCGACGTTATAACTATACACCGATTTTAGTACGAGTAAAGCATTCGACATAGAATACCACTCTTTACTTGTATATAAACTCGACATACTTGGGTTTCAACCTAGTCTCACTTCTTGGATTTCTTCCTATCTCTGTAGCAGAACACAAAGATTAATCTTTAAAAATATATTTTCGAGTATCATTAGTGTCATCTCTGGTGTTCCTCAGGGCAGCCATCTTGGTCAGATTATGTGTTTGCTATTTATAAACGATATCTCTACATCTATAAAATATTCTAAAATCTTAGTGTACGCTTATGATATAAAACTTTTTCAGACTTAGGCGTCGATTGAAGAACGTTCATTTCTTCAGACGGACTTAAATTGATTAGCTTCTTGGTGCAATGTCAACCACATGCCGCTTAATCTTCAGAAATGTAAATTTATATGTTTTTCGGGTAGGATTTTGTAACTGGCTTCTTACACAATTAACAACCAAAACCTTGAAAGTGTTAATGTTTTTGTAGACTTGGGAGTTACAATGAACTGCAAACTTAGTTTCCACACTCATATAAGTGTCACTGTAAATAGAGCTAAAGGTGTCTTAGCATTTGTGAAAAGGTGGTCAAAAGAGTTTAGCGACCTCTACGTTACGAAAACCCTCTTCACAACATTGGTTAGACCGATACTAGAGTATGGCTCAATAGTGTGGAGTCCGCCTTTTCAAGTCCATACTGACAGGCTCGTATCAATACAAAAAGAGGTTTTGCTATTTGCCTTAAGGAATTTTCAATGGGACTCTTCATTTAATCCTCCAGCTTATACTAATCGATTAAAACTTATCAATCTTCCAACTCTTGCTAGTCGTAGAGAAATGCTTGGTGAAATATTTATGACAAAACTACTGAATGGATCGATTTCAAGTCGATTTCTTCAGAACGGAGTGAACATTGGTGTTCCATGTCGCACTAGAAACCTCTTCTTTTAAAGCAATGTAGAACGAATTTCGAACTTAACGAACCTTTCTGGTGCTTGTTCCAATATCATAACTCTCAGTCAAACACATTTGATATGTCAGACTACCTCTTTTCTATAAAAAAGACTGTCCTTATCTCTCTTAACCGTTAATGCTGTATATGTTTGTTTCTATATTTTATTAATTTAAGTTTTACCCTCACCTGATGATATTTCTTCTGTAGCTGAGCAGTTTTAGATCTCGACGCTTGACAAACCCCTGCCCATCAATGACTCGGTACAAACACAAATTATAAATATTGTAACAAATTTACTGCAAATCCTCTTATTTGCAACCTTCCGCTAAGTTCGAATCACTAAACTGTTGAATAAATAACTCCAATATTTAATAATGCAAAATGGCCTTTATGCAAGTACTTTCAAAATAACACTTCATTGCTCGACAGATAGCGTGATTAATCAAAACTGATTTTCGCGCCTCTATTGTTGCTGCTTTTATACTCTGTGATTTCCTTGTTGCATCTTCTAGGCGCTTCCAGAATTTACTTAGTTACTGCCATATAATTATAACTACAGATGCACGTGTATAGCTACTCATATGCGTGTATTTGTGAACGACACTTGCACAATTACAATTGCATACTTTTGGGAGCATCTCAGATAAGATATCTGCATGTGTTTGTGCGTTGCTTCTCCGCTGCGTGTACGCACAAATGTGTAGATTGATTCATTTATGTAGATACATAATGATTGATTTATGGATGTGCATACAAGTCACTCTTAGCATCGGCTTAGAGATGACAGTACCCCTTAGTGTTGCTAATATTCGTAACACTGCCCTCCACTTAAGTCTAATCGTCCCGATCAGACAAACCTCTCGATCTAAACGCCGCTAGCATCTCCAATTGTACCGCTCTTCTACTTCGTGGTTTGCCAATTGTTTGTATGCGGTAGATGGTATCACTGATTTTCTTCACAACTTTGTACGGGCCTTCCCAACTGCACCGAAATTTGGATGGAACACCTTTCCGCCGGTGAGGGTTGTATAACAGCACCAAATCTCCTTCCTGTAAACCATCCGAATTAATTGCTTTATCGTATCGGGCTTTCATTTTGTTACTCATAATCTTTGCTCGTTGTCTTACAAGATCGTGTATCTCTCTCAGCTCTTCTTCCAAGACACCAGTGGATTTCTTGACATTTCTCTCCGCATCGGCATCTATCCCAAACTTCTAATCAGCTGGTCGTCGAAGATCATTGCCAAAAATTACTTTCGTAGGGGTTTGGCCCATTGTCTGATGCACTGCTGATCGGTAAGCCAACAAGAATAATGGTATGCGGGTATACCACTCCTTATGGTACTTGTCCACTACTTTCCTTAAGTGCTCCTCCAATGTTCTATTGAATCGTTCCACCATACCATCGGACTGAGGATATAATGCAGTTGTCCGTGTTTTTCTAATGCCCAATGATTTACACATTTCCTGGAATACAGCTGATTCGAAATTCCTGCCTTGGTCGGAATATAACTACATTGGTACACCATACCTAGCAACCCAATTGTTTATAAACACTTATGCTACTGTTTCCGCTTCTTGATTTGGGATTAAGTATACCTGTGGTCATTTGCTGAAATAATCCATAACTACCAGTACATATTTGTTTCCGCAGTTGCTAGTAGGAAATGGAACTGCGAAATCCATAGCCATCCTTTCAAATGTCGCACCTGAGTTAGTGTGCTTCATCTGGCCATGACTTCGGGTTTTGGACCCTTTCGCTCTGCTGCAAACCTCGCAGTTCGCAATCCAATCAGTGACCGACTGACGGTAACCAACCCAATAGAATCTCTGTTTAATCTTCTCGAGCGTCTTCGTGATTCCAAGATGACCTCCGCTTGGACCATTATGCAGCTCGCTGAGCACGTCAGGAATCCTCTTTCTGGGAACAACTATCAGTTTCTTCTTGCATTGACCATCCTCACTCTCCCATACTCGATGCAAGCAACCGGATATCAATTCTAAACTGTCCCACTGTGCCCAACATGACTTCGCAATGGGACTCTCTGCTGACATCTCCTCTCTATTTGGTCTTTCGCTTCGTTCGAGCCCTTGCATAATATGTGATAGATCTGTATTCTTCCAGCTGACACTTCCTTAGTCGTTCCTTGTCCCATTCATCCGCACACGTTGTAGTCACTGGCCGGACATCTATAATGTCTTCTCAGCCTCGGCCTTTGAACAGTGCATGCATTCCAAACTACATGGTCATCGTGACATTGCATCGGCATTCCCATGGGTACTACCTTTCCGATGCTCAATGGAAAAGTCATAGCTTTGTAGCCGCTCGACCCACCGTGCCAATTGTCCTTCTGGATTACGGAACTGTAGAAGCCATTTCGACGCTGCGTGATCTGTCCTGACGCGGAATCGCTGGCCGTAGAGATATTTGTGAAAATGTTTAATTCACTCTACCAATGCCAACAGCTCTCTCCGTGTAACACAATAGGTCCTCTCTGGTTTTCCAATCGAACGGCTGTAGTATGCAACTTCCTTCTCCTGTCCATCGATCAGTTGTGATAAAACGCCTCCTATATCATTCGATGATATCATCCAGTTATACCAGGCATGTTTTCCAGTGCAGTCCTTTCAATATCTGATCCATGAGTCTCTGAAAAGTAGCTGGTCCATTACAAAGTCCAAAAGGCATTACTGTAAATTGCCAAAGACCATTTCCAACGCTGAAGGCTATTTTTCTTTGTCTTCCTCCTTCACCTCCACTTGCTAGTAGCCACTTTTCAAGTCGAGTGTGGAAAACCATTTCGTACCAGAGAGCGAGTCCAGAGTATCGTCAATTCTTGGCAATGGGTAGCTATCCTTTTTCGTGACGTCATTCAACTTGCGGTAGTTCACACAAAACCTCATTTTCCCATCCTTCTTCTTCACAAATACCACAGGTGAGCTCCATGGACAAGCTGATGGTTCGATGACGCCGCTGTCGCTCATTTCTTGTACGATTTGACTCAAAACTTCCCGTTTTGCCAGTGGAACACTACGAGGAGCTTGCCTTATCGACCTCGCATCTCCAGGGTCAATTTGATGTTTCACAACATTGGTGCGGCCTGGTTTGGAACCATCCTGGTCAAATATTTTTGCGTACTTTAGGAGCAGTTGCTTTACCTTACTCTGATAATCTTCCTCTAGCCCCTCTGTCCATGCCGTGATGTCATTTGAAAGATCAGTATTACTAGATGAAACGTGTTCCTGGAGCTGTTCACAGTTAATAACTACTTCAGCCTCTTGGCATATTCCAAAAATAGCTCCTTTGATCAGTTTGAGTGGTGACTTGAACTCATTGAGTACTCTTATTGGAATACGTCCATCTTGTTTTGTCATAGCCAGGGTTATTCCTACAAGTATGTTCGGTGCTGATTTGTTTGCTGCTTCGACAACGCACAATTTTTTTGTCCCGCAATCTCCATCAACCTTTGTCCAGATGACTGCTTCGGATTTTGGTGGTAGTTGCTGACTCTCTTCCACCAGCACTCGTTTACTGCTGTAGCCTCTTTCGTAGCCGAAATTAAGTGGTACATCCATGTTCTTATATCGCACCGTCTTGCTTTGCATGTCGATCTTGATGCCCTGGTCAATTACAAAGTCCACTCCAATTATTATTTCATCAACAATCTCTGCCACTATAAAATTGTGTACAACCGTGACGTTCCCAATGGCGACTTCACATGCTACTTCTCGTAGAACCGTGCTGTCTTCTCCAGTGGCTGTATGCAATCTTGCTCCATGCAATGGTCTTATCTTTTTGTTGACTAACTCCACTCGGATGATGGACTGAGATGCACCCGTATCTACAGTTAGTAAACGTTCCTTTCCATCCACATGTCCTCCGACAGTAAGATTGTTTGACCTTCTTCCAATTTGTAAGATAGGGAGGGAGCCAGCTGTCGCCCCTTGCGGCTGACTCGTATTAGTTTAACGATTGATTGGTCTTGGAGTACTGCTCATCTCCTTCAGCTCTGCGTTTACGATCACCCACATTTTTGGAACTGTTAGGGTTGGTGTTGCAATAACGCGCAATGTGCCCTGGCTTTCCGCACTTAAAGAATTTGACTGCATCATTATTCTTCTGCTGCGTACCCTTTAATGCTTCCAAAATTGTGTCTACCCAGTCTGGCCTTTCCACTTCCACGCGATGAGCTTTGTATGCGGGCTTGCTCAAAATCGACGCTGTCTCTTGAGTCAGTGCATGGGATTCCGTTTCTGCGAATGTGGGTTTTTGGTTTGCATATGTCGCTCGCTTCATTTCTACGTCCCGTATAGCATTTATAAAACTCTGGATTTTTACCCTCTCGTTGTACTCCACGGGTGCGTCCGCATTTGCCAAATGAGCCAACCTTTCAACATCCGAAGCAAACTCTTGCAAAGTTTTATTACTTTTTGGTCCCGATTTTGCAATTCTATTTGATATATTTGTTTCCTGTGTTCGCTTCCGTACCTTCGTTGTACAGCAGCCATCAATGCGTCATGACTGTTCCGTTCGTATTCTCGAATAGTCTGTAAGATTTCCGCGGCAGACCTTTTCAGTGCCACGAACAGAGCTGCAACTTTATCTTCAGCATTCCAGTTGTTCGCCGCTGCGGTCTTCTCAAACTGTAGCTTAAGGACCTGAAAAGGAACAGAACTGTCAAAAGGTGGCGTCTTTACCTTTGGATTACTCGCTGAAACTGATGGGCGGTTTATTTGCCACTCCTGTATACAACCTCTCAAAGCTTCTATCTCGGCATCCGTTTTGTCCTCGATCTGTACAATTTTTGTATTCTGTGCTTCTAACTGCGAAGACATGTGTGCCACCTGCAATGAGAAGCGCTCCTCATGTGCTTCCATCTTGGATGTAATCTTTGTCGACATTTCTGAAATACGCGTTCCTTGTGCTTCAATCTTCGATGTTACTTCTGATGACATTTCTGCAATACGTGTCTCCTGTGATTCCATCTTGGATGCCATATATGTCTTCTGTTCTTCCATGTTGGATATTATACGGTTCTCCTGGGATTCTAGTTGAGATGCCACATATATCTTCTGTTCTGCCAGTTGAAATGACACTGTCGATGTTTGAGCAGATATTGCAGCTAAAGTCAAGTTCAAGTCTGTGCTCGTATCTGTCTGCGATGTTTAATTTTTCTCTTCAATTTTTGTTGTCCCGTCGACATTAAGATGAAAGACATACTCTTCCAGGTTAATTCCTTCTGCTTCCATTGCCTCTCGTAGTCTCCTTCTTCAGCTGCTGGATCTTCAATTCACTGAACTTTGCCATGTCCTTGTTGTCCTCTGGAATTTATTCAACAATTCCGCTTTTGACACCAATTGTAACGAATTTACTGCAAATCCTCTTATTTGCAACCTACTGCTAAGTTCGAATCAGTAAACTGTTGAATAAATAACTTCAATATTTATTAATGCAAAATGGCCTTTATTCAAATACTTTCAAAATAACACTTCAATTGCTCGACAGATAGCGTGCTTAATCAAAACTGATTTTCGCGCCTCTGCTGTGATTTCCTCGTTGCATCTTCAAGGCGCTTCCAGAATTTACTTACTTACTGCTATATAATTATAACCACAGATGCACGTGTATAGCTTCTCATATGCGCGTGTATTTGTGAACAACATTTCCACAATTACAATTGCATACTTTTAGGAGCATCTCAGATAAGATATCTGCATGTGTTTGAGCGTTGCTTCTCCGCTGCGTGTACGTACATATGTGTAGACATAATAATTTATTCGTTTATGTAGATACATAATGATTGATTTATGGATGTGCATACAAGTCCCTCTTAGCATCGGCTTATGGATGACAGTACCCCATAGTGTTGCTAATATTCGTAACATGTAATAAAATTAATAAAAAATAAAATAATGAACTTGATTACGTCCAATTATATTATTTTTCTTTCATCTAAGTTGGAACTTTATCTCTCCATAATTTTGCAAACAATTTAAGTAGCACGTGAACGCCGAAGCACCCGCGAGGGTCTAGATAATTCATTTCTAGCAAACACTTCGCGAATAAATGCTCTACCACATTCAGTTGTATATAAGCCTTTGGAATTCAAACTATATTCTGCCGTCGGCATATAATTAACAACCCAGCACTGATTCTTTACAAAATGTTCTAGGTATGCGATTTTGCAAACTCGATTAGACAACCCTCACACCAATGACAAGGTGCCTACCCTAGTGAGGGCACAACAACTTCACTCAGTCATTAATGGGCATTCAGATCGTCTCCTTGGTTTTTTTTACAATACGTGAATTATTACCAGAGTTACAGCTTCGAAATCGTGGGGAAAAACTAAGTCTAAAAATGGCGGAGCCACGCCAGTTTTTTAAACTTTGAATCGATGTTGCTGGCGACCCAAATGTTAGTCCAAATACAATATTTGAACGAGTTCACTTCGTTAATATCTTATCTAGGTCGGTTCAAAGTTTCATCAACTGCTTGAGCCTTAACTCAGAAATGATGTAGATCACAAAAAAGTACTTCAGCCTTGACATGTGGAGAATTTCATGATGTTCAACTTCGAACTGTGCGCGAAACTCGAGCAAGGCATTGGAAGCGAGATATTTGCTAAGGGGTCAAAAACCCTTGAAATGGTGGGGTAATTTTAATTTTCTTAATAAATAAATCATATGTATTTAATTAGCGAGCTTTGCTCATATTGCTTTATACAATGGTTTTTGTAATTGATATTAGAGAGAAATTGTAAGTTTACAAACGGCGATAAATAAATTTGAAAATTTTTTCAGTGCCATAACATTTTTGACTAATTTATTAGAGATTTTGCTTTGCACTTTCAGAAGAAAACAAAAACTTCCATATGAATTTATATATGTATATGTGAGGGCATACGGGAATGCTTTGAATTTTTTTTTATACCTGAAGTGTAGATGTGCATCTGTGCCTATGATTCAGGGCAAAAGAGATCTATATTTTTGATTCCATTAGGCACTCAATAAAGCAATATGAGATAGTTAAGAATTTGTAATTTGTATGGAACATTGGGTTTATTTAGGGCCTTAATTTAGAAAACTTGGATAATTATTTCATTAACCGTCTGTGTGAAATTGCTATAGAAATCACTAAATTTTACGAATATGGGAATGATGAACAGACGTTTAAGTCCACAACTAATTAACGTCTCATTAACAATTAAGACAGGATCTTGATTATGTCAGCCTCTTAACTTCGAGCAATGGTGCTGCTCAAATCTTGGTGAACTGCTCCCAATTTTGGTTTTGTTGCAGTGTAAAATAGACAAATTAGCAGTTTGGAAACAGGTAAAACTAAGTAGTGTTTATTCATTAAAAATACAAACAGATAAAACTAATTAGTGTAGCTTCTATACTTTTCTGTGTTTGTTCATTAAAAATACAAACATTAGCCGTGTTTTTTTTACACTTAAACGTCTATACGTTTATACTTTATATGGACTGCTAAGCGTCAAACTTTAAATACACCTCTGAAGTTGCTGCGCATAAAATTTGTACTACTAAATTTCAATACGCATTATACTCAGATATAACTGAAATATGTGTTTTTGTTTCACCCTCTACACTAATTCTATATATTCTATGTGTGTCCACAATTCATCGCAACCGATTTTGCTATATGTTATACACAGGCGTACAACAGAGGGTTGTGTCTCCGCTTTTCGGTACACCCTGTTGCTGTAGCTAGTTGTTTAACCACTGCCGCTAAATGGGTCCCCTAAGCAATATCTAAGCGAGGATAGGCGTTTTTTTTCACGCGCAAACGTAAACGTATACGCGTGTATAAAAAAACACGGCTATTATATCACATGCCTTTCTCAATTCTATAGCACAATTAAACTGCGCAAATATATAAACAAATCACTAGGAAATGTTCTTATCAAAACAGCAAAATATTTAGGTTGTGCCCATTTCCTGAATCTAGAAGCTTCTACTTATTTGTTATTCACACAATCCACTAATATATAAATAACGCCCACAAAACCGAGTAGATTTTTGAATCCATTAGGCACTCAGTAAAGCAATAATGAGATAATTAAGAATTTTTATTTTGTATGGAACATTGGGTTTATTAAAAGCTTTAATGTACAATACTTTGCTAATTATTTCATTAAACCTCTGTGTGAAATTGTTTTAGAAATAACTAAATTTTACGAATATGGGAGGAATGAACAGACGTTAAAGTCCACAACCAATTAGCGTCTCATTAACACTTAACACAGGATCTTGATTATGTCAGCCCACTTAACTTCGAGCAATGTTGCTGCTCAAAACTTGGTGAACTGCTCCCAACTCAGGTTTTGTGTAGGAAGTAAAGTGGTTACTTTCGCTAGGGAAAAATTTCGCGATACCAACAACCAGTAAGAGTTCGCACCAATACGTATCATAGCGGAAATGGAGCAAATAATTATGGGCATAAAAGACGAAAAAGAAAAAGATATAGCGAGAAACAAAGTGGGCAACAGCATATTACTTTTTAAACGAAACATCAAACACAACTCCGCCGAAAAATTCATACTCGCAGCATTTAATAAAACGAAAGCGTTTCTCAAATCCAACACTAACATTGTTAACATAGATGCAGACAAGGGAAACAAGACGGTAGCAATGTACGAATCCCAATACAAAAACAAAATGAACAAATTATTAGATGACAAGAATACATACAAACCCATAAGAGCAGATCCAACAGATATGCTACAAAGGAAAAACAACAAAATAGTAGACGAACTTTACAAAACAAAACAAATCAATAAAAGAGAGAATCAGCAATTAACTAGCACGGCCGCGGTGGCGGCAAGGCTGTATAGACTGCCAAAGTTTCACAAACCACAGATTCCGTTGCGTCCGATTGCCTCATCGTTCATGGGACCCTGTTACAATCTGTCGAAATACATGGGACAAAGACTTAAAACAATCAATCATATCTTAAGAGCATAATGTGAAAAATGCGTTAAATTTAAAAGACAGATTGGCTAATATTAATTTGTGTGAGGAAGATGTGTTAGTTTCGTTTGATGTCGTGCCCTTATTAACAAATATACCGACAATGCAAGCTACAAAAATTATAATGAGAAAATGGGACCAAATACAAAACACAACAAAAATAACAAAAGCTAAGATTCAACAAATCCAAGATTTTTGTCTGAGAGAAAATAATTACTTCATGTGCAATAAGAAACTATACAGTTAGACTCATGGAATGCCAATGGGCAACCCGCTTTCACCGACAATCGCTGATATTGTTATGGACGACCTTTTCGACAACACCATCTCGAAGCTAAAACAACACAATATTGACTTGACATTTATTATTAAATATGTAGACGATATTTTCGCAATAGCAAAACGCAGTGACGTGAATATAATTAGCGTATCTCTAAACAAATACCACCATGAAATCCAATTCACCATGGAAATGGAGGAAAACGCGACCATTCCTTTCCTTGATGTTCGTATAAACAGAGGAAACAATAATCAGCCCAATTCTAAACCAAAATTCCGTGCGAGTTTTTTCCCTTCTCCCATTCCTCGTATTCTAAATAAAAATTCCTTGTGAGTTTTTTCACTTCTCCCTTCCCGCCTATTCTGAAGAATGTTCGAAAAAGCGGAAACCGGTAATGGGAGAAAAGTAGGTATTATGAATTGAGGGAGAGGGAGATTTCTCTGCCATTTCATAGGAGTTTTTTCACTTGATAAATTAAAGGGAATGCATCAAAATAGTTAAAGGAAATTGGTTCTTTTAAGAAAGAACACTTATTTGTACACATTTGTGCTAAAATATGTATTTACATTCTACCACAATATTCTCACTGTTAATACAACAACAACTACAACCACAATATTTTAAGTCGAAAAGTATATCATTAGCAACGGTAGAGCTCTTGGTATACATATTTGACGCAGCCATCCAGAAACTACGCAAGGATTTTTTAATAAGGCTTAAATAGATTTTGGCATATGACGAAGGACGAATTCAACTCAACTTGGCCGCCAGAAAATTGCTTTGCTGAATGAAAACAGGCAACTCCGGCGGATTTGTGGTATCACGCCGTCTTCTTCTTCTTATGCTCCTCTGCTGATGTTGCTGTGGCACCAATTCATTACTCATTTCAGTGAATACCACATGAAATGCAATAAATACTGTGCATTGTTTATATTTTATTTCTTAATTCCCAAAAATTTGCAACAATAATTAAACTTTTAAATTTTTTAAACAAAATAAGAAATGTGCAACAAAATTTCAATTGACAAAACAGCTGACTTCGAAAATGCGAAATTCCTATTCCCCAATTATTGTTCTCCCTAGGAGAACAGAATTTGAGGAATTTTTGTTAAGTTAATTAGGCGGCCAGAGGACACAGGATTTGAGTACCAATCCAATTTAATATTCAGACCAATTCTAAATATTCTCGCGGAATTTTTTTCTCGCGGATTTTTTTATTCCCGCGGAAAAATTCCTCCAATTCTTTTCTCCTAGGGAAAAGAATAATTGGGGAATAGGAATTTCGAATTTTCGAAGTCAGCTGTTTTGTCACTTGAAATTTCGTTGCGCATTTCTTATTTTGTTTAAAACATTGAAAAGTTTAATTATTGTTACGAATTTGTTTGAAATTAAGAAATAAGGTATGAACAATGCACATTATTGCATTTCATGTGGTATTCACTGGAATAAGTAATGAATTGGTGCCACAGCAACATCAACAGAGGAGCATAAGAAGAAGAAGACGGCGTGATACCACAAATCCGCCGGAGTTGCCTGTTTTCATTCAGCAAAGCAATTTTCTGGCGGCTAAGTCGAGTTGAGTTCGCCTTTCGCCATATGCCAAAATCTATTTAAGCCTTCTTAAAAAAACCTTGCGCAATTTCTGGATGGATGCATCAAATATACGAAGAGCTCTTCCATTGCTTATGATATACTTTCCGACTTAAAATAAAGAATATTGTGGTTGTTGTTGTATTAACAGTGAGAATATTGTGGTAGAATGTAAATACATATTTTAGCACAAATTTGTACAAATAAGTGTTCTTTCTTAAAAGAACCAATTTCCTTTAACAATTTTGATGCATTCCCTTTAATTTATCAAGTGAAAAAACTCCTATGAAATGGCAGAGAAATCTCCCTCTCCCTCACATTCATAATACCTACTTTTCTCCCATTACCGGTTTCCGCTTTTTCGAACATTATTCAGAATAGGCGGAAAGGAAGAAGTGAAAAAACTCACAAGGAATTTTTATTTAGAATACGAGGAATGGGAGAAGGGAAAAAACTCGCACGGAATTTTCGTTTAGAATCGGGCGGGTCTACAAGTAGGATATGTAGCAGCACGCACACCTGATAAAATGCCCTACAAAAATCGCTTGTACTCCATGCATGCATGTATGGAGTACTCGCTGTGGACCAACCGAGTGCTCCAAAATTAACCACAATTCATACAAAAAATACGGTCCAATTAAAATTGCGATGTCCTAGGACTGGACCATATACTCCAGCTCCGCATTACATCAGAGTACAATCAGTCCAATAAACATCGTGTAGAGATCATAATCGTTAAAAACGAGCAATGATCGGCTTACAATATGTTCGTGTAGAAACATGAGTTGGTCCATTGCTGCATTACAGTGGAGTATAATGGTAAGTACTCCAGTGGACCACATGATCCAACGATTTTTGCAGGGTGCTTGTTCTTGTTCGTTTTTTTTTTTTTATGCTATTTGGCACTGTTGTACTTCTTAGGTCCAAGTAATGTGTAGTAGCTGCTGACGAAAACTGCGTAAAATTTTTATCGTAAAATAACAAAGAAATATCCTTATTTACTTTCAAACGAGCACTTAATTATATCTCTCTTTAAAATCTATATCTTTTGGACAATTCTAATTAACAAATTGTAATACTTTATTACCGGGGACAATTGCTAAAACACGACCAAAACCTTCGGGGGAGGTATTAGTAGTTTTTGCCTCGCTTCCAATAATTCGAATACTTTTTCGCTTTTGTACTATTGATAACAGGACAAAAAGCGTCTTTTCATTTCTCTTTCCACATTTTTGGACGGGTTATTGCAGTCGACCTCGGTTTCAAACTACTTTTCGCGAAGAACTTTTGAACGGGTCGAAAAACTTACCACCCGTGTTTGTATTCTTAATACTGGAGTAACTGCGCGTCCTCAGATACCCCAATTCAAAATTTTTGTATAATTTCCTGTAGGACCCATATAGGTGCACTACATTTTCATACTAAATTCTTTCAAAGAAATTTACCATCACAGCAACCCATATCCGATATTCCGCTCCTTTTTTTGTTTCCCTGCGTCGCTTTCCACGACAGCAACCCCGGTAATTTTGACACTTCGTTCAGTGTCAAACGCATGTTCCACGCCGGTTCCACTGAGTTCCACAATAGTTTGACACTGACCGAAGTATCAAACGGCAGTGTGTTAGAAAGAGAAAGGAATTGTTTCCTTCTCATGCATATCATACTTGTAAACCTGTACTATGACGTAGGGTGGTACCGATATTTTAGTTCTATATGTATTTTCATATTGTCCAATATTTATAATATTTTCATGTTAATTTCTATGTGTTGTGATATTTTGTTTCTTTATTTATTTGAAAATAAAACAAGTAAGGAAGGTTAAGTTCGGGTGTAACCAAACATTACATATTCAGTTGAGAGCTATGGTGACAACATAAGGGAAAATAACCATGTAGGAAAATGAACCGAGGGAAACCCTGGAATGTGTTTGTATGACATGTGTATCAAATGAAAGGCATTAAAGAGTATTTTATGAGGGAGTGGGCCATAGTTCTATAGATGGACGCCATTTAGGGATATCGCCATAAAGGTGGATCAGGGTTGACTCTAGAATTTGTTTGTACGATATGGATACCAAATGAAAGGTCTTAATGAGTATTTTAAAAGGGAGTAATCCTTAGTTCCATAGGTGGACGCCGTTTTGAGATATCTCCAAAAAGGTGGACCAGGGGTGACCCTATAATTTGTTTGTACGATATGGGTATCAAATTAAAGGTATTAATGAGGGTTTTAAAAGGGAGTGGGCCTTAGTTCTATAGGTAGACACCGTTTCGAAATATCGCCATAAAGGTGGACCAGGGGTGACTCTAGAATGTGTTTGTATGATATGGGTATCAAATTAAAGGTATTAATGAGGGTTTTAAAAGGAAGTGGTGGTAGTTGTATAGGTGGTCGCCTTTTCGAGATATCGCCATAAAGGTGGACCAGGGGTGACTCTAGAATACGTTTGTACAATATGGGTATCAAACGAAAGGTGCTAATGAGAATTTTAAAAGGGAATGGGCCTTAGTTCTATAGGTGGATGCCTTTTCGAGGTATCGCAATAAAGGTGGACCAGGGGTTACTCTAGAATGTGTTTGTAGGATATTGGTATCAAATTCAAGGTATTAAAGAGTATTTTAAAAGGGAGTGATCCTTAGTTCCATAGGTGGAAGCCGTTTCGAGATATCGCCATAAAGGTGGACCAGGGGTGACCCTAGAATTTGTTTGTACGATATGGGTATCAAATTAAAGGTATTAAAGAGGGTTTTAAAAGGGAGTGGTGGTAGTTGTATAGGTGGTCGCCTTTTCGAGATATCGCCATAAAGGTGAACCAGTTGTGACTCTAGAATGCGTTTGTACAATATGGGTATGGACGCCGTTTCGAAATATCGCCATAAAGGTGGACCAGGGGTGACTCTAGAATGTGTTTGTACGATATTGGTATCAAATTCAAGGTATTAATGAGGGTTTTAAAAGGGAGTGGTGGTAGTTGTATAGGTGGTCGCCTTTTCGAGATATCGCCATAAAGGTGGACCAGGGGTGACTCTAGAATACGTTTGTACAATATGGGTATCAAACGAAAGGTGCTAATGAGAACTTTAAAAGGGAGTGGGCCTTAGTTCTATAGGTGGACGCCTTTTCGAGATATCGCCATAAAGGTGGACCAGGGGTGACTCTAGAATATGTTTGCACGATATGGGTATCAAATGAAATGTGTTAATGAGTATTTTAAAAGGGCGTGGGGCTTAGTTCTATAGGTGGACGCCTTTTCGAGATATCGCCATAAAGGTGGAACAGGGGTGACTCTAGAATGTGTTTGTACGATATTGGTATCAAATTCAAGGTATTAATGAGAGTTTTAGAAGGGAGTGGTGGTAGTTGTATATGTGAAGGCGTTTTCCAGATATCGACCAAAATTTGGACCAGGGTGACCCAGAACATTATCTGTTGGATACCGCTAATTTATTTATATATGTAATACCTGCCAAGATTTCAAGGGTTTTTTATTTCGCCGTACAGAACTTTTTCATTTTCTTCTACTTAATATGGTAGGTGTCTCAACCATTTTACAAAGTTTTTTCTAAAGTTATATTTCGCGTCAATAAACCAATCCAATTACCATGTTTCATCCCTTTTTTCGCATTTGGTATAGAATTATGGAATTTTCTTCATTTTCGTAATTTTCGATATCGAAAATGTGGGCGTGGTCATAGTCGGATTTCGTTCATTTTTATACCAAGATAAAGTGAGTTCAGGTAAGTACGTGAACTAAGTTCAGTAAATATATGTCGATGTTTGCTCAAGTTATCGTTTTAAAGGCCATGCGGAAGGACAGACGGACGACTGTGTATAAAAACTGGGCGTGGCTTCAACCGATTTCGCCCATTTTCACAGAAAACAGTTAACGTCATAAAATCTATGCCCCTACCAAATTTCAAAAGGATTGGCAATTTTTTGTTCGACTTATGACATTATAAGTATCCTAGACAAATTAAATGAAAAAGGGCACGCCTATTTTGAAATTATCTTTTTTTTTATATTTTGTTGCACCATATCATTACTGCAGTTGAATGTTGACATAATATACTTATATACTGTAAAGATATTAAATTTTTTGTTAAAATTTTACTTAAAAAAAAATTGTTTTTAAAAGTGGGCGTGGTCCTTCTCCGATTTTGCTAATTTTTATTAAGCGTACATACAGTAATAGGAGTAACGTTCCTGCCAAATTTCATCATGATATCTTCAACGAATGCCAAATTACAGCTTGCAAAAGTGTTAAATTAATTTCTTTTAAAAGTGGGCGGTGCCACGCCCATTGTCCAAAATTTTACTAATTTTCTATTCTGCGTCATAAGTTCAACTCACCTACTAAGTTTCATCGCTTTAGCTGTCTTTGGTAATGAATTATTGCACTGTTTCGGTTTTTCGAAATTTGCGATATCGAAAAAGTGGGCGTGGTTATAGTCCGATATCGTTCATTTTAAATAGCAATCTGAGATGAGTGCTCAGGAACCCACATACCAAATTTTATCAAGATATCTCAAAATTTGCTCAAGTTATCGTGTTAACCGACGGACGGACGGACGCACATGGCTCAATAAAATTTTTTTTCGATCCTGATGATTTTGATATATGGAAGTCTATATCTATCTCGATTCCTTTATACCTGTACAACCAACCGTTATCCAATCAAACTTAATATACTCTGTGAGCTCTACTCAACTGAGTATAAATAGTGAAGTCCCTGAAGAGGCTGAAATATTCAGCGAAACGTCTGGCGAAATGTAAAATAAATCTTTATTTGTACCCGGAGGTATTAGATCGGACTAGCCTACTCAAAAACTGCAAGAACATAATCGAGCTGATCGCAAAAATACAGTAGACAAATTAGCAATTTGGAAACAGTTAAAAGAAATTAGTGTTTATTCATTAAAAATACAAACAGATTAAACTAATTAGTATACCTTTTATACTTTTCTGTGTTTGTTCATCAAAATACAAACATTATATCACATGTCCCATTGGGGTTTTTAAAGCCTTTAATGTAGAAACTTGGCTAATTATTTCATTAACCCTCTGTGTGAAATTGCTAAAATGGGTGGGACGGTTGTGTAGAATGCAAATAAATCCTGCCAGATAACTTTCTGTTCAGCAGAGTTAATCCAAATGATAGACGTACTAGCAATAATTTTGCGAAACTAACTAAGCTCTTGCCCACAATCGGATTTTCAAATCGATGTGGTAATCTGCAATGATATCACCATGCAAATCCTCACCGAGGGGCTCCACGGAATGTGAGTGGAACATTACTTGCCCAAAAACACCATATTCGGATGGATATTAAGCGGCCCTGTAGCTGAAAAGGTATCAACCTTCAGCACTCATGTCACGGAATGTACCGATGACCCAATCAATCAACTTTTGAGACAATTTTGGGAACAGAAAGAAGTTTACCAAACCCAACAATGATCAGTTGATGATGAATACTGTGAAGCACTCTACCGGACGACCACAATTCGCGCAGAAGATGGACGCTACAGAGTCAAACTGCCATTCAATATGGAATTTCCAGCAAATCTGGCACTCTGTCATTTACGACCCACACAACGACAGTACATCAGCATCGAACGAACACTCGAAAGTAAATCCGAATTATGAGACAAATATTTTGAAGTCCTTAATGAATATTTAACCATGGATCACATGGAAACCGCCTCCCAACAAGAGATAATTAGAGATGGTAAATATCTCTCATTTTATCTAACCCATCATGCTGTCATAAAACCCGACAGCAAAACCACAAAAGTGCGAGTCGTCTTCAACGCATCAAAAATCTCACATTCTGGCAACTCGTCGAACGACGTTCTTCATACAGGCCCCATACTACAACATAACTTAATCCTCGTTATACTTAAATGGCGACTGGATAAGTATGTTTTTAACGGCGATATTGAGAAAATGTATCGCCAAATACTCATCTGTGAAGAAGATACAAATTTTCATCGAATCGTTTTCGAAAACACCCAACTCTGCCGATAGAAAATTTTCGACTGAAAGCAGTTCCCCTGGTGTAAATTGCGCGCCATATTTGTCAATTCGTACCCTACACCAACTTGCCCACGACTTTCAAGACGAATATCCGATCGCAAAAAATATTTTATTGAATGAAACGTATGTTGATGATATTTTGTCAGGCGGTCATAATTTACAGTCCACTTTGAGCTCCATGATCCAAGTTATCGAAGCTTTAAAATCGGCAGAGTTCCCTTTGAGAAAGATGTCGGTAAATCACCCTGAAATTTTAAAAGCCTTTCCCGACCCTGATTTGCTAGAGGTCGACGTTCTTAAATTCCACGATTCGAGTTCCACAACAACCTTTGGAATTCAGTGGAACGCGCTAACCGACACCTTCACTTATGCGTATGACCCTCCATCAGCGGCAAACTCAACTACGAAAAGGCAGATTTTGTAAGCAGTTGCGAAACTGTTTGACCTCGCAGGATGGCTATCGCCAATAATGATTCTGGTGAAAATGTTGCTACAAGAACTCCGGATGGAAGGAACGGATTGGGACGAAAACGTGAAGCTCGGGGCTCTCAAAAAATGGACTTCAATTTATGAAAATTTACCCCACATCAGAGAAATTAAAATCCCTAGGTGGGTGCAGTATTCCCCCGATAAACTCATCCAACTGCATGGATTTTCAGATGCTTCGGAAAGAGCATTTTGTGCCTGTATATACTTACGGGTACAAACCCATGAAACTAGTTTTTCATTCCATTTGTTATCTGCTAAAAGCAAAGTAGCACCCCTAGAAACCATGGGTCTTCCACGGTTGGAGCTCTGTGTAGCAATCTTACTCTCCAAATTAGTGAAACAGCTGCGAAGTGAGCTGAATCTACCCCAACACGAACTCGTTATCTGGAGCGATTCTGCCATCATACTGGCATGGTTAGAAAAACCACCCAATACCTGGAAAACGTACGTCGCCAACCGGATATCGGAAATTGTTAGAAACGTTGACAACGCCAGTTGGAGACACGTTTCCAGCAACGATAACCCAGCGGATTTGGGCACTCGAGGTTGCAAGCCTCAGGACTTAATCGAATATCCATTATGGTGGTAACGACCTACTTGGCTTATCAGGCCATCAACTTCGTGGCCAAAGAATTTAACTCAGCACCCAACTGCACCCGAACAACGACATATGGAGGTATTCCACATCTCTCAGGAAGCAAATAGAGATATACCAGACCGTTTTTCATCGTTTTCTCGAGCACTAAGAGTCCTGACCTATATGTTGCGGTTTATCCGGAAAGCAAGGAAACTGAAAGTTCTAGCGACGCTCAACCTCACCCATGCCGAAGTGAATGATGCCAAAATCAAAATCGTCATTCAAACTCAACGGAATTATTACGGCGATACGATAGAGCTGCTTCAAAGGGAAGGACCCTTACCCAAAAAGAACACCCCTCTGACATTAAACCCCATGTTAGATGACTCAGGAATCATGCGAGTTTCGGGAAAATTAGCCTATGCCATATGTAGCTTCAATGAGCGGCACCCAATCATCATATCCGAAAATTCTCGTTTATGCTCTCTTCTGTTGTACTTCCCCCATCCGAACCTGCTGGACGCATTGTTGCCAGGAAAAAATTTCTTTGGGGTAGCATCTAAAAAAAGGGCTACAAACGCATTGCAGGGTTACAATAGATTAATTTTCCTACATGGTGACTTTCCCTTATTTTGCCTCCAAAGCTCTCAGCTGAGTATGTAATGTCCGGTTGCAGCCGAACTTAGCCTTCCTTACTCATTAAAAATACAAACAGATAAAACTAATTGGTATAGCTTTTATACTTTTCTGTGATTGTTCATTAAAAATACAAACATTATATCACATGCCTTTCTCAATTCTATAGCACAATTAAACTTAACAAATATATAAACCACTAGGAAATGTTGTTTTCAAAACAGAAAAATATTTGGTATGTGCCCATTTCCTCAATCTAGAAGTTTCTACTTATTTTTTATTCACACAATCCACTAATGTATAAATAACGCCCACAAACCCGTTTAGATTTTTGAATCCATTAGGCACTCAATAACGCAATAATGAGATAATTAAGAAATTTTATTTTGTATGGAACATTGGGTTTATTAAAAGCTTTAATGTACAAAACTTGGCTAATTATTTCATTAACATTCTGTAGGAAATTGCTATAGAAATTACTAAATTTTACGAATATGGGAAGAATGAACAGACGTTAAAGTCCACAACCAATTAGCGTCTCATTAACACTTAACACAGGATCTTGATTATGTCAGCCGACTTAACTTCGAGCAATGGTGCTGCTAAAATCTTAGTGAACTGCTCCCAGCTCTGGTTTTGTGGCGGTATGAAATAGACAAATTAGCAGTTTGGAAACAGAGAAAACTAATTAATGTTTATTCATTAAAAATACAAACAGATAAAACTAATTAGTGTACCTTTTATACTTTTCTGTGTTTGTTCATCAAAAATACAAACATTATATCACATGGCCTTTCTCCATTCAATAGCACAATTAAACTGTGCAAACATATAAATCACTAGGAAATTTTCTTCTCAAAACAGCCAAATATTTGCTTGTGCCCATTTCCTGAATCTAGAAGTTTCTGCCTATTTGCTATTCACACAATCCACTAATGTATAAATAGCTCCTACAAAACTTATCTTGATTTACTCAATATCTAACAAGCGTCTAAAAAAGTTATCATTTAAAATGAGTTTCCGAAATTATATCGTGCTCCTGTTGGTCGCGCTTACCTTTCCTTTCACCTACGCGAATGCGAAGTTTCGCACTGGAGATGGCAGTTCTAGCAGTTCTGTGAATACAGAGGAGGAAACACCACATGTGCCATATGTGGTGGCAATATATAAAAACGGAGATTATGTTTGCACAGGTTCACTGATAACTATGGAATTCGTGGTTACAGCTTTAGAATGCCTGGACAGAGAAGAAGATACACGGATCAGAGTTCAAGCTGGTGTAAACAGTATAACTCAAATATATATCGGGGGGGAAGGGCAAACTCGCGACGGGATTCGTTTTATCTATGAAGAAGTCACGGGAAGCAACGATATGGATTTAGGTATAATTCAAGTGGAAACCCCCTTTGACAAGAATCCTACATTAGGAACAATAAAACTTTGCAAAACCGGTTTAGAACCGGGCATGCCAATGCAAGTTATTGGATGGCATATGCGAAGTGGTCCTAATATCCGTTCTACTCGCGAAATTATAGGAAAAAGGGGCCTTTGTGATCGTTATTTCAATGATATAGGTGTAGCAACTACGTTTTATGGATTCAAATCAACACGTGACGTAGATTCTGGAGCACCGGGCGTTGTGGGCGGAGCTCTTTGTGCTGTGGCAGGATCTTATTACGGTGCTTCGTCAAGGCTATATACAGATTTATCTTATCCAAGTTCTGCTCTATTATTTGTAAAAGTACAAACGGGATGTACATAAGTGTTGTCATAAATTAAATGCTGTCATAATATTATGTAATACTACTAAATAAATAGTACAGAGAGCGTAAACTCGCAAACATCAGAGTGCTAATATATTTCGATTAAAATGTTTTCGTTTTTCTTTTCCATGAGGAGGTGTACCTAAATTATAAATTTTTATTGTAAAACTTAAACTGCTACAATCAAAATACTTCGTGAATTAAAAACTCATTGCGCACGTATTGTTGTAGCAATATCGGACTATTACATATACAAATGCTGAGTGGAGCGTCGCTCTATCTCGGCTGAAAGCCCCATTACAGAATTTTTTTGTATAAATGCCCGTTTTCGAAATGGTGGCTGAGATAGGGTGACATTCCACTCAGCAGTCGAAATGGCGATATTTTTATGGAATTATGTATAAACAAATTTTGATGATTGCGATTTAACAAAAAGTTTTGGTTATATTCATTGAAAGTGTGATACATTAAGTTGTCACTTTCTTTGCTGACCTCAACCAAACTCATAAATTTACTTCTATTTCACCAATTATGAGTTGACAAAAAATTAATACTCTTCTCTTAAAACTCATTGAAATATTTATCGCTTTTTATAATATTAAACAAGGTAAAATTGACATCTCTCCAACTTCCTAATCAAGGGTGCTAGGCACGGTCCTTATTGGATGAACTGTAGCCAGGGGGTATTTTCCCCATACCGCACCGCTACCGAAAAAAATAATGATTGCCTTATAACAGCAAGGGGCGCTGTTGTAGCGGAGATTTTTATCCCCACTTTTAACATTAGACCGATGAGCCCGCCTTGTTAGACAGGTGGTCGACCGACCAAGATGAACTCAAAAACTTCTAAAGTAAGTAATAAACAAAATGCGATGGTGGCGCAAGCCCGGGAGGAAGAAATCGCTATCATTGATGATTCAAATGCAGATAGCGATGATAGTATGCAGTCAGTGCGCTCTGTAGAGGAGGAGGTTACCAGCCCGGACAAAGAACTAACGTTAGCCCAACCAACGACGAGAGCGATCGCTTGGAATCAGCCAGAGAGACATTCCCCTAGAGGCAAGAGGCAGCGATCGGTTGAACCTCACAAGCCTGCTTTTAAGAGGCAGGAGGCGGAGGGAAAACGCCCCAGTCCCAGAACCAGGAAGCAAAGTGGTAGAAATGACAGGAACCAAACCTCAAATTCTGCAAAGCGGAGTGAAGGGGTAATATCTAGAAAGCCATATACCCTAAAAGCTGTAGTAGAGGAAGAGGAAATAAGAAATAAAATGTAAATGTTAATAAGCTAAAGGGAAGAAATGACCAGACTCCAGCTTATTCGTAGATACTAAAGGGAGCTAACGATGAGACTCCGTTTATCACCGAGAATAAGATGAACAACGTTGCGAAGCAGGCCTAGACTGTGGCACTGCTAGATTGTAACAACCCCAATGGACTGGTATCAACCGAAAGGCAGAGTTATTAGAATTGGGTAGCAAGCTCAATAATGCTGCGAGCCTAGCAAAGACGCTTCGAAAAGAGGAGGGAGAAACGCAGCTATACCGGTAAGAGCGAAAAAGATGTATTGCGTGAGTGCAGTGGTGGAGAATTTGGAGAGAGACAAGCAGCTCAATGGCGTTGCGAGTCTTACAAATAACTATCCAACACGGTAAAGTGGCGTCGGGTGAGCTCTTCCTGACACTTGAGGAAGGTTCTTTTGATGTGACGCTGATACAGGAGCCATGGGTCTCATCTGGAGGAAATGTTTCTGGACTCAGCACTCGCGGACGCAGCGTTTATTACTCCAGCGAAACGGCGAGACTGAGGAAAGTCGTATCCAAGGCGGTCCAGGCACTGATAAAAAAGATCGGCGGGGAATGGTCACACAGTAGTGAAGAGTCCCTTAAGGCACTACTTAATACACACTTCCCATCAGGAGATGATGTAAAAACTCCTAATACGGAGCGAGAGGTACCAGGATTGATGAAAAATACCAAAAGCTTTTGCCAAGTGCAACTCGACGGGTCCAGATGGGATATTTTTCGAGTAGTCTTCATATCGAAAGCGGGAAAAATCAGCCATTTGCATCCCATTAATTGGACATCTATTTTGCTCAAAACCCTCGAAAGTTTAAAAAATGTGTATATAAAATCAAGTATGAATGAGGAGTTCAGCACAACATACTTACAACAAAGGCAAGTCAATCGACACTGCATTGCATAGGGTGGTCATGAATATAGAGAAAGCCCTGGAACACCAGGAATATTTTCTACATGTTTTTCTGGGGATTTCAACAATATCACGAAACGAGTAAACATGGACAATCTCAATTCAATAAAAGTTCATCCCGCCTTTACAAAATGGATCGGCTCGATGTTAAGCTGCATAGTGATCACGTCGGAATGGGGTCTAGGCAACAAAACCTGTAAAGAGAGGAGCGCCGCAAGGTGAGGTTTTAGGGGCGTCCACAGTATTGGTGTCGCTAGTTCAACCAATTGCTTAGGCGGTTCGACGGAGGACCAGTGAAACCACATATCAGATTGACGTTTCAGTCATAAAAAGCGGTAGGTGCCTAACAACAACAAGCTCTCTGATGGATCAGGCACTTCTTGATGTACAGGCATGGGCAACTGGCGTCGAGTTAACCGCCAACCCTACAAGAATAATATAGCCCCAAAATATCTAGGAGTCATCCTAAATAGTAAGTTGTCTGTGAAATAGGATGCTTGGATGGACTTGGGGCCTATTACTCGAACTCTCCTACGGCAATTGTCAAACCCATACTTTACTATGGGGTCCTTGATTGGTGGACAGCCACACAAAAAGGTACGAATGCCAATAAACTTGAGGGCCATGCATCACTGATTGGCATAACAGGAGCTCTAAAAGCTATTCCGACAGTAGCATTGCTTGCCATTCTACACATCACGCCTGCAGATCTAATGGCCAAAATTGTAGGGTTATCCACTGCAACAAGACTTAAGCCCTCGGGGCAGCTTGAGTGCAGGCCGTATGGCCATAGAACTATAGCCTCAACTAATATCGGGCAGACGGAATATATTATCCGTGCACGGCGACTCTTTCTAAGAAACAATTTGACATTTTATATCAATTCTTTCTAAACATTTTTCCTATTCATTGAAAATTTGAAAAATTATTGTGAAATCTAAGAAATATCAAATAAACTTATAAAAATTTATATTCAAAGCATGGCACAATTATATGGTTGGCTCATCTCATCAGCTGATTTTATTAATTTCATTGCATGGTCGATGGGATTGTCAAAATGAGATAGCAAACTCAAAATGAAACCAACACATTGGCATCATTTTCTTACACGTACAAAAACTGCTAAGTTTTATGTTTCCATTCCATACCATACGCACCAACACCAATACACAGATTTTGACAATTTGAACAGACATATTTTGTTATTGTACAGATGAGCCAACCTTATAGTTGAAGCATGATTCAAAGTCAACCAAAAGTTCCTCAATCAAAAAAAAAAAAACAAAATTCTTAAAAACCGGAATTTAAAAACAGAAGACAGATAGCTCAAAGCAAGTCACCAAGCACAAGAAACTCGGTGCCCGCGCTTTCTTCGTTACACCCTCTTCACCACATAACGAGTTTCAACAACAAATATATTTGTGTATAAACAGCGACTTAAGCTCCTATTATATGAAATTGCAATGGACACGTCATTTTAAAAAGTGGTATAAACCTTAACACCCAGAAAATTGTTTTTGCTTTACTTTCGACTTAACAAGCGGAAAAAGTTTAAAACTAATGCCTATTTTATTGCGAACCTACCTACCTACATTGTTCAGTATTGGTTACTGCAGCGCATTGCCTGAAAAAATTTAATTTGAAGGACATCACCGTGTCGGCTGGTGCGACCCTGTTATAGAAAAAGATACACAAGTTTGAAATGAGGAGCGTGTATTATATCCATTTAGATATACTTCCACAACACATAATTTGGATATAAATGTGATTAAAGGGCCTACACCCTTTACCCTGGCTCCTTAAGTAGGAACAAATAACTTTGAAGTATTAACACCGGGCACAACAAAGCGGGCGGATGGAGTTCATGTAGCCTTTACTTCCAAACCAACTGTCGTGCCTAGATTACCACAGCGGGAATATGAGGTTCTTTTCAAGGGGACACAGACAAAACAAAAGCAATGATTTGTGCAGGAATTAGAAATCTTGGTCCGTGTAGTGGGAATTCTGGAGCACCGGAAGTTGTGAATGGACAACTTTGTGCAAATGCAATATGGAGGACGTCTCGCATGAATTATCCGCAGCAATATACCTATACAAATAGAAAAAAGGTTCTAAGCTTTATAAAAACAAGTAAGGACGGGACTGTCTTCGGCTGTGCCGAAGACTTCATACCTTTCATGAATAAGGCTGAACAATAAATTCATCCCGTTCGAAATCTCCAAATAATCGGATGTATAAGATAAGAAATATATAGTGAACAGATGTACATTCCTAAACGATTTTTAAGGTAAATATAAAATGAACAATAAAGGAAGGCTAATTTCGGGTGTAACCGAACATCACATACTCAGCTGGGAGCTTTGGAGACAAAATAATGGAAAATCACAATGTAGGAAAATGAACCTAGAGTGGAATGTGTTTGTTTGACATGGGTATCAAATGGAAGGTATTAAAGAGTATTTTAAAAGGGAATGGGCCATAGTTCTATAGGTGGACGCCACTTAGGGATATCGCCATAAAGGTGGGCCAGTGGCGACTCTAGAATGTGTTTGTACGATATGGGTATCAAATTAAAGGTATTAAGGAGGGTTTTAAAAGGGAGTGGTGGTAGTTGTATATATGAAGGCGTTTTCGAGATATCGACCAAAATGTGGACCAGGGTGGCCCACAACATCTTTTGTCGGGTACCGCTAACTTATTGTATATGTAATACCACGAAGAGTATTCCTGCCAAGATTCCAAGGGCTTTTGATTTCGCCCTGCAGAACCTTTTCATTTTCTTCTACTTAATATGGCAGGTCGCACACCCATTTTACAAAGTTTTTTCAATGTTATATTTTGCGTCATTAAACCAATCCAATTACCATGTTTCATCCCTTTTTTCGTAGTTGGTGTAGAATTATGGCATTTTTTTATTTTTCGTAATTTTCGATATAGAAAAAGTGGGCGTGGTCATAGTCGGATTTCGGCCATTTTTTATACCAAGATAAAGTGCGCTCAGATAAGTTCGCGAACTAAGTTTGGTAAAGATATATCGATTTTTGCTCAAGTTATCGAGCGGAAGTACAGACGGTCGACTGCGTATAAAAACTGGGCGTGGCTTCAACCGATTTAGCTCTTTTTCACAGAATACAGTTCTTGTCATAGAAGCTATGAGACTACCAAATTTCACAAGGATTGGTAAATTCTTGTTCGACTTATGGCGTTAAAAGTATCCTAGACAAATTAAATGAAAAGGGCGGAGCCACGCCCATTTTGAAATTTTCTTTTATTTTTGTATTTTGTTGCACCACATCATTACTGGAATGTTGACATAATTTACTAATATACTGTAAAGATATTAAATTTTTTGTTAAAATCTGACTTTTAAAATTTTTACTTAAAATTTTTACTTCTAAATTACCTTCTTTTAAAAGTGGGCGGTGCCAAGCCCATTTTCCAAAGTTTTACCAATTTTCTATTCTGCGTCATAAGGTCAAACCATCTACCAAGTTTCACTGCTTTATCCGTCTTTGGTATTGAATTATCGCACTTTTTCGGTTTTTCGAAATTTTCGATATCGAAAAAGTGGGCGTGGTTAAGGTCCGATTTCGTTCATTTTAAATAGCGATCTGAGATGCCCAGAAACCGACATACCAAATTTCATGAAGATACCTCAAAATTAACTCAAGTTATCATGTTAACGGACAGGCGGACGGACATTGTTCAATCGAATTTTTTTCGATACTGATGATTTTGATATATGGAAGTCTATATCTACATCGATTCCTTTATACCTGCACAACAAACCGTTATCCAATCAAAGTTAATATAATCTGTGTGCAAAGTACGCTGAGTATAAAAATAGGTAGCTACTTTGTGTGAGGATGCAAAGTTTCACGTTTTTTGAGGTCTGTATGTAAAAACTATGACTACTAATCACGTATTTCAACAATATATTACGTAAACGTAAGTATTTGATGAAATTCGATGAAATTTGAAGCTTCTAGCCGTAAAAAAGGTGACATTTTAAGCTTAGTGAGTGATACTTCCAAAGATGATTGCCTACTTTTGGGAGCATCTCAGATAAGATATATGCATGTGTTTGTGCGTATCTCTCCGCTGCGTTTACGTATAATGATTGATTTATTTATGTAGATACAAGTGACTGCCTGCTTTATTATTGTTGTGGCTTTATTTACTTAGTATCAGATTAGTGATGTGAGTATCACTTAGTGTCACTAATATTCGTCAGACTGCCCTCGATCTAACAGCTGCTAGCATCTCCAAATGAACCACCCTTCTATTTTGTGGTTTCCCAATTGTTTGTATGCGGTAGATGACATCACTGATCCTCTTCACAACTCTGCACGGACCTTCCTAACTGCAACAAAATTTGGATGGAACACCTTTCCGCCGGTGATGGTTGTATAGTAGTACCAAATCTCCCTCCAAGAAATTTTCCGAATTATAGTTCTTGTCATACCTGTGTTTCATCCTACTACTCATTACCCTGGGACGTTCCCTCACACTCTGTTTTTTGGCCAGTGAACGACTTCGCAGAGATTGCGCTTGACGCATTAGTTTCGCATAATCGATGAAATTTGAAGCTTCTAGCCGTAAAAAGGTGACATTTTAAGCTTAGTGAGCGATACTTCCAAAGATGATTGCCTACTTTTGGGAGCATCTCAGATAAGATATATGCATGTGTTTGTGCGTCTCTCTCCGCTGCGTTTACGTACATATGTGTAGACATAATGATTGATTCATTTATGTAGATACAAGTGACTGCCTGCTTTATTATTGTTGTGGCTTTATTTACTTAGTATCAGATTAGTGATGTAAGTATCACTTAGTGTCACTAATATTCGTCAGACTGCCCTCGATCTAACAGCTGCTAGCGTCTCCAAATGAACCACCCTTCTATCTTGTGGTATCCCAATTGTTTGTATGCGGTATATGACATCACTGATCCTCTTCGCAACTCTGCACGGGCCTTCCTAACTGCAACAAAATTTGGATGGAACACCTTTCCGCCGGTGAGGGTTGTATAGTAGTACCAAATCTCCCTCCAAGAAATTTTCCGAATTATAGTTCTTGTCATACCTGTGTTTCATCCTACTACTCATTACCCTGGGACGTTCCCTCACACTCTGTTTTTTGTCCAGTGAACGACTTCGCAGAGATTGCGCTTGACGCATTAGTTTCGCATAATCAGTATCGTTTCCACGTTTCACAACAGTAGTTCGTACTGACTTGAAACTACCCTCGAATTCCTTTTGGGAAATTCTTTCCTTCGTTTTTGTGCGTCCATTTGGTTTTGTCAATTCCAGTGTTTCTCTCGCAGGTATCATTGATTTTGCTTTGTTCCGCCCATTCGTTCCATCAACTCTTACCTTTTACTTTCGTGGGCTTTTTCGAGTCTCCTCCGCACTCGCTTACTCCTGAACCCTTTCTCCAAACTGAAGTTAAGTGGCACATCCTGGTTCTCATAGCTCATAATCCTTCTCTGGATATCGATCCTAATGTCACGGTCAACTAAGAAGTCCACTCCCAATATAACTTCATCAGTAATCTCCGCTACAACGAATTTGTGTAGAACCATGACCTTCCCAATGAAGACTTCACAGATCACTTCTCGCAGAACTTGGTTATACTCGCCAGTGACCGTACGCAACCTTGCTCTAGGTAATGACTTTACTCTCCTGTAGAACAAATCAGATCGAATTAAGGAATGAGATGCGCCCGTATCTACAGTCAGTACACGTTCTTTGCCATCCACATTCCCTCTGGCGGTAAGACTGCTTGATTTCCTTCCAATTTGCGACACAGATATCACAGGATATTCAGTAGATGGGACAAGTTACATCTGACTCGCTCTTTCTTATTTCCTCCAGCTTTCTTTTACGGCCACCCAAGTTGGAACTACCAGGACCGGTGCTGCAATGACGATCAATGTGACCTGGGTTACCGCACTTGAAATATTTGATTGTACCATTATTCTTCAGCTGCGTTCTTTCTAAAGCTTCTAAAATTGCGTCTACCCAGTCTGGCCTTTCTACTTCCACACGGCGTGCTTTGAAAGCTGGCTTACACAGAAGCGACACTAAATGTGCCAGCCTATCAACATCCGACGCAAACTCTTGCAATGTTTCACCAGGCCTCTGGAAGCGGTTCAGTAACTCCATTTGGTATATCTGTCTCCTATGCTCGGTTCCGTGTCGTCTCTCTAAAGCGCCGATCAATGCTTCATAACAGTTCCGTTCGCCCTCTGGAATGGTTTGTAAGATCTCAGCTGCAAGCCCTTTCAATACCATGAAAAGTGCAGCTACTTTATCATCCGTATTCCAGTTGTTCACTGCTGACGTCTTCTCAAATTGTAGCGTAAAGACCTGGGAAGGAACAGAACGGTCAAAGGATGGTGTTTTTACCTTTGGATTGCTCGCTGAAAAAGCTGGGTGATTTAATTGCAACTCTTGTATACGACCTCTCAAAGCATCCACCTCGGCTTCGATTTTTTCCTCAAACTGCGTTATTTTCTCGTCCATACGCGTTTGGAGTTTTGATGATATGCGCGCCTCTTGTGCTTCGGGTTGTACTGTTATGCGTGTCTCTTGTTCTTTTAGTTGTGTTTCCATCTTGGTTGTTATACGAGTCTCCTGCGATTCTAGTTGAGATGCCATATATGTCTTCTGTTCTTCGAGTTGAGATGACATTTGCGACGACATTACTGAAATGCTTGTCTCCTGTGCTTCAATCTTGGATGTTATACGGGTCTCTTGAGATTCCAGATGGGACGCCATATACGTCTTCTCTTCTTCCAGTTGAGATGACATTTCGGTTGATATTTGTGAGGATATTTGCTTCAACACTGCTAGTATCGCGTTAGTGTCAACACTTGCCAATGGATTCGGAATCTCTATTTTCTCCTCCATTTTAGTCGCTAACTCTTCCACATCAGGATAAAAGACATACTCGTCCATATTAATTCCTTCCAACTCCATTACCTCTCGTAGCTGTGCTTGAAGTTCGATCTTATATCCGGTTGTATTCAACCCACGGTTCTCCAACTCCTTTTTCAGTTGCTGGATCCTTAAGTCACATAACTTCGCCACGTCCTTGTTGTGCTCTGCAACTCTGGAATTTATTCAACAATTCCTTTTTTGACACCAATTGTAACGAATTTAGTGCAATCTCCTATTTGCAACCTTCTACTAACGTTCGAATCACTAAACTGTTGAATTAATAACTCCACTATTCAATAATGCAAAATGATCTTTCTTAAAGTACTTTATAATAACACTTCTACTTCTCGACAGATAGCGTGTTTAAATCAAACTGATTCATCATGTCTCAGCTGCTGCTTTGATACTCTTTGGTTTCCTCGTTGACATATTTCTAAGCGTTTCTATTTCTAGAATTTGCTATTTGTTTACCAGCTATATCTACAGATGCACGAATGTTATAGCTTCTCGCATAGCACATGCGCGTGTATATGTGAGTGATACTTCCAAAGATGATTGCCTACTTTTGGGAGTATATCAGATAAGATATGCATATGTTTGTGCGTCTCTCCCCGCTGCGTGTACGTACATATGTGTAAACATATTGATTGATTCGTTTATGTAGATACAAATGACTGCCTGCTTTATTGTTGCTGTGGCTTTATTTACTTAGAATCGGATTAGTGATGTGAGTGTCAGTTAGTGTCACTCATATTCGTCACAATATATACCAACGATCCTTATGATTTTTTCAGACAACAATATATGCTATACACGTAAGCATTTGGTGAAATTTGAACATATCTAAACTATTTTTAAGATAAATATAAAATAAACAAGTAAGGACGGGACTGAACAATAATCTTATCCCATTCGTAATCTCCAAATAATGCGCTGTATAAGATAAGAAATATATGGTGAACAGATGTACATACCTAAACGATTTTAAGATATATATATAAAAAACGGGAAAAACCCCCTTATCTGAACGATCGGTTGTATGGGATATATATTATATATAGCTCCGATCGAAATGTATTTTACAAGAAATCTTCTATGATATATTAGAATAAATATCACCACGTTTAACGTTTTTATATTGGAAATTAAGAGATAAATGGCTAAAAATATTTCTATCTGTACGATCGGTTGTATTGGATATATATTATATATAGCTCCGATCGAAATGATTTTTTCATGAAATCTTCTATGACAGATATTTCCTGGTGTCGATACAAAGAAGTGCGAAATGAAACAACAGCTATTATCAGGGAGGCAAAGTGTAGGTACAGTAAATCAAAGCTAGATCCCTCACTTCCATCCAAGGAGTTGTGGAGAAACTTAAAAAGGTTTAAAATACATGGCAAGGATACTACTAAGTGTGAAATAGATGTGGATGAACTAAATGACTTTTTTGTTAGCACTAACAATGACGTCAATTCTCCAGCCCTGCTAAAAGATTACTCCTCCCATGTCGGCCCTGATAACAAATTTGAATTTGATACAATTGGCGAGGTTGATGTTTTGAAGGCTTTATTAAGTATAAAATCGAATGCTTTGGGGGAGGATGGAATCTCTCTAAGATTTATTAAGATCGTAATGGAGTTTATACTAGGTCCGCTTACTCACATCATAAATTTCTGCTTCACCTCTTCATGTTTTCCCACGATGTGGAAGAAAGCAATTATTCTTCCTATTGCAAAAAAAACTAATGCTACGTGTGCAGGTGATTATAGGCCTATCAGCATACTACCTACATTTTCGAAGGTATGTGAAAATTTAATGGCAGCACAAATTTCTTACTTTATCCAGCAAAATAAATTACTCAGTCCATTGCAATCTGGCTTCAGACCAAAGCACAGCTGCTCTACAGCAATGGTTAAAGTTTGGATGATATAAGAACTAGTTTTGATACTGGCGACCTAACACTTCTTTGTTTACTAGATTTCTCCAAAGCATTTGATTCTGTGAATCATGAGCTGCTATGTACGAAGCTGAAGTATTACTTCGGATTTGAGGATAGCTCAGTCAAGCTTATTGCCAGTTATCTTAAGGATAGAACGCAGAAAGTTAAATCAGGAAATTCTTTTTCGCAGTCTAAACCTGTGTATGCTGGCGTACCGCAAGGGTCGGTCCTTAGTCCACTTCTGTTTAGTATATTTGTGAATGATATTTTTGATGTGTGCCAGTATGTCAATATTCATGCATATGCCGATGATATGCAGTTACATTTGTCAAGTCGTATCGGTCTTGTTGAAGATTTATGTTTCAAAATTAATAATGATCTGTCTGCAATCTCTCTTTGAGCTAGTGAAAATTCGTTGTGTTTGAATGCATCCAAGTCTTATGTCTTGCCTATATGTCATAGTGTTGTATATAATATTGACCTTCCTGCGTTGTATATTGGAACTAGTCCACTTAAATTTGTTGACAGAGTAAAAAGTCTAGGTTTTATTGTGAACTGTAAACTTACCTGTAGTGACCATGTCAACAGGGTAGTTACCAATATTTATGCCATATTACGGAAGTTAAGAGTCTCGGCCCCATTCACACCTGTTGAAGCCAGGCGAAAACTTGTGCTGCAGTTAATTATGCCACTTATAACGTACGCCGATACAGTATATGGTAAGATGGACTCAATGTCATACAACAAAGTTGCTGTAGCGTTTAACAATGCTACGAGATACGTTTACGGGATTGGTAGATATGATCACATATCTGCCTGGCGAACGAAAATTCTTGGGTGCAGCCTTGAAAATTATCTAGCCGCCAGGAATTGTATCTTTATATACAAATTATTATTGTGGAAGACACCAAATTACTTATTCGAAAGGTTGAGACCAGTGAGATCACTGAGACATCAGAGTCTGGTCGTACAATCGCACAATTACTTAACTTCATCTAGACTATTTTTCATTAGCGCGGTTAAATTATGGAATTCAATCCCAGATAAAGTGAAGGCTGGACAAAATAGATTCAACTACAAGGATGTAATACTCAAGTACTTCAAAGCTGTATGAAAACAATGCAAAAACATTGTAAGGGTGTTTAAGATACCTGCTTCTCTTTTCTTTCCCCTTTTCCCACT
Source organism: Eurosta solidaginis (assembly GCF_040869045.1). Taxonomy (NCBI): domain Eukaryota; kingdom Metazoa; phylum Arthropoda; class Insecta; order Diptera; family Tephritidae; genus Eurosta; species Eurosta solidaginis. Next base: position 171,543,630 of record NC_090323.1, read on the forward strand.
TTGATCTTGACTATCTTTTCTTTCGTTAAGGTTAGATGTATTCTAAATTTGTTATTTAGATTTAAGTTAGAATATACATATTTACACTGTTTTATGTTTAATAACCTAGTTGAAGTACTTCTAAAAGACTATATCTGGTCTTACTCTGTAATACGTTGGTAAATAAATAAATAAATATATAAATAAAAATATATATATATATATATATTAGAATAAATATAACCAAATTTAACGTTTTTATACTCAGTTGAGCATAGCTCACAGAGTATATTAAGTTTGCTTGCATAACGGTTGGTTGTACAGGTATAAAGGAATCGAGATAGATATAGACATCCATATATCAAAATCATCAGGATCGAAAAAAAATTTGATTGAGCCATGTCCGTCCGTCCGTCCGTCCGTCCGATAACTTGAGTAAATTTAGAGGTATCTTGATGAAATTTGGTACGTAGGTTCCTGAGCACTCATCTCAGATCGCTATTTAAAATTAACGATATCGGACTATAACCACGCCCACTTTTTCGATATCGAAAATTCCGAAAAACCGAAAAAGTGCAATAATTCATTACCAAAGACAGATAAAGCGATGAAATTTGGTAGGTGAGTTGAACTTATGACGCAGAATTGAAAATTAGTAAAATTTTGGACAATCGGCGTGTCACCGCACACTTTTAAAAGAAGGTAATTTAAAATTTGCAAGCTGTAATTTGGCATTCGTTGAAGATATCATGATGAAATTTGGTAGGAACGTTACTCCTATTACTATATGTACGCTTAATAAAAATTAGTAAAAACGGAGAAGGACCTCGCCCACTTTTAAAAAAAAAATTTTTTTAAAGTAAAATTTTAACAAAAAAATTAATATCTTTACAGTATATAAGTAAATTATGTCAACATTCAACTCCAGTAATGATATGGTGCAACAAAATACAAAAGTAACAGAAGATTTCAAAATGGGCGTGGCTCCGCCCTTTTTCATTTAATTTGTCTAGGATACTTTTAATGCCATAAGTCGAACAAAAATGTACCAATCCTTTTGAAATTTGGTAGGGGCATAGATTTTATGACGTTAACTGTTTTCTGCAAAAATGGGCGAAATCGGTTTGAAGCCACGCCCAGTTTTTATACACGGTCGTCCGTCTGTCCTTCCGCATGGCCGTTAACACGATAACTACAGCAAAAATCGACATATCTTTACAGAACTTAGTTCACGTACTTATCTGAACTCACTTTGTATTGGTATAAAAAATTTACGAAATCCGACTATGACCACGCCCACTTTTTCGATATCGAATATTACGAAAAATGAAAAAAAATGCCATAATTCTATACCAAATACGAAAAAACCGATGAAACATGGTAATTGGATGGGTTTATTGACGCGATATATAACTTTGGGAAAAACTTTGTAAAATGGTTGTGACACCTATCATATTAAGTAGAAGAAAATGAAAAAGTTCTACAGGGCGAAAAAAAAAACTTTAAAATCTTTGCAGGTATAACATATATAAATAAATTAGCGGTATCCAACAGATGATGTTCTGGGTCACCCTGGTCCACATTTTGGTCGATATCTGGAAAACGCCTTCACATATACAACTACCACCACTCCCTTTTAAAACTCTCATTAATACCTTTAATTTCATAACAATATCGTACAAACACATTTTAGAGTCACCCCTGGTCCACCTTTATGGCGATATCTCGAAAAGGCGACCACCTATAGAACTAAGCCCCACGCCCTTTTAAAATACTCATTAACACTTTTCATTTGATACCCATATCGTACAAACATATTCTAGATTCACCCCTGGTCCAACTTTATGGCGATATCTCGAAAAGGCGACCACCTATAGAACGAAGGCCACTCCCTTTTAAAAATACTCATTAACACCTTTCATTTGATACCCATATCGTACAAAAAAAATCTAGAGTCACCCCTGGTCCACCTTTATGGCGATATCTCGAAAAGGCGACCACCTATAGAACTAAGGCCCACTCCCTTTTAAAATATGCGTTAACACCTTTCGTTTGATACCCGTTTTGTACAAACGTATTCTAGAGTTACCCCTGGTCCACCTTTATGGCGATATCTCGAAAAGGCGACCACCTATAGAACGAAGGCCCACTCCCTTTTAAAACCCTCATTAATACCTTTAATTTGATACCCATATCGTACAAACACATTCTAGAATCACCCCTGGTCCACCTTTATGGCGATATTTCGAAACGGCGTCCACCTATAGAACTAAGGCCCACTCCCTTTTAAAATATTTATTAACACCTTTCGTTTGATACCCATATTGTACAAACGCAATCTAGAGTCACCCCTGGTCCACCTTTAGGGCGATATCTCGAAAAAGCGTCCACCTATAGAACTAAGCCCCACTCCCTTTTAAAATACTCACTAACACCTTTAATTTAATACCCATATCGTACAAACACATTATACAGTCACCCCTGGTCCACCTTTAGGGCGATATCTCGAAAAGGCGTCCACCTATAGAACTAAGCCCCACTCCCTTTTAAAATACTCACTAACACCTTTCATTTGACGCCAATATCGTACAGAGACATTTTAGGGTCACCCCTGGTCCACCTTTATGGCGATATCTGGAAAAGGCGTCCACCTATAGAACTAAGGCCCACTCCCTTTTAAATAATCATTAACACCTTTAATTTGATACCCATATCGTTCAAACACATTATAGAGTCACCCCTGTTCCACCTTTATGGCGCTATCTCGAAAAGGCGTCCACCTACAGAACTAAGGCCCACTGCCTTTTAAATAATCATTATCACCTTTCATTTGATACCCATATCGTACAAACACATTATCGAGTCACCCCTGGTCCACCTTTATGGTGCTATCTCGAAAAGGCGTCCACCTATAGAACTAAGGCACACTCCGCTTTAAAACACTCATTAACAACTTTCATTTGATACCCATATCGTTCAAACACATTCTAGAGTCCCCCCTGGTCCACCTTTATGGTGCTATCTCGAAAAGGCGTCCACCTATAGAACTAAGATCCTGTAGTGCCAAAATAAATGCATTAAAATAAATTGTAGATGGCAACCCTCTTTAGAAATGTGCAAGATGCAACATACATCAGATGCACTTGGCATCACTAAAATTGTTAGAGTCGAGCAATTTGGAGAGTTTCTGATTGGTTGAAACTGCCGTTGTTCGACGCCATGATTTTATTTTGGATGCCATCATTAATTTCGTTGCTAAGCAACGAAGAGAAAAACTGCCGAGCTACAGGTTGGCGTTAGCGGCAGTTTTCAGTTTCAAGTGAACCGGCAAATTGACTGCACGAGTTAGTCTTACAAATAAAACAAAAAAATCTAAGTGACCTAACGGGAAGAAAGAACAAAGTGTAAAGAATTATAAGTTGAATAAAAACTATATTGTAAAAATTAAATAAACCTCTCATTATTAAAACTAAACGGAAAGAAAGGAAACTTTTAAATAAAAGAAAACTAGTTGCAGTGTGTGTGTGCGGAACGTTCCCGCAGGATCCCAAATATGGGTCTTTTATATGGCGACCGTGGGCCGAAGCCCTGTAAAGGCGACGAGTGGCCGGAAGGAGGCAAGCCTCCCAACAGGTGTGGGAAAAACCCACTTAAAATTAAAAATTTGAAATAAGAAAAAAAAATTTTTTTATAATTAACAAAAAAAAAAAAACCAATACATCCAAAGTTACAAAATCAAAAATTCACAAAAAAAAAAGTTTAAAACCAAAAAAAAAAAATTTACAAAAAAAGCATAAAACATTAAAAACTATTACAAAAAAAATTATAAAAATTTGAAAAATCTACAAAAAAAAGTACAAAATATACAAAAATCTACAAAAAAAAAGTTATAAAAATAAAAACAATTTACAAAAAAAATACAAAACATTTAAAAATTCTTACAAACAAAATAATAAAAACCATTACAAAAAAATTTTAAAAAAATTTGGAAAAAGATACAAAAAAATACAAAACTTACAAAAACACTATAGAAAAAAAAATTATATTTAAAATCGACAAAAAATTTAAAAACATTAAAAATCTAGGGGAAAAATACAGAAATTTAAAAAAAAAAAACATTTACAAAAATTTTTTTTAAAGAAGATACAAAAAAAATTCAAAATTTAAAACCATTACATAAATCTGTAAAACTAAGAAAAATCTACAAAAAAATTTTTAGAATCAGAAAATCAACAAAAAAAATATTAACACATTTAAAAAAAAAAAAATCCTTTTTGAAATTACCAAAAATGGTACATGGCAGTGGCGGTGGCTTATGGCAGTGGCTAGTGGAAAAATTTATGTGAAAGACATTTAAAGAAAATATAAATACATATAACACAAAAACTTAATAAAAACGGAAATAATAAGAAAATTTCGAATGAGTCCCGGGGTAGAGCACCCTAATGCTAGCAAACTCCTTCGTTCATAACATTACAACAACATATTAAAGCCTAAAGAAGAATGTGGCAAGATTAATTACTAATCTTACCAAATTCTTCTTTTCTAAAGGGGGAAGATGTAGTGCCAAAATAAATGCATTAAAATAAATTGTAGATGGCAACCCTCTTTAGAAATGTGCAAGATGCAACATACATCAGATGCACTTGGCATCACTAAAATTGTTAGAGTCGAGCAATTTGGAGAGTTTCTGATTGGTTGAAACTGCCGTTGTTCGACGCCATGATTTTATTTTGGATGCCATCATTAATTTCGTTGCTAAGCAACGAAGAGAAAAACTGCCGAGCTACAGGTTGGCGTTAGCGGCAGTTTTCAGTTTCAAGTGAACCGGCAAATTGACTGCACGAGTTAGTCTTACAAATAAAACAAAAAAATCTAAGTGACCTAACGGGAAGAAAGAACAAAGTGTAAAGAATTATAAGTTGAATAAAAACTATATTGTAAAAATTAAATAAACCTCTCATTATTAAAACTAAACGGAAAGAAAGGAAACTTTTAAATAAAAGAAAACTAGTGGCAGTGTGTGTGTGCGGAACGTTCCCGCAGGATCCCAAATATGGGTCTTTTATAATCCACTCCCTTTTAAAATACTCACAAACAACTTTCATTTGATGCCCATATCGTACAAAGATATTTTAGAGTCACCCCTGGTCCACCTCTATGCCGATATCTCGAAAAGGCCTCCATCTATAGAACAAAGGCCAATTCCCTTTTAAAATACTCGTTAACACCTTTCATTTAATAACTATATCGTACAAACACATTATAGAGTCACCCCTGGTCCACCTTTAGGGCGATATCTCGAAAAGGCGTCCACCTATAGAACTAAGCCCCACTCCCTTTTAAAATACTCACTAACACCTTTAATTTAATACCCATATCGTACAAACACATTATACAGTCACCCCTGGTCCACCTTTAGGGCGATATCTCGAAAAGGCGTCCACCTACAGAACTAAGGCCCACTGCCTTTTAAATAATCATTACCACCTTTAATTTGATACCCATATCGTACAAACACATTATAGAGTCACGCCTGGTCCACCTTTATGGTTCTATCTCGAAAAGGCGTCCACTTACAGAACTAAGCCCCACTCCCTTTTAAAATACTCACTAACACCTTTAATTTAATACCCATATCGTACAAACACATTATACAGTCACCCCTGGTCCACCTTTAGGGCGATATCTCGAAAAGGCGTCCACCTACAGAACTAAGGCCCACTGCCTTTTAAATAATCATTACCACCTTTAATTTGATACCCATATCGTACAAACACATTATACAGTCACCCCTGGTCCACCTTTAGGGCGATATCTCGAAAAGGCGTTCACCTATAGAGCTAAGCCCCACTCCCTTTTAAAATACTCACTAACACCTTTAATTTGATACCCATATCGTACAAACACATTATACAGTCACCCCTGGTCCACCTTTAGGGCGATATCTCGAAAAGGCATCCACCTACAGAACTAAGGCCCACTGCCTTTTAAATAATCATTACCACCTTTAATTTGATACACATATCGTACAAACACATTATACAGTCACCCCTGGTCCACCTTTAGGGCGATATCTCGAAAAGGCGTCCACCTATAGAACTAAGCCCCACTCCCTTTTAAAATACTCACTAACACCTTTAATTTGATACCCATATCGTACAAACATATTATACAGTCACCCCTCTTCCACCTTTATGGTGCTATCTCGAAAAGGCGTCCACCTACAGAACTAAGGCCCACTGCCTTTTAAATAATCATTAACACCTTTAATTTGATACCCATATCGAACAAACACATTATAGAGTCACCCCTGGTCCACCTTTATGGTGCTATTTCGAAAAGGCGTCCACCTACAGAACTAAGGCCCACTGCTTTTTAAATAATCATTAACACCTTTAATTTGATACCCATATCGTACAAACACATTATAGAGTCACCCCTGGTCCACCTTTATGGTGCTATCTCGAAAAGGCGTCCACCTACAGAACTAAGCCCCACTCCATTTTAAAATACTCACTAACATCTTTAATTTGATACCCATATCGTAGAAACACATTATACAGTCACCTCTGGTCCACCTTTAGGGCGATATCTCGAAAAGGCGACCACCTATAAAACTAAGGCCCACTCCATTTTAAATAATCATTAACGCCTTTAATTTGATACCCATATCGAACAAACACATTATAGAGTCACCCCTGGTCCACCTTTATGGTGCTATTTCGAAAAGGCGTCCACCTAAAGAACTAAGGCCCACTCCCTTTTAAATAATCATTAACACCTTTCATTTAATACCCACATCGTACAAACACATTATAGAGTCACCCCTGGTCCACCTTTATGGTGCTATCTCGAAAAGGCGTCCACCTACAAAGCTAAGGCCCGCTGCCTTTTAAATAATCATTAACGCCTTTAATTTGATACCCATATCGTACAAACACATTATAGGGTCACCCCTGGTCCACCTTTATGGTGCTATCTCGAAAAGGCGTCCACCTACAGAGCTAAGGCCCGCTGCCTTTTAAATAATAATTAACACCTTTAAATAGATATCCATATCGTACAAACACATTATAGAGTCACCTCTGGTCCACCTTTATGGTGCTTTCTCGAAAAGGCGTCCACCTACAGAACTAAGGCCCACTCCCTTTTAAATAATCATTAACACCTTTAATTTGATACCCATATCGTACAAACACATTCTAGAGTCACACCTGGTCCACCTTTATGGCGATATCTCGAAAAGGCGTCCACCTATAGAACTAAGGCCCACTCCCTTTTAAAATACTCATTAACACCTTTCATTTAATACCCATATCGTACAAACACATTCCAGGGTTACCATAGATTCATTTTCCTACATCTTGATTTTCCCTTATTTTGTCTCCAAAGCTCTCAGCTGAGTATGTAATGTTCGGTTACACCCGAACTTAGCCTTCCTTACTTGTTAAAAATACAAACAGATAAAACTAATTAGTGTACCTTTTATAATTTTCTGTGTTTGTTCATTAAAAATACAAACATTATATCACATGGCCTTTCTTAATTCAATAGCACAAGCTGTGCAAATATGTAAACAAATTATTAGGAAATTTTCTTTTCAAAACAGCCAAATATTTGGTTATGCCCATTTCCTGAATCTAGAGGTTTCTACTTATTTTTTACAATCCCCTAACGTATAAATAGTCTCTAGATTTTTGAATCCATTAGGCACCCAATAAAGCAATGACGAGTTAATTAAGAATTTGTATTTTGTATGGAACATTGGGTTTATTAAGGGCTTTAATGTAGAAAAATTGGCTAATTATTTCATTAACCCTCTGTGAGAAATTGCTATAGAAATCACTCAATAAAGCAATAATAAATAAAAATTCCATGAAACTAATATAGAAAAAATACACACAATCTTGAAAAATAATAATTACCCCGACCACTTGATACATGAACTAATAAACCAGGAAATCATGAAAAATAGCAACCCCCACAATAAACCACAAAATGCAACAACAGAAGTAAAGAAATATTACAGCGTCACATATATCCCAAAGCTTAGTACAATAGACCACAACATACTAAAAGAACAAAACATCACCTTAGCCTACAAATCCAACAACACATTATCCAAAATTTACACAAGAACAAAAGATCCAATAGACAAGCTACAACAAAACAATGTGATATACAAAATAGAATGCAATGGAAAAGAGAACGAAAACTGTGATAAGATTTATATCGGAACTACAAAACGAGAGCTTGGTATACGAATAGCCGAACACAAAGCAGACGTGAAAAAACAAAAGCCAAGCACTGCGCTCTCCCAACACATAATAAGCAGTGGCCATACAGCTGATTTTAACAACACCAAAATTATTGATAAGGAAAAAAGAGAATTGACCAGATACAGATTGGAAAGCTTGCACATATTGAGAAATAGAGAAAAGACGATCAACAAAAAAGAAGACTACGACTGCATAGGCGCTGCATACATGTTATGTTTAAGTAATAATTTTAGTATTGACAAAACTACCACGCAAGGTGGTACGGATGATTAATCTTTAAGTGTTCATACTGTTTATTGTTATTGTAAGTCAAATTGGTTGTTCTACATGTTAAATGTTATGAATGTTTATACATATACAATAATGTTTGTTATCTTTTATGAAAAATAAATAGTGTAGCCCCTGATGATGCTGGAATATTCAGCGAAACGTTGGGCAAGAAGGTGAAATAAAGCGTTTATTTGCACCAAACATAATTAGGTCTAACTAGCCTACGACCCTTACTAATATTTAATTAAAACTGACCGCAAAAACAACAAAAAATAATGAGATAATTAAGAATTTGTATTTTGTACACCGACGTTATAACTATACACCGATTTTAGTACGAGTAAAGCATTCGACATAGTATGCCACTCTTTACTTGTATATAAACTCGACATACTGAGGATTTCTTCCCATTTCTGTGGCAAACAGAAAGAGTAATCTTTAAAAAGATGTTTTCGAGTATCATTAGTTTCACCTCTGGTGTTCCTCAGAGTAGCCATCTTGGCCCGATTCTGTTTTTGCTACTTATAAACGATATATCTACAACTATAAAATATTCTAAAATCTTGATGTATGCTGATGCTATAAAACTTTTTAAGACTTACGCGTCGATTGAAGAACGTTCTTTACTTCAGACGGACTTAAATTGCTTAGCTGCTTCGTACAATGTGAACCACATGCCGCTTAATTTCAGAAATGTAAATTTATGTTTTTCTCTTAGGATTTAACAACCAGACCCTTTAAAGTGTTTTTGTAGACTTGGGAGTTACAGTGAACTGCAAACTTAGCTTCAACACTCATATAAGTGTCACTGTCAATAGAGCTAAAGGTGTCATAGCATTTGTGAAAAGGTGGTCAAAAGAGTCGAGTGACCCCTACGTTACGAAAACCCTCTTCACAACATTGGTTAGACCGATATTAGAGGATGGCTCAATAGTCTGGAATCCACGTTTTCAAGTCCATACTGACAGGATCGTATCAATACAAAAACAGTTTTTACTATTTGACTTAAGGAATTTTCAATTGGACTCTTCATTTAATCCTCCGCCTTATACTAATCGATTAAAACTTATCAATCTTCCAACTCTTGCTAGTCGTAGATAAATGCTTGGTGTAATATTTTTGACAAAACTACTGAATGGATCGATTTCAAGTCCATTTCTTCTGAAAGAAGTAACCTTTGTTGTTCCATGTCGAACTAGAAACCTCTTCTTTTAAAACAATGTAGAACGAATTTCGAACATAACGAACCTTTCCCGTGCTTGTGCCAAGATTATAACTCTCGCTCAAACAAATTTGATATGTCGGACTCCCTTTTTTCTATAAAAAAGACTGTCCTTATCTCTCTTAATCGTTAGTGCTGTATATGTTCTTTCTATATTCTATTAATTTAAGTTTTACCCTCACCTGATGACAAAAAAAAATTATAAATATGTAATAAAATTAATAAAAAATAAAATAATGAACTGGATTACGTCCATTTATATTATTTTTCTTTCATCTAAGGTGGAACTTTAACTCTCCATAGTTTTGCAAACAATTTAAGTAGCACGTGAACGCCGAGGCAAACCGCGAGGGTCTAGATAATTCATTTCTAGTAAACACTTCGCGAATAAATGCTCTCCCACATTCAGTTGTATATCAGCCTTTGGAATTCAAACTATATTCTGCCGTCGGAATATCAATAACAACTCAGCGCTGATTCTTTACAAAATGTTCTAGGTATGCGATTTTGCAAACTCTATTAGACAACCCTCACACCAACGACAAGGTGCCTACCCTAGTGACGGACAACAACTTCATCAAGTCATTAATAGACATTCAGACCTTCTCCTCCATTTTTTGTTTTAAATATGTGAATTATTGCCATAGTTACAGCTTCGAAATCGTGGTGAAAAACTAAGTCTAACAAGTAAGGACGGGACTGTCTTCGGCTGTGCCGAAGACTTCATACCTTTCATGAATGGGGCTGAACAATAATCTTATCCTATTCGTAATCTCCGAATAATCGGATGTATAAGATAAGAAATATATAGTGAACAGATTCTCATACCTAAACGATTTCTAAGATAAATATAAAATAAAAAATAGGTAGGTACTTTGTGTGAGGATGCAAAGTTTCAGGTTTTTTGTGGTCTGCGTGTAAAAACTATGACTACGAATCACGTATTTCAACAACATATGATGTAAACGTAACTATTTGATGAAATTTTATGAATTTTGAAGCTTCTAGCCGTAAAAAAGGGGCAAAAAAATACAGTTTATATGGGGTATATAATATATGTACCACCGATCTCTATGATTTTTTCAGACAACATTATATGCTATATACGTAAGCATTTGGTGAAATTTGAAGCTTCTAGCTGTTAAAATGGGGCAGAAATTTCGCAAAGTTTCTTATCTGAACAATCGGTTGTATGAGATATATACTATATATACCACCGATCTCAATGATTTTTGCAGACAACAATATATACTATGCACGTAAGCATTTGGTGAAATTTGAAGCTTCTAGCTGTTAAAATGGGGCCGAAATCGCAAAAAAAATATATATATCCTATATATACCATCATATATATATCACCGATCTCTATGATTTTTTGACAGAACAATACATACTATATACGTAAGCAATCGGTGAAATTTGAAGCTTATAGCTGTTAAAATGGAGTAGAAATTGCGAAAAGTTTCTTATCTGAACAATCGGTTGTATGAGATATATACTATATATACAACCGATCTCTATGATTTTTTCATACAATAATATATGCTATATGCGTAAGCAATCGGTGAAATTTGAAGCTTATAGCTGTTAAAATGGGGTAGAAATTGCGAAAAGTTTCTTATCTGAACAATCGGTTGTATGAGATATATACTATATATACAACCGATCTCTATGATTTTTTCAGAAAACAATATATGCTATATACGTAAGCAATCGGTGAAATTTGAAGCTTATAGCTGTTAAAATGGGGTAGAAATTGCGAAAAGTTTCTTATCTGAACAATCGGTTGTGAGATATATACTATATATACAACCGATCTCTATGATTTTTTCAGACAACAATATATGCTATATATGTAAGCAATCGGTGAAATTTGAAGCTTCTAGCTGTTAAAATGGGGCTAAAATTTGCGAAAATATATATATATTGTAACGAATTTGCTGCAAATCCTCTTATTTGCAACCCTCTGCTAAGTTCGTATCGCTAAACTGTTGAATAAATAACTCCAATATGTAATAATGCAAAATGGCCTTTATTCAAGTACTTCACAATAACACTTATACTTTGCAACGAATAGCTTGCTTAATAACCAAACTGACTGACAGCTCAAATGAAACTCTACTATTCAAAATAATACTGCTATAGCTCGCTAGATAGCGCTTAATCCAAATCTCAAATTAAACTGAATTACTTCTTACTCGCCTGCCCCGCTTTTATAGTTTACGCTGCATACTTCTAGGCTCTTCGATTTCCAGAAGTTACTAGTTAGTTTCGGCTACAAAATCGCCAGCCACAACTACGTGCACAAATTATTGCTCTCTCTTGTGACAACTCAGATAAGATATATGCATGTGTTTGTGCATTGCCGCTCCGCTGCTCGTATACATACATATGTGTAGACGCAATTATTTATTCGTTTATGTAGATACATAATGATTGAATTGTTGATGTGGATGTTTGTAGTTTACAGTCTCTCGCGCATACATAGGTGTATAAGTAAATGCATCTGTGTGTGACATCTTTCGGCTGCCTTATATATGTGTATACATGATTTGATTATTGACGTAAATACTGCTTATCGTGGCCTTGGCATCGCCTTAGTGATGGTATAACTTAGTGATGTTAATATCCGTGACACTGCCCTTCACCTAAGTCTGATCGTCCAGGTCAGACAAATCTCTCGATCTAAACGCTGCTAATCTCTCCAAATGAACCACTTTCATTTTGGTTCGTGCTTTGGTAGTGGTTTGTATGCGGTACACTACATCGTTGATCCGTTTTACAACTTTGTATGGGCCTTCCCAGTTACACTGCAATTTCGGGGACAAACCTTTTTTTCGTTGTGGGTTGTATAGCAGCACCAAATCTCCTTCCTGAAACCCTTCCGAATTAATTGCTTTACCGTACCTCGCTTTCATCTTGTCACTCATAATCTTTGCTCGTTGCCTTACCAGATCGTGTATCTCTCTCAGCTCTTCTTCCAAGACACCAGTGGATTTCTTGACATTCCTCTCCGCATCGGCATCTATCCCATACTTCAAATCAGCTGGCAGTCGAAGGTCATTGCCAAAAATTACCTTTGCTGGAGTTTGGCCCGTTGTGTCATGTACTGCCCTACCGATCGGCAGTACATGACACAACGGGCCATCAAGAATAATGATATGTGTGTATCCCAGTCCTTATGGTATTTTTCTACAACTTTCCTTAAATGCTCCTCCAATGTTCTATTGAAGCGTTCCACCATACCATCGGACTGAGGATGCAATGCAGTTGTCCGTGTTTTTCGAATGCCCAACTTCTTGCGCATTTCTTGGAACACAGCTGATTCAAAATTCCTGCCTTGGTCAGAATGTAACTCCATTGGTACACCATACCTTGCAACCCATTCGTTTTTAACCACTTCTGCTACTGTTTCTGCTTCTTGGTTTGGGATTGGGTATACCTCTGGCCATTTACTGAAATAATCCATAACCACCAGTACGTATTTGTTTCTGCGGTTGCTAGTAGGAAATGGACCTGCGACATCCATGGCGATCCTTTCAAATGGTGCACCTGAAATGTACTGCTTCATCTGGCCATGACTTCGGGTTTTGGGCCCTTTCGTTCTGTTGCATACCTCGCAGTTGGCAATCCACTCGGTGACCGACTGACGGCAACCAACCCAAGAGAATCTCTGCTTAATTTTTTCGAGTGTCTTCGTGATTCCAAGATGACCTCCACTTGGACCATTGTGCAGCTCGCTGAGCACGTCAGGAATCCTCTTCCTGGGAACAACTATCAGTTTCTTCTTGCATTGACCATCCTCACTCTCCCATACTCGATGCAAGCAACCGGATATCAATTCTAAACTGTTCCACTGTGCCCAATATGACTTCGCAATGGGACTCTCTGCTGACATCTCCTCTCTGCTTGGTCTATCGTTTCGCTCGAGCCCTTACATAACATGTGACAGATCTGTATCTTCTAGCTGACACTTTCTTAGTTGTTCCTTGTCCCATTCATCCGTACACGTTATAGTCATTAGCCGGACATCTATAATGTCTTCTTTAGCCTCGGCCTTTGAGCAGTGCTTGCATTCCAGACTACATGGTCTTCGTGACATTGCATCAGCATTTCCATGGGTACTACCTTTTCGATGCTCAATGGAAAAGTCATAGCTTTGTAGTCGCTCGATCCACCGTGCCAATTGTCCTTCCGGATTACGGAACTGCAGAAGCCATTTCAACGCTGCGTGATCTGTCCTGGCACGGAATCGCTGGTATTTGTGAAAATGTTTAATGCACTCTACCAATGCCAACAGCTCTCTCCGTGTAACGCAATAGTTCCTCTCTGGTTTTCCAATTGAACGGCTGTAATATGCAACTACCTTCTCTTGTCCATCGACCAGTTGTGATAAAACACCTCCTATAGCATATCCGCTCGCATCTGTATCTAGAATAAACGTTGCTCCTGGAATCGGGTATGCCAACATTGGGGCAGTGCACAACCGCTCTTTCAATGTTTGGAAAGCTACTTCTTGGTCCTTCTTCCATTCAAAAGCTTTATTTTTCCTTGTTAGCTCGTGGAGACTATGGGCTACGCTGGCAAAATTTGGAACAAATCGGCGGTAATATGTGCACAACCCAAGGAAACTTCTCAATTCATGCAGAATCTGTGGTCTTGGCCAATCCTTTACTGCCTCTATCTTTTCATTCGCTGTACAGACACCTTCTGTCGTTACCTTGTGGCCCAAATAATTTACTTTCTTTTTAAACAGCGTACACTTTTTGGGACTTATCTTCAGACCAGCGCCAGCTATTCTCTGGAAAACTTCCTCCAAGTTTTTAAGATGTTCATCAAAACTCTTGCCCAATACGATGATGTCGTCCAGGTACACCAAGCATGTTTTCCAACGTAGTCCTTTCAGTACCTGACCATGAGTCTCTCAAAAGTAGCTGGTGCATTACAAAGTCCAAAAGGCATCACTGTAAATTGCCAAAGACTATCACCGACACTGAAGGCTGTTTTCTCTTTATCTTCCTCCTTCACCTCAACTTGCCCGTAGCCGCTTTTCAAGTCCAGTGTGGAAAACCATTTCGTACCAGATAGCGAGTCCAGAGTGTCATCAATTCTTGGTAACGGGTAGCTATCCTTTTTCGTAACGTCATTCAACTTTCGGTAGTCCACGCAAAACATCATTTTTCCATCCTTCTTCTTTACAAGTACTACCGGTGAGCTCCATGGACTAGCTGATGGTTCGATGACGCCGCTGTCACTCATTTCTTGTATGATTTAACTCACAATTTCCCGCTTCGCCAGTGGAACACTACGTGGAGCTGACGGATCGGCCTCGCATCTCCAGTGTCAATTCGATGTTTCACACCATTGGTGCGGCCTGGTTTGGAACCATCCTGGTCAAATATCTTCGCGTATTTTATGAGCAGTTGTTTTGCCTTACTCTGATAGCCTTCCTCTAGCCCATGCGTCCATGCCGTGATATCATTTGAAAGATCAGTATTACTAGATGAAACGTATTCCTGGAGCTGTTCACAGTTAATAACTATTTCAACCTCTTGGCATCTTCCCAAAATAGCTCCTTTGGTCAAATTGAATGGTGACTTGAACTCATTGAGTACTCTTACCGGAATACGTCCATCTTGTTTTGTCATAGCCAGGGATTTTCCTACAAGTATGTTCAGTGCTGATTTATTTGCTGCTTCGACAACCCACAATTTGTTTGTCCCACAATCTCCATCTACCTTTGCCCAGATGACTGCTTCTGATTTTGGTGGTATTTGCTGACTCTCTTCCACCAGCACTCGTTTACTGCTGTAGCCTCTCTCGTAGCCGAAATTAAGTGGCACATCCATGTTCTTATATCGCATCGTCTTGCTTTGCATACCGATCTTGATGCCTTGGTTGATTAAGAAGTCCACTCCAATTATGATTTCATCAACAATACCTGCCACTATAAAATTGTGAAGTACCGTGACGTTCCCAATTGCTACTTCACATTCTACTTCTCCAATTACCTGGGTGTCCTCTCCCGTGGCTGTACGTAATCTTGCTCCAAGCAATGGTCTTATCTTCTTGTTGACTAAATCTGATCGAATGATGGAATGGGATGCACCCGTATCTACAGTCAGTAAACGTTCCTTTCCATCCACATGTCCTCCGACAGTAAGATTGCTTGACCTTCCTCCAATTTGCGAGATAGAGATTATGGGGCATTCAATTGAGGGAGCCAGCTGTCGCCTCTTGCGGCTGACTCGCTTTAGTTTAACGATTGAGTGGATTTGGAGATTTGCTCGTCTCCTTCAGTTCTGCGTTTACGGCCACCCACATTGTTGGAACTATTGGAATTGCTACTGCAATGACGTGCAATGTGACCTGAGTTATCGCACTTGAAACATTTCATAACTCCATCATTTTTCTGTTGTGATCCCTTCAGAGCTTCCAAAATTGTATCTACCCACTCTGGCCTTTCTACTTCCACACGATGAGCTTTGTATGCTGGTTTACTCAATAATGACGCCGTTTCCTGAGTCAATGCATGGGATACCGTTTCAGAAAATGTTTGCTTTAGGTTCGCGTATGTGGCTCGCTTCGTTTCTGCGTCCCGTATGCCATTTATAAAGCTCTGAATCTTCACTCTTTCCGTGTATTCCACGGGTGCATCCGCATTTGCAAGATGAGCCAATCTTTCAATGTCCGAAGCAAACTCCTGCAAAGTCTCGTTAGCTTTTTGGTAGCGGTTTTGCAATTCTATTTGAAATATCTGTTTCCTGTGTTCGCTTCCGTATCGCCGTTCTACAGCAGCCATCAATGCGTCATAACTGTTCCTTTCGTACTCTGGAATAGTCTGTAAGATTTCGGCAGCTGGTCCTTTCAATGCTACGAAGAGTGCGGCAACTTTATCTTCCACATTCCAGTTGTTCACTGCTGCGGTCTTCTCAAACTGTAGCTTAAAGACCTGGAAAGGAACAGAGCCGTCAAAGGATGGTGTTTTTACCTTTGAATTATTAGTTAAAACTGCTGGGCGATTTAGTTGCAACTGCTCGATACGTCCTCTCAAAGCATCCACCTCGGCCTCGATTTTTTCTTCAAACTGTAAAATTTTTGTATCTTGCGCCTCCAACTTCGAGGAAATACGTTCTTCTTGCTCTTCCAGTTGAGCAGAGATCTGCTCTGATATCTGTGCTGAAATTTGCGCCGACATTTCGGATGTCCGTGCCTCTTGTGCTTCAATCTTCGCTGTTATACGGTTCCCCTGCGATTCCAGCTGAGTTTCCATCTTGGATGTTATGCGTGTCTCTTGCGATTTCAAATGTGATGACATGTTGGTAGATATTTGTGATGACATTTCGGACATTTGTGCCGATATTGCAGCCAACATCATGTTCAGGTCTGTGTTCGCCATTGTCTGCGGTGTTTCATTTTTCTCTTCAATTTTTGCTGTTGTCTCGTCCTCATCAGGAAAAAGACATACTCGTCCACATCAATTCCTTCTGCTTCCATTGCCTCTCGTAGCCGTGCCTGAAGTTCGAGTTTAACGCCGCTTGAATTCAGTCCACGGCTCTCCAACTCCTTCTTTAGTTGCTGGATCTTCAATTCACTGAACTTTGCCATGTCCTTGTTGTCCTCTGGAATTTATTCAACATTTCCTCTTCTGACACCAATTGTAACGAATTTGCAAATCCTCTTATTTGCAACCCTCTGCTAAGTTCGTATCGCTAAACTGTTGAATAAATAACTCCAATATGTAATAATGCAAAATGGCCTTTATTCAAGTACTTCACAATAACACTTATACTTTGCAACGAATAGCTTGCTTAATAACCAAACTGATTGACAGCTCAAATGAAACTCTACTATTCAAAATAATACTGCTATAGCTCGCTAGATAGCGCTTAATCCAAATCTCAAATCAAACTGAATTACTTCTTACTCGCCTGCCCCGCTTTTATAGTTTACGGTGCATACTTCTAGGCTCTTCGATTTCCAGAAGTTACTAGTTAGTTTCGGCTACAAAATCGCCAGCCACAACTACGTGCACAAATTATTGCTCTCCCTTGTGACAACTCAGATAAGATATATGCATGTGTTTGTGTATTGCCGCTCCGCTGCTCGTATACATACATATGTGTAGACGCAATTATTTATTCGTTTATGTAGATACATAATGATTGAATTATTTATGCGAATGTTTGTAGTTTACAGTCTCTCGCGCATACATAGGCGTATAAGTAAATGCATCTGTGTGTGACATCTTTCGGCTGCCTTATATATATGTATACATGATTTGATTATTGACGTAAATACTGCTTATCGTGGCCTTGGCATCGCCTTAGTGATGGTATAACTTAGTGATGTTAATATCCGTGACAATATATATACTATATATACCACCATATATATACTATATATACCACCGATCTTTATGATTTTTTCAGACAACAATATATGCTATATACGTAAGCATTCGTTGAAATTTGAAGCCTCTAGCTCTTAAAATAGGGCAGTAATTACGAAAAGTTCCTTATCTGAACAATCGGTTGTGGGGGATATATACTATATATACGACCGATCTCATCAATTTTTTCAGGCAACAATATGTACAATATACGAAAGTATATGGTGAAGTTTGAAGCTTCAATCTGTTAAATTGGGTAAGATATTACAAAAATCCTCTTTTTCTGAAAAATCGGTTGTATGGAGGATATATGCTATAGTGGTCCGATCCGGTCGGTTCCGAGTCAAACCCTTGAATGGGTGAGGTAATTTTAATTTTCTTAATAAATAAATTTTAAATTTTTTTCAATGCCATAACATTTTTGACTGATTTATTAGAACTTTTGCTTTGCACTTTCAGAAGAAAACAATAACTTCCATATGAATTTTAATTATGTATATGTGAGGGCATGCGGGAGTGCTTTGAATTTTTTTTTATACTTGAAATGTAAATTTGCATCTGTGCCTATGATTCAGGGCAAACCAGATCTGGATTTTTGACACCACTAGGCACTCAATAAAGCAATAATGAGATAATTAAGAATTTGTAATTTGTATGGAATCTTGGGTTTATTAAGAGCTTTTATGTAGAAAACTTGGCTAATTATTTCATTAACAGTCTGTGTGAAATTGCTAGATAAATCACTAAATTTTACGAATATGGGAAGGATGAATAGACGTTTAAGTAAACAACCAATTAACGTCTCATTAACAATTAAGATAGGATTTTGATTATGTCAGCCCTCTTAACTTCGAGCAATGTTGCTTCTCAAAACTTGGTGAACTGCTCCCAACTCTTGTTTTGTGGCGGTATAAAATAGACAAATTAGCAGTTTGGAAACAGATCAAACTAATTAGTGTTTATTCATTAAAAATACAAACAGATAAAACTAATTAGTGTACCTTTTATACTTTTCTGTGTTTGTTCATTAAAAATACAAACATTATATCACATGCCTTTCTCAATTCAATGGTACAATTAAACTGTGCAAATATATAAACAAATTATTAGGAAATGTTCTTTTCAAAACAGCCAAGTTTCTACTTATTTTTTATTCACACAATCCACTAATGTATAAATAACGCCCACAAACCCGTTTAGATTTTTGAATCCATTAGGTACTCAATAAAGCAATAATGAGATAATTAAGAAATTTTATTTTGTATGGAACTTTGGGTTTATTAAAGCCTTTAATGTAGAAAACTTGGCTAATTATTTCATTAACCCTCTGTGTGAAATTGCTAAAATGGGTGGCACGGTTGTGAAGAATGCAAATAAAGCCTGCCAGATAACTTTCTGTTCAGCAGAGTTAATCCAATTGATAGACGTACAAGCAATAATTTTGCGAAACTAACTAAGCTCTTGCCCACAGTCGGAGTTAAAATTGATGTGGTAATCTGCAATGATATCACCATGCAAATCCTCACCGAAGGGCTCCACAGAATGTGAGTGGAACATTACTTGCCCAAAAACACCATATTCGGATGGATATTAAGCGGCCCTGTAGCTGAAAAGGTATCAACCTTCAGCACTTATGTCACG
Source organism: Eurosta solidaginis (assembly GCF_040869045.1). NCBI lineage: Eukaryota > Metazoa > Arthropoda > Insecta > Diptera > Tephritidae > Eurosta > Eurosta solidaginis. Next base: position 171,563,416 of record NC_090323.1, read on the forward strand.
GAATGTACCGATGACCCCATCAATCAACTTTTGAGACAATTTTGGGAACAGGAAGAAGTTTACCAAACCCAACAATGATCAGTTGATGATGAATACTGTGAAGCACTCTACCGGACGACCAAAATTCGCGATGAAGATGGACGCTACAGAGTCAAACTGCCATTCAAGACGGAATTTCCAGCAAATCTGACACTCTGTCATTCACGACCCGCAGCACAACAGCAGTACATCAGCATCGAACGAACCCTCGAAAGAAAACCCTAATTAAGAGGCAAATATTTTGAAGTCCTTAATGAATATTTAACCATGGCACCCGTCTCCCAACAAGAGATAATTAGAGATGGTAAATATCTCTCATTTTATCTACCCCATCATGCTGTAATAAAACCCGACAGCAAAACCACAAAAGTGCGAGTCGTCTTCAACGCATCAAAAATGTCACATTCTGGCAACTCGTTGAAGGACGTTCTTCATACAGGCCCCATACTACAACATGACTTAAACCTCGTTATACTTAAATGGCGACTTAATAAGTATGTTTTTAACGGCGATATAGAGCAAATGTATCACCAAATACTCATCCGTGAAGAAGATACAAATTTTCATTGAATCGTTTTTCGAAAACACCCAACTCCGCCGATAGAAGATTTTCGACTGAAAACAGTTACCTTTGGTGTAAATTGCGCGCCATATTTGCCAAATCGAACCCTACACCAACTCGCCCACAACTGTCAAGACGAATATCCGCTCGCAAAAATTCTTTTATTGAATTAAACGTATGTTGATGATATTTGTTGAGGCGGTCAAAATTTAGAGTCCACTTTGAAATCCGTGATCCAAATTATCGAAGCCTTAAAATCGGCAGGGTTTCCTTTGAGAAAGATGTCGGTAAATTACCCTGAAATTTTAAAACCCGTTCCCGACCCTGATTTGCTAGACGTCGACTTTCTTAAATTCCACGATTCGAGTTCCACAAAAACCCTTGGAATTCAGTGGAAAGCGCTAACCGACACCTTCACCTATACGTATGACCCTCCATCGGCGGCAAACACAACTACGAACAAGTAAGGAAGGCTAAGTTCGGGTGTAACCGAACATTACATACTCAGTTGAGAACTTTGGAGACAAAATAAAAGAAAATCACCATGTAGTAAAAAGAACATAGGGTAACCCTGGAATGTGTTTGTATGACATGTGCATGAAATAGAAGGTATTAAAGAGTATTTTAAGAGGGAGTAGGCCATAGTTCTATAGATGGACGCCATTTAGGGACATCGCCATAAAGGTGGACCAGTCCTGACTCTAGAATTTGTTTGTACGATATGGGTATCAAATGAAATGCGTTAATAATAATTTTAAAAGGAAGTGGGCCTAAGTTCTATAGGTGGACGCCTTTTCGAGATATCGCCATAAAAGTGGACCAGGGGTGACTCTAGAATGCGTTTGTACGATATGGGTATCAAATAAAAGGTATTAATGAGTAATTTAAAAGGGCGTAGGCCTAAGTTCTACAGGACGCCTTTTCGAGATATCGCCATAAAGATGGACCAGGGCTGACTCTAGAATGCGTTTGTACGATATGGGTATCAAATGAAAGGAATTAATGAGTATTTTGAAAGGGCGTGGGCCTTAGTTCTATAGGTCGACGCCTCTTCGAGATATCGCCATAAAAGTGGACCAGGGGAGACTCTAGAATGCGTTTGTACAATATGGGTGTCAAACGAAAAGTGCAATAAGTGTTTTAAAAGGGAGTGGGCCTTTGTTCTATAGGTGGACGCCTTTTCGGGATATCGTTATAAAGGTGGACCATTGTTGACTCTAGAATGCGTTTGTACAATTTGGGTATCAAACGAAAGGTGTTAATGAGTATTTTAAAAGGGCGTGGGCCTTAGTTAATAGGTGGACGCCTTTTCGGAATATCGTTATAAAGGTGGACCAGGGGTACTCTATAATGCGTTTGTACAATATGAGTATCAAACAAAAGGTGTTAATGAGTATTTTAAAAGGGAGTGGGCCTTAGTTCTATGGGTGGACGCCTTTTCGGGATATCGCCATAATCGTGGAACAGGGGTACTCTAGAATGCGTTTGTACAATATGGGTATCAAACAAAAGGTGTTAATGAGTATTTTAAAAGGGAGTGGGCCTTAGTTCTATGGGTGGACGCCTTTTCGGGATATCGCCATAATCGTGGACCAGGGGTACTCTAGAATGCGTTTGTACAATATGGGTATCAAACAAAAGGTGTTAATGAGTATTTTAAAAGGGCGTGGGCCTTAGTTCTATAGGTGGACGCCTTTTCGGAATATGGTTATAAAGGTGGACCAGGGGTACTCTATAATGCGTTTGTACAATATGAGTATCAAACAAAAGGTGTTAATGAGTATTTTAAAAGGGAGTGGGCCTTAGTTCTATGGGTGGACGCCTTTTCGGGATATCGCCATAATCGTGGAACAGGGGTACTCTAGAATGCGTTTGTACAATATGGGTATCAAACAAAAGGTGTTAATGAGTATTTTAAAAGGGAGTGGGCCTTAGTTCTATGGGTGGACGCCTTTTCGGGATATCGCCATAATCGTGGACCAGGGGTACTCTAGAATGCGTTTGTACAATATGGGTATCAAACAAAAGGTGTTAATGAGTATTTTAAAAGGGCGTGGGCCTTAGTTCTATAGGTGGACGCCTTTTCGGAATATCGTTATAAAGGTTGACCAGGGGTACTCTATAATGCGTTTGTACAATATGGGTATCAAACAAAAGGTGTTAATGAGTATTTTAAAAGGGAGTAGGCCTTAGTTCTATGGGTGGACGCCTTTTCGGGATATCGCCATAATCGTGGACCAGGGGTACTCTAGAATGCGTTTGTACAATATGGGTATCAAACAAAAGGTGTTAATGAGTATTTTAAAAGGGAGTGGGCCTTAGTTCTATGGGTGGACGCCTTTTCGGGATATCGCCATAATCGTGGACCAGGGGTACTCTAGATTGCGTTTGTACAATATGGGTATCAAACAAAAGGTGTTAATGAGTATTTTAAAAGGGAGTGGGCCTTAGTTCTATGGGTGGACGCCTTTTCGGGATATCGCCATAATCGTGGACCAGGGGTACTCTAGAATGCGTTTGTACAATATGGGTATCAAACAAAAGGTGTTAATGAGTATTTTAAAAGGGCGTGGCCCTTAGTTCTATAGGTGGACGCCTTTTCGGAATATCGTTATAAAGGTGGACCAGGGGGTACTCTATAATGCGTTTGTACAATATGGGTATCATATAAAAGGTGTTAATGAGTATTTTAAACGGGCGTGGGCCTTAGTTCTATGGGTGGACGCCTTTTCGGGATATCGCCATAATCGTGGACCAGGGGTACTCTAGAATGCGTTTGTACAATATGGGTATCAAACAAAAGGTGTTAATGAGTATTTTAAAAGGGCGTGGCCCTTAGTTCTATTGGTGGACGCCTTTTCGGAATATCGTTATAAAGGTGGACCAGGTGTACTCTAGAATGCGTTTGTACAATATGGGTATCAAACAAAAGGTGTTAATGAGTATTTTAAAAGGGAGTGGGCCTTAGTTCTATGGGTGGACGCCTTTTCGGGATATCGCCATAATCGTGGACCAGGGGTACTCTAGAATGCGTTTGTACAATATGGGTATCAAACAAAAGGTGTTAATGAGTATTTTAAAAGGGAGTGGGCCTTAGTTCTATGGGTGGAAGCCTTTTCGGGATATCGCCATAATCGTAGACCAGGGGTACTCTAGAATGCGTTTGTACAATAAGGGTATCAAACAAAATGTGTTAATGAGTATTTTAAAAGGGCGTGGGCCTTAGTTCTATAGGTGGACGCCTTTTCGGAATATCGTTATAAAGGTGGACCAGGGGTACTCTATAATGCGTTTGTACAATATGGGTATCATATAAAAGGTGTTAATGAGTATTTTAAAAGGGCGTGGGCCTTAGTTCTTTAGGTGGACGCCTTTTCGGAATATCGTTATAAAGGTGGACCAGGTGTACTCTAGAATGCGTTTGTACAATATGGGTATCAAACAAAAGGTGTTAATGAGTATTTTAAAAGGGAGTGGGCCTTAGTTCTATGGGTGGATGCCTTTTCGGGATATCGCCATAATCGTGGACCAGGGGTACTCTAGAATGCGTTTGTACAATAAGGGTATCAAACAAAAGGTGTTAATGAGTATTTTAAAAGGGCGTGGGCCTTAGTTCTATAGGTGGACGCCTTTTCGGAATATCGTTATAAGGGTGGACCAGGGGTACTCTATAATGCGTTTGTACAATATGGGTATCAAACAAAAGGTGTTAATGAGTATTTTAAAAGGGAGTAGGCCTTAGTTCTATGGGTGGACGCCTTTTCGGGATATCGCCATAATCGTGGACCAGGGGTACTCTAGAATGCGTTTGTACAATATGGGTATCAAACAAAAGGTGTTAATCAGTATTTTAAAAGGGCGTGGGCCTTAGTTCTATAGGTGGACGCCTTTTCGGAATATCTTTATAAAGGTGGACCAGGGGTGACTCTAGAATTTGTTTGTACTATATAGGTATCAAACGAAAGGTGTTAATGAGTATTTTAAAAGGGCGTGGGCCTTAGTTATATAGGTCGACGCCTCTTCGAGATATCGCCATAAAGGTTGACCAGGGGTGTCTATAGAATGTGTTTGTATGATATGGGAATCAAGTGAAAGGTGCTAATTAGTATTTTAAAAGGGAGTGGGCCTTAGTTCTATAGGTGGACGCCTTTTCGGAATATCGTTATAAAGGTGTACCAGGGTTGACTCTAGAATGCGTTTGTACAATATGGGTATCAAACGAAAGGTGCTAATAAGTATTTTAAAAGGGAGTGGGCCTTATTTCTATGGGTGGACGCCTTTTCGGGATATCGCCATAAACGTGGACCAGGGGTGACCCCAGAATTTGTTTGTACGATAAGAGTATCAAATGAAAGGTGTTAATGAGTATTTTAAAAGGGAGTGGGCCTTAGTTCTATAGGTGGATGCCTTTTCGAGATATCGCCATAAAGGTGGGCCAGGGGTGACTCTAGAATCTTTTTGTACGATATGGGTTTCAAATGAAAGGTGTTAATGAGTATTTTAAAAGGGAGTGGGCCTTAGTTCTATATGTGGAGGCCTTTTCGAGATATCGCCATAAACGTGGACCAGGGGTTACTCTAGAATGCGTTTGTACGATATGGGTATCGAATGAAAGGTGTTAATGAGAATTTTAAAACGGAGTGGGCCTTAGTTCTATATGTGGACGCCTTTTTGAGATATCGTCATAAAGGTGGACCAGGTGTGACTCTAGAATTTGTTTGTACGATATGGGTATCGAATGAAAGGTGTTAATGAGCATTTTAAAACGGAGTGGGCCTTAGTTCTATTGGTGGACGCCTTTTCGAGATATCGCCATAAAGGTGGACCAGGGGTGACGCTAGAATTTTTTTGTACGATATGGGTATTAAATTAAAGGTATTAAGGAGGCTTTTAAAAGGCAGTTGTGGTAGTTGTATATGTGAAGGCGTTTTCCAGATATCGACCAAAATGTGGACCAGGGTGACTCAGAACAACATCTGTCGGGTACCGCTTATTTATTTATATATGTAATACCACGAACAGTATTCCTTCCAAGGTTCCAAGGACTTTTGATTTCGCCCTGCAAAACTTTTTCATTTTGTTTCACCCTCTACACTAATTCTATGTATTCTATATGTGTCCACAATTCATCGCAACTGATTTAGCTATATGTTATACACAGGCATACAACAGAGGGTTGTGCCTCCGCTTTTCGGTACACCCTGTTGCTCTAGCTAGTTGTTTAACCACTGCCGCTAGATGGGTCCCCTAAGCATTATCTAAGCGAGTATAGGCGTTTTTTTTCACGCGCAAACGTAAACGTATACGCGTGTATAAAAAAACACGGCTTACATGCCTTTCTCAATTCTATAGCACAATTAAACTGTGCAAATATATATACAAATCACTAGGAAATATTCTTATCAAAACAGCAAAATATTTGGGTTACGCCCATTTCCTGAATCTAGAAGTTTCTGCTTATTTGTTATTCACACAATCCACTAATGTATAAATAACGCCCACAAAACCGATTAGATTTTTGAATCCATTAGGCACTCAACAAAGCAATAATGAGATAAATAAGAATTTTTATTTTGTATGGAACATTGGGTTTATTAAAATCTTTAATGTAGAATACTTTGCTAATTATTTCATTAACCCTCTGTGTGAAATTGCTTTATAAATCAATAAACTTTGCGAATATGGGAAGGATGAACAGACGTTTAAGTCCACAACCAATTATCGTCTCATTAACAATTAAGACAGGATCTTGATTATGTTAGCCCACTTAACTTCCAGTAATATTGCTGCTCAAAACTTGGTGAACTGCTCCCAACTCCGGTTTTGTGGAGGAAGTAAAGTGGTTACTTTCGCTCGGGAAAAAGTTCGCAACACCAAAAATCAGTAAGAGTTTCTCACCAATGCGTATCATAGCGGAAATGGAGCAAATAATTATGGGCATAAAAGACGAAAAAGAAAAAGATATAGCGAGAAGCAAGGTGCATATTACTTTTTAAACGAAACATCAAACACAACTCCGCCGAAAAATTCATACTCGCAGCATTTAATAAAACGGAAGCGTTTCTCAAATCCAACACTAACATTGTTAACATAGATGCAGACAAGGGAAACAAGACGGTAGCAATGTACGAATCCCAATACAAAACAAAATGAACAAATTATTAGAAGACAAAAATACACACAAACCCATAAGAGCAGATCCAACAGATATGCTACAAAGGAAAAGCAACAAAATAGTAGACGAACTTTACAAAACAAAACAAATCAATAAAAGAGAGAAGCAGCAATTAACTAGCACGGCTGCGGCGGCGCCAAGGCTGTATGGACTGCCAAAGATGCACAAACCACAGATTCCGATTGCCTCGTCGTTCATGGTACCCTGTTGCAATCTGTCGTAATACATGGGACAAATACTTAAAACAATCATATCTTAAAACCATAATGTGAAAAATGCGTTTAAGTTAAAAGACAGATTGGCTAATATTAATTTGTGTAAGGAAGATGTGTTAGTTTCGTTTGATGTCGTGTCCTTATTTACAAATATACCGACAATGCAAGCTACAAAAATTATAATGAGAAAATGGGACCAAATACAAAACACAACAAAAATAACAAAAGCTAAGTTTCAACAAATTCTAGATTTTTGTCTGAGAGAAAATAATTACTTCATGTACAATAAGAAACTATATAGTCAGACTCATGGAATGCCAATGGGCAACCCGCTTTCACCGACAATCCCTGATATTGTTATGGACGACCATTTCGACAACACCATCTCGAAGCTCAAACAACAACACAATATTGACTTGACGTTAATTATTAAATATGTCGACGATGTTTTCCCAATAGCAAAACGCAGTAACGTGAATATAATTCTAGAGACGCTAAACAAATACCACCATAAAATCCAATTCACCATGGAAATGGAGGAAAATGCGACCATTCCTTTCCTTGATGTTCATATACACAGAGGAAACAATAATATTAAATTAGATTGGTACTCAAAGTCAACGTCCTCTGGCCGCCTAATTAACTTTTTCTCCTCCCAACCAACCAAATACAAAATCAACACAGCAAAGAATCTGATAAATAAAACACTGACCATTAGCCGTCAAGATTTCCATGACCCAACAAAGAGAACATACATGTTAGGAAATAATAATTACCCCAACCACCTCGTACACGAATTGATCAACCAGGCGATAATAAAAACCAGGAAACACCTCAAAAAATTCCCAGACGCAGCAACAGCAGACACTAAGAAATACCACAGTGTGATATATATTCCAAAGCTCAGTCCTATAGTCGATCACAACATAATTAAACAACAAAACATCACACTAGCTTACAAGTCCAACAATATAATGTCCAAAATATACACAAAAACAAAGACTCCAATAGACAAGCAACAACAAAACAACGTGATATACAATAAAATTAAAGAAAAAAACTTATTTAAAAATAAGCTTTTATTATTGGTTCACAAAATTAACTAAAAGTAAAAAATAAATTGACTGTAAAGAAATATAACACTTTATAAGTTCATTGTTACCTTTAACGATAATTAGGCTTTTTCGTCGCGACAAAAAAATTCTATATTGTACATAATTATATATTTTTAACATTAAAACTTTACACCTTAATTATTAAATCTTACAGTTTATATCACAGTCCTAATTGTTCTAATAAAAGCGTGTTAAATTTTGATGGTATAATTAAGAACATTTAGGACCTCCTCTTCTTGCTATCACAATGTAACACGCTTTTATTAGAACAATTAGGACTGTGATATAAACTGTAAGATTTAATAATTTAGGTGAAAAATTTTAATGTTAAAAATATATAATTATGTACAATATAGAATTTTTTTGTCGCCGACGAAAAATCCTAATTATCGTTAAAGGTTACAATGAACTTATAAAGTGTTATATTTCTTTATAGTCAATTTATTTTTTACTTTTTAGTTAATTTTATTAACCAATAATAAAAGCTTATTTTTAACAAAGTTTTTTTCTTTAATTTTATTTTTTACTTTTTAGTTCGCTTTATTAACAAGTAATAGAAGCTTGTTCTTAGAAAAGCTTTTTTCTTAAATTAATTTAAATATGAATTTTTTTTTAATTATTAGTAGGGTAAAATATTGTTTAAATTAGTTGTGTAATCTTTACTTAGTTATTTATAACGTTTTCATCCTATCCATTTTTATTATGGCTTTGGCTATTATTGGTTGTGTATTTGAACCAAATAAATCCTGCGGACATAACAACCGGAGTCATTTTTGAGTTTTATATTTTAGATTTAATGCACAATTAATATGGGTGTGTTTGAGCAGCCAAATAATAACAGCAGTATTGCTAAAGTGCTGCTTTGTTGATGGAATGGCGCTAATTTCCTAGCGATGATCAATAGATTGTCAATAGCTGTGTTTTTTTTCACGTCTATATACGTTTACGCTTAAACTTTATATGAACTGCTAAGCGACAAACTTTAAATACACCTCTGAAATTGCTACGCATAAAATTAGTACTACTAAATTTCAATACGCATTATACTCAGATGTAACTGAAATATGTGTCCATGTTTCACCCTCTGCACTAATTCCATGTATTCTATGCGCGTCCACTATCTATCACAACTGATTCAGCTATACGTTATACACAAAAATACAACAGAGGGTTGTGTCTCCGCCCTGTAGCTGTAGCTAGTTGTTTAACCACTGCCGCTAGATGGGTCTCCTAAGCATTATCTAAGTGAGGATAGGCGTTTTTTTTTCACGCGCAAACGAAACGTATACGCGTGCAAAAAAAAACACGGCTAATATTTCGTTCAACGAACGCGCGAAATTGCCAAATTTGCTCAAATTTTCCAAGATTTTCCATTGTTGATTTAACGTAAGCTGTTATGGCAATATTTTTCAGCCAGCTTATTTCAAATAGGTCATTTTTTCCAAAAGCAAAATAAATTACAGCAAAGATTACAGAGTTAAACAGCCTTAAAAAATCAGCAATGTTGGTTATACACAGAAATACAACAGACGGTTGTGTCTCCATTTTTCGCAAGCGTGGGATTCACCACCTGTGATTCACACGTCTAAGTCTGACAATCCACGGTTAGGTACCGCCGAGTTTGTATTGGACTTAGGCTGTTATGCCAAAGTAAACACAAATCTTTACCGATCTTTATCGATTAATTTATCGAATACTCGCAAAGTAATATTGCATTGTCATCGGAGTTATACATGTGTGCAAAATTTCAGCTCAATCGGACACCGGGAAGTGTATCAAATTTAACTTGCAAGATTTCATTACATACAACAGAAGTGAAACTAAATAAAAGCTTATAAATAAAATAGAATGTAAAGGAAAGGAGAACGAGAACTGTGATAAAACCATATATGTAACACTTCTGTATCACTACTACTGAAATGTGCAGCCTGTCAAACATTACAGTACAGATATACAACAAGAGAAGGAGACAAAATCTCAAGGCTGTCGTTAAATATTTGTAAAAAAGGTGCTTAAATATATGTATATTTCAACAAGCCGTCTTGCTGATATCAATATTGTACATTAGGTTATTTCGTTCTCCAAATGAAAAAGTAATGCTATGTTCAAACAGAAAAATAAATTGAGCCAATATCAATTCAAATTGAGTGGTGTTCATACAACTCAATTTAGCTTAAACAATAGTAATTTGATGGCCGGCTGGCTCATCTCTACAGCAACAACACACCTGTGTTCAGAATGTCAAAATGTGCATGTTGGAATTGGGTGAATGGAATGGAATGAAAACATAAAACTTTGAAATTTTTGTGTGTTGTAAGATAATGTGTTCAATGTTTTGGTTTCATTTTGAGTTTGCCATCCTCTTTTGACAATTCCTACTCCAGTGAAAAGAAAAAAATAATATCAGCTGATGAGATGAGCCAACCATATAGTTGAGCCATGCGCAGCTGACGTTTAATCTACTCAATAAACACACTTTACAAGGTTGTATTTACAGTTTGAAACAATTTATTACGCAATTTTTTTAAAATTGGCAATTTGTTATTACAATTTATTATATGATAAATTGCGTAATAAATTGCCCAATTGATATAAATTGCCAATATGGCGTGTGTTTGTACCTAGTATAAGATTTTGTTTCCCATTAGTACTATAAAATTTTTATTGTTTTAAGAACTCCGCAGAAAGCATTGCCGATTTGTGCTGAGTGCGCAGATATACGTATGTAAATGAGCCCTTAGTGACCAAAAAGTGACAAAAAAAGCAAATAATGGCAACTGACAACTACGAATTTCTCATGCACAGAATTAACAGTTACAAAATATGCGTAGGCGCCACGAATGGCATAAATTGAAAACTAATCTAGTTAGCGGTTTTTTATACCCAGTTGAGCAGAGCTCACAGAGTATATTAATTTTGATTGGATAACGGTTGGTTGTACAGGTGTAAAGGAATCGAGATAGATATAGACTTCCATATATCAAAATCATCAGGATCGAAAAACAATTTGATGGAGCCATGTCCGTCCGTCCGTCCGTCCATCCGTTAACACGATAACTTGAGTAAATTTGGAGGTATCTTGACGAAATTTGGTAAATAGGTTCCTGAGCATTCATCTCAGACCGCTATTTAAAAAGAACGATATCGGACCATAACCACGCCCACTTTTTCGATATCGAAAGTTTCGAAAAACCGAAAAAGTGCGATAATTCATTACCAAAGACGGATAAAGCGATGAAACTTGGTAGGTGAGTTGAGCTTATGACGCAGAATAGAAAATTAGTAAAATTTTGGACAATGGGCGTGGCACCTCCCACTTTGAAAAGAAGGTAATTTAAAAGTTTTGCAAGCTGTAATTTGGCAGTCGTTGAAGACATCATAATGAAATTTTGGCAGGATCGTTACTCCTATTACTACATGTATTCTTAATAAAAATTAGCAATATCGGAGAACGACCACGCCCACTTTAAAAAAAATTTTTTTTTTAAGTCAAATTTTTACAAAAAATGTAATATCTTTACAGTATATAAGTAAATTATGTCAACATTCAACTCCAGTAATGATATGTTGCCACAAAATACAAAAATAAAAGAAAATTTCAAAATGGGCGTGGCTCCGCCCTTTTTCATTTAATTTGTCTAGGATACTTTTAGTTCCAAAAGTCGAACAAAATTTGACCAATCCTTGTGAAATTTGGCAGGGGCATAGATTCTGTCACGATAACTGTTTTCTGTGAAAATGGGCGAAATCGGTTGAAGCCACGCCTAGTTTTTATACACAGTCGACCGCCTGTCCTTCCGCTTGGCCGTTAACATGATAACCTGAGCAAAAACCGATATATCTTTACTTAGTTCACATACTTATCTCAACTCGCTTTATCTTGGTATAAAAAATGGCTGAAATCGGACTATGACCACGCCCACTTTTTCGATATCGAAAACTGAAAAAAATGCCATAATTCTATACCGAATATGGGAGTTATTTCATTTTTATTGGGACTTACTTCATTGTTTGTAATTCAGGCATTGGGAGTTATTTCATCTTTGTTGGGAGTTATTTCATTTTCTTAAAAATACAATTTTATCAAACTTTGACGTTCTTCTAACAGTTTCTATAACTGGTTTAAAGAAATCTGTATCAAAACAATGAGTTATTTTTCAATTATCAATCTGTACGCCATCAATTCTTGTTAGAATTTTGCTATTATAGATCGGTGCTTAGTGAGAGTGCAAAAAATGTCAAGTCTTGATTTTGAAGTAGTGAGTGGAAAAAGAAGAAATAGCAATTTATTGTACATAAAAAATGAAAAACAATTTTATTCAAAAAAATCTGAAAGTAATGGTAAAATATTCTATATGTGTTACGAAACAAATTGTAAATCGCGAGTATCTTTGGAAAACGGACAGTGTCGAAAGGTCCGAAACTTTATAGAGCATAACCATAATGATCAACATGAGCTATATGAAGAACTCAAAGCCCTTAATGAAATAAAGGATAGATGTTTACATTCCACAAGTACTTTTGGTGCATCTAGTACTGTCAGCGGAATCCGAGAGAATTTTCAAGAAATATGCACGAGGTAAGTTAATAGTGTTACATGCATGTGTAAACTCACATTGGGTGTTAAAAAATGTCTTTTGTTAATAAAGCCAGCAGGAATCGACGAAAAATATTGATTTTAATGGTATAAAATTTTTATTTTCCGGCTTCGGATTATTGTTGTCGAGGACAATACGCATCTTTTGACATCTATTTCGATATTTTTGGACACGTATTAGCAGTCGACCCCTCAACTAGACTTTTACCGAATTCTCTTACAAGTCTTGCGTATAGTTCGTTGTTGGTTTTGTTTTTTTGCTTTTTATTTATATCGAATAAAGGTTGGACCGGATGGAATGTCAATGTATGCGACAACAACACGGACGACATCGGCCATCGAGGGATGTAATGGAGCGCTGGCAAAAATGATACCAAAACAGGAAACTTTTATAAATTTATCAAAGTTTTGCAAACAGAGGAGTTCAATATGTCCCGAAATTTCGAAATGCTGGCTAATAGTAGTGGAGCTTTGGGAAAAGCTAAAAAAAGACGGAAATTTATTGAAAAACTGAACTGATTGCGAAAGCCAGCGAAAATCTACGTTCTCTAATCATAACAGCTACTGCGTTTGTTAATCGAATGGTGTTTCCAAAAAATAAAATTGTCAGTGAAATGGAGCCAGAAGAATATTTTTTTGAAGATCAGCCGTATCTTGAAGAAAAGGAGGAGGAAAACAAGATTCGGCATCAAAGCCATCAGAAATACCGCGCTCTCAAATTTTATGCGTAATTTGTTTCGAGGTTGAGCCCAACGTACTATTGATGCCGTGCAAACATTTTAAAATATGTAACGCTTGTGTTCTAATGCTGCAAGCTAAGAGTATTTCCGAAAGACTAGAAAGCTTTAACTGTCCAATTTGCTGTGAAAAGGTTGACGACACTATTCAAGTTTTCTTGTAATTGTAACTTTTATATATGTACATAATAGTTTGCGGTATTTTTCAAATCTCATTGTAACTGATAATATAGTATAAAGATACCATTTCAAGTTTTGATTTGGGATTTATTTCATTTTTTTGTGACTTATTTCATTTGGGAGTTATTTCATTTTTTTTTTGGACTTGTGGTTTCATTATGAAATAACTGGCAAATATTGGGAGCTATTTCATTTCCTTCTTTGGGAGTTATTTCATTTATTAAAGTTGGGAGTTATTTCATTTTTATTGGGACTTTTTTCATGGGAGTTATTTCATTTGGGAGTTATTTCACTGCACCGGAAATATTAGATCAGACTAGCCTACTCAAAAAATACAAGAACATAATCGAACTTATCGCAAAAATACAATAGACAAATTAGCAGTTTGGAAACAGTTAAAACTAATTAGTCTTTATTCATTAAAAATACAGATAAAACTAATTAGTATACCATTTATACTTTTCTGTGTTTGTTCATCAAAAATACAAACATTATATCACATGGCCCATTGGGGTTATTGAAGGCTTTAATGTAGAGAACTTGGCTAATTATTTCATTAAACCTCTGTGTGAAATTGCTAAAATGGGTGGGACGGTTGTGTAGAATGCAAATAAAGCCTGCCAGGTAACTTTCTGTTCAGCAGAGTTAAACCAATTGATAGACGTACAAGCAATAATTTTGCGAAACTAACTAAGTTCTTGTTCACAGTCAGAGTTTCAAATCGATGTGGTAATCGGCAGCGATATCACCATGCAAATCCTCACCGAAGGGCTCCTACGGAATGTGAGTGGAATATTAGGGTTAGGTTAGGTTAGGTTCAAGTGGCTGCCATCCACGTTCGAGCGCACACTTAGGCCTTTATAGGCCCATTGTGAAACCACACAGATTTGTTCCTACTCTCTTAATCAAACCACTTCGTTGAATACGTGAAGCTAACTAAGCGTCGTGTATTGACCTCAGTCAGATCTACGAGAAACATCTTGCCCATAAAACGTTGCCTTCTTCTACCGAGCGCTGGACATTCACAGAGCAGATGCCTAACAGTTTCAGGTTCTTCTTTGTTGCCGCAGCTTCTACAATAATCATTAAATGGAGCGCCAATCCTTTCCGCATGCGGTCCAATACAAACATGACCCGTAATAAGACCTACAACTAAGGAAATATCCCTCTTACGGAGGGTGAGAAGCTCTCGCGATCTCTTCTCATTCCATTCCGGCCATGTGAGTTTTGTCGTGTGGCATCTATCATGATGCTTCCACCTGGCTCCCGCTTCCATCAGTAGAGCCTCCTTTATCTTGAACTTGCAGGTGGAGTGCGGCATGCCCAACTTCTTCCAGGATGTCGTAAGTGGAAGGGAGGTACCCTTTCTTGCAAGCCCATCCGCCATCGCATTAACTGGTACGCCCTTATGTCCCGGAATACATACCAGATGCAGAGTAAACTGTTCAGCCATCACGCTAAGTGATCTGCGACAGCCTACCACAGTTTCAGAATTAGCTGTGACATAGTCAAGGGCTCTCAGTGCTGCTTGACTGTCTGAGAAATTATAAATGTGCTTCTGAGAGACTGCCTTCTCCTCAAGGCAGCCCACAGCGTCTTGTATGGCCACAAGCTCGGCCTGAAATACGCTACAGTGATCCAGAAGGCGAAACGATCTTTATATCTCCAACAGTTCCGAATAGACACCCCCTCCGACCCTGTTATCCAGTTTAGATCCATCTGTGTAGCTCTGAATGCTGTTAGTGGGCCAATCAGAGTCATTCACCCACTGTTCCCTTTCAGGGATTAATATATCGTATCCCTAAAGTTGGTATGTGGTTTGCATAAATCTGTCCATTCTGGTACGCAGAACCTGTCGTGAATTTCAGTATGTTTGCAGTGCGACCATGTGGGCAGTTTCCTCAGCCTGATAGCTGCACATGCTGCATATTTATTGCCTACTATATCTATGGGTAGTAAGTTCAGTATTACATGCATATCCTCCGTTGGCGTTGTGCGGATGGCTCCGCTTATGCATAGTAGTGCAGATCTTTGCATCTTTTGAAGAGCAAGAACCTTCGAGGATTTATTCATGGCGGGCCACCATAGCGCCACCCCGTATAGCAATATTGGCCTAACTGTGGCCGTGTGTATCCAATATGCTATCATAGGGGACATACCCCATTTCCTTTACATGTGTAGAGGGCAACCGTGGCCTTACGGAAACGTTCCGTGGTGTTTTGTGTCCAGTTCAATTTCTTATCAAGTGTGAGCCCTAGATAGTTGGCGGACTCACTTAACTTCAGCACTGTGTTTGCCAGCACTGGAGTTGAGAGACGTGGTATTTTATACCTCCTCTTAAAGAGCACCAACTCCATTTTTTTTGGGTTCACGCCCAGACCATTATCAACGGCCCATGCTTCGACCCTTTTTAATTCCACCTGCATCATATCGCACTTATTACCAGGGCTTTACAGCCCCTCCCCTCCTCCATGTCCCCTAGCAGCTGGTTCACCGCCAAGACCCACAGCAGAGGGGATAGGACTCCACCTTGGGGAGTTCCCCTACTGACGAACCTGCTCACCGATACCCCTGCAAGTTCTGCCTGTACTATCCTGCATAACAGAAATTGGTGCACAAGACCCACCAGCTCAGATTCGATGCCCAGATCAGTCAGTACCTTAATGACTGGGTCGGATTTAATGTTATTGAACGCTCCTTCTATGTCTAGGAAGGCTGCCAGGCAGTATTTCTTGAAGGAGAACGATCTCTCTATGCACGATGTAATTTCGTGCAATGCCGTTTCCGTTGATTTACCCTTCATATAGGCGTGTTGTGCTTTAGATAGTTGGTCATTCACTACCTCCCTGATATATGTTTCTATCAGCCTCTCCATCACCTTTAGTTGAAACGATGATAGACTGATTGGTCTGAAGTCCATAGGCTTCGCGTGGCATGCCTTGCCTGCCTTGGGAATAAATACCACTTTAGATATTTTCCATATACTTGGAATGTGGTTTAGTGCCACGACACCTCATTTATAGCATATAGCCAGCTAGTGCTGCATTCCAGTAACTGTTGCATTTGTATAGGTGTAACTCCGTCTGGCCCTGGAGTTTTGAATGGTTCAAAAGATTGGATGGCCCAAGATATCTTATCTCTTGTAATTAGGTTGTGCAATATAGGTTGCACTGTTGCTTGTGTCAAGCTTTGTGTATCCCCTGGTTCGTTCCTAGCTGCACCTGGAAAGTGTGTATCCAGCAGTAGATCCAGGGTTTCCTCCCCAGTTTTGGTCCACGAACCATCAGGCCTTTGCAGGCATCCTGGGGCTGTATTAGCCGATCTGGAAAGTACTTTCCTGAGTATACCCCCTTCAGACACTGTTTCCATGCTGCTACAGAAATCTCGACAGGAGGATCTTTTGGCTTTCCTTAGCTCAAACTTATAGTTTCTAAGATGTTCTTTGTATACTTCCAAATGCTGCTCATCGCCAGAGGCTTTAGCTGCATTGAAAGTGGTCCTAATTAACCTGCGAAGGTTTTCGATTTGTGAATTCCACCATAGTGGCTTCTTTTTACTTCTTTGAATTCTCTTGGGACAGACTTTATCTAGTGCCTTGCGGCATGCCCCCGTGAAGTTATTTACCAGTCTTTCCAGTTCTGGTATGCTACCTGGTGTTTCGGGTATGCTCTCAAGTGGCAATATCTTAACTAGTTCCCTATTGTATTCATGCCAATTTGTATTTTTAATATTTCTGTTGGCAACGCTCTGCTTTTTCACCAAGCCTAAGTCGGAGCCTGAAATCTCTAGAGGGCGCGTCCTCAGGTGGCGGATAGGGGAATGCCTCCCAGATATGAGTGGTAGGAGAGAAATCAAATATCTCCCGCGGACCACACAGGCCGAAGAAGGACACTTCGTTAATAATCCAAAGTACGAAAAAAAAGTCCTGTCGCCTCTTTGGGAGCTGAGTAGCAGGCAGGTGGGCGTCTATTCTCCATGTAAGGAGCGGCCTGCTTCGAGCAATCTGTCAACTCATCACTCGCTGATTGAAATTTATATAATATTCTAGCATGGATCAAAACGCTAACGGAAACTATTCTCCACGGGGTAACCAGCATTTGCGACACAATCCCTCTGCGAACAACGTTCCTATACTGGGGCCGAAATGAAGGAGAGAGTCATACCAGCGACAATGATGGTCTAGATATATACATGGGCAAAAACAGCCCTGGTACCCGGAATGACAATGATAGTAGGCTTATAGAATTTTGTTGTGAAAACGGTCTGGTGATCGGTGGAAGCTTATTCCCACATAAATTTGTCCACAAAACAACATGGACGTCTCCGGACCAACGCACCAATAACCAAATTGACCACGTATTAATAAAGAGCAGATGGAGGTCATCCTTGCTAGATGTGCGCGTTAAAAGAGGAGCAGATATTGGTTGCGATCACTACCTTGTAGCTGGTAGTTTCAGATTTAAGGTAGCCGCAGTACAGAAAAACCTTCAAAAGATGAGCAAGAAAATTGATATTGAGAAACTAAAGCATGAAGAATATCAAAATGCCTTTAATGCCGCAGTACGCGAACGTCTTAAACAGGTAAACACGAGTGGTAGTACAGGTGACAGGCAAGACTCCGTTAATAATATCTACCAAAAAATTGGTAGCAATATCCTTGAAAACAAAAACAAAGCAAAGGAAGTATGGCTTACGAATAATACGTGGACACTTATTGAACAGCGGCGGAAAATTAAAGAATCGCTTCTCAGACGGACGAACAACAATGACACGGAGGAAGCAAGGCAGTTATCCGCAAGGTATAAAGAAAAATGCAAGCTAATTAAGAAGTCTGCTAGAAAAGACAAGAAGGAATGGGCTGACACATTAGCAAGTCGAGCTGAAGCGGCAGCCAGATTAAATAATATGAGGGAACTCGATGATATTAGTAGGGAACTCACCGGAAAATACAGGAGTGGTCAAAAATCAGTAAAACACTTGAACGGAAATATTATTACTGAAAGCGAACAACAAATGAGTGTATGGGTGGAACACTTCAAGAAAGTAGTAAATAATCCTGTAGGTGAAGCGGCCTTAAATTCCGACACTATTGCTGTAAACTACAACAACCAACCCCACTTCAATGGAGTAAACAGATCGCCCTACGAAAAATGAATAATTTCAGCAATCAAGTCCTTAAGAAGGGCAAGGCCCCAGGAACTGATGACATATATGCTGAATACCTCATAGCAGATCCAGATACCGCAGCTGAAACCTTACTTCCAATCTTCCGTATGGGAAGAAAAATCCTACCCTCGTCAGTGGAATGAAGGCATACTTGTAAAAGTCGCAAAAAAGGGAGCTACCTCTGAGTGTAACAACTACAGAGGTATCACCTTACTCTCGATTCTTATCACAGTGTTCTCCACGATCTTACTGTCCCGAATTAAAGAGGCGGTGCACGGAACTCTAAGAGAAAATCAGTTTGGCTTTAGACAAAACCGAGCCTGTGTTGATCTAATAAATACCGTCCGAATCATTGTTGAACAATGCTGTGAATACAAAACATCAGCTTATTTACTTTTTATCGACTTTAAAAAGGCTTTTGATAGTCTCGACAGAAAATATATTTGGGAAATACTACGAAAACGAGGGATGCCCAATAAAATAATTAACATTATAAAGGCAAAGTAAGCCGAATTTAAGTGGCGGGTCAGTCACGATGGGTGCCTCTCAGAAACCTTCGAAATTAAAAGCGTGGTGCGACAGGGATACATACTCTCGCCGCTCTTGTTTATCTTGGCATTAGGCAAGATTATGAGGAACGCAGAAAATGGTGAACACGGTGTACAGTGGACGCCTTTAACTCAGCTAGGGGATTTAGAATATGCAGACGATGTCTGTCTGCTAAGTCCCAGAAGTACTGACCTTCAACACAATTTAGAAGCTGTCAACAAACATGCAAAGGAGACCGGGCTAAGCATCAATACAGCGAAAACCAAAGTCATAAGATGCGGCTATAGTATTTCATCAAGGCCATTGATGCTTACGGTTGACAAAATGAAATCGAAGGTGTAGAGTCCGTTGTTTATCTTGGTAGTATTGTCTCAAATAAGAGCAGTGCAGATGAGGACGTTAAGTCTCGCATAAACAAAGCAAGACTGGCTTTTGTGCAACTGGAAAACGTGTGGAGGTCCAGTCAAATATCTTTAAAAACGAAGCTTCGGCTGTTTAATTCGAATATTAAATCAGTACTGTTTTATGCTTGCGAGACGTGCAAAATCTCAACTTTAATTCAGAAACGTCTACAAGTTTTTATTAATAAATGTCTGCGCCGAATCCTGAAAATTCGATAGCCGGAAAAAATTTCAAATGACGACTTATGGTCTAGAACAAATAAAACTAAGGCTGCCACAGAAATAACCAAGCGTAAATGGTCGTGGATTGGTCACACTCTCAGACGACTTCCAGTAAATATAGCCAGACAAGCATTGCGATGGAATCCACAAGGAAGCCGACGACCTGGTGCACCAGCGAAAAATTTGCGCAGAACTGTGGATAAAGAACTCGAAGACGCAGGATACACGTGGAATGACATCACAAGAACTGCACCTAACAGAATAAGATTTAAGTAGGTGGTCGAGGCCCTATGCTCCAATAGGAGTTGAAGAAGATGATGATGATGAAGTCGAATTGGATGTAACGATGGTCAGAGAATGAGTGGTCCTTAAGGACATTTTGGCAACTCGTTGAACGACGTTCTTCATACAGGCCCCATACTACAACATGACTTAATGCTCGTTACACTTAAATGGCGACTTGATAAGTATGTTTTTAACGGCGATATAGAGAAAATGTATCGCCAAATACTCATCCGTGAAGAAGATACAAATTTTCGTCGAATCGTTTTTCGAAAACACCCAACTCTGCCGATAGAAGATTTTCGACTGAAAACAGTTACCTTTGGTGTAAACTGCGCGCCATATTTGGCAATTCGAACCCTACACCAACTCGCCCACAACTGTCAAGAAGAATATCCGCTCGCAAAAATGATTTTATTGAATGAAGCGTATGTTGATGATATTTTGTCAGGCCGTCATAATATACATTCCACTTTGAGCTCCATGATCCAAGTTATCGAAGCTTTAAAATCGGCAGGGTTTCTTTTGAGAAGGATGTTGGTAAATCACCCTGAAATTTTAAAACCCGTTTCCGACCCTGATTTGCTAGACGTCGACTTTCTTAAATTCCACGATTCGAGTTCACCAAAAACCCTTGGAATTCAGTGGTACGCGCTAACCGATAATTTCAACTATACGTATGACCCTCCATCGGCGGCAAACACAACTACGAAAAGGCAGATTTTATAAGCAGTTGCGAAACTGTTTGACCTCGCAGGATGGCTATCACCAATAATGATTCTTGCGAAAATGTTGCTGCAACAACTCCGGATGTAAGGAACGCATTGGGACGAAAACGTGAAGCCCGGAGCTCTCCAAAAATGGACTTCAATTCAGTATTCCCCTGATAAACTCATCCAGATGCATGGATTTTCAAATGCTTCGGGAAAAGCATTTTGTGCCTGTATATATTTACGGGTACAAACCCATGAAACTAGTTTTTCATCCCTTTTGCTAGCTGCTAAATGCAAAGTAACACCCCTTAAAACCGTGAGTCTTCCACGGTTGGAACTCTGTGGAGCAGTCTTACTTTCAAAATGAGTGAAACAGCTGCGAAGTGTACTGAATCTACCCCAACACGAACTCATTCTCTGGTGAGATTCTGCCATCATACTGGCTTCGTTAGAAAAACCACCCCATACGTGGAAAACGTACGTCGCCAACCGGACATCGGAATTGTTAGAAACGTAGTTATTATAAATGTTGACAACGACAGTTGGATACAAGTTTCCAGCAACGATTACCCAGAGATTTGGGCACTCGAGGCTGCAAGCCTCAGGACTTTATCGAATGTCCATTATGGTGGGAAGGAACTATTTGGCTTATCAGGCCATCAACTTCGTGGCAAAGGGATATATCTCACCACTCAACTCCCTCACACAACGACATGGATACGGTCCAGTATATCAGGAATCATGGGAGTTTCTGGAAGATTAGCCTATGCCATATGTAGCTTTAATGAGCGGCACCCCTATCATCATACCCCAAAAATTCTCGTTTTTGCTCTCTTCTGTTGGACTTCCTCCATTCGAACCTGCTGTACGCCGAAAAAAAGCTTATGATCCAAATGGTACAGCAACAGTACTACATTCCACGTTTGAAGCAAAAGGTAAAAAACACATCTTCCGCTGCAAAACATGCACCCTCTACAAACAGCAGATGCAAATGCAGATAATGGCAGCTTTGCCACCAGAGAGGTCAACATATTCCCTACTCGGCCACATAAAAGGAGTCGACTTTGCTGGACGTTCGTTGGCGCACAACGCGCATTACAAAGGGAGTTCACCACATTCCTCAAGGAAGTCGCTACACACGTCGCAGAGAATTACGAACTCACGGATTTCCATGGAAATTCATCCCACCATACGCTCCACACATGGGTGGTCTATTGAAAGCGGCCGTGAAAAGTTTCAAGATACACTTTATGCAAGTAGCAAGAAATTAGAAGTTCTCCTTCGAAGGGCTTACTACCCTCCTATTACGCATAGAGGCGGTCATCAATTCCCGACCGCTCTCTCCTATGTCCGAAGATCCAATGGATCCCCTAGTCCTAACCGCAGGGCATTTCCTACGTGGCGCGCCACTCCTATCACTACCATAGCCAACTGCAGAACATCTCACCTTAGTCAATAAATGGCAGAAACTGAGAGCGCTTCACCATCAGTTCAGCACACGATGGAAGAACGAGTACCTCAAGGAGCTACACAAGCGGACAAATGGAAATACCCTCAACGCAATATTCACGTTGGAGATTTAGCCGTGGTAAGGGATGATTTACTACCCGCGAACGAATGGCGTTTGGGCGGGTACTCACTTTACACCCTGGATCGGATAACCATGTTCGAGTTGTGGAACTAAAATCCGAAAACGGACTAATAACCTGGAATATTGCCAAACTGTGCGTGCTACCAACTGCCTAGCAGTGCTACCCCCACCTCTGGTATCCTCGGCTTTCATGTTGAAGACAAGATCCCATTTTCGGGTTAAGTCCGCCCTCCCCCCCCCCCCCCCCCCCCCCGTTAGGAAATACCCGGCTAGTGCCCCCAAGCGCAATCAGTGCACCTCAGCTGTGTCTGCAATCACTACCGCGCACACTCACATAGTTTAGTCTACATTAAACTACCGAACCGAACCGCCCACACGCATCGATCGTGCCCGTATTATTCGTTCAGTTTTTTCGTCCGCCCGCCGTCGCACAGTGTTCCAAAATTTAAAAAAATTTATTTTTTATAAAATTGTTTATATTTGAAAAGTTTTAATTTTGAATCAAATATATATATATATTGTAACGAATTTACTTGCAAATCCTCTTATTTGCAATCCTCTGCTAAGTTCGAATCACTAAACTGTTGAATAAATAACTCCAATTTGTAGTAATGCAAAATGGCCTTTATTAAAGTACTTCACAATAACACTCAAACTGTGCAACGAATAGCTTGCTTAATAACCACACTGATTGATAGCTCAATGAAACTCTGCTATTCAAAATAATACTGCTATTGCTCGCTAGATATCGTCTTAATCGGAACTGCTTGACAACTCAAATCAAACTGAATTACATTTTACTCGCTTGTGCCGCTTTTATAGTTTACGCTGCATACATCTAGGCTCTTCTATTTCCAGAACTTACCAACTATTTCGAGTGTTTATAGTTCTCATATAGTTTCTACTTGTTTACAATTTTCTACTTTTCAGCGTCTCTCAGATGTATGTGAGTTTGTAGTTTACAGTCTCTCGCACACACATAGGCGTATAAGTAAATGCATCTGTATGTGACATCTCTCGGCTGCCTTATATATGTGTATACATGATTTGATTATTGACGTAAACATCGCTTAGCATCGCCTTAGTGATGGTATAGCTTAGGGATGCTAATATCCGTGACAATATATTTCATTAAACCCATGTGTTCGTAAATACAGTGCTAGTGAATTAGACGTGGTCCTTCGAGCCGGATCACCTAACCGGATCAAAACACTAAATTTTACGAATATGGGAAAGATGAACAGACGTTTAAGTCCACAACCAATTAACGGCCCATTAACAGTTAGACAGGATCTTGATTACGTCAGCCCACTTAACTTCGAGCAATGTTGCTGCTCAAAACTTGGTGAAATGCTCCCAACTCTGGTTTTGTGGCGGTATAAAATAGACAAATTAGCAGTTTGGAAACAGATAAAACTAATTGGTGTTTTTTCATTAAAAAGACAAACAGATAAAATTAATTAGTGTACCTTTTACTCAATAAAGCAATAATGAAATAATTAAGAATTTGTATTTTGTATGGAACATTGAGTTTATTAAGGGCTTGAATGTTGAAAACGTGGCTAATTATTTCTGTGGCAATTTGAATAAACAACCTAATTTGAGTTAGGATAAAAGTGATATTATGGCTTCATTAAAGAAAGCCGTTACAGATCTCCCTGCGTTACTTACTCATAGTCCTAGCGCCAAGTGGCTGCTACAAAATATAGGAAGTTACAATGGTGAATTGTAGCTAGCTTTTGAGATAAAGATCTATGTCTCGCCATTATCTTAACTCGAATTAGGTTCTTTTTTCAAATTGCCATAGAATTCATTAATCCTCTGTGTGAAATTGCTATAGAAATCACAAAATTTTACGAATATGGGAAGGATGAACGGAAGTTAAGTCCCCAATCAATTAACGTCTCATTAACAATTAGACAGGATCTTGATTATGTAAGCCCACTTAACTTCGAGCAATGTTGCTGCTCAAAACTTGGTGAATTGCTCCCAACTCTGGTTTTGTGGCGGTATAAATAAACAAATTAGCAGTTTGGAAACAGTTAAAATTAATTAGTGTTTATTCATTAAAAAGACAAGCAGATAAAACTAATTATTGTAGCTTTTATACTTTTCTGTGTTTTTTGATTAAAAATACAAACATTATATCACATAAAAATAAATAAATGTAAGGCGCGATAACCTCCGAAGAGATCTAAGGCCGAGCTTCTCTTCCAATTTGCGTCGTGCTCCTCTTGATTTTTCCCTACAAATTGGCCGGACGGGACCTACATGTTTTATGCCGACTCCGAACGGCATCTGCAAGGCAGATGAGTTTTCACTGAGAGCTTTTCATGGCAGAAATACAATCGGAGCGCTTGCCAGACACTGCCGAGGGGCGACCCCGCTTAGAAGAATAAAAAAATCACTAGGAAATGTTCTGTTCAAATCAGCCAAATATTTGTTTTGTGCCAATTTCCTGAATTTAGAAGTTTCTAAGGAAGGTGGAGCCGTGTGTAGAAGTTTACGAAAGTGGGGAAAGCTTCTGACCGCCATTCACGTGGGAATGGCCAGAGCGATTCCTTTGCATGCGGTCTAAGCAGCTCACTACTGCCGGTCGCTTGCGGCCAAGTATCCTCTGGGTAGCCGCTAAACATCCGTTTTGCGGTGAGCTAATGTGAGAAAGCTACAACCTGGCTAGGCCACTCTGACATAATCGGTTTATGGGCTAGCCAGGGAGATCTTATCGGCAGCGTCTGTAGACCTATAGGTGCGCTGCAAGCGGGCGTCTGTTTTGGAGCAAGCGGCTCGCTATAAAAAACGTGCATGTAATATTTTTCACCCCCGCTGAGCTGGTTGTGCGCTGGGCTTGTGATCCTCCACGGAAAACCATGCTCCAATGAAATATACCAACAAGCCTAGGATTAATACACTTTCTATTGATGACGACCAGGGCAAACGTTTGAAGGACAATGAATTGAGGGCATGTACCGGGAACGTTCCCTTCCTGAATGAGATTGGCGCAGATGCCCGGCTGGTTGATGTCCTCGTCAAAGCAAAATCTGACATCACCGCCATCCAAGAAATGCGTTGGACGAAGCAAGCAAGAAAGGAGATCAAAAATTGTTACATCTAATGGAGTGGCCATACGAATAAGCGCAATTTCGGCGTCGGATTCGTGGTGGGAGAGAGACTTTGTCGTCAAGTTCTGGCGTTCACGCCTGTAGACGAGCGTCTCGCTGCTATCCAAATAAAAGCAAAATTTTTTAATATATCATTCATCTGCACCCATGCGCTGACAGAGGAGAAAGACGATGAGATGAAAGACACTTTTTATGAACAATTAGAATGCACGTATGAGCGCTGCCCCCGTCATGATATAAAAGTCGTGCTTGGCAACTTTAACGCCAGGGTGGGCACAAAAGGGTTTTTGGCCCTACAGTCGGAAAGTTCAGCCTACAAAATGAAACTTCTCCTAACAGACTGAGGCTGATTGACTTTGCCGGTGCTTTAAACATGGTCATATCAAGCACGATGTTCATGCATAAAAAGATACATCAAGCTACATGGCTGTCTCCTGATCGAAATACTCGCAGTCAGATCGCTCACGTTGTGATAAACGGAGGCATGTTTTAGATATGCGCCCGATCCGAGGACCTAACATCGACTCGGACCATCTCGTTGCAATACGCACCCTCCTCAGTACGGCTAAAACACAAGGAAAGCTAGACGCCGAAAAGCTTGCTTTGCACACAGAGTATATTAACTCTGATTGGATAACGGTTGGTTGTACAGGTATAAAGGAATCGAGACAGATATAGACTTGCATATATCAAAATCATCAGTATCGAAAAAAAATTTGACTGAGCCATGTCCCTCGGTCTGTCCGTTAACACGATAACTTGAATAAATTTTGAGGCATCTTGATGAAATTTGGTATGTAGATTCCTGGGTACTCATCTCAGATCGTTATTTAAAATGAACGAAATCGGACCATAACCACGCCGACTTTTTCGATATCAAAAATTTCGAAAAAGCGAAAAAGTGCGATAATTCATTACTAAAGATGGATAAAGCGATGAGACGTAGTAGGTGAGTTGAACTTATGATGCAGAATAGAGAATTAGTAAAATTTTGGACAATGGGCGTGGCTTCACCCACTTTGAAAAGAAAGAAATTTAGAAGTTTTGCAAGCTGTAATTTGGCAGTTGTTGAAGATATCATGATACAATTTGTCAGGAACGTTACCACTATTACTGTATGTATGCCTAAAAAAAAATTAGCAAAATCGGAGAACGACCACGCCCACTTAAAACAAAAAATTTTTAACTCAAATTTTAACAAAAAATTTAATATCTTTAGAGCATATAAGTAAATATTGTCAACATTCGACCCCAGTAATGATGTGGTGCAATAAAATACAAAAATAAAAGAAAATTTCAAATTGGGCGTGGCTCCGCCCTTCTTCATTTAATTTGCCTAGAATACTTTTAATGCCATAAGTCGAACAAAAATTTACCAATCCTTGTGGAATTTAGTAGGGCTTTAGATTATAGGACGATAACTGTTTTATGTGAAAAAGGGTGAAATCGGTTGAAGCCACGCCCAGTTTTTATATACAGTCGACTGTCTGTCCTTACGCTCAGCTGTTCACACGATAACTTGAGCAAAAATCGGTATATCTTTACTAAACTTAGTTCACGTACTTATCTGAACTCACTTTGTATTGGTGTAGAAAATGGTCGAAATCCGACTATGACCACGCCTACTTTGTCGATATCGGAAATTACGAAAAATGAAAAAAATGCCATAATTCTATACCAAATACGAAAAAAGGGATGAAACATGGTAATTAAATTGTTTTATAGACGCAAAATATAACTTTAGAAAAGAACTTTGTAAAATGGGTGTGACACCTATCATATTAAGTAGAAGAAAATGGAAAAGATCTGCAGGGCGAAATAAAAAACCCTTGAAATCTTGGCAGGAATACTGTTCGTGGTAATACATATATATATAAATTAGCGGTATCCAAGAGATGATGTTCTGGGTCACCATGGTCCACATTTTGGTCGATATCTGGAAAACGCCTTCACATATATAGCTACCACCACTCCCTTTTAAAACCCTCATTAATACCTTTACTTTGATACCCATATCGTACAAACACATTCTAGAGTCACCCCTGGTCCACGTTTATGGTGATATCTCGAAAAGGCGTCCACATATAGAACTAAGGCCCACTCCTTTTTAAAATACTCATTAACACCTTTCATTTGATACCCATATCGTAAAAAAAAATTATAATTCTGGCCCACCTTTATGGCGATATATCGAAAAGGCATCCACCTATAAAACTAAGGCCCACTCCATTTTAAAATACTCATTAACACCTTTCATCTGATACCCATGTCATACAAACACATTCCAGGGTTACTATAGATTCATTTTCCTACATCTTGATTTTCCCTTATTTTGTCTCCAAAGCTCTCAGCTGAGTATGTAATGTTCGGTTACACCCGAACTTAGCCTTCCTTACTCATTAAAAATACAAACAGATGAAACTAATTGGTGTACCTTTTATACTTTTCTGTGTTTGTTCATTAAAAATACAAACATTATATCTCATGCCTTTCTCAATTCAATAGCACAATTAAACTGTACATATGTATAAACAAATCACTAGGAAATGTTCTTTTCAAAACAGCCAAATATTTGCTTTGTGCCCATTTCCCGAATCTAGAAGTTTCTGCCTATTTGCTATTCACACAATCCACTAATGTATAAATAGCTCCTACAAAACTTATCTTAATTTACTCAATATCTAACAAGCGTCTAAAAAAGTTATCATTTAAAATGAGTTTCCGAAATTATATCGTGCTCCTGTTGGTCGCGCTTACCTTCCCTTTCACCTACGCGAATGCGAATTTTCGCACTGGAGATGGCAGTTCTAGCAGTTCTGTGAATACAGAGGAGGAAACACCACATGTGCCATATGTGGTGGCAATATATAAAAACGGAGATTATGTTTGCACAGGTTCACTGATAACTATGGAATTCGTGGTTACAGCTTTAGAATGCCTGGACGGAGAAGAAGATACATGGATCAGAGTTCAAGCTGGTGTAAACAGTATATCTCCAATGGTATATATCGGGGAGGAAGGGCAAATTCGCGACGCGAGTGGTTTTATTTATGAAGAAGTCACGGGAAGCAACGATATGGATTTAGGTATAATTCAAGTGGAACCCCCCTTTGACAAGGATCCTACATTAGGAACAATAGAACTTTGCAAAACTAGTTTAGAATCGGGCATGCCAATGCAAGTTATTGGATGGCATATGCGAAGTGGTCCTAATCTCCGTTCTACTCGCGAAACTATAGGAGAAAGAAGGCGTTGTCATCGTAATTTCTATCATCACGATATAAGAAGTACGTTTTATGGATTCAAATCAACACTTAACATAGATTCTGGAGCACCGTGCGTTGTGGGCGGAGCTCTTTGTGCTGTGGCAGGATCTTATTACGGTGCTTCGTCAAGGCTATATACAGATTTATCTTATCCAAGTTCTGCTCTATTATTTGTAAAAGTACAAACGGGATGTACATAAGTGTTGTCATAAATTAAATGCTGTCATAATATTATGTAATACTACTAAATAAATAGTACAGAGAGCGTAAACTCGCAAACATCAGAGTGCTAATATATTTCTATTAAAATATTTTTGTTTTTCTTTTCCAGGAGGAGGTGTACCTAAATTATAAATTTTTATTGTAAAACTTAAACTGCTACAATCAAAATACTTCGTGAATTAAAAACTCATTGCGCACGTATTGTTGTAGCAATATCGGACTATTACATATACAAATGCGGAGTGGAGCGTCGCTCTATCTCGGCTGAAAGTCCCATTACAGAATTGTTTGTATAAATGCCGGTTTTCGAAATGGTGGCTGAGATAGGGTGACATTCCACTCAGCAGTCGAAATGGCGATATTTTTATGGTATTATCTACAAACAAATTTTGATGATTGCGATTTAATAAAAAGTTTTGGTTATATTCATTGAAAGTGTCATACATTAAGTTGTCACTTTCTTTGCTGACCTCAACCAAACTCATAAATTTACTTCTATTTCACCAATTATGAGTTGACAAAAAATTAATACTCTTCTCTTAAAACTCATTGAAATATTTATCGCTTTTTATAATATTAAACAAGGTAAAATTGACATCTCTCCAACTTCCTAATCAAGGGTGCTAGGCACGCTCCCTATTGGATGAATTGCAGCCAGGGGGTATTTTCCCCATACCGCACCGCTACCGAAAAAAGTAATGATTGCCTTATAACAGCAAGGGGCGCTGTTGTAGCGGAGGTTTTTATCCCCACTTTTAACATTAGACCGATGAGCCCGCCTTGTTAGACAGGTGGTCGAACGACCAAGATGAACTCAAAAACTTCTAAAGTAAGTAAGGTTGATAAAAAAAATGCGATGGTGTCGCAAGCCCGGGAGGAAGAAATCGCTATCATTGATGATTCAAATGCAGATAGCGATGATAGTATGCAGTCAGTGCGCTCTGTAGAGGAGCAGTCTACCAGCCCGGACAAAGAACTAACGTTAGCCCAACCAACGACGAGAGCGATCGCTTGGAATCAGCCAGAGAGACATGCCCCTAGAGGCAAGAGGCAGCGATCGGTTGAACCTCACAAGCCTGCTTTTAAGAGGCAGGAGGCGGAGGGAAAACGCCCCAGTCCCAGAACCAGGAAGCAAAGTGGTAGAAATGACAGGAACCAAACCTCAAATTCTGCAAAGCGGAGTGAAGGGGTAATATCTAGAAAGCCATGTACCCTAAAAGCTGTAGTAGAGGGAGAGGAAATAAGAAATAAAATGTAAATGCTAATAAGCTAAAGAGAAGAAATGACCAGACTCCAGCTTATTCGGTGATACTAAAGGGAGCTAACGATGAGACTCCGTTTATCACCGAGAAGAAGATGAACAACGTTGCGAAGCAGGCCTAGACTGTGTAACG
This sequence comes from Eurosta solidaginis, assembly GCF_040869045.1. Lineage (NCBI taxonomy): Eukaryota > Metazoa > Arthropoda > Insecta > Diptera > Tephritidae > Eurosta > Eurosta solidaginis. Next base: position 171,593,964 of record NC_090323.1, read on the forward strand.
AACTTTCTCCTAAATTCAGCTGCTTAGAAAAATATTCAGGGATTAGGGTAGGTGCTTGTACTCGAGGCGGGCCTGCATACCTTGCTATGCTACAACTTAGCTCAGGGAAAAGGGGTGGGCTTGCCTCGGTACTTACAGCGAAAGCGTTACTAAAAATTTAAATGTATGCAGAGAGAGATAATTCAACAAAACAAAAGAAAACCAGCGAAATAAAAAAAAATTACCGCAGCCTTGTACACAATTGTATACCTATCATCATGGGATACGTCTACACTGGCGAGGAATCACGCAGCAACAACAATAATTGAAAGAGGGAAGTGAAAGGTGGCATTTCCCCCTCTGTCTTTACCCACCCAACCTGTTAATGAATTACGTAAATTTTTGTTCATTAACCCAATATCATACTTACTCAGTTTACCATGACCTAACCTTCCATTCAAATCTTTTTGGTGCATAAGCCACTTAAGACTGGCATGATCTGTAACGACCTTAAATTCATGCCCTTCGATATATGGCCTAAACTTTTTAATGGCTAAAACCACCGCTAAACACTCGAGTTCAGTCACTGTATAGTTCCTCTGAGCTCTGTTCAATTTATGAGACATGTACGCTATAGGTTTTTCAATTCCCTCTTCATCTGCCTGTGCCAAGAGAGCCCCTACCCCATACTGGCTTGCATCGCATTGCACTACGAAAGGCTTCGAGTAGTTGGGATGCATTAGTAAAGGAGCTGTCGTAAGTTTCACTTTAATCGCATCAAACGCTTGTTGAGCATCCGAGTTCCACTCAAACTTACGTTTCTTAGTGAGCAATTCGGTCAACGGAAAGGTCAGGCTAGCATAATCGGAGATAAATCGACGATACCATCCTGTCATACCAAGGAATTGTCTAATGTGGCGGACATTTTTGGGTATCGGATACTCCGTAATAGCTTTAACTTTCTCGTCATCGACTGCTAACGATCCATTTCCAACAATAAATCCTAAATACTTGACTCTGTCGAGACCAAATTTACTTTTGCTAATATTTATAGTTAAACCAGCCTTCCTTAGTTGGGCGGCCACTTCCAATAGATGAGTAAGGTGTTCTTCAAACGTTTGCGACATTATCAGCAGATCATCAAGGTAGACGAATACATGAGATTTGAGGTGGTATGGAATCACTTTATCCATTAGTCGGCACATGGTTTGGGGAGCATTGCATAACCCAAAAGGCATACGCTTAAACTGATATAAAGGACGATTGGGAACCGTGAAAGCTGTTTTAGGGCGAGACTCTGGAGAGAGGCTTATTTGCCAAAAAGCATCCTTTAAATCAATTTTAGATATACATCGCACTGGCGGAAGTCGTGAAAGTAGACCTTCAATATTCGGCAAAGGATACGCATCCTTGACTGTCACTTCATTCAACTTTCTAGAGTCTAAACAAAATCTAGCTTTACCTGGCTTAACCGCTAACACACCTGGAGAAGACCAGGGCGAACCTTCAGCTTCTTCAATCACTCCTAGCTCGAGCATCCTATCAATCTCTTGGCAAAGAACTTTTTCCATTGCTGGAGAAATTGGGTAATATCTCTGTTTAATGGGGATGGCAGTGCCGGTATCTATAGTATGCTCTATCAATTTAGTTGATCCTAGCCCTTCTTTCTCGAATGATGGGAAGGCAGCTAGAACATTTTCTAAGCGAGATCTCTGAGGTGACGTCAGCGCATCAAAATCTACTTCAGAAGACAATGTATTAATATTAGGTTCTGGTGTCACTTTTAACCCAAAAGCTTGCCAAAAGTCTATTCCACATATTACATCATTCGCCACTGTCGGCACTAACAAAAATTCAAACTCCTTCTCGCAGTGGTTAAACGATAATAATATCGAAATAGAACCTAGAATATTTTGTTTCTTACCATCTGCGGTCCTAACGCTACCTAAAATTTTTCTATATCCGTACTTACGACCATCAATAATTGATTTGGCTAAATTTGACCCTATACAGCTCTTATTAGCTCCACTGTCCAATAGAGCCAGATAATTTTTTCCGAAAATATTTAGGTTGGCATATGGACGTATGTCAGCCCCGTTGTAAACGATGGCTGAAATAACCATTTTTCGTAACTTTCTCTTCAGCTGCCAATAGTCATGCATACGCCTCGCTGATCTACTTTGTAAGGATTTCCTAGTAGTATCTGAAAATATTCTTGCCCGAACACGTTGATAGTCGGCTAACCTAACATGGTAAGGTCGATAGCGAGGTGATGGGTGTATGGATTGCTTTGCAAGGTTATGAGGACCTCGAATCTCCATCTCGTTTGGCGCTTGTCTAGGTGTTTCGTTACGTTTCAAGAATTTAGGTGGAATATTATCAATCGATTTAGTTGGTAATGGGTTTAGTTCCGAGGCGGGTTCGATGGACGTCCGTCCAATGTACGACGAACATCCCTCGTCCGGTTTTCCGACGGTTGGTTACACTTAGCACAATTCGGTTTGTAAGTGTTTACTTCCCCGCAACCATAACAAAAAATTCTCCTGCTCTTTAGGCAGTCATGATACCGATGGCCAATTTCTTCACAGTTCCAACATTTAAGGGAATTGATTGCTAACGCATCGATATCGGTCGTTATCTCTTCAATTTCTACATTCACATTACTTGTATCGCCGATGTTGTGTACCACTTCATAAAGATTTTTGCGGACTGGGTTCGCCCGAGGTACAGACGCTTGTAAGTCTCTGAAAAACTTTTCGTGTTTTCGAACTTCTTTACGCAACGTGTGTATGTCCTCTATTTCCAAATGTAATAACTCATGTCGCAATTCCGGTTTCAGGTTTCGTAATAGAATTTCGACAAGCTCAGATTCGCTTATTTGAAATCTTAAGCGATCGCTCATCATCATTACGGCATCAAAGAATTCGTCAAATAACTCTGTCGGTTTTTGCTTTCGTCTCCTAATCTCATCTCGAATTTCTGAATCGGTTGAGTAATCTTTGAACTGACGGCGCAGAGCGTCGCATAACTCAAACCATTCGAGATTATGTACGTGCTGCCTATACCTCCAAAACCATTTAAGTGCTTTTCCATCAAATATGGAGTGTATATGTTTACATAAAACCTCAAAATTACCATTCAGATGTAAAGACGTTAGGGTATTGATACGATAGATGAACTGGTCCGTCGTCATACTATCCGTTGAACCATTTAATCTTATTTGCCAATTTCTAATAAGATTCGATATTTTTTCGTTTGCCAAAGTAATATTACCTATGCCGATCGAATCCGTTCTTCGTGGGTTAGTAAATAGACGCCTCGAGTTTCTTTCTTCGTAAGGAACTTCCCGTGGCCATTCGACTGCTTCCTCATGTCGACGCTGGACTGGAGAAGGCGTTCTACCGCGATTTAAATTGATATTATGTAGCAAGGTTTGCATTTCATTCGTGATGGTACTAGTTATTTCATTACGAAAATCACTCAAAGACTGACTAATAATTTCCTGTACTCTACGTTCATTGACACTACCTACATGATTCGCTGAGGTCATACGAGGATTTCTCGGACTCTGCGATTGACCACCGACGTGAGTGCTCGCAGAAGTAACTCGAGGTTGAGGATTTTCCAGGCCCTGCCTACGTGTATTTCGTCGCTCTCGAGGTACAGTTCCCGTTCCTCGACTGTTCGAATCTCCGATCGTTTTAAGATATGAGAGGGCGCATGTTTGCCTACAAACCGGGCATGTTTGGTTGCTATCTAACCAGGTACTAATACACGATAAATGAAACTTATGCTTGCATGACGTTTCGACTTTTTCGGCATTAGTCAGAAAATTGTCACTACATACGGTGCAAATAGTGTTATTCATACTATGGGCTCCTCCGCTGGCCGAAGCCCTATCTGGACTATGAGTAATAGGCATATCGGTTGATTTATACGCAAAAAAAATAAAATAAAAATTAGCTAGTTAGTCAGTTCGGCAATATCAACTATATATCTTTCGCAAAAAAAAAGTTATTATGAATTAAAGTTAGTTTTGTATCTTATAGGCTTACAATCAAAAATAAATAATAATAGAAAGACTACTCTGTAGGGTATGTCATGGCGGATAACCTATTGAGAAAGGAAAATGTTTGTTAATAAGACGTTGTTGTTGTTGCTTCGCTTATCCCTGCCATGCTGGTATAAAATTACTAACTTACCAATTTACTTCTTCGGTTTGATAACCCTTTTTGGTCTATGAGGATTGATCAACATCCTTAGGAGAAGTATTTAGGTGAAACCCGATTTTACATAACGATATATGTATATAAAACCTTTTTAAATTTTATTATTATTATTTTTTTTCAATATGAAACGAAGGGTAAGATTAAGCGAACAGCTAAATCAGAATTATCCTCTAAGTTCGACTGAAAAAATAGTATTAATATCGTATTATCTATGGAAACGTTAAACCAACGGTATGAAATCAGGTATTCCCCGAATTAAAAAAATCCTGTTTTATAACCTTTCCACTTCAAGCATAAAAAGAAACTAGAACAATCCTAAGTAAAATCCGCGGAAAGAATTCGAAATGATACAAATTCAATAAGTCCTCCTTCTTTTACTAAGGCAAAAAAAAAATTTTCAAAAATATAGGAGCTTAGACAAGGGTGTGATGATTTTAATTTTTACACTACATAGGTAGGTTGATTTCGGGTGAAAACCAACTTACTCAGAGATAAACTTTCAACCGAAATTTCCAATTCCTGAAAGATTGTTTAAACACCTTGTCTGGCCCCACGTTGGGCGCCAAAATTTTCTGTAACGAACTTTCTCCTAAATTCAGCTGCTTAGAAAAATATTCAGGGATTAGGGTAGGTGCTTGTACTCGAGGCGGGTCTGCATACCTTGCTATGCTACAACTTAGCTCAGGGAAAAGGGGTGGGCTTGCCTCGGTACTTACAGCGAAAGCGTTACTAAAAATTTAAATGTATGCAGAGTGAGATAATTCAACAAAACAAAAGAAAACCAGCGAAATAAAAAAAATTACCGCAGCCTTGTACACAATTGTATACCTATCATCATGGGATACGTCTACACTGGCGAGGAATCACGCAGCAACAACAATAATCGAAAGAGGGAGGTGAAAGGTGGCATTTCCCCCTCAGTCTTTACCCACCCAACCTGTTAATGAATTACGTAAATTTTTGTTCATTAACCCAATATCTTACTTACTCAGTTTACCATGACCTAACCCTACATTTCGTCATTCAATAAAGGCAACTCAGCAATTCATTTTGGAAATTGTATACAAAAACTTTAATAATTTCATAATAGTAATACTTTACATATAATTGTGGTTACGACTACCCTAATAGAGAATTCTTATCCCTCTTTTTTTTTTTCTTTCTTCATCTCAATAATAACTTACAAGGATACGGTATCATTTATTTTGTTCTTATTCTATTAATTACGTTTATATCTTTTCAAAATCCTTAAGCCAAGTTTTGTTTTCTACTCTAAACAAAAGTCTAAAAAAAATTATCCAACCCATTGAAATCCGTTTCCCAACTTTTGACTCAGGATAAGAATCAAATCAAAAAAAAAGAATTTCAAAATTATGTAATTATAATTACTTCCACCTATGTATATGTATCATTAAACAAAAATAAAAGTTCCAATTAGGTATATTTACATAGGTAAGGATGCTAAAATCCATAACAAAAGCTATATAAAAAGAATATATGCATGTAATTGTAAATAAACACTTACGTTATAATCTGCTGCATCGATGCGACGATGGGCCCAGCGACGTCGATGAAGTTCGATGTTGCGTTGCGTTTATGATGTTGCTGTTGTTAAAATTTAGCGAATATATGTTTGATGCGTGACAAAAGAAAAAACACCAACAAAAACCGATTTGATATAATCAAAGGGAGTATATGTAACCATTTGTATGCTTCAACCAATTGTGGCAAAAATTTGCTGTTCAGATAACAACAAGCCAGAGTTTAAGCCTTCTGAGGCCATCATGTACATATTTGAATGAAATTATTTAGTTTAAAGTTTATTGCTGTTGTGCTTTTAACTATAAAGTGACTCCATTCAAAAACATTCGGAAAATGATAATTACGACAAAAAAAATAAAAGGTTAACAATATTGAAAACTTTTAATTAATATTTTTTTTTTTTTTTTGTCATAAAGAAAAATAAGTATAAAAACAAAATTCTATGCGTATTTGAACATAGCCAAAAATATTTCTAATTCCAATTCATTTGTAGAAATAAAATTTTTTATTTTTTTCTTTTTTTCCTACCGATCACCCTTTCTAACTTATTTTAGATAACCTAATCTACACTAATCCGCCTTCGGAAGGTTTCTCGGGAACGGGAACTGGGCCTGAATCCTCGGCTCATAATGAAGCTGCAACGATGCGAGTGGAAGAGGATCTTATTTTCATTTGGCTGCACAGCACTATGCAACTATTTGTAGCATATAGGGGATGATGGAACGTTTTCATAGATTTCGTTTATTCTTCATATTTGTTTGTTTATTCATTCGAAATTAAATTTATAATCGTAAAAAAAATCAATTTTTTTTTTTTCACTTGCGAAAATTAATTGTAATTATTTTACGGTGATAATTACATGACGTAACAGTCCTTCTATATTTTTAACATCCTTAGTAATTTCACCCCTTTTCTTTTGTGGTTTATTCAGCAAAAATTCGAATTTTCGGATTTTTTCGAAACGTTTTAATTTTTCTAACAGTTTTTTTTTCTAGGTATAAGATTTGAAATTTTTATTCAAGTTTTTTTTTTTTTTTTTTTTTTTTTAATCATTCTCGTCCTTTCGACTTTTTTGCGAAATTTGAAATTCGTATAATCTGTATAATTTTCGTCTTATAAATTTTTTTGTACATCGAAATTTTTATGAGAGATTTTAGAATTCAGTAAATTAAACAACCTGTCCAACATATAATCACGATTTTTAATTCTTTTCCAGTTTTTGGCGTTCTCTCGAAAACGTTTTTGAAAATTTGGAAGTTTTAATGAATATTATTTTTCGCTACGAATTTTCAAATTTTTTTTTGTTTCCAACAAAACACTTGGGACTACATCTTTTTTGTTTTTGGTTTTTTCTTGTGAAACACTGCACAATTTTAATTTCTCCCTTTTTTTCGCAGTTCTTAAAGATTTTTGAAACTTTTTAGCTCTTTCAACTATGGAGCATTTTTCAACTCAAAAACAGAGTTTTAGCGTTTTTTTTTTTTTTTTTTTTTTTTTTTTTTTTAACTTTCAAAATTTGTTTAGTTTTTTTTTCTTTCGTAAATTTTAAATAATTTGTTCGTTATTATTTTTTTTTTTTTTTTAAACAGCACATATAATCAATGGGCCTTTGCCAACAGTTGCATAAAAACTTGTGTTTTTTTTTTTTTTTTTTTATAATTGTTCCACAATTAGTTATCTTATTTCAATTTTGTCATTTTAATTTGTCCACCTTTTTAATTTAATTTCCGGATGAATATGCTTAATACAGCGGAACTGATATACCGCGACATACTTTATATTTGGCTCTAGCCACAGACACGACCATCCTCAATCAACATCATCGAAAAACTGCCTTTTTCCCAAAACGACTCATCGCGCTCTACCCTTTTGTTAGCTATAGCCTCCTCATATCATACTTGATCAACGGGATAATCGGATGATCAATAAGCCGTTAAAATTGGTCACCTGATCTGCATTTTAAGCCTTTGCTAATTCACTCTTTTTTTTGTACGAGCGAAGAAAAAAAAAAACATAAAGAACATTATGAAATTCGACGTCTGAATAAGCTGCGGTAGGGACTCCAATCCCGAAAATCCTAAGTCCCGGAAATCCTTGATTTGCCTATCAGTTGAGATGAACTTAGCACTGCTTCGGCTTGCTGGTTGAAAGCGGGCTGTTGCAGCTGAGCTTTGAAGAAGATGACAAACAAATTCTTATATATTGTTGACTTAAGACCCGTTCGAGCTTTTCACGGAGATAGCGTCGCCTTCAAGGGTTCCGGCGATAAGCAAATTAAAGTTAAAAAAAAACAAATATAATGCTCATATTATAGTATTGTAAACATATTTTTTTCAGATAAAATGTACGAAACTTTGAGAGCTAAACTGTTGAAAGAAAAACAAAATTCCTAAATCTAGGGACTAATCCCGATCTTGGGATTAAAATTAGATTGGATCTATATCACTGATCACCTGATATTACGGTTGAGCTTGGCTTAGCATATATAAGTAGGTATGCGTGGTACATACATAGTGGATGTTGTGTTATCATCCCGTCTTATAGGATATGGTAATGAGCGGATCGAGACTCGAACTTCCCAGTGGTAAATTCATCTGGTCATCATCATAACTGTGGCACTGCTAGATTGCAACAACCCCAATGGACTGGTATCAACCGAAAGGCAGAGTTATTAGAATTGGGTAGCAAGCTCAATAATGCTGCGAGCCTAGCAAAGACGCTTCGAAAAGAGGAGGGAGAAACGCAGCTATACCGGTAAGAGCGAAAAAGATGTAGTGCGTGAGTGCAGTGGTGGAGAATTTGGAGAGAGACAAGCAGCTCAATGGCGTTGCGAGTCTTACAAATAACTATCCAACACAGTAAAGTGGCGTCAGGTGAGCTCTTCATGACACTTGAAGAGGGTTCTTTTGATGTGACGCTGATACAGGAGCCATGGGTCTCATCTGGAGGAAATATTTCTGGACTCAGTGCTCGCAGACTCAGCGTTTATTACTCCAGCGAAACGGCGAGGCTGAGGAAAGTCGTATCCAAGGCGGTCCAGGCACTGATAAAAAATATCGGCGGGGAATGGTCACACAGTAGTGAAGAGTCCCTTAAGGCACTACTTAATACACACTTCCCATCAGGCGACGATGTAAAAACTCCTAATACGGAGCGAGAGGTACCAGGATTGATGAAAAATACCAAAAGCTTTTGCCAAGTGCAACTCGACGGATCCAGGTGGGATATTTTTCGAGTAGTCTTCATATCGAAAGCGGGAAAAATCAGCCATTTGCATCCCATTAATTGGACATCTATTTTGCTCAAAACCCTCGAAAGTTTAAAAGATGTGTATATAAAATCAAGTATGAATGAGGAGTTCAGCACAACATACTTACACCAAAGGCAAGTCAATCGACACTGCATTGCATAGGGTGGTCATGAATATAGAGAAAGCCCTGGAACACCAGGAATATTTTCTACATGTTTTTCTGGGGATTTCAACAATATCACGAAACGAGTAAACATGGACAATCTCAACTCAATAAAAGTTCATCCCGCCTTTACAAAATGGATCGGCTCGATGTTAAGCTGCATAGTGATCACGTCGGAATGGGGTCTAGGCAACAAAACCTGTAAACAGAGGAGCGCCGCAAGGTGAGGTTTTAGGGGCGTCCACAGTATTGGTGTCGCTAGTTCAACCAATTGCTTAGGCGGTTCGACGGAGGACCAGTCAAACCACATATCAGATTGACGTTTCAGTCATAAAAAGCGGTAGGTGCCTAACAACAACAAGCTCTCTGATGGATCAGGCACTTCTTGATGTACAGGCATGGGCAACTGGCGTCGAGTTAACCGCCAACCCTACAAGAATAATATAGCCCCAAAATATCTAGGAGTCATCCTAAATAGTAAGTTGTCTGTGAAATAGGATGCTTGGATGGACTTGGGGCCTATTACTCGAACTCTCCTACGGCAATTGTCAAACCCATACTTTACTATGGGGTCCTTGATTGGTGGACAGCCACACAAAAAGGTACGAATGCCAATAAACTTGAGGGCCATGCATCACTGATTGGCATAACAGGAGCTCTAAAAGCTATTCCGACAGTAGCATTGCTTGCCATTCTACACATCACGCCTGCAGATCTAATGGCCAAAATTGTAGGGTTATCCACTGCAACAAGACTTAAGCCCTCGGGGCAGCTTGAGTGCAGGCCGTATGGCCATAGAACTATAGCCTCAACTAATATCAGGCAGACGGAATATATTATCCGTGCACGGCGACTCTTTCTAAGAAACAATTTGACATTTTATATCAATTCTTTCTAAACATTTTTCCTATTCATTGAAAATTTGAAAAATTATTGTGAAATCTAAGAAATATCAAATAAACTTATAAAAATTTATATTCAAAGCATGGCACAATTATATGGTTGGCTCATCTCATCAGCTGATTTTATTAATTTCATTGCATGGTCGATGGGATTGTCAAAATGAGATAGCAAACTCAAAATGAAACCAACACATTGGCATCATTTTCTTACACGTACAAAAACTGCTAAGTTTTATGTTTCCATTCCATACCATACGCACCAACACCAATACACAGATTTTGACAATTTGAACAGACATATTTTGTTATTGTACAGATGAGCCAACCTTATAGTTGAAGCATGATTCAAAGTCAACCAAAAGTTCCTCAATCAAAAAAAAAAAAAAAAATTCTTAAAAACCGGAATTTAAAAACAGAAGACAGATAGCTCAAAGCAAGTCACCAAGCACAAGAAACTCGGTGCCCGCGCTTTCTTCGTTACACCCTCTTCACCACATAACGAGTTTCAACAACAAAAATATTTGTGTATAAACAGCGACTTAAGCTCCTATTATATGAAATTGCAATGGACACGTCATTTTAAAAAGTGGTATAAACCTTAACGCCCACAAAAGTGTTTTTGCTTTACTTTCGACTTAACAAGCGGAAAAAGTTTAAAACTAATGCCTATTTTATTGCGAACCTACCTACCTACATTGTTCAGTATTGGTTACTGCAGCGCATTGCCTGAAAAAATTTAATTTGAAGGACATCACCGTGTCGGCTGGTGCGACCCTGTTATAGAAAAAGATACACAAGTTTGAAATGAGGAGCGTGTATTATATCCATTTAGATATACTTCCACAACACATAATTTGGATATAAATGTGATTAAAGGGCCTACACCCTTTACCCTGGCTCCTTAAGTAGGAACAAATAACTTTGAAGTATTAACACCGGGCACAACAACGCGGGCGGATGGAGTTCATGTAGCCTTTACTTCCAAACCAACTGTCGTGCCTAGATTACCACAGCGGGAATATGAGGTTCTTTTCAAGGGGACACAGACAAAACAAAAGCAATGATTTGTGCAGGAATTAGAAATCTTGGTCCGTGTAGTGGGAATTCTGGAGCACCGGAAGTTGTGAATGGACAACTTTGTGCAAATGCAATATGGAGGACGTCTCGCATGAATTATCCGCAGCAATATACCTATATATACAAATAGAAAAAGGTTCTAAGCTTTATAAAAACAAGTAAGGACGGGACGGCTGTGCCGAAGACTTCATACCTTTCATGAATAAGGCTGAACAATAAATTCATCCCGTTCGTAATCTCCAAATAATCGGATGTATAAGATAAGAAATATATAGTGAACAGATGTACATTCCTAAACGATTTTTAAGGTAAATATAAAATGAACAATTAAGGAAGGCTAATTTCGGGTGTAACCGAACATCACATACTCAGCTGAGAGCTTTGGAGACAAAATAATGTAAAATCACAATGTAGGAAAATGAACCTAGAGTGGAATGTGTTTGTTTGACATGGGTATCAAATGGAAGGCATTAAAGAGTATTTTAAAAGGGAATGGGCCATAGTTCTATAGGTGGACGCCACTTAGGGATATCGCCATAAAGGTGGGCCAGTGGCGACTCTAGAATGTGTTTGTACGATATGGGTATCAAATTAAAGGTATTAAGGAGGGTTTTAAAAGGGAGTGGTGGTAGTTGTATATATGAAGGCGTTTTCGAGATATCGACCAAAATGTGGACCAGGGTGGCCCACAACATCTTTTGTCGGGTACCGCTAACTTATTGTATATGTAATACCACGAAGAGTATTTCTGCCAAGATTCCAAGGGCTTTTGATTTCGCCCTTCAGAACCTTTTCATTTTCTTCTACTTAATATGGCAGGTCGCACACCCATTTTACAAAGTTTTTTCAATGTTATATTTTGCGTCATTAAACCAATCCAATTACCATGTTTCATCCCTTTTTTCGTAGTTGGTGTAGAATTATGGCATTTTTTTATTTTTCGTAATTTTCGATATAGAAAAAGTGGGCGTGGTCATAGTCGGATTTCGGCCATTTTTTATACCAAGATAAAGTGCGCTCAGATAAGTACGCGAACTAAGTTTGGTAAAGATATATCGATTTTTGCTCAAGTTATCGAGCGGAAGTACAGACGGTCGACTGCGTATAAAAACTGGGCGTGGCTTCAACCGATTTAGCTCTTTTTCACAGAATACAGTTCTTGTCATAGAAGCTATGAGACTACCAAATTTCACAAGGATTGGTAAATTCTTGTTCGACTTATGGCGTTAAAAGTATCCTAGACAAATTAAATGAAAAGGGCGGAGCTACGCCCATTTTGAAATTTTCTTTTATTTTTGTATTTTGTTGCACCACATCATTACTGGAATGTTGACATAATTTACTAATATACTGTAAAGATATTAAATTTTTTGTTAAAATCTGACTTTTAAAATTTTTACTTCTAAATTACCTTCTTTTAAAAGTGGGCGGTGCCAAGCCCATTTTCCAAAGTTTTACCAATTTTCTATTCTGCGTCATAAGGTCAAACCATCTACCAAGTTTCACTGCTTTATCCGTCTGTGTTATTGAATTATCGCACTTTTTCGGTTTTTCGAAATTTTCGATATCGAAAAAGTGGGCGTGGTTAAGGTCCGATTTCGTTCATTTTAAATAGCGATCTGAGATGCCCAGAAACCGACATACCAAATTTCATGAAGATACCTCAAAATTTACTCAAGTTATCATGTTAACGGACAGGCGGACGGACATGGTTCAATCAAATTTTTTTCGATACTGATGATTTTGATATATGGAAGTCTATATCTACATCGATTCCTTTATGCCTGCACAACAAACCGTTATCCAATCAAAGTTAATATAATCTGTGTGCAAAGTACGCTGAGTATAAAAATAGGTAGCTACTTTGTGTGAGGATGCAAAGTTTCACGTTTTTTGAGGTCTGTATGTAAAAACTATGACTACTAATCACGTATTTCAACAAAATATTACGTAAACGTAAGTATTTGATGAAATTCGATGAAATTTGAAGCTTCTAGCCGTAAAAAAGGTGACATTTTAAGCTTAGTGAGTGATACTTCCAAAGATGATTGCCTACTTTTGGGAGCATCTCAGATAAGATATATGCATGTGTTTGTGCGTATCTCTCCGCTGCGTTTACGTACATATGTGTAGACATAATGATTGATTTATTTATGTAGATACAAGTGACTGCCTGCTTTATTATTGTTGTGGCTTTATTTACTTAGTATCAGATTAGTGATGTGAGTATCACTTAGTGTCACTAATATTCGTCAGACTGCCCTCGATCTAACAGCTGCTAGCATCTCCAAATGAACCACCCTTCTATTTTGTGGTTTCCCAATTGTTTGTATGCGGTAGATGACATCACTGATCCTCTTCGCAACTCTGCACGGACCTTCCTAACTGCAACAAAATTTGGATGGAACACCTTTCCGCCGGTGATGGTTGTATAGTAGTACCAAATCTCCCTCCAAGAAATTTTCCGAATTATAGTTCTTGTCATACCTGTGTTTCATCCTACTACTCATTACCCTGGGACGTTCCCTCACACTCTGTTTTTTGGCCAGTGAACGACTTCGCAGAGATTGCGCTTGACGCATTAGTTTCGCATAATCGATGAAATTTGAAGCTTCTAGCCGTAAAAAGGTGACATTTTAAGCTTAGTGAGTGATACTTCCAAAGATGATTGCCTACTTTTGGGAGCATCTCAGATAAGATATATGCATGTGTTTGTGCGTCTCTCTCCGCTGCGTTTACGTACATATGTGTAGACATAATGATTGATTCATTTATGTAGATACAAGTGACTGCCTGCTTTATTATTGTTGTGGCTTTATTTACTTAGTATCAGATTAGTGATGTAAGTATCACTTAGTGTCACTAATATTCGTCAGACTGCCCTCGATCCAACAGCTGCTAGCGTCTCCAAATGAACCACCCTTCTATCTTGTGGTATCCCAATTGTTTGTATGCGGTATATGACATCACTGATCCTCTTCGCAACTCTGCACGGGCCTTCCTAACTGCAACAAAATTTGGATGGAACACCTTTCCGCCGGTGAGGGTTGTATAGTAGTACCAAATCTCCCTCCAAGAAATTTTCCGAATTATAGTTCTTGTCATACCTGTGTTTCATCCTACTACTCATTACCCTGGGACGTTCCCTCACACTCTGTTTTTTGGCCAGTGAACGACTTCGCAGAGATTGCGCTTGACGCATTAGTTTCGCATAATCAGTATCGTTTCCACGTTTCACAACAGTAGTTCGTACTGACTTGAAACTACCCTCGAATTCCTTTTGGGAAATTCTTTCCTTCGTTTTTGTGCGTCCATTTGGTTTTGTCAATTCCAGTGTTTCTCTCGCAGGTATCATTGATTTTGCTTTGTTCCGCCCATTCGTTCCATCAACTCTTACCTTTTACTTTCGTGGGCTTTTTCGAGTCTCCTCCGCACTCGCTTACTCCTGAACCCTTTCTCCAAACTGAAATTAAGTGGCACATCCTGGTTCTCATAGCTCATAATCCTTCTCTGCATATCGATCCTAATGTCACGGTCAACTAAGAAGTCCACTCCCAATATAACTTCATCAGTAATCTCCGCTACAACGAATTTGTGTAGAACCATGACCTTCCCAATGAAGACTTCACAGATCACTTCTCGCAGAACTTGGTTATACTCGCCAGTGACCGTACGCAACCTTGCTCTAGGTAATGACTTTACTCTCCTGTAGAACAAATCAGATCGAATTAAGGAATGAGATGCGCCCGTATCTACAGTCAGTACACGTTCTTTGCCATCCACATTCCCTCTGGCGGTAAGACTGCTTGATTTCCTTCCAATTTGCGACACAGATATCACAGGATATTCAGTAGCTGGGACAAGTTACATCTGACTCGCTCTTTCTTATTTCCTCCAGCTTTCTTTTACGGCCACCCAAGTTGGAACTACCAGGACCGGTGCTGCAATGACGATCAATGTGACCTGGGTTACCGCACTTGAAATATTTGATTGTACCATTATTCTTCAGCTGCGTTCTTTCTAAAGCTTCTAAAATTGCGTCTACCCAGTCTGGCCTTTCTACTTCCACACGGCGTGCTTTGAAAGCTGGCTTACACAGAAGCGACACTAAATGTGCCAGCCTATCAACATCCGACGCAAACTCTTGCAATGTTTCACCAGGCCTCTGGAAGCGGTTCAGTAACTCCATTTGGTATATCTGTCTCCTATGCTCGGTTCCGTGTCGTCTCTCTAAAGCGCCGATCAATGCTTCATAACAGTTCCGTTCGCCCTCTGGAATGGTTTGTAAGATCTCAGCTGCAAGCCCTTTCAATACCATGAAAAGTGCAGCTACTTTATCATCCGTATTCCAGTTGTTCACTGCTGACGTCTTCTCAAATTGTAGCGTAAAGACCTGGGAAGGAACAGAACGGTCAAAGGATGGTGTTTTTACCTTTGGATTGCTCGCTGAAAAAGCTGGGTGATTTAATTGCAACTCTTGTATACGACCTCTCAAAGCATCCACCTCGGCTTCGATTTTTTCCTCAAACTGCGTTATTTTCTCGTCCATACGCGTTTGGAGTTTTGATGATATGCGCGCCTCTTGTGCTTCGGGTTGTACTGTTATGCGTGTCTCTTTTAGTTGTGTTTCCATCTTGGTTGTTATACGAGTCTCCTGCGATTCTAGTTGAGATGCCATATATGTCTTCGGTTCTTCGAGTTGAGATGACATTTGCGACGACATTACTGAAATGCTTGTCTCCTGTGCTTCAATCTTGGATGTTATACGGGTCTCTTGAGATTCCAGATGAGACGCCATATACGTCTTCTCTTCTTCCAGTTGAGATGACATTTCGGTTGATATTTGTGAGGATATTTGCTTCAACACTGCTAGTATCGCGTTAGTGTCAACACTTGCCAATGGATTCGGAATCTCTATTTTCTCCTCCATTTTATTCGCTAACTCTTCCACATCAGGCTAAAAGACATACTCGTCCATATTAATTCCTTCCAACTCCATTACCTCTCGTAGCTGTGCTTGAAGTTCGATCTTATATCCGGTTGTATTCAACCCACGGTTCTCCAACTCCTTTTTCAGTTGCTGGATCCTTAAGTCACATAACTTCGCCATGTCCTTGTTGTGCTCTGCAACTCTGGTATTTATTCAACAATTCCTTTTTTGACACCAATTGTAACGAATTTAGTGCAATCTCCTATTTGCAACCTTCTACTAACGTTCCAATCACTAAACTGTTGAATTAATAACTCCACTATTCAATAATGCAAAATGATCTTTCTTAAAGTACTTTATAATAACACTTCTACTTCTCGACAGATAGCGTGTTTAAATCAAACTGATTCGTCATGTCTCAGCTGCTGCTTTTATACTCTTTGGTTTCCTCGTTGACATATTTCTAAGCGTTTCTATTTCTAGAATTTGCTATTTGTTTACCAGCTATATCTACAGATGCACGAATGTTATAGCTTCTCGCATAGCACATGCGCGTGTATATGTGAGTGATACTTCCAAAGATGATTGCCTACTTTTGGGAGTATATCAGATAAGATATGCATATGTTTGTGCGTCTCTCCCCGCTGCGTGTACGTACATATGTGTAAACATATTGATTGATTCGTTTATGTAGATACAAATGACTGCCTGCTTTATTGTTGCTGTGGCTTTATTTACTTAGAATCGGATTAGTGATGTGAGTGTCAGTTAGTGTCACTCATATTCGTCACAATATATACCAACGATCCTTATGATTTTTTCAGACAACAATATATGCTATACACGTAAGCATTTGGTGAAATTTGAACATATCTAAACTATTTTTAAGATAAATATAAAATAAACAAGTAAGGACGGGACTGAACAATAATCTTATCCCATTCGTAATCTCCAAATAATGCGCTGTATAAGATAAGAAATATATAGTGAACAGATGTACATACCTAAACGATTTTAAGATATATATATAAAAAACGGGAAAAACCCCCTTATCTGAACGATCGGTTGTATGGGATATATATTATATATAGCTCCGATCGAAATGTATTTTACAGGAAATCTTCTATGATATATTAGAATAAATATCACCACGTTTAACGTTTTTATATTGGAAATTAAGAGATAAATGGCTAAAAATATTTCTATCTGTACGATCGGTTGTATTGGATATATATTATATATAGCTCCGATCGAAATGATTTTTTCATGAAATCTTCTATGACAGATATTTCCTGGTGTCGATACAAAGAAGTGCGAAATGAAACAACAGCTATTATCAGGCAGGCAAAGTGTAGGTACAGTAAATCAAAGCTAGATCCCTCACTTCCATCCAAGGAGTTGTGGAGAAACTTAAAAAGGTTTAAAATACATGGCAAGGATACTACTAAGTGTGAAATAGATGTGGATGAACTAAATGACTTTTTTGTTAGCACTAACAATGACGTCAATGCTCCAGCCCTGCTAAAAGATTACTCCTCCCATGTCGGCCCTGATAACAAATTTCAATTTGATACAATTGGCGAGGTTGATGTTTTGAAGGCTTTATTAAGTATAAAATCGAATGCTTTGGGGGAGGATGGAATCTCTCTAAGATTTATTAAGATCGTAATGGAGTTTATACTAGGTCCGCTTACTCACATCATAAATTTCTGCTTCACCTCTTCATGTTTTCCCACGATGTGGAAGAAAGCAATTATTCTTCCTATTGCAAAAAAACTAATGCTACGTGTGCAGGTGATTATAGGCCTATCAGCATACTGCCTACATTTTCGAAGGTAGGTGAAAATTTAATGGCAGCACAAATTTCTTACTTTATCCAGCAAAATAAATTACTCAGTCCATTGCAATCTGGCTTCAGACCAAAGCACAGCTGCTCTACAGCAATGGTTAAAGTTTGGATGAAATAAGAACTAGTTTTGATACTGGCGACCTAACACTTCTTTGTTTACTAGATTTCTCCAAAGCATTTGATTCTGTGAATCATGAGCTGCTATGTACGAAGCTGAAGTATTACTTCGGATTTGAGGATAGCTCAGTCAAGCTTATTGCCAGTTATCTTAAGGTTAGAACGCAGAAAGTTAAATCAGGGAATTCTTTTTCGCAGTCTAAACCTGTGTATGCTGGCGTACCGCAAGGGTCGGTCCTTGGTCCACTTCTGTTTAGTCTATTTGTGAATGATATTTTTGATGTGTGCCAGTATGTCAATATTCATGCATATGCCGATGATATGCAGTTACATTTGTCAAGTCGTATCGGTCTTGTTGAAGATTTATGTTTCAAAATTAATAATGATCTGTCTGCAATCTCTCTTTGAGCTAGTGAAAATTCGTTGTGTTTGAATGCATCCAAGTCTTATGTCTTGCCTATATGTCATAGTGTTGTATATAATATTGACCTTCCTGCGTTGTATATTGGAACTAGTCCACTTAAATTTGTTGACAGAGTAAAAAGTCTAGGTTTTATTGTGAACTGTAAACTTACCTGTAGTGACCATGTCAACAGAGTAGTTACCAATATTTATGCCATATTACGGAAGTTAAGAGTCTCGGCCCCATTCACACCCGTTGAAGCCAGGCGAAAACTTGTGCTGCAGTTAATTATGCCACTTATAACGTACGCCGATACAGTATATGGTAAGATGGACTCAATGTCATACAACAAAGTTGCTGTAGCGTTTAACAATGCTACGAGATACGTTTACGGGATTGGTAGATATGATCACATATCTGCCTGGCGAACGAAAATTCTTGGGTGCAGCCTTGAAAATTATCTAGCCGCCAGGAATTGTATCTTTATATACAAATTATTATTGTGGAAGACACCAAATTACTTATTCGAAAGGTTGAGACCAGTGAGATCACTGAGACATCAGAGTCTGGTCGTACCATCGCACAATTACTTAACTTCATCTAGACTATTTTTCATTAGCGCGGTTAAATTATGGAATTCAATCCCAGATAAAGTGAAGGCTGGACAAAATAGATTCAACTACAAGGATGTAATACTCAAGTACTTCAAAGCTGTATGAAAACAATGCAAAAACATTGTAAGAGTGTTTAAGATACCTGCTTCTCTTTTCTTTCCCCTTTTCCCACTTTGATCTTGACTATCTTTTCTTTCGTTAAGGTTAGATGTATTCTAAATTTGTTATTTAGATTTAAGTTAGAATATACATATTTACAATGTTTTATGTTTAATAACCTAGTTGAAGTACTTCTAAAAGACTATATCTGGTCTTACTCTGTAATACATTGGTAAATAAATAAATAAATATATAAATAAAAATATATATATATATATATATTAGAATAAATATAACCAAATTTAACGTTTTTATACTCAGTTGAGCATAGCTCACAGAGTATATTAAGTTTGCTTGCATAACGGTTGGTTGTACAGGTATAAAGGAATCGAGATAGATATAGACATCCATATATCAAAATCATCAGGATCGAAAAAAAATTTGATTGAGCCATGTCCGTCCGTCCGTCCATCCGTCCGAAAACTTGAGTAAATTTAGAGGTATCTTGATGAAATTTGGTACGTAGGTTCCTGAGCACTCATCTCAGATCGCTATTTAAAATTAACGATATCGGACTATAACCACGCCCACTTTTTCGATATCGAAAATTCCGAAAAACCGAAAAAGTGCAATAATTCATTACCAAAGACAGATAAAGCGATGAAATTTGGTAGGTGAGTTGAACTTATGACGCAGAATTGAAAATTAGTAAAATTTTGGACAATCGGCGTGTCACCGCCCACTTTTAAAAGAAGGTAATTTAAAATTTGCAAGCTGTAATTTGGCATTCGTTGAAGATATCATGATGAAATTTGGTAGGAACGTTACTCCTATTACTATATGTACGCTTAATAAAAATTAGTAAAAACGGAGAAGGACCTCGCCCACTTTTAAAAAAAAAAATTTTTTAAAGTAAAATTTTAACAAAAAAATTAATATCTTTACAGTATATAAGTAAATTATGTCAACATTCAACTCCAGTAATGATATGGTGCAACAAAATACAAAAGTAACAGAAGATTTCAAAATGGGCGTGGCTCCGCCCTTTTTCATTTAATTTGTCTAGGATACTTTTAATGCCATAAGTCGAACAAAAATGTACCAATCCTTTTGAAATTTGGTAGGGGCATAGATTTTATGACGTTAACTGTTTTCTGCAAAAATGGGCGAAATCGGTTTGAAGCCACGCCCAGTTTTTATACACGGTCGTCCGTCTGTCCTTCCGCATGGCCGTTAACACGATAACTACAGCAAAAATCGACATATCTTTACAGAACTTAGTTCACGTACTTATCTGAACTCACTTTGTATTAACGAAATCCGACTATGACCACGCCCACTTTTTCGATATCGAATATTACGAAAAATGAAAAAAAATGCCATAATTCTATACCAAATACGAAAAAACCGATGAAACATGGTAATTGGATGGGTTTATTGACGCGATATATAACTTTGGGAAAAACTTTGTAAAATGGTTGTGACACCTATCATATTAAGTAGAAGAAAATGAAAAAGTTCTACAGGGCGAAAAAAAAAACTTTAAAATCTTTGCAGGTATAACATATATAAATAAATTAGCGGTATCCAACAGATGATGTTCTGGGTCACCCTGGTCCACATTTTGGTCGATATCTGGAAAACGCCTTCACATATACAACTACCACCACTCCCTTTTAAAACTCTCATTAATACCTTTAATTTCATAACAATATCGTACAAACACATTTTAGAGTCACCCCTGGTCCACCTTTATGGCGATATCTCGAAAAGGCGACCACCTATAGAACTAAGCCCCACGCCCTTTTAAAATACTCATTAACACTTTTCATTTGATACCCATATCGTACAAACATATTCTAGATTCACCCCTGGTCCAACTTTATGGCGATATCTCGAAAAGGCGACCACCTATAGAACGAAGGCCACTCCCTTTTAAAAATACTCATTAACACCTTTCATTTGATACCCATATCGTACAAAAAAAATCTAGAGTCACCCCTGGTCCACCTTTATGGCGATATCTCGAAAAGGCGACCACCTATAGAACTAAGGCCCACTCCCTTTTAAAATATGCGTTAACACCTTTCGTTTGATACCCGTTTTGTACAAACGTATTCTAGAGTTAACCCTGGTCCACCTTTATGGCGATATCTCGAAAAGGCGACCACCTATAGAACGAAGGCCCACTCCCTTTTAAAACCCTCATTAATACCTTTAATTTGATACCCATATCGTACAAACACATTCTAGAATCACCCCTGGTCCACCTTTATGGCGATATTTCGAAACGGCGTCCACCTATAGAACTAAGGCCCACTCCCTTTTAAAATATTTATTAACACCTTTCGTTTGATACCCATATTGTACAAACGCAATCTAGAGTCACCCCTGGTCCACCTTTAGGGCGATATCTCGAAAAAGCGTCCACCTATAGAACTAAGCCCCACTCCCTTTTAAAATACTCACTAACACCTTTAATTTAATACCCATATCGTACAAACACATTATACAGTCACCCCTGGTCCACCTTTAGGGCGATATCTCGAAAAGGCGTCCACCTATAGAACTAAGCCCCACTCCCTTTTAAAATACTCACTAACACCTTTCATTTGACGCCAATATCGTACAGAGACATTTTAGGGTCACCCCTGGTCCACCTTTATGGCGATATCTGGAAAAGGCGTCCACCTATAGAACTAAGGCCCACTCCCTTTTAAATAATCATTAACACCTTTAATTTGATACCCATATCGTTCAAACACATTATAGAGTCACCCCTGTTCCACCTTTATGGCGCTATCTCGAAAAGGCGTCCACCTACAGAACTAAGGCCCACTGCCTTTTAAATAATCATTATCACCTTTCATTTGATACCCATATCGTACAAACACATTATCGAGTCACCCCTGGTCCACCTTTATGGTGCTATCTCGAAAAGGCGTCCACCTATAGAACTAAGGCACACTCCGCTTTAAAACACTCATTAACAACTTTCATTTGATACCCATATCGTTCAAACACATTCTAGAGTCCCCCCTGGTCCACCTTTATGGTGCTATCTCGAAAAGGCGTCCACCTATAGAACTAAGATCCACTCCCTTTTAAAATACTCACAAACAACTTTCATTTGATGCCCATATCGTACAAAGATATTTTAGAGTCACCCCTGGTCCACCTCTATGCCGATATCTCGAAAAGGCCTCCATCTATAGAACAAAGGCCAATTCCCTTTTAAAATACTCGTTAACACCTTTCATTTAATAACTATATCGTACAAACACATTATAGAGTCACCCCTGGTCCACCTTTAGGGCGATATCTCGAAAAGGCGTCCACCTATAGAACTAAGCCCCACTCCCTTTTAAAATACTCACTAACACCTTTAATTTAATACCCATATCGTACAAACACATTATACAGTCACCCCTGGTCCACCTTTAGGGCGATATCTCGAAAAGGCGTCCACCTACAGAACTAAGGCCCACTGCCTTTTAAATAATCATTACCACCTTTAATTTGATACCCATATCGTACAAACACATTATAGAGTCACGCCTGGTCCACCTTTATGGTTCTATCTCGAAAAGGCGTCCACTTACAGAACTAAGCCCCACTCCCTTTTAAAATACTCACTAACACCTTTAATTTAATACCCATATCGTACAAACACATTATACAGTCACCCCTGGTCCACCTTTAGGGCGATATCTCGAAAAGGCGTCCACCTACAGAACTAAGGCCCACTGCCTTTTAAATAATCATTACCACCTTTAATTTGATACCCATATCGTACAAACACATTATACAGTCACCCCTGGTCCACCTTTAGGGCGATATCTCGAAAAGGCGTTCACCTATAGAGCTAAGCCCCACTCCCTTTTAAAATACTCACTAACACCTTTAATTTGATACCCATATCGTACAAACACATTATACAGTCACCCCTGGTCCACCTTTAGGGCGATATCTCGAAAAGGCATCCACCTACAGAACTAAGGCCCACTGCCTTTTAAATAATCATTACCACCTTTAATTTGATACACATATCGTACAAACACATTATACAGTCACCCCTGGTCCACCTTTAGGGCGATATCTCGAAAAGGCGTCCACCTATAGAACTAAGCCCCACTCCCTTTTAAAATACTCACTAACACCTTTAATTTGATACCCATATCGTACAAACATATTATACAGTCACCCCTCTTCCACCTTTATGGTGCTATCTCGAAAAGGCGTCCACCTACAGAACTAAGGCCCACTGCCTTTTAAATAATCATTAACACCTTTAATTTGATACCCATATCGAACAAACACATTATAGAGTCACCCCTGGTCCACCTTTATGGTGCTATTTCGAAAAGGCGTCCACCTACAGAACTAAGGCCCACTGCTTTTTAAATAATCATTAACACCTTTAATTTGATACCCATATCGTACAAACACATTATAGAGTCACCCCTGGTCCACCTTTATGGTGCTATCTCGAAAAGGCGTCCACCTACAGAACTAAGCCCCACTCCATTTTAAAATACTCACTAACATCTTTAATTTGATACCCATATCGTAGAAACACATTATACAGTCACCTCTGGTCCACCTTTAGGGCGATATCTCGAAAAGGCGACCACCTATAAAACTAAGGCCCACTCCATTTTAAATAATCATTAACGCCTTTAATTTGATACCCATATCGAACAAACACATTATAGAGTCACCCCTGGTCCACCTTTATGGTGCTATCTCGAAAAGGCGTCCACCTACAGAGCTAAGGCCCGCTGCCTTTTAAATAATCATTAACGCCTTTAATTTGATACCCATATCGTACAAACACATTATAGGGTCACCCCTGGTCCACCTTTATGGTGCTATCTCGAAAAGGCGTCCACCTACAGAGCTAAGGCCCGCTGCCTTTTAAATAATCATTACCACCTTTAATTTGATACCCATATCGTACAAACACATTATAGAGTCACGCCTGGTCCACCTTTATGGTGCTATTTCGAAAAGGCGTCCACCTAAAGAACTAAGGCCCACTCCCTTTTAAATAATCATTAACACCTTTCATTTAATACCCACATCGTACAAACACATTATAGAGTCACCCCTGGTCCACCTTTATGGTGCTATCTCGAAAAGGCGTCCACCTACAGAACTAAGGCCCACTCCCTTTTAAATAATCATTAACACCTTTCATTTAATACCCACATCGTACAAACACATTATAGAGTCACCCCTGGTCCACCTTTATGGTGCTATCTCGAAAAGGCGTCCACCTACAGAACTAAGCCCCACTCCATTTTAAAATACTCACTAACATCTTTAATTTGATACCCATATCGTACAAACACATTATAGAGTCACCCCTGGTCCACCTTTAGGGCGATATCTCGAAAAGGCGTCCACCTACAGAACTAAGGCCCACTGCCTTTTAAATAATCATTACCACCTTTAATTTGATACCCATATCGTACAAACACATTATAGAGTCACGCCTGGTCCACCTTTATGGTGCTATTTCGAAAAGGCGTCCACCTAAAGAACTAAGGCCCACTCCCTTTTAAATAATCATTAACACCTTTCATTTAATACCCACATCGTACAAACACATTATAGAGTCACCCCTGGTCCACCTTTATGGTGCTATCTCGAAAAGGCGTCCACCTACAGAGCTAAGGCCCGCTGCCTTTTAAATAATCATTAACGCCTTTAATTTGATACCCATATCGTACAAACACATTATAGGGTCACCCCTGGTCCACCTTTATGGTGCTATCTCGAAAAGGCGTCCACCTACAGAGCTAAGGCCCGCTGCCTTTTAAATAATAATTAACACCTTTAAATAGATATCCATATCGTACAAACACATTATAGAGTCACCTCTGGTCCACCTTTATGGTGCTTTCTCGAAAAGGCGTCCACCTACAGAACTAAGGCCCACTCCCTTTTAAATAATCATTAACACCTTTAATTTGATACCCATATCGTACAAACACATTCTAGAGTCACACCTGGTCCACCTTTATGGCGATATCTCGAAAAGGCGTCCACCTATAGAACTAAGGCCCACTCCCTTTTAAAATACTCATTAACACCTTTCATTTAATACCCATATCGTACAAACACATTCCAGGGTTACCATAGATTCATTTTCCTACATCTTGATTTTCCCTTATTTTGTCTCCAAAGCTCTCAGCTGAGTATGTAATGTTCGGTTACACCCGAACTTAGCCTTCCTTACTTGTTAAAAATACAAACAGATAAAACTAATTAGTGTACCTTTTATAATTTTCTGTGTTTGTTCATTAAAAATACAAACATTATATCACATGGCCTTTCTTAATTCAATAGCACAAGCTGTGCAAATATGTAAACAAATTATTAGGAAATTTTCTTTTCAAAACAGCCAA
This sequence comes from Eurosta solidaginis, assembly GCF_040869045.1. Lineage (NCBI taxonomy): Eukaryota > Metazoa > Arthropoda > Insecta > Diptera > Tephritidae > Eurosta > Eurosta solidaginis. The sequence continues at coordinate 171,619,531 of NC_090323.1, forward strand.
ATATTTGGTTATGCCCATTTCCTGAATCTAGAGGTTTCTACTTATTTTTTACAATCCCCTAACGTATAAATAGTCTCTAGATTTTTGAATCCATTAGGCACCCAATAAAGCAATGACGAGTTAATTAAGAATTTGTATTTTGTATGGAACATTGGGTTTATTAAGGGCTTTAATGTAGAAAAATTGGCTAATTATTTCATTAACCCTCTGTGAGAAATTGCTATAGAAATCACTCAATAAAGCAATAATAAATAAAAATTCCATGAAACTAATATAGAAAAAATACACACAATCTTGAAAAATAATAATTACCCCGACCACTTGATACATGAACTAATAAACCAGGAAATCATGAAAAATAGCAACCCCCACAATAAACCACAAAATGCAACAACAGAAGTAAAGAAATATTACAGCGTCACATATATCCCAAAGCTTAGTACAATAGACCACAACATACTAAAAGAACAAAACATCACCTTAGCCTACAAATCCAACAACACATTATCCAAAATTTACACAAGAACAAAAGATCCAATAGACAAGCTACAACAAAACAATGTGATATACAAAATAGAATGCAATGGAAAAGAGAACGAAAACTGTGATAAGATTTATATCGGAACTACAAAACGAGAGCTTGGTATACGAATAGCCGAACACAAAGCAGACGTGAAAAAACAAAAGCCAAGCACTGCGCTCTCCCAACACATAATAAGCAGTGGCCATACAGCTGATTTTAACAACACCAAAATTATTGATAAGGAAAAAAGAGAATTGACCAGATACAGATTGGAAAGCTTGCACATATTGAGAAATAGAGAAAAGACGATCAACAAAAAAGAAGACTACGACTGCATAGGCGCTGCATGCATGTTATGTTTAAGTAATAATTTTAGTATTGACAAAACTACCACGCAAGGTGGTACGGATGATTAATCTTTAAGTGTTCATACTGTTTATTGTTATTGTAAGTCAAATTGGTTGTTCTACATGTTAAATGTTATGAATGTTTATACATATACAATAATGTTTGTTATCTTTTATGAAAAATAAATAGTGTAGCCCCTGATGATGCTGGAATATTCAGCGAAACGTTGGGCAAGAAGGTGAAATAAAGCGTTTATTTGCACCAAACATAATTAGGTCTAACTAGCCTACGACCCTTACTAATATTTAATTAAAACTGACCGCAAAAACAACAAAAAATAATGAGATAATTAAGAATTTGTATTTTGTACACCGACGTTATAACTATACACCGATTTTAGTACGAGTAAAGCATTCGACATAGTATGCCACTCTTTACTTGTATATAAACTCGACATACTGAGGATTTCTTCCCATTTCTGTGGCAAACAGAAAGAGTAATCTTTAAAAAGATGTTTTCGAGTATCATTAGTTTCACCTCTGGTGTTCCTCAGAGTAGCCATCTTGGCCCGATTCTGTTTTTACTACTTATAAACGATATATCTACAACTATAAAATATTCTAAAATCTTGATGTATGCTGATGCTATAAAACTTTTTAAGACTTACGCGTCGATTGAAGAACGTTCTTTACTTCAGACGGACTTAAATTGCTTAGCTGCTTCGTACAATGTGAACCACATGCCGCTTAATTTCAGAAATGTAAATTTATGTTTTTCTCTTAGGATTTAACAACAGACCCTTTAAAGTGTTTTTGTAGACTTGGGAGTTACAGTGAACTGCAAACTTAGCTTCAACACTCATATAAGTGTCACTGTCAATAGAGCTAAAGGTGTCATAGCATTCGTGAAAAGGTGGTCAAAAGAGTCGAGTGACCCCTACGTTACGAAAACCCTCTTCACAACATTGGTTAGACCGATATTAGAGGATGGCTCAATAGTCTGGAATCCACGTTTTCAAGTCCATACTGACAGGATCGTATCAATACAAAAACAGTTTTTACTATTTGACTTAAGGAATTTTCAATTGGACTCTTCATTTAATCCTCCGCCTTATACTAATCGATTAAAACTTATCAATCTTCCAACTCTTGCTAGTCGTAGATAAATGCTTGGTGTAATATTTTTGACAAAACTACTGAATGGATCGATTTCAAGTCCATTTCTTCTGAAAGAAGTAACCTTTGTTGTTCCATGTCGAACTAGAAACCTCTTCTTTTAAAACAATGTAGAACGAATTTCGAACATAACGAACCTTTCCCGTGCTTGTGCCAAGATTATAACTCTCGCTCAAACAAATTTGATATGTCGGACTCCCTTTTTTCTATAAAAAAGACTGTCCTTATCTCTCTTAATCGTTAGTGCTGTATATGTTCTTTCTATATTCTATTAATTTAAGTTTTACCCTCACCTGATGACAAAAAAAAAATTATAAATATGTAATAAAATTAATAAAAAATAAAATAATGAACTGGATTACGTCCATTTATATTATTTTTCTTTCATCTAAGGTGGAACTTTAACTCTCCATAGTTTTGCAAACAATTTAAGTAGCACGTGAACGCCGAGGCAAACCGCGAGGGTCTAGATAATTCATTTCTAGTAAACACTTCGCGAATAAATGCTCTCCCACATTCAGTTGTATATCAGCCTTTGGAATTCAAACTATATTCTGCCGTCGGAATATCAATAACAACTCAGCGCTGATTCTTTACAAAATGTTCTAGGTATGCGATTTTGCAAACTCTATTAGACAACCCTCACACCAACGACAAGGTGCCTACCCTAGTGACGGACAACAACTTCATCAAGTCATTAATAGACATTCAGACCGTCTCCTCCATTTTTTGTTTTAAATATGTGAATTATTGCCATAGTTACAGCTTCGAAATCGTGGTGAGAAACTAAGTCTAACAAGTAAGGACGGGACTGTCTTCGGCTGTGCCGAAGACTTCATACCTTTCATGAATGGGGCTGAACAATAATCTTATCCTATTCGTAATCTCCGAATAATCGGATGTATAAGATAAGAAATATATAGTGAACAGATTCTCATACCTAAACGATTTCTAAGATAAATATAAAATAAAAAATAGGTAGGTACTTTGTGTGAGGATGCAAAGTTTCAGGTTTTTTGTGGTCTGCGTGTAAAAACTATGACTACGAATCACGTATTTCAACAACATATGATGTAAACGTAACTATTTGATGAAATTTTATGAATTTTGAAGCTTCTAGCCGTAAAAAAGGGGCAAAAAAATACAGTTTATATGGGGTATATAATATATGTACCACCGATCTCTATGATTTTTTCAGACAACATTATATGCTATATACGTAAGCATTTGGTGAAATTTGAAGCTTCTAGCTGTTAAAATGGGGCAGAAATTTCGCAAAGTTTCTTATCTGAACAATCGGTTGTATGAGATATATACTATATATACCACCGATCTCAATGATTTTTGCAGACAACAATATATACTATGCACGTAAGCATTTGGTGAAATTTGAAGCTTCTAGCTGTTAAAATGGGGCCGAAATCGCAAAAAAAATATATATATCCTATATATACCATCATATATATATCACCGATCTCTATGATTTTTTGACACAACAATACATACTATATACGTAAGCAATCGGTGAAATTTGAAGCTTATAGCTGTTAAAATGGAGTAGAAATTGCGAAAAGTTTCTTATCTGAACAATCGGTTGTATGAGATATATACTATATATACAACCGATCTCTATGATTTTTTCATACAATAATATATGCTATATGCGTAAGCAATCGGTGAAATTTGAAGCTTATAGCTGTTAAAATGGGGTAGAAATTGCGAAAAGTTTCTTATCTGAACAATCGGTTGTATGAGATATATACTATATATACAACCGATCTCTATGATTTTTTCAGAAAACAATATATGCTATATACGTAAGCAATCGGTGAAATTTGAAGCTTATAGCTGTTAAAATGGGGTAGAAATTGCGAAAAGTTTCTTATCTGAACAATCGGTTGTGAGATATATACTATATATACAACCGATCTCTATGATTTTTTCAGACAACAATATATGCTATATATGTAAGCAATCGGTGAAATTTGAAGCTTCTAGCTGTTAAAATGGGGCTAAAATTTGCGAAAATATATATATATTGTAACGAATTTGCTGCAAATCCTCTTATTTGCAACCCTCTGCTAAGTTCGTATCGCTAAACTGTTGAATAAATAACTCCAATATGTAATAATGCAAAATGGCCTTTATTCAAGTACTTCACAATAACACTTATACTTTGCAACGAATAGCTTGCTTAATAACCAAACTGACTGACAGCTCAAATGAAACTCTACTATTCAAAATAATACTGCTATAGCTCGCTAGATAGCGCTTAATCCAAATCTCAAATTAAACTGAATTACTTCTTACTCGCCTGCCCCGCTTTTATAGTTTACGCTGCATACTTCTAGGCTCTTCGATTTCCAGAAGTTACTAGTTAGTTTCGGCTACAAAATCGCCAGCCACAACTACGTGCACAAATTATTGCTCTCTCTTGTGACAACTCAGATAAGATATATGCATGTGTTTGTGCATTGCCGCTCCGCTGCTCGTATACATACATATGTGTAGACGCAATTATTTATTCGTTTATGTAGATACATAATGATTGAATTGTTGATGTGGATGTTTGTAGTTTACAGTCTCTCGCGCATACATAGGTGTATAAGTAAATGCATCTGTGTGTGACATCTTTCGGCTGCCTTATATATGTGTATACATGATTTGATTATTGACGTAAATACTGCTTATAGTGGCCTTGGCATCGCCTTAGTGATGGTATAACTTAGTGATGTTAATATCCGTGACACTGCCCTTCACCTAAGTCTGATCGTCCAGATCAGACAAATCTCTCGATCTAAACGCTGCTAATCTCTCCAAATGAACCACTTTCATTTTGGTTCGTGCTTTGGTAGTGGTTTGTATGCGGTACACTACATCGTTGATCCGTTTTACAACTTTGTATGGGCCTTCCCAGTTACACTGCAATTTCGGGGACAAACCTTTTTTTTGTTGTGGGTTGTATAGCAGCACCAAATCTCCTTCCTGAAACCCTTCCGAATTAATTGCTTTACCGTACCTCGCTTTCATCTTGTCACTCATAATCTTTGCTCGTTGCCTTACCAGATCGTGTATCTCTCTCAGCTCTTCTTCCAAGACACCAGTGGATTTCTTGACATTCCTCTCCGCATCGGCATCTATCCCATACTTCAAATCAGCTGGCAGTCGAAGGTCATTGCCAAAAATTACCTTTGCTGGAGTTTGGCCCGTTGTGTCATGTACTGCCCTACCGATCGGCAGTACATGACACAACGGGCCATCAAGAATAATGATATGTGTGTATCCCAGTCCTTATGGTATTTTTCTACAACTTTCCTTAAATGCTCCTCCAATGTTCTATTGAAGCGTTCCACCATACCATCGGACTGAGGATGCAATGCAGTTGTCCGTGTTTTTCGAATGCCCAACTTCTTGCGCATTTCTTGGAACACAGCTGATTCAAAATTCCTGCCTTGGTCAGAATGTAACTCCATTGGTACACCATACCTTGCAACCCATTCGTTTTTAACCACTTCTGCTACTGTTTCTGCTTCTTGGTTTGGGATTGGGTATACCTCTGGCCATTTACTGAAATAATCCATAACCACCAGTACGTATTTGTATCTGCGGTTGCTAGTAGGAAATGGACCTGCGACATCCATGGCGATCCTTTCAAATGGTGCACCTGAAATGTACTGCTTCATCTGGCCATGACTTCGGGTTTTGGGCCCTTTCGTTCTGTTGCATACCTCGCAGTTGGCAATCCACTCGGTGACCGACTGACGGCAACCAACCCAATAGAATCTCTGCTTAATTTTTTCGAGTGTCTTCGTGATTCCAAGATGACCTCCACTTGGACCATTGTGCAGCTCGCTGAGCACGTCAGGAATCCTCTTCCTGGGAACAACTATCAGTTTCTTCTTGCATTGACCATCCTCACTCTCCCATACTCGATGCAAGCAACCGGATATCAATTCTAAACTGTTCCACTGTGCCCAATATGACTTCGCAATGGGACTCTCTGCTGACATCTCCTCTCTGCTTGGTCTTTCGTTTCGCTCGAGCCCTTACATAACATGTGACAGATCTGTATCTTCTAGCTGACACTTTCTTAGTTGTTCCTTGTCCCATTCATCCGTACACGTTATAGTCATTAGCCGGACATCTATAATGTCTTCTTTAGCCTCGGCCTTTGAGCAGTGCTTGCATTCCAGACTACATGGTCTTCGTGACATTGCATCAGCATTTCCATGGGTACTACCTTTTCGATGCTCAATGGAAAAGTCATAGCTTTGTAGTCGCTCGGTCCACCGTGCCAATTGTCCTTCCGGATTACGGAACTGCAGAAGCCATTTCAACGCTGCGTGATCTGTCCTGGCACGGAATCGCTGGTATTTGTGAAAATGTTTAATGCACTCTACCAATGCCAACAGCTCTCTCCGTGTAACGCAATAGTTCCTCTCTGGTTTTCCAATTGAACGGCTGTAATATGCAACTACCTTCTCTTGTCCATCGACCAGTTGTGATAAAACGCCTCCTATAGCATATCCGCTCGCATCTGTATCTAGAATAAACGTTGCTCCTGGAATCGGGTATGCCAACATTGGGGCAGTGCACAACCGCTCTTTCAATGTTTGGAAAGCTACTTCTTGGTCCTTCTTCCATTCAAAAGCTTTATTTTTCCTTGTTAGCTCGTGGAGACTATGGGCTACGCTGGCAAAATTTGGAACAAATCGGCGGTAATATGTGCACAACCCAAGGAAACTTCTCAATTCATGCAGAATCTGTGGTCTTGGCCAATCCTTTACTGCCTCTATCTTTTCATTCGCTGTACAGACACCTTCTGTCGTTACCTTGTGGCCCAAATAATTTACTTTCTTTTTAAACAGCGTACACTTTTTGGGACTTATCTTCAGACCAGCGCCAGCTATTCTCTGGAAAACTTCCTCCAAGTTTTTAAGATGTTCATCAAAACTCTTGCCCAATACGATGATGTCGTCCAGGTACACCAAGCATGTTTTCCAACGTAGTCCTTTCAGTACCTGACCATGAGTCTCTCAAAAGTAGCTGGTGCATTACAAAGTCCAAAAGGCATCACTGTAAATTGCCAAAGACTATCACCGACACTGAAGGCTGTTTTCTCTTTATCTTCCTCCTTCACCTCAACTTGCCCGTAGCCGCTTTTCAAGTCCAGTGTGGAAAACCATTTCGTACCAGATAGCGAGTCCAGAGTGTCATCAATTCTTGGTAACGGGTAGCTATCCTTTTTCGTAACGTCATTCAACTTTCGGTAGTCCACGCAAAACATCATTTTTCCATCCTTCTTCTTTACAAGTACTACCGGTGAGCTCCATGGACTAGCTGATGGTTCGATGACGCCGCTGTCACTCATTTCTTGTATGATTTAACTCACAATTTCCCGCTTCGCCAGTGGAACACTACGTGGAGCTGACGGATCGGCCTCGCATCTCCAGTGTCAATTCGATGTTTCACACCATTGGTGCGGCCTGGTTTGGAACCATCCTGGTCAAATATCTTCGCGTATTTTATGAGCAGTTGTTTTGCCTTACTCTGATAGGCTTCCTCTAGCCCATGCGTCCATGCCGTGATATCATTTGAAAGATCAGTATTACTAGATGAAACGTATTCCTGGAGCTGTTCACAGTTAATAACTATTTCAACCTCTTGGCATCTTCCCAAAATAGCTCCTTTGGTCAAATTGAATGGTGACTTGAACTCATTGAGTACTCTTACCGGAATACGTCCATCTTGTTTTGTCATAGCCAGGGATTTTCCTACAAGTATGTTCAGTGCTGATTTATTTGCTGCTTCGACAACCCACAATTTGTTTGTCCCACAATCTCCATCTACCTTTGCCCAGATGACTGCTTCTGATTTTGGTGGTATTTGCTGACTCTCTTCCACCAGCACTCGTTTACTGCTGTAGCCTCTCTCGTAGCCGAAATTAAGTGGCACATCCATGTTCTTATATCGCATCGTCTTGCTTTGCATACCGATCTTGATGCCTTGGTTGATTAAGAAGTCCACTCCAATTATGATTTCATCAACAATACCTGCCACAATAAAATTGTGAAGTACCGTGACGTTCCCAATTGCTACTTCACATTCTACTTCTCCAATTACCTGGGTGTCCTCTCCCGTGGCTGTACGTAATCTTGCTCCAAGCAATGGTCTTATCTTCTTGTTGACTAAATCTGATCGAATGATGGAATGGGATGCACCCGTATCTACAGTCAGTAAACGTTCCTTTCCATCCACATGTCCTCCGACAGTAAGATTGCTTGACCTTCCTCCAATTTGCGAGATAGAGATTATGGGGCATTCAATTGAGGGAGCCAGCTGTCGCCTCTTGCGGCTGACTCGCTTTAGTTTAACGATTGAGTGGATTTGGAGATTTGCTCGTCTCCTTCAGTTCTGCGTTTACGGCCACCCACATTGTTGGAACTATTGGAATTGCTACTGCAATGACGTGCAATGTGACCTGAGTTATCGCACTTGAAACATTTCATAACTCCATCATTTTTCTGTTGTGATCCCTTCAGAGCTTCCAAAATTGTATCTACCCACTCTGGCCTTTCTACTTCCACACGATGAGCTTTGTATGCTGGTTTACTCAATAATGACGCCGTTTCCTGAGTCAATGCATGGGATACCGTTTCAGAAAATGTTTGCTTTAGGTTCGCGTATGTGGCCCGCTTCGTTTCTGCGTCCCGTATGCCATTTATAAAGCTCTGAATCTTCACTCTTTCCGTGTATTCCACGGGTGCATCCGCATTTGCAAGATGAGCCAATCTTTCAATGTCCGAAGCAAACTCCTGCAAAGTCTCGTTAGCTTTTTGGTAGCGGTTTTGCAATTCTATTTGAAATATCTGTTTCCTGTGTTCGCTTCCGTATCGCCGTTCTACAGCAGCCATCAATGCGTCATAACTGTTCCTTTCGTACTCTGGAATAGTCTGTAAGATTTCGGCAGCTGGTCCTTTCAATGCTACGAAGAGTGCGGCAACTTTATCTTCCACATTCCAGTTGTTCACTGCTGCGGTCTTCTCAAACTGTAGCTTAAAGACCTGGAAAGGAACAGAGCCGTCAAAGGATGGTGTTTTTACCTTTGAATTATTAGTTAAAACTGCTGGGCGATTTAGTTGCAACTGCTCGATACGTCCTCTCAAAGCATCCACCTCGGCCTCGATTTTTTCTTCAAACTGTAAAATTTTTGTATCTTGCGCCTCCAACTTCGAGGAAATACGTTCTTCTTGCTCTTCCAGTTGAGCAGAGATCTGCGCTGATATCTGTGCTGAAATTTGCGCCGACATTTCGGATGTCCGTGCCTCTTGTGCTTCAATCTTCGCTGTTATACGGTTCCCCTGCGATTCCAGCTGAGTTTCCATCTTGGATGTTATGCGTGTCTCTTGCGATTTCAAATGTGATGACATGTTGGTAGATATTTGTGATGACATTTCGGACATTTGTGCCGATATTGCAGCCAACATCATGTTCAGGTCTGTGTTCGCCATTGTCTGCGGTGTTTCATTTTTCTCTTCAATTTTTGCTGTTGTCTCGTCCTCATCAGGATAAAAGGACATACTCGTCCACATCAATTCCTTCTGCTTCCATTGCCTCTCGTAGCCGTGCCTGAAGTTCGAGTTTAACGCCGCTTGAATTCAGTCCACGGCTCTCCAACTCCTTCTTTAGTTGCTGGATCTTCAATTCACTGAACTTTGCCATGTCCTTGTTGTCCTCTGGAATTTATTCAACATTTCCTCTTCTGACACCAATTGTAACGAATTTGCTGCAAATCCTCTTATTTGCAACCCTCTGCTAAGTTCGTATCGCTAAACTGTTGAATAAATAACTCCAATATGTAATAATGCAAAATGGCCTTTATTCAAGTACTTCACAATAACACTTATACTTTGCAACGAATAGCTTGCTTAATAACCAAACTGATTGACAGCTCAAATGAAACTCTACTATTCAAAATAATACTGCTATAGCTCGCTAGATAGCGCTTAATCCAAATCTCAAATCAAACTGAATTACTTCTTACTCGCCTGCCCCGCTTTTATAGTTTACGGTGCATACTTCTAGGCTCTTCGATTTCCAGAAGTTACTAGTTAGTTTCGGCTACAAAATCGCCAGCCACAACTACGTGCACAAATTATTGCTCTCCCTTGTGACAACTCAGATAAGATATATGCATGTGTTTGTGTATTGCCGCTCCGCTGCTCGTATACATACATATGTGTAGACGCAATTATTTATTCGTTTATGTAGATACATAATGATTGAATTATTTATGCGAATGTTTGTAGTTTACAGTCTCTCGCGCATACATAGGCGTATAAGTAAATGCATCTGTGTGTGACATCTTTCGGCTGCCTTATATATATGTATACATGATTTGATTATTGACGTAAATACTGCTTATCGTGGCCTTGGCATCGCCTTAGTGATGGTATAACTTAGTGATGTTAATATCCGTGACAATATATATACTATATATACCACCATATATATACTATATATACCACCGATCTTTATGATTTTTTCAGACAACAATATATGCTATATACGTAAGCATTCGTTGAAATTTGAAGCCTCTAGCTCTTAAAATAGAGCAGTAATTACGAAAAGTTCCTTATCTGAACAATCGGTTGTGGGGGATATATACTATATATACGACCGATCTCATCAATTTTTTCAGGCAACAATATGTACAATATACGAAAGTATATGGTGAAGTTTGAAGCTTCAATCTGTTAAATTGGGTAAGATATTACAAAAATCCTCTTTTTCTGAAAAATCGGTTGTATGGAGGATATATGCTATAGTGGTCCGATCCGGTCGGTTCCGAGTCAAACCCTTGAATGGGTGAGGTAATTTTAATTTTCTTAATAAATAAATTTTAAATTTTTTTCAATGCCATAACATTTTTGACTGATTTATTAGAACTTTTGCTTTGCACTTTCAGAAGAAAACAATAACTTCCATATGAATTTTAATTATGTATATGTGAGGGCATGCGGGAGTGCTTTGAATTTTTTTTTATACTTGAAATGTAAATTTGCATCTGTGCCTATGATTCAGGGCAAACCAGATCTGGATTTTTGACACCACTAGGCACTCAATAAAGCAATAATGAGATAATTAAGAATTTGTAATTTGTATGGAATCTTGGGTTTATTAAGAGCTTTTATGTAGAAAACTTGGCTAATTATTTCATTAACAGTCTGTGTGAAATTGCTAGATAAATCACTAAATTTTACGAATATGGGAAGGATGAATAGACGTTTAAGTAAACAACCAATTAACGTCTCATTAACAATTAAGATAGGATTTTGATTATGTCAGCCCTCTTAACTTCGAGCAATGTTGCTTCTCAAAACTTGGTGAACTGCTCCCAACTCTTGTTTTGTGGCGGTATAAAATAGACAAATTAGCAGTTTGGAAACAGATCAAACTAATTAGTGTTTATTCATTAAAAATACAAACAGATAAAACTAATTAGTGTACCTTTTATACTTTCCTGTGTTTGTTCATTAAAAATACAAACATTATATCACATGCCTTTCTCAATTCAATGGTACAATTAAACTGTGCAAATATATAAACAAATTATTAGGAAATGTTCTTTTCAAAACAGCCAAGTTTCTACTTATTTTTTATTCACACAATCCACTAATGTATAAATAACGCCCACAAACCCGTTTAGATTTTTGAATCCATTAGGTACTCAATAAAGCAATAATGAGATAATTAAGAAATTTTATTTTGTATGGAACTTTGGGTTTATTAAAGCCTTTAATGTAGAAAACTTGGCTAATTATTTCATTAACCCTCTGTGTGAAATTGCTAAAATGGGTGGCACGGTTGTGAAGAATGCAAATAAAGCCTGCCAGATAACTTTCTGTTCAGCAGAGTTAATCCAATTGATAGACGTACAAGCAATAATTTTCGAAACTAACTAAGCTCTTGCCCACAGTCGGAGTTAAAATTGATGTGGTAATCTGCAATGATATCACCATGCAAATCCTCACCGAAGGGCTCCACAGAATGTGAGTGGAACATTACTTGCCCAAAAACACCATATTCGGATGGATATTAAGCGGCCCTGTAGCTGAAAAGGTATCAACCTTCAGCACTTATGTCACGGAATGTACCGATGACCCCATCAATCAACTTTTGAGACAATTTTGGGAACAGGAAGAAGTTTACCAAACCCAACAATGATCAGTTGATGATGAATACTGTGAAGCACTCTACCGGACGACCAAAATTCGCGATGAAGATGGACGCTACAGAGTCAAACTGCCATTCAAGACGGAATTTCCAGCACATCTGACACTCTGTCATTCACGACCCGCAGCACAACAGCAGTACATCAGCATCGAACGAACCCTCGAAAGAAAACCCTAATTAAGAGGCAAATATTTTGAAGTCCTTAATGAATATTTAACCATGGCACCCGTCTCCCAACAAGAGATAATTAGAGATGGTAAATATCTCTCATTTTATCTACCCCATCATGCTGTAATAAAACCCGACAGCAAAACCACAAAAGTGCGAGTCGTCTTCAACGCATCAAAAATGTCACATTCTGGCAACTCGTTGAAGGACGTTCTTCATACAGGCCCCATACTACAACATGACTTAAACCTCGTTATACTTAAATGGCGACTTAATAAGTATGTTTTTAACGGCGATATAGAGCAAATGTATCACCAAATACTCATCCGTGAAGAAGATACAAATTTTCATTGAATCGTTTTTCGAAAACACCCAACTCCGCCGATAGAAGATTTTCGACTGAAAACAGTTACCTTTGGTGTAAATTGCGCGCCATATTTGCCAACTCGAACCCTACACCAACTCGCCCACAACTGTCAAGACGAATATCCGCTCGCAAAAATTCTTTTATTGAATTAAACGTATGTTGATGATATTTGTTGAGGCGGTCAAAATTTAGAGTCCACTTTGAAATCCGTGATCCAAATTATCGAAGCCTTAAAATCGGCAGGGTTTCCTTTGAGAAAGATGTCGGTAAATTACCCTGAAATTTTAAAACCCGTTCCCGACCCTGATTTGCTAGACGTCGACTTTCTTAAATTCCACGATTCGAGTTCCACAAAAACCCTTGGAATTCAGTGGAAAGCGCTAACCGACACCTTCACCTATACGTATGACCCTCCATCGGCGGCAAACACAACTACGAACAAGTAAGGAAGGCTAAGTTCGGGTGTAACCGAACATTACATACTCAGTTGAGAACTTTGGAGACAAAATAAAAGAAAATCACCATGTAGTAAAAAGAACATAGGGTAACCCTGGAATGTGTTTGTATGACATGTGCATGAAATAGAAGGTATTAAAGAGTATTTTAAGAGGGAGTAGGCCATAGTTCTATAGATGGACGCCATTTAGGGACATCGCCATAAAGGTGGACCAGTCCTGACTCTAGAATTTGTTTGTACGATATGGGTATCAAATGAAATGCGTTAATAATAATTTTAAAAGGAAGTGGGCCTAAGTTCTATAGGTGGACGCCTTTTCGAGATATCGCCATAAAAGTGGACCAGGGGTGACTCTAGAATGCGTTTGTACGATATGGGTATCAAATAAAAGGTATTAATGAGTAATTTAAAAGGGCGTAGGCCTAAGTTCTACAGGACGCCTTTTCGAGATATCGCCATAAAGATGGACCAGGGCTGACTCTAGAATGCGTTTGTACGATATGGGTATCAAATGAAAGGAATTAATGAGTATTTTGAAAGGGCGTGGGCCTTAGTTCTATAGGTCGACGCCTCTTCGAGATATCGCCATAAAAGTGGACCAGGGGAGACTCTAGAATGCGTTTGTACAATATGGGTGTCAAACGAAAAGTGCAATAAGTGTTTTAAAAGGGAGTGGGCCTTTGTTCTATAGGTGGACGCCTTTTCGGGATATCGTTATAAAGGTGGACCATTGTTGACTCTAGAATGCGTTTGTACAATTTGGGTATCAAACGAAAGGTGTTAATGAGTATTTTAAAAGGGCGTGGGCCTTAGTTAATAGGTGGACGCCTTTTCGGAATATCGTTATAAAGGTGGACCAGGGGTACTCTATAATGCGTTTGTACAATATGAGTATCAAACAAAAGGTGTTAATGAGTATTTTAAAAGGGAGTGGGCCTTAGTTCTATGGGTGGACGCCTTTTCGGGATATCGCCATAATCGTGGAACAGGGGTACTCTAGAATGCGTTTGTACAATATGGGTATCAAACAAAAGGTGTTAATGAGTATTTTAAAAGGGAGTGGGCCTTAGTTCTATGGGTGGACGCCTTTTCGGGATATCGCCATAATCGTGGACCAGGGGTACTCTAGAATGCGTTTGTACAATATGGGTATCAAACAAAAGGTGTTAATGAGTATTTTAAAAGGGCGTGGGCCTTAGTTCTATAGGTGGACGCCTTTTCGGAATATCGTTATAAAGGTGGACCAGGGGTACTCTATAATGCGTTTGTACAATATGAGTATCAAACAAAAGGTGTTAATGAGTATTTTAAAAGGGAGTGGGCCTTAGTTCTATGGGTGGACGCCTTTTCGGGATATCGCCATAATCGTGGAACAGGGGTACTCTAGAATGCGTTTGTACAATATGGGTATCAAACAAAAGGTGTTAATGAGTATTTTAAAAGGGAGTGGGCCTTAGTTCTATGGGTGGACGCCTTTTCGAGATATCGCCATAATCGTGGACCAGGGGTACTCTAGAATGCGTTTGTACAATATGGGTATCAAACAAAAGGTGTTAATGAGTATTTTAAAAGGGCGTGGGCCTTAGTTCTATAGGTGGACGCCTTTTCGGGATATCGCCATAATCGTGGAACAGGGGTACTCTAGAATGCGTTTGTACAATATGGGTATCAAACAAAAGGTGTTAATGAGTATTTTAAAAGGGCGTGGGCCTTAGTTCTATAGGTGGACGCCTTTTCGGAATATCGTTATAAAGGTTGACCAGGGGTACTCTATAATGCGTTTGTACAATATGGGTATCAAACAAAAGGTGTTAATGAGTATTTTAAAAGGGAGTAGGCCTTAGTTCTATGGGTGGACGCCTTTTCGGGATATCGCCATAATCGTGGACCAGGGGTACTCTAGAATGCGTTTGTACAATATGGGTATCAAACAAAAGGTGTTAATGAGTATTTTAAAAGGGAGTGGGCCTTAGTTCTATGGGTGGACGCCTTTTCGGGATATCGCCATAATCGTGGACCAGGGGTACTCTAGATTGCGTTTGTACAATATGGGTATCAAACAAAAGGTGTTAATGAGTATTTTAAAAGGGAGTGGGCCTTAGTTCTATGGGTGGACGCCTTTTCGGGATATCGCCATAATCGTGGACCAGGGGTACTCTAGAATGCGTTTGTACAATATGGGTATCAAACAAAAGGTGTTAATGAGTATTTTAAAAGGCCGTGTTAGTTCTATAGGTGGACGCCTTTTCGGAATATCGTTATAAAGGTGGACCAGGGGGTACTCTATAATGCGTTTGTACAATATGGGTATCATATAAAAGGTGTTAATGAGTATTTTAAACGGGCGTGGGCCTTAGTTCTATGGGTGGACGCCTTTTCGGGATATCGCCATAATCGTGGACCAGGGGTACTCTAGAATGCGTTTGTACAATATGGGTATCAAACAAAAGGTGTTAATGAGTATTTTAAAAGGGCGTGGCCCTTAGTTCTATAGGTGGACGCCTTTTCGGAATATCGTTATAAAGGTGGACCAGGTGTACTCTAGAATGCGTTTGTACAATATGGGTATCAAACAAAAGGTGTTAATGAGTATTTTAAAAGGGAGTGGGCCTTAGTTCTATGGGTGGACGCCTTTTCGGGATATCGCCATAATCGTGGACCAGGGGTACTCTAGAATGCGTTTGTACAATATGGGTATCAAACAAAAGGTGTTAATGAGTATTTTAAAAGGGAGTGGGCCTTAGTTCTATGGGTGGAAGCCTTTTCGGGATATCGCCATAATCGTGGACCAGGGGTACTCTAGAATGCGTTTGTACAATAAGGGTATCAAACAAAAGGTGTTAATGAGTATTTTAAAAGGGCGTGGGCCTTAGTTCTATAGGTGGACGCCTTTTCGGAATATCGTTATAAAGGTGGACCAGGGGTACTCTATAATGCGTTTGTACAATATGGGTATCATATAAAAGGTGTTAATGAGTATTTTAAAAGGGCGTGGGCCTTAGTTCTTTAGGTGGACGCCTTTTCGGAATATCGTTATAAAGGTGGACCAGGTGTACTCTAGAATGCGTTTGTACAATATGGGTATCAAACAAAAGGTGTTAATGAGTATTTTAAAAGGGAGTGGGCCTTAGTTCTATGGGTGGATGCCTTTTCGGGATATCGCCATAATCGTGGACCAGGGGTACTCTAGAATGCGTTTGTACAATAAGGGTATCAAACAAAAGGTGTTAATGAGTATTTTAAAAGGGCGTGGGCCTTAGTTCTATAGGTGGACGCCTTTTCGGAATATCGTTATAAAGGTGGACCAGGGGTACTCTATAATGCGTTTGTACAATATGGGTATCAAACAAAAGGTGTTAATGAGTATTTTAAAAGGGAGTAGGCCTTAGTTCTATGGGTGGACGCCTTTTCGGGATATCGCCATAATCGTGGACCAGGGGTACTCTAGAATGCGTTTGTACAATATGGGTATCAAACAAAAGGTGTTAATCAGTATTTTAAAAGGGCGTGGGCCTTAGTTCTATAGGTGGACGCCTTTTCGGAATATCTTTATAAAGGTGGACCAGGGGTGACTCTAGAATTTGTTTGTACTATATAGGTATCAAACGAAAGGTGTTAATGAGTATTTTAAAAGGGCGTGGGCCTTAGTTATATAGGTCGACGCCTCTTCGAGATATCGCCATAAAGGTTGACCAGGGGTGTCTATAGAATGTGTTTGTATGATATGGGAATCAAGTGAAAGGTGCTAATTAGTATTTTAAAAGGGAGTGGGCCTTAGTTCTATAGGTGGACGCCTTTTCGGAATATCGTTATAAAGGTGGACCAGGGTTGACTCTAGAATGCGTTTGTACAATATGGGTATCAAACGAAAGGTGCTAATAAGTATTTTAAAAGGGAGTGGGCCTTATTTCTATGGGTGGACGCCTTTTCGGGATATCGCCATAAACGTGGACCAGGGGTGACCCCAGAATTTGTTTGTACGATAAGAGTATCAAATGAAAGGTGTTAATGAGTATTTTAAAAGGGAGTGGGCCTTAGTTCTATAGGTGGATGCCTTTTCGAGATATCGCCATAAAGGTGGGCCAGGGGTGACTCTAGAATCTTTTTGTACGATATGGGTTTCAAATGAAAGGTGTTAATGAGTATTTTAAAAGGGAGTGGGCCTTAGTTCTATATGTGGAGGCCTTTTCGAGATATCGCCATAAACGTGGACCAGGGGTTACTCTAGAATGCGTTTGTACGATATGGGTATCGAATGAAAGGTGTTAATGAGAATTTTAAAACGGAGTGGGCCTTAGTTCTATATGTGGACGCCTTTTTGAGATATCGTCATAAAGGTGGACCAGGTGTGACTCTAGAATTTGTTTGTACGATATGGGTATCGAATGAAAGGTGTTAATGAGCATTTTAAAACGGAGTGGGCCTTAGTTCTATTGGTGGACGCCTTTTCGAGATATCGCCATAAAGGTGGACCAGGGGTGACGCTAGAATTTTTTTGTACGATATGGGTATTAAATTAAAGGTATTAAGGAGGCTTTTAAAAGGCAGTTGTGGTAGTTGTATATGTGAAGGCGTTTTCCAGATATCGACCAAAATGTGGACCAGGGTGACTCAGAACAACATCTGTCGGGTACCGCTTATTTATTTATATATGTAATACCACGAACAGTATTCCTTCCAAGGTTCCAAGGACTTTTGATTTCGCCCTGCAAAACTTTTTCATTTTGTTTCACCCTCTACACTAATTCTATGTATTCTATATGTGTCCACAATTCATCGCAACTGATTTAGCTATATGTTATACACAGGCATACAACAGAGGGTTGTGCCTCCGCTTTTCGGTACACCCTGTTGCTCTAGCTAGTTGTTTAACCACTGCCGCTAGATGGGTCCCCTAAGCATTATCTAAGCGAGTATAGGCGTTTTTTTTCACGCGCAAACGTAAACGTATACGCGTGTATAAAAAAACACGGCTTACATGCCTTTCTCAATTCTATAGCACAATTAAACTGTGCAAATATATATACAAATCACTAGGAAATGTTCTTATCAAAACAGCAAAATATTTGGGTTACGCCCATTTCCTGAATCTAGAAGTTTCTGCTTATTTGTTATTCACACAATCCACTAATGTATAAATAACGCCCACAAAACCGATTAGATTTTTGAATCCATTAGGCACTCAACAAAGCAATAATGAGATAAATAAGAATTTTTATTTTGTATGGAACATTGGGTTTATTAAAATCTTTAATGTAGAATACTTTGCTAATTATTTCATTAACCCTCTGTGTGAAATTGCTTTATAAATCAATAAACTTTGCGAATATGGGAAGGATGAACAGACGTTTAAGTCCACAACCAATTATCGTCTCATTAACAATTAAGACAGGATCTTGATTATGTTAGCCCACTTAACTTCCAGTAATATTGCTGCTCAAAACTTGGTGAACTGCTCCCAACTCCGGTTTTGTGGAGGAAGTAAAGTGGTTACTTTCGCTCGGGAAAAAGTTCGCAACACCAAAAATCAGTAAGAGTTTCTCACCAATGCGTATCATAGCGGAAATGGAGCAAATAATTATGGGCATAAAAGACGAAAAAGAAAAAGATATAGCGAGAAGCAAGGTGCATATTACTTTTTAAACGAAACATCAAACACAACTCCGCCGAAAAATTCATACTCGCAGCATTTAATAAAACGGAAGCGTTTCTCAAATCCAACACTAACATTGTTAACATAGATGCAGACAAGGGAAACAAGACGGTAGCAATGTACGAATCCCAATACAAAAACAAAATGAACAAATTATTAGAAGACAAAAATACACACAAACCCATAAGAGCAGATCCAACAGATATGCTACAAAGGAAAAGCAACAAAATAGTAGACGAACTTTACAAAACAAAACAAATCAATAAAAGAGAGAAGCAGCAATTAACTAGCACGGCTGCGGCGGCGCCAAGGCTGTATGGACTGCCAAAGATGCACAAACCACAGATTCCGATTGCCTCGTCGTTCATGGTACCCTGTTGCAATCTGTCGTAATACATGGGACAAATACTTAAAACAATCATATCTTAAAACCATAATGTGAAAAATGCGTTTAAGTTAAAAGACAGATTGGCTAATATTAATTTGTGTAAGGAAGATGTGTTAGTTTCGTTTGATGTCGTGTCCTTATTTACAAATATACCGACAATGCAAGCTACAAAAATTATAATGAGAAAATGGGACCAAATACAAAACACAACAAAAATAACAAAAGCTAAGTTTCAACAAATTCTAGATTTTTGTCTGAGAGAAAATAATTACTTCATGTACAATAAGAAACTATATAGTCAGACTCATGGAATGCCAATGGGCAACCCGCTTTCACCGACAATCCCTGATATTGTTATGGACGACCATTTCGACAACACCATCTCGAAGCTCAAACAACAACACAATATTGACTTGACGTTAATTATTAAATATGTCGACGATGTTTTCCCAATAGCAAAACGCAGTAACGTGAATATAATTCTAGAGACGCTAAACAAATACCACCATAAAATCCAATTCACCATGGAAATGGAGGAAAATGCGACCATTCCTTTCCTTGATGTTCATATACACAGAGGAAACAATAATATTAAATTAGATTGGTACTCAAAGTCAACGTCCTCTGGCCGCCTAATTAACTTTTTCTCCTCCCAACCAACCAAATACAAAATCAACACAGCAAAGAATCTGATAAATAAAACACTGACCATTAGCCGTCAAGATTTCCATGACCCAACAAAGAGAACATACATGTTAGGAAATAATAATTACCCCAACCACCTCGTACACGAATTGATCAACCAGGCGATAATAAAAACCAGGAAACACCTCAAAAAATTCCCAGACGCAGCAACAGCAGACACTAAGAAATACCACAGTGTGATATATATTCCAAAGCTCAGTCCTATAGTCGATCACAACATAATTAAACAACAAAACATCACACTAGCTTACAAGTCCAACAATATAATGTCCAAAATATACACAAAAACAAAGACTCCAATAGACAAGCAACAACAAAACAACGTGATATACAATAAAATTAAAGAAAAACACTTATTTAAAAATAAGCTTTTATTATTGGTTCACAAAATTAACTAAAAGTAAAAAATAAATTGACTGTAAAGAAATATAACACTTTATAAGTTCATTGTTACCTTTAACGATAATTAGGCTTTTTCGTCTGCGACAAAAAAATTCTATATTGTACATAATTATATATTTTTAACATTAAAACTTTACACCTTAATTATTAAATCTTACAGTTTATATCACAGTCCTAATTGTTCTAATAAAAGCGTGTTAAATTTTGATGGTATAATTAAGAACATTTAGGACCTCCTCTTCTTGCTATCACAATGTAACACGCTTTTATTAGAACAATTAGGACTGTGATATAAACTGTAAGATTTAATAATTTAGGTGAAAAATTTTAATGTTAAAAATATATAATTATGTACAATATAGAATTTTTTTGTCGCCGACGAAAAATCCTAATTATCGTTAAAGGTTACAATGAACTTATAAAGTGTTATATTTCTTTATAGTCAATTTATTTTTTACTTTTTAGTTAATTTTATTAACCAATAATAAAAGCTTATTTTTAACAAAGTTTTTTTCTTTAATTTTATTTTTTACTTTTTAGTTCGCTTTATTAACAAGTAATAGAAGCTTGTTCTTAGAAAAGCTTTTTTCTTAAATTAATTTAAATATGAATTTTTTTTTAATTATTAGTAGGGTAAAATATTGTTTAAATTAGTTGTGTAATCTTTACTTAGTTATTTATAACGTTTTCATCCTATCCATTTTTATTATGGCTTTGGCTATTATTGGTTGTGTATTTGAACCAAATAAATCCTGCGGACATAACAACCGGAGTCATTTTTGAGTTTTATATTTTAGATTTAATGCACAATTAATATGGGTGTGTTTGAGCAGCCAAATAATAACAGCAGTATTGCTAAAGTGCTGCTTTGTTGATGGAATGGCGCTAATTTCCTAGCGATGATCAATAGATTGTCAATAGCTGTGTTTTTTTTCACGTCTATATACGTTTACGCTTAAACTTTATATGAACTGCTAAGCGACAAACTTTAAATACACCTCTGAAATTGCTACGCATAAAATTAGTACTACTAAATTTCAATACGCATTATACTCAGATGTAACTGAAATATGTGTCCATGTTTCACCCTCTGCACTAATTCCATGTATTCTATGCGCGTCCACTATCTATCACAACTGATTCAGCTATACGTTATACACAAAAATACAACAGAGGGTTGTGTCTCCGCCCTGTAGCTGTAGCTAGTTGTTTAACCACTGCCGCTAGATGGGTCTCCTAAGCATTATCTAAGTGAGGATAGGCGTTTTTTTTTCACGCGCAAACGAAACGTATACGCGTGCAAAAAAAAACACGGCTAATATTTCGTTCAACGAACGCGCGAAATTGCCACATTTGCTCAAATTTTCCAAGATTTTCCATTGTTGATTTAACGTAAGCTGTTATGGCAATATTTTTCAGCCAGCTTATTTCAAATAGGTCATTTTTTCCAAAAGCAAAATAAATTACAGCAAAGATTACAGAGTTAAACAGCCTTAAAAAATCAGCAATGTTGGTTATACACAGAAATACAACAGACGGTTGTGTCTCCATTTTTCGCAAGCGTGGGATTCACCACCTGTGATTCACACGTCTAAGTCTGACAATCCACGGTTAGGTACCGCCGAGTTTGTATTGGACTTAGGCTGTTATGCCAAAGTAAACACAAATCTTTACCGATCTTTATCGATTAATTTATCGAATACTCGCAAAGTAATATTGCATTGTCATCGGAGTTATACATGTGTGCAAAATTTCAGCTCAATCGGACACCGGGAAGTGTATCAAATTTAACTTGCAAGATTTCATTACATACAAAGAAGTGAAACTAAATAAAAGCTTATAAATAAAATAGAATGTAAAGGAAAGGAGAACGAGAACTGTGATAAAACCATATATGTAACACTTCTGTATCACTACTACTGAAATGTGCAGCCTGTCAAATATTACAGTACAGATATACAACAAGAGAAGGAGACAAAATCTCAAGGCTGTCGTTAAATATTTGTAAAAAAGGTGCTTAAATATATGTATATTTCAACAAGCCGTCTTGCTGATATCAATATTGTACATTAGGTTATTTCGTTCTCCAAATGAAAAAGTAATGCTATGTTCAAACAGAAAAATAAATTGAGCCAATATCAATTCAAATTGAGTGGTGTTCATACAACTCAATTTAGCTTAAACAATAGTAATTTGATGGCCGGCTGGCTCATCTCTACAGCAACAACACACCTGTGTTCAGAATGTCAAAATGTGCATGTTGGAATTGGGTGAATGGAATGGAATGAAAACATAAAACTTTGAAATTTTTGTGTGTTGTAAGATAATGTGTTCAATGTTTTGGTTTCATTTTGAGTTTGCCATCCTCTTTTGACAATTCCTACTCCAGTGAAAAGAAAAAAATAATATCAGCTGATGAGATGAGCCAACCATATAGTTGAGCCATGCGCAGCTGACGTTTAATCTACTCAATAAACACACTTTACAAGGTTGTATTTACAGTTTGAAACAATTTATTACGCAATTTTTTTAAAATTGGCAATTTGTTATTACAATTTATTATATGATAAATTGCGTAATAAATTGCCCAATTGATATAAATTGCCAATATGGCGTGTGTTTGTACCTAGTATAAGATTTTGTTTCCCATTAGTACTATAAAATTTTTATTGTTTTAAGAACTCCGCAGAAAGCATTGCCGATTTGTGCTGAGTGCGCAGATATACGTATGTAAATGAGCCCTTAGTGACCAAAAAGTGACAAAAAAAGCAAATAATGGCAACTGACAACTACGAATTTCTCATGCACAGAATTAACAGTTACAAAATATGCGTAGGCGCCACGAATGGCATAAATTGAAAACTAATCTAGTTAGCGGTTTTTTATACCCAGTTGAGCAGAGCTCACAGAGTATATTAATTTTGATTGGATAACGGTTGGTTGTACAGGTGTAAAGGAATCGAGATAGATATAGACTTCCATATATCAAAATCATCAGGATCGAAAAACAATTTGATGGAGCCATGTCCGTCCGTCCGTCCGTCCATCCGTTAACACGATAACTTGAGTAAATTTGGAGGTATCTTGACGAAATTTGGTAAATAGGTTCCTGAGCATTCATCTCAGACCGCTATTTAAAAAGAACGATATCGGACCATAACCACGCCCACTTTTTCGATATCGAAAGTTTCGAAAAACCGAAAAAGTGCGATAATTCATTACCAAAGACGGATAAAGCGATGAAACTTGGTAGGTGAGTTGAGCTTATGACGCAGAATAGAAAATTAGTAAAATTTTGGACAATGGGCGTGGCACCTCCCACTTTGAAAAGAAGGTAATTTAAAAGTTTTGCAAGCTGTAATTTGGCAGTCGTTGAAGACATCATAATGAAATTTTGGCAGGATCGTTACTCCTATTACTACATGTATTCTTAATAAAAATTAGCAATATCGGAGAACGACCACGCCCACTTTAAAAAAAATTTTTTTTTAAAGTCAAATTTTTACAAAAAATGTAATATCTTTACAGTATATAAGTAAATTATGTCAACATTCAACTCCAGTAATGATATGTTGCCACAAAATACAAAAATAAAAGAAAATTTCAAAATGGGCGTGGCTCCGCCCTTTTTCATTTAATTTGTCTAGGATACTTTTAGTTCCAAAAGTCGAACAAAATTTGACCAATCCTTGTGAAATTTGGCAGGGGCATAGATTCTGTCACGATAACTGTTTTCTGTGAAAATGGGCGAAATCGGTTGAAGCCACGCCTAGTTTTTATACACAGTCGACCGCCTGTCCTTCCGCTTGGCCGTTAACATGATAACCTGAGCAAAAACCGATATATCTTTACTTAGTTCACATACTTATCTCAACTCGCTTTATCTTGGTATAAAAAATGGCTGAAATCGGACTATGACCACGCCCACTTTTTCGATATCGAAAACTGAAAAAAATGCCATAATTCTATACCGAATATGGGAGTTATTTCATTTTTATTGGGACTTACTTCATTGTTTGTAATTCAGGCATTGGGAGTTATTTCATCTTTGTTGGGAGTTATTTCATTTTCTTAAAAATACAATTTTATCAAACTTTGAGGTTCTTCTAACAGTTTCTATAACTGGTTTAAAGAAATCTGTATCAAAACAATGAGTTATTTTTCAATTATCAATCTGTACGCCATCAATTCTTGTTAGAATTTTGCTATTATAGATCGGTGCTTAGTGAGAGTGCAAAAAATGTCAAGTCTTGATTTTGAAGTAGTGAGTGGAAAAAGAAGAAATAGCAATTTATTGTACATAAAAAATGAAAAACAATTTTATTCAAAAAAATCTGAAAGTAATGGTAAAATATTCTATATGTGTTACGAAACAAATTGTAAATCGCGAGTATCTTTGGAAAACGGACAGTGTCGAAAGGTCCGAAACTTTATAGAGCATAACCATAATGATCAACATGAGCTATATGAAGAACTCAAAGCCCTTAATGAAATAAAGGATAGATGTTTACATTCCACAAGTACTTTTGGTGCATCTAGTACTGTCAGCGGAATCCGAGAGAATTTTCAAGAAATATGCACGAGGTAAGTTAATAGTGTTACATGCATGTGTAAACTCACATTGGGTGTTAAAAAATGTCTTTTGTTAATAAAGCCAGCAGGAATCGACGAAAAATATTGATTTTAATGGTATAAAATTTTTATTTTCCGGCTTCGGATTATTGTTGTCGAGGACAATACGCATCTTTTGACATCTATTTCGATATTTTTGGACACGTATTAGCAGTCGACCCCTCAACTAGACTTTTACCGAATTCTCTTACAAGTCTTGCGTATAGTTCGTTGTTGGTTTTGTTTTTTTGCTTTTTATTTATATCGAATAAAGGTTGGACCGGATGGAATGTCAATGTATGCAACAACAACACGGACGACATCGGCCATCGAGGGATGTAATGGAGCGCTGGCAAAAATGATACCAAAACAGGAAACTTTTATAAATTTATCAAAGTTTTGCAAACAGAGGAGTTCAATATGTCCCGAAATTTCGAAATGCTGGCTAATAGTAGTGGAGCTTTGGGAAAAGCTAAAAAAAGACGGAAATTTATTGAAAAACTGAACTGATTGCGAAAGCCAGCGAAAATCTACGTTCTCTAATCATAACAGCTACTGCGTTTGTTAATCGAATGGTGTTTCCAAAAAATAAAATTGTCAGTGAAATGGAGCCAGAAGAATATTTTTTTGAAGATCAGCCGTATCTTGAAGAAAAGGAGGAGGAAAACAAGATTCGGCATCAAAGCCATCAGAAATACCGCGCTCTCAAATTTTATGCGTAATTTGTTTCGAGGTTGAGCCCAACGTACTATTGATGCCGTGCAAACATTTTAAAATATGTAACGCTTGTGTTCTAATGCTGCAAGCTAAGAGTATTTCCGAAAGACTAGAAAGCTTTAACTGTCCAATTTGCTGTGAAAAGGTTGACGACACTATTCAAGTTTTCTTGTAATTGTAACTTTTATATATGTACATAATAGTTTGCGGTATTTTTCAAATCTCATTGTAACTGATAATATAGTATAAAGATACCATTTCAAGTTTTGATTTGGGATTTATTTCATTTTTTTGTGACTTATTTCATTTGGGAGTTATTTCATTTTTTTTTTGGACTTGTGGTTTCATTATGAAATAACTGGCAAATATTGGGAGCTATTTCATTTCCTTCTTTGGGAGTTATTTCATTTATTAAAGTTGGGAGTTATTTCATTTTTATTGGGACTTTTTTCATGGGAGTTATTTCATTTGGGAGTTATTTCACTGCACCGGAAATATTAGATCAGACTAGCCTACTCAAAAAATACAAGAACATAATCGAACTGATCGCAAAAATACAATAGACAAATTAGCAGTTTGGAAACAGTTAAAACTAATTAGTCTTTATTCATTAAAAATACAGATAAAACTAATTAGTATACCATTTATACTTTTCTGTGTTTGTTCATCAAAAATACAAACATTATATCACATGGCCCATTGGGGTTATTGAAGGCTTTAATGTAGAGAACTTGGCTAATTATTTCATTAAACCTCTGTGTGAAATTGCTAAAATGGGTGGGACGGTTGTGTAGAATGCAAATAAATCCTGCCAGATAACTTTCTGTTCAGCAGAGTTAAACCAATTGATAGACGTACAAGCAATAATTTTGCGAAACTAACTAAGTTCTTGTTCACAGTCAGAGTTTCAAATCGATGTGGTAATCGGCAGCGATATCACCATGCAAATCCTCACCGAAGGGCTCCTACGGAATGTGAGTGGAATATTAGGGTTAGGTTAGGTTAGGTTCAAGTGGCTGCCATCCACGTTGGAGCGCACACTTAGGCCTTTATAGGCCCATTGTGAAACCACACGGATTTGTTCCTACTCTCTTAATCAAACCACTTCGTTGAATACGTGAAGCTAACTAAGCGTCGTGTATTGACCTCAGTCAGATCTACGAGAAACATCTTGCCCATAAAACGTTGCCTTCTTCTACCGAGCGCTGGACATTCACAGAGCAGATGCCTAACAGTTTCAGGTTCTTCTTTGTTGCCGCAGCTTCTACAATAATCATTAAATGGAGCGCCAATCCTTTCCGCATGCGGTCCAATACAAACATGACCCGTAATAAAACCTACAACTAAGGAAATATCCCTCTTACGGAGGGTGAGAAGCTCTCGAGATCTCTTCTCATTCCATTCCGGCCATGTGAGTTTTGTCGTGTGGCATCTATCATGATGCTTCCACCTGGCTCCCGCTTCCATCAGTAGAGCCTCCTTTATCTTGAACTTGCAGGTGGAGTGCGGCATGCCCAACTTCTTCCAGGATGTCGTAAGTGGAAGGGAGGTACCCTTTCTTGCAAGCCCATCCGCCATCGCATTACCTGGTATGCCCTTATGTCCCGAAATACATACCAGATGCAGAGTAAACTGTTCAGCCATCACGCTAAGTGATCTGCGACAGCCTACCACAGTTTCAGAATTAGCTGTGACATAGTCAAGGGCTCTCAGTGCTGCTTGACTGTCTGAGAAATTATAAATGTGCTTCTGAGAGACTGCCTTCTCCTCAAGGTAGCCCACAGCGTCTTGTATGGCCACAAGCTCGGCCTGAAATACGCTACAGTGATCCAGAAGGCGAAACGATCTTTATATCTCCAACAGTTCCGAATAGACACCCCCTCCGACCCTGTTATCCAGTTTAGATCCATCTGTGTAGCTCTGAATGCTGTTAGTGGGCCAATCAGAGTCATTCACCCACTGTTCCCTTTCAGGGATTAATATATCGTATCCCTAAAGTTGGTATGTGGTTTGCATAAATCTGTCCATTCTGGTACGCAGAACCTGTCGTGAATTTCAGTATGTTTGCAGTGCGACCATGTGGGCAGTTTCCTCAGCCTGATAGCTGCACATGCTGCATATTTATTGCCTACTATATCTATGGGTAGTAAGTTCAGTATTACATGCATATCCTCCGTTGGCGTTGTGCGGATGGCTCCGCTTATGCATAGTAGTGCAGATCTTTGCATCTTTTGAAGAGCAAGAACCTTCGAGGATTTATTCATGGCGGGCCACCATAGCGCCACCCCGTATAGCAATATTGGCCTAACTGTGGCCGTGTGTATCCAATATGCTATCATAGGGGACATACCCCATTTCCTTTACATGTGTAGAGGGCAACCGTGGCCTCACGGACACGTTCCGTGGTGTTTTGTGTCCAGTTCAATTTCTTATCAAGTGTGAGCACTAGATAGTTGGCGGACTCACTTAACTTAAGCACTGTGTTTGCCAGCACTGGAGTTGAGAGACGTGGTATTTTATACCTCCTCTTAAAGAGCACCAGCTCCATTTTTTTGGGTTCACGCCCAGACCATTATCAACGGCCCATGCTTCGACCCTTTTTAATTCCACCTGCATCATATTGCACTTACTACCAGGGCTTTACAGCCCCTCCCCTCCTCCATGTCCCCTAGCAGCTAGTTCACCGCCAAGACCCACAGCAGAGGGGATAGGACTCCACCTTGGGGAGTTCCCCTACTGACGAACCTGCTCACCGATACCCCTGCAAGTTCTGCCTGTACTATCCTGCATAACAGAAATTGGTGCACAAGACCCACCAGCTCAGATTCGATGCCAAGATCAGTCAGTACCTTAATGACTGGGTCGGGTTTAATGTTATTGAACGCTCCTTCTATGTCTAGGAAGGCTGCCAGGCAGTATTTCTTGAAGGAGAACGATCTCTCTATGCTCGATTTAATTTCGTGCAATGCCGTTTCCGTTGATTTACCCTTCATATAGGCGTCTTGTGCTTTAGATAGTTGGTCATTCACTACCTCCCTGATATATGTTTCCATCAGCCTCTCCATCACCTTTAGTTGAAACGATGATAGACTGATTGGTCTGAAGTCCATAGGCTTCGCGTGGCATGCCTTGCCTGCCTTGGGAATAAATACCACTTTAGATATTTTCCATATACTTGGAATATGGTTTAGTGCCACGACACCTCCTTTATAGCATATAGCCAGCTAGTGCTGCATTCCAGTAACTGTTGCATTTGTATAGGTGTAACTCCGTCTGGCCCTGGAGTTTTGAATGGTTCAAAGGATTGGATGGCCCAAGATATCTTATCTCTTGTAATTAGGTTGTGCAATATAGGTTGCACTGTTGCTTGTGTCAAGCTTTGTGTATCCCCTGGTTCGTTCCTAGCTGCACCTGGAAAGTGTGTATCCAGCAGTAGATCCAGGGTTTCCTCCCCAGTTTTGGTCCACGAACCATCAGGCCTTTGCAGGCATCCTGGGGCTGTATTAGCCGATCTGGAAAGTACTTTCCTGAGTATACCCCCTTCAGACACTGTTTCCATGCTGCTACAGAAATCTCGACAGGAGGATCTTTTGGCTTTGCTTAGCTCAAACTTATAGTTTCTAAGATGTTCTTTGAATACTTCCCAATGCTGCTCATCGCCAGAGGCTTTAGCTGCATTGAAAGTGGTCCTAATTAACCTGCGAAGGTTTTCGATTTGTGAATTCCACCATAGTGGCTTCTTTTTACTTCTTTGAATTCTCTTGGGACAGACTTTATCTATTGCCTTGCGGCATGCCCCCGTGAAGTTATTTACCAGTCTTTCCAGTTCTGGTATGCTACCTGGTGTTTCGGGTATGCTCTCAAGTGGCAATATCTTAACTAGTTCCCTATTGTATTCATGCCAATTTGTATTTTTAATATTTCTGTTGGCAGCGCTCTGCTTTTTCACCAAGCCTAAGTCGGAGCCTGAAATCTCTAGAGGGCGCGTCCTCAGGTGGCGGATAGGGGAATGCCTCCCAGATATGAGTGGTAGGAGAGAAATCAAATATCTCCCGCGGACCACACAGGCCGAAGAAGGGCACTTCGTTAATAAGCCAAAGTACGAAAAAAAGTCTTGTCGCCTCTTTGGGAGCTGAGTAGCAGGCAGGTGGGCGTCTATTCTCCATGTAAGGAGCGGCCTGCTTCGAGCAATCTGTCAAGTCATCACTCGCTGATTGAAATTTAAATAATATTCTAGCATGGATCAAAATGCTAACGGAAACTATTCTCCACGGGGTAACCAGCATTTGCGACACAATCCCTCTGCTTCGGCAGCTGGCACATCGGATGTGGAGGTGCCAAATTCACGCTTTAATATTAGGATGAATGAAACTGAAACGACCGACCACGATCATATTCCTGAAAGTAACCAACATCACAGAATCGGCATGAAGCATAAAACACAAATATGTACATGGAATGTACGAACTCTCTATGAGACATATAATAGACTTATTAGCCATACAAGAGTGTAGATGGACAGGATATGGCCGAATAAATGACCAAGGAACAACGTTCCTATACTGGGGCCGAAATGGAGGAGAGAGGCATACCAGCGACAATGATGGTCTAGATATATACATGGGCAAAAACAGCCCTGGTACGCGGAATGACAATGATAGTAGGCTTATAGAATTTTGTTGTGAAAACGGTCTGGTGATCGGTGGAAGCTTATTCCCACATAAATTAGTCCACAAAACAACATGGACGTCTCCGGACCAACGCACCAATAACCAAATTGACCACGTATTAATAAAGAGCAGATGGAGGTCATCCTTGCTAGATGTGCGCGTTAAAAGAGGAGCAGATATTGGTTGCGATCACTACCTTGTAGCTGATAGTTTCAGATTTAAGGTAGCCGCAGTACAGAAAAACCTTCAAAAGATGAGCAAGAAAATGAATATTGAGAAACTAAAGCATGAAGAATATCAAAATGCCTTTAATGCCGCAGTACGCGAACGTCTTAAACAGGTAAACACGAGTGGTAGTACAGGTGACAGGCAAGACTCCGTTAATAATATCTACCAAAAAATTGGTAGCAATATCCTTGAAAACAAAAACAAAGCAAAGGAAGTATGGCTTACGAATAATACGTGGACACTTATTGAACAGCGGCAGAAAATTAAAGAATCGCTTCTCAGACGGACGAACAACAATGGCACGGAGGAAGCAAGGCAGTTATCCGCAAGGTATAAAGAAAAATGCAAGCTAATTAAGAAGTATGCTAGAAAAGACAAGAGGGAATGGGCTGACACATTAGCAAGTCGAGCTGAAGCGGCAGCCAGATTAAATAATATGAGGGAACTCGATGATATTAGTAGGGAACTCACCGGAAAATACAGGAGTGGTCAAAAATCAGTAAAACACTTAAACGGAAATATTATTACTGAAAGCGAACAACAAATGAGTGTATGGGTGGAACACTTCAAGAAAGTAGTAAATAATCCTGTAGGTGAAGCGGCCTTAAATTCCGACACTATTGCTGTAAACTACAACAACCAACCCCACTTCAATGGAGTAAACAGTTCGCCCTACGAAAAATGAATAATTTCAGCAATCAAGTCCTTAAGAAGGGCAAGGCCCCAGGAACTGATGACATATATGCTGAATACCTCATAGCAGATCCAGATACCGCAGCTGAAACCTTACTTCCAATCTTCCGTATGGGAAGAAGAATCCTACCCTCGTCAGTGGAATGAAGGCATACTTGTAAAAGTCGCAAAAAAGGGAGACACCTCTGAGTGTAACAACTACAGAGGTATCACCTTACTCTCGATTCTTATCACAGTGTTCTCCACGATCTTACTGTCCCGAATTAAAGAGGCGGTGCACGGAACTCTAAGAGAAAATCAGTTTGGCTTTAGACAAAACCGAGCCTGTGTTGATCTAATAAATACCGTCCGAATCATTGTTGAACAATGCTGTGAATACAAAACATCAGCTTATTTACTTTTTATCGACTTTAAAAAGGCTTTTGATAGTCTCGACAGAAAATATATTTGGGAAATACTACGAAAACGAGGGATGCCCAATAAAATAATTAACATTATAAAGGCAATGTAAGCCGAATTTAAGTGCCTTGTCAGTCACGATGGGTGCCTCTCAGAAACCTTCGAAATTAAAAGCGTGGTGCGACAGGGATACATACTCTCGCCGCTCTTGTTTATCTTGGCATTAGGCAAGATTATGAGGAACGCAGAAAATGGTGAACACGGTGTACAGTGGACGCCTTTAACTCAGCTAGGGGATTTAGAATATGCAGACGATGTCTGTCTGCTAAGTCACAGAAGTACTGACCTTCAACACAATTTAGAAGCTGTCAACAAACATGCAAAGGAGACCGGGCTAAGCATCAATACAGCGAAAACCAAAGTCATAAGATGCGGCTATAGTATTTCATCAAGGCCATTGATGCTTACGGTTGACGAAAATGAAATCGAAGGTGTAGAGTCCGTTGTTTATCTTGGTAGTATTGTCTCAAATAAGAGCAGTGCAGATGAGGACGTTAAGTCTCGCATAAACAAAGCAAGACGGGCTTTTGTGCAACTGGAAAACGTGTGGAGGTCCAGTCAAATATCTTTAAAAACGAAGCTTCGGCTGTTTAATTCGAATGTTAAATCAGTACTGTTTTATGCTTGCGAGACGTGCAAAATCTCAACTTTAATTCAGAAACGTCTACAAGTTTTTATTAATAAATGTCTGCGCCGAATCCTGAAAATTCGATAGCCGGAAAAAATTTCAAATGACGACTTATGGTCTAGAACAAATCAAACTAAGGCTGCCACAGAAATAACCAAGCGTAAATGGTCGTGCATTGGTCACACTCTCAGACGACTTCCAGTAAATATAGCCAGACAAGCATTGCGATGGAATCCACAAGGAAGCCGACGACCTGGTGCACCAGCGAAAAATTTGCGCAGAACTGTGGATAAAGAACTCGAAGACGCAGGATACACGTGGAATGACATCACAAGAACTGCACCTAACAGAATAAGATTTAAGTAGGTGGTCGAGGCCCTATGCTCCAATAGGAGTTGAAGAAGATGATAATGATGAAGTCGAATTGGATGTAACGATGGTCAGAGAATGAGTGGTCCTTAAGGACATTTTGGCAACTCGTTGAACGACGTTCTTCATACAGGCCCCATACTACAACATGACTTAATGCTCGTTACACTTAAATGGCGACTTGATAAGTATGTTTTTAACGGCGATATAGAGAAAATGTATCGCCAAATACTCATCCGTGAAGAAGATACAAATTTTCGTCGAATCGTTTTTCGAAAACACCCAACTCTGCCGATAGAAGATTTTCGACTGAAAACAGTTACCTTTGGTGTAAACTGCGCGCCATATTTGGCAATTCGAACCCTACACCAACTCGCCCACCACTGTCAAGACGACTATCCGCTCGCAAAAATTATTTTATTGAATGAAGCGTATGTTGATGATATTTTGTCAGGCCGTCATAATATACATTCCACTTTGAGCTCCATGATCCAAGTTATCGAAGCTTTAAAATCGGCAGGGTTTCCTTTGAGAAAGATGTTGGTAAATCACCCTGAAATTTTAAAACCCGTTTCCGACCCTGATTTGCTAGACGTCGACTTTCTTAAATTCCACGATTCGAGTTCAACAAAACCCTTGGAATTCAGTGGTACGCGCTAACCGATAATTTCAACTATACGTATGACCCTCCATCGGCGGCAAACACAACTACGAAAAGGAAGATTTTATAAGCAGTTGCGAAACTGTTTGACCTCGCAGGATGGCTATCACCAATAATGATTCTTGCGAAAATGTTGCTGCAACAACTCCGTATGTAAGGAACGCATTGGGACGAAAACGTGAAGCCCGGAGCTCTCCAAAAATGGACTTCAATTCAGTATTCCCCTGATAAACTCATCCAGATGCATGGATTTTCAAATGCTTCGGGAAAAGCATTTTGTGCCTGTATATATTTACGGGTACAAACCCATGAAACTAGTTTTTCATCCCTTTTGCTAGCTGCTAAATGCAAAGTAACACCCCTTAAAACCGTGAGTCTTCCACGGTTGGAACTCTGTGGAGCAGTCTTAATTTCAAAATTAGTGAAACAGCTGCGAAGTGTACTGAATCTACCCCAACACGAACTCATTCTCTGGTGAGATTCTGCCATCATACTGGCTTCGTTAGAAAAACCACCCCATACCTGGAAAACGTACGTCGCCAACCGGACATCGGAATTGTTAGAAACGTAGTTATTATAAATGTTGACAACGACAGTTGGATACAAGTTTCCAGCAACGATAACCCAGAGATTTGGGCACTCGAGGCTGCAAGCCTCAGGACTTTATCGAATGTCCATCATGGTGGGAAGGAACTATTTGGATTATCAGGCCATCAACTTCGTGGCAAAAGGATATATCTCAACACTCAACTCCCTCAAACAACGACATGGATACGGTCCAGTATATCAGGAATCATGGGAGTTTCTGGAAGATTAGCCTATGCCATATGTAGCTTTAATGAGCGGCACCCCTATCATCATACCCCAAAAATTCTCGTTTTTGCTCTCTTCTGTTGGACTTCCTCCATTCGAACCTGCTGTACGCCGAAAAAAAGCTTATGATCCAAATGGTACAGCAACAGTACTACATTCCACGTTTGAAGCAAAAGGTAAAAAACACATCTTCCACTGCAAAACATGCACCCTCTACAAACAGCAGATGCAAATGCAGATAATGGCAGCTTTGCCACCAGAGAGGTCAACATATTCCCTACTCGGCCACATAAAAGGAGTCGACTTTGCTGGACGTTCGTTGGCGCACAACGCGCATTACAAAGGGAGTTCACCACATTCCTCAAGGAAGTCGCTACACACGTCGCAGAGAAATACGAACTCACGGATTTCCATGGAAATTCATCCCACCATACGCTCCACACATGGGTGGTCTATTGAAAGCGGCCGTGAAAAGTTTCAAGATACACTTTATGCAAATAGCAAGAAATCAGAAGTTCTCCTTCGAAGGGCTTACTACCCTCCTATTAGGCATAGAGGCGGTCATCAATTCCCGACCGCTCTCTCCTATGTCCGAAGATCCAATGGATCCCCTAGTCCTAACCGCAGGGCATTTCCTACGTGGCGCGCCACTCCTATCACTACCATAGCCAACTGCAGAACATCTCACCTTAGTCAATAAATGGCAGAAACTGAGAGCGCTTCACCATCAGTTCAGCACACGATGGAAGAACGAGTACCTCAAGGAGCTACACAAGCGGACAAATGGAAATACCCTCAACGCAATATTCACGTTGGAGATTTAGCCGTGGTAAAGGATGATTTACTACCCGCGAACGAATGGCGTTTGGGCGGGTACTCACTTTACACCCTGGATCGGATAACCATGTTCGAGTTGTGGAACTAAAATCCGAAAACGGACTAATAACCTGGAATATTGCCAAACTGTGCGTGCTACCAACTGCCTAGCAGTGCTACCCCACCTCTGGTATCCTCTTTCATGTTGAAGACATGATCCCATTTTCGGGTTAAGTCCGCCCTCCCCCTCCCCCCCCCCCCCCCCCCCCCCCCCCCCCCCCTCCGTTTGGAAATACCCGGCTAGTGCCGCCAAGCGCAATCAGTGCACCTCAGCTGTGTCTGCAATCACTACCGCGCACACTCACATAGTTTAGTCGACATTAAACTACCGAACCGAACCGCCCACACGCATCGATCGTGCCCGTATTATTCGTTCAGTTTTTTCGTCCGCCCGCCGTCGCACAGTGTTCCAAAATTTAAAAAAATTCATTTTTTATAAAATTGTTTATATTTGAAAAGTTTTAATTTTGAATCAAATATATATATATACTTCATTAAACCCATGTGTTCGTAAATACAGTGCTAGTGAATTAGACGTGGTCCTTCGAGCCGGATCACCTAACCGGATCAAAACACTAAATTTTACGAATATGGGAAAGATGAACAGACGTTTAAGTCCACAACCAATTAACGGCCCATTAACAGTTAGACAGGATCTTGATTACGTCAGCCCACTTAACTTCGAGCAATGTTGCTGCTCAAAACTTGGTGAAATGCTCCCAACTCTGGTTTTGTGGCGGTATAAAATAGACAAATTAGCAGTTTGGAAACAGATAAAACTAATTGGTTTTTTTTCATTAAAAAGACAAACAGATAA
This sequence comes from Eurosta solidaginis, assembly GCF_040869045.1. Lineage (NCBI taxonomy): Eukaryota > Metazoa > Arthropoda > Insecta > Diptera > Tephritidae > Eurosta > Eurosta solidaginis. The sequence goes on from NC_090323.1 coordinate 171,655,495, forward strand.
AATTAATTGGTGTACCTTTTACTCAATAAAGCAATAATGAAATAATTAAGAATTTGTATTTTGTATGGAACATTGAGTTTATTAAGGGCTTGAATGTTGAAAACGTGGCTAATTATTTCTGTGGCAATTTGAATAAACAACCTAATTCGAGTTAGGATAAAAGTGATATTATGGCTTCATTAAAGAAAGCCGTTACAGATCTCCCTGCGTTACTTACTCATAGTCCTAGTGCCAAGTGGCTGCTACAAAATATAGGAAGTTACAATGGTGAATTGTAGCTAGCTTTTGAGATAAAGATCTATGTCTCGCCATTATCTTAACTCGAATTAGGTTCTTTTTTCAAATTGCCATAGAATTCATTAATCCTCTGTGTGAAATTGCTATAGAAATCACAAAATTTTACGAATATGGGAAGGATGAACGGAAGTTTAAGTCCCCAATCAATTAACGTCTCATTAACAATTAGACAGGATCTTGATTATGTAAGCCCACTTAACTTCGAGCAATGTTGCTGCTCAAAACTTGGTGAATTGCTCCCAACTCTGGTTTTGTGGCGGTATAAATAAACAAATTAGCAGTTTGGAAACAGTTAAAATTAATTAGTGTTTATTCATTAAAAAGACAAGCAGATAAAACTAATTATTGTAGCTTTTATACTTTTCTGTGTTTTTTGATTAAAAATACAAACATTATATCACATGGCCTTTCTTAATTCAATAGCACAATTAAGCTGTGCATATATATAAAAACATCACTAGGAAATGTTCTTTTCAAATCAGCCAAATATTTGTTTTGTGCCAATTTCCTGAATTTAGAAGTTTCTAAGGAAGGTGGAGCCGTGTGTAGAAGTTTACGAAAGCGGGGAAAGCTTCTGACCGCCATTCACGGGGGAATGGCCAGAGCGACTCCTTTGCATGCGGTCTAAGCAGCTCACTACTGCCGGTCGCTTGCGGCCAAGTATCCTCTGGGTAGCCGCTAAACATCCGTTTTGCGGTGAGCTAATGTGAGAAAGCTACAACCTGGCTAGGCCACTCTGACATAATCGGTTTATGGGCTAGCCAGGGAGATCTTATCGGCAGCGTCTGTAGACCTATAGGTGCGCTGCAAGCGGGCGTCTGTTTTGGAGCAAGCGGCTCGCTATAAAAAACGTGCAAGTAATATTTAACACCCCCGCTGAGCTGGTTGTGCGCTGGGCTTGTGATCCTCCACGGAAAACCATGCTCCAATGAAATATACCAACAAGCCTAGGATAAATACACTTTCTATTGATGACGACCAGGGCAAACGTTTGAAGGACAATGAATTGAGGGCATGTACCGGGAACGTTCCCTTCCTGAATGAGATTAGCGCAGATGCCCGGCTGGTTGATGTCCTCGTCAAAGCAAAATCTGACATCACCGCCATCCAAGAAATGCGTTGGACGAAGCAAGCAAGAAAGGAGATCAAAAATTGTTACATCTAATGGAGTGGCCATACGAATAAGCGCAATTTCGGCGTCGGATTCGTGGTGGGAGAGAGACTTTGTCGTCAAGTTCTGGCGTTCACGCCTGTAGACGAGCGTCTCGCTGCTATCCAAATAAAAGCAAAATTTTTTAATATATCATTCATCTGCACCCATGCGCTGACAGAGGAGAAAGACGATGAGATGAAAGACACTTTTTATGAACAATTAGAATGCACGTATGAGCGCTGCCCCCGTCATGATATAAAAGTCGTGCTTGGCAACTTTAACGCCAGGGTGGGCACAAAAGGGTTTTTGGCCCTACAGTCGGAAAGTTCAGCCTACACAATGAAACTTCTCCTAACAGACTGAGGCTGATTGACTTTGCCGGTGCTTTAAACATGGTCATATCAAGCACGATGTTCATGCATAAAAAGATACATCAAGCTACATGGCTGTCTCCTGATCGAAATACTCGCAGTCAGATCGCTCACGTTGTGATAAACGGAGGCATGTTTTAGATATGCGCCCGATCCGAGGACCTAACATCGACTCGGACCATCTCGTTGCAATACGCACCCTCCTCAGTACGGCTAAAACACAAGGAAAGCTAGACGCCGAAAAGCTTGCTTTGCACACAGAGTATATTAACTCTGATTGGATAACGGTTGGTTGTACAGGTATAAAGGAATCGAGACAGATATAGACTTGCATATATCAAAATCATCAGTATCGAAAAAAAATTTGACTGAGCCATGTCCCTCGGTCTGTCCGTTAACACGATAACTTGAATAAATTTTGAGGCATCTTGATGAAATTTGGTATGTAGATTCCTGGGTACTCATCTCAGATCGTTATTTAAAATGAACGAAATCGGACCATAACCACGCCGACTTTTTCGATATCAAAAATTTCGAAAAATCGAAAAAGTGCGATAATTCATTACTAAAGATGGATAAAGCGATGAAACGTAGTAGGTGAGTTGAACTTATGATGCAGAATAGAGAATTAGTAAAATTTTGGACAATGGGCGTGGCTTCACCCACTTTGAAAAGAAAGAAATTTAGAAGTTTTGCAAGCTGTAATTTGGCAGTTGTTGAAGATATCATGATACAATTTGTCAGGAACGTTACCACTATTACTGTATGTATGCCTAAAAAAAAATTAGCAAAATTGAAGAACGACCACGCCCACTTAAAAAAAAAATTTTTAACTCAACTTTTAACAAAAAATTTAATATCTTTAGAGCATATAAGTAAATATTGTCAACATTCGACCCCAGTAATGATGTGGTGCAATAAAATACAAAAATAAAAGAAAATTTCAAATTGGGCGTGGCTCCGCCCTTCTTCATTTAATTTGCCTAGAATACTTTTAATGCCATAAGTCGAACAAAAATTTACCAATCCTTGTGAAATTTAGTAGGGCTTTAGATTATAGGACGATAACTGTTTTATGTGAAAAAGGGTGAAATCGGTTGAAGCCACGCCCAGTTTTTATATACAGTCGACTGTCTGTCCTTACGCTCAGCTGTTCACACGATAACTTGAGCAAAAATCGGTATATCTTTACTAAACTTAGTTCACGTACTTATCTGAACTCACTTTGTATTGGTGTAGAAAATGGTCGAAATCCGACTATGACCACGCCTACTTTGTCGATATCGGAAATTACGAAAAATGAAAAAAATGCCATAATTCTATACCAAATACGAAAAAAGGGATGAAACACGGTAATTAAATTGTTTTATAGACGCAAAATATAACTTTAGAAAAGAACTTTGTAAAATGGGTGTGACACCTATCATATTAAGTAGAAGAAAATGGAAAAGATCTGCAGGGCGAAATAAAAAACCCTTGAAATCTTGGCAGGAATACTGTTCGTGGTAATACATATATATATAAATTAGCGGTATCCAAGAGATGATGTTCTGGGTCACCATGGTCCACATTTTGGTCGATATCTGGAAAACGCCTTCACATATATAGCTACCACCACTCCCTTTTAAAACCCTCATTAATACCTTTACTTTGATACCCATATCGTACAAACACATTCTAGAGTCACCCCTGGTCCACGTTTATGGTGATATCTCGAAAAGGCGTCCACATATAGAACTAAGGCCCACTCCTTTTTAAAATACTCATTAACACCTTTCATTTGATACCCATATCGTAAAAAAAAATTATAATTCTGGCCCACCTTTATGGCGATATATCGAAAAGGCATCCACCTATAAAACTAAGGCCCACTCCATTTTAAAATACTCATTAACACCTTTCATCTGATACCCATGTCATACAAACACATTCCAGGGTTACTATAGATTCATTTTCCTACATCTTGATTTTCCCTTATTTTGTCTCCAAAGCTCTCAGCTGAGTATGTAATGTTCGGTTACACCCGAACTTAGCCTTCCTTACTCATTAAAAATACAAACAGATGAAACTAATTGGTGTACCTTTTATACTTTTCTGTGTTTGTTCATTAAAAATACAAACATTATATCTCATGCCTTTCTCAATTCAATAGCACAATTAAACTGTACATATGTATAAACAAATCACTAGGAAATGTTCTTTTCAAAACAGCCAAATATTTGCTTTGTGCCCATTTCCCGAATCTAGAAGTTTCTGCCTATTTGCTATTCACACAATCCACTAATGTATAAATAGCTCCTACAAAACTTATCTTAATTTACTCAATATCTAACAAGCGTCTAAAAAAGTTATCATTTAAAATGAGTTTCCGAAATTATATCGTGCTCCTGTTGGTCGCGCTTACCTTCCCTTTCACCTACGCGAATGCGAATTTTCGCACTGGAGATGGCAGTTCTAGCAGTTCTGTGAATACAGAGGAGGAAACACCACATGTGCCATATGTGGTGGCAATATATAAAAACGGAGATTATGTTTGCACAGGTTCACTGATAACTATGGAATTCGTGGTTACAGCTTTAGAATGCCTGGACAGAGAAGAAGATACATGGATCAGAGTTCAAGCTGGTGTAAACAGTATATCTCCAATGGTATATATCGGGGAGGAAGGGCAAATTCGCGACGCGAGTGGTTTTATTTATGAAGAAGTCACGGGAAGCAACGATATGGATTTAGGTATAATTCAAGTGGAACCCCCCTTTGACAAGGATCCTACATTAGGAACAATAGAACTTTGCAAAACGGTTTAGAATCGGGCATGCCAATGCAAGTTATTGGATGGCATATGCGAAGTGGTCCTAATCTCCGTTCTACTCGCGAAACTATAGGAGAAAGAAGGCGTTGTCATCGTAATTTCTATCATCACGATATAAGAAGTACGTTTTATGGATTCAAGTCAACACTTAACATAGATTCTGGAGCACCGTGCGTTGTGGGCGGAGCTCTTTGTGCTGTGGCAGGATCTTATTACGGTGCTTCGTCAAGGCTATATACAGATTTATCTTATCCAAGTTCTGCTCTATTATTTGTAAAAGTAAAAACGGGATGTACATAAGTGTTGTCATAAATTAAATGCTGTCATAATATTATGTAATACTACTAAATAAATAGTACAGAGAGCGTAAACTCGCAAACATCAGAGTGCTAATATATTTCGATTAAAATGTTTTCGTTTTTCTTTTCCATGAGGAGGTGTACCTAAATTATAAATTTTTATTGTAAAACTTAAACTGCTACAATCAAAATACTTCGTGAATTAAAAACTCATTGCGCACGTATTGTTGTAGCAATATCGGACTATTACATATACAAATGCGGAGTGGAGCGTCGCTCTATCTCGGCTGAAAGCCCCATTACAGAATTTTTTTGTATAAATGCCCGTTTTCGAAATGGTGGCTGAGATAGGGTGACATTCCACTCAGCAGTCGAAATGGCGATATTTTTATGGAATTATGTATAAACAAATTTTGATGATTGCGATTTAATAAAAAGTTTTGGTTATATTCATTGAAAGTGTCATACATTAAGTTGTCACTTTCTTTGCTGACCTCAACCAAACTCATAAATTTACTTCTATTTCACCAATTATGAGTTGACAAAAAATTAATACTCTTCTCTTAAAACTCATTGAAATATTTATCGCTTTTTATAATATTAAACAAGGTAAAATTGACATCTCTCCAACTTCCTAATCAAGGGTGCTAGGCACGGTCCTTATTGGATGAACTGTAGCCAGGGGGTATTTTCCCCATACCGCACCGCTACCGAAAAAAATAATGATTGCCTTATAACAGCAAGGGGCGCTGTTGTAGCGGAGGTTTTTATCCCCACTTTTAACATTAGACCGATGAGCCCGCCTTGTTAGACAGGTGGTCGAACGACCAAGATGAACTCAAAAACTTCTAAAGTAAGTAAGGTTGATAAAAAAAATGCGATGGTGTCGCAAGCCCGGGAGGAAGAAATCGCTATCATTGATGATTCAAATGCAGATAGCGATGATAATATGCAGTCAGTGCGCTCTGTAGAGGAGCAGTCTACCAGCCCGGACAAAGAACTAACGTTAGCCCAACCAACGACGAGAGCGATCGCTTGGAATTACCCAGAGAGACATGCCCCTAGAGGCAAGAGGCAGCGATCGGTTGAACCTCACATGCCTGCTTTTAAGAGGCAGGAGGCGGAGGGAAAACGCCCCAGTCCCAGAACCAGGAAGAAAAGTGGTAGAAATGACAGGAACCAAACCTCAATTTCTGCAAAGCGGAGTGAAGGGGTAATATCTAGAAAGCCATATACCCTAAAAGCTGTAGTAGAGGAAGAGGAAATAAGAAATAAAATGTAAATGCTAATAAGCTAAAGGGAAGAAATGACCAGACTCCAGCTTATTCGGTGATACTAAAGGGAGCTAACGATGAGACTCCGTTTATCACCGAGAAGAAGATGAACAACGTTGCGAAGCAGGCCCAGACTGTGGCACTGCTAGATTGCAACAACCCCAATGGACTGGTATCAACCGAAAGGCAGAGTTATTAGAATTGGGTAGCAAGCTCAATAATGCTGCGAGCCTAGCAAAGACGCTTCGAAAAGAGGAGGGAGAAACGCAGCTATACCGGTAAGAGCGAAAAAGATGTATTGCGTGAGTGCAGTGGTGGAGAATTTGGAGAGAGACAAGCAGCTCAATGGCGTTGCGAGTCTTACAAATAACTATCCAACACGGTAAAGTGGCGTCAGGTGAGCTCTTCATGACACTTGAAGAGGGTTCTTTTGATGTGACGCTGATACAGGAGCCATGTGTCTCATCTGGAGGAAATATTTCTGGACTCAGTGCTCGCAGACTCAGCGTTTATTACTCCAGCGAAACGGCGAGACTGAGGAAAGTCGTATCCAAGGCGGTCCAGGCACTGATAAAAAATATCGGCGGGGAATGGTCACACAGTAGTGAAGAGTCCCTTAAGGCACTACTTAATACACACTTCCCATCAGGCGACGATGTAAAAACTCCTAATACGGAGCGAGAGGTACCAGGATTGATGAAAAATACCAAAAGCTTTTGCCAAGTGCAACTCGACGGATCCAGATGGGATATTTTTCGAGTAGTTTTCATATCGAAAGCGGGAAAAATCAGCCATTTGCATCCCATTAATTGGACATCTATTTTGCTCAAAACCCTCGAAAGTTTAAAAGATGTGTATATAAAATCAAGTATGAATGAGGAGTTCAGCACAACATACTTACACCAAAGGCAAGTCAATCGACACTGCATTGCATAGGGTGGTCATGAATATAGAGAAAGCCCTGGAACACCAGGAATATTTTCTACATGTTTTTCTGGGGATTTCAACAATATCACGAAACGAGTAAACATGGACAATCTCAACTCAATTAAAGTTCATCCCGCCTTTACAAAATGGATCGGCTCGATGTTAAGCTGCAGAATAATCACGTTGGGATGGGGTCTAGGCAACAAAACCTGTAAACAGAGGAGCGCCGCAAGGTGAGGTTTTAGGGGCGTCCACAGTATTGGTGTCGCTAGTTCAACCAATTGCTTAGGCGGTTCGACGGAGGACCAGTCAAACTACATATCAGATTGACGTTTCAGTCATAAAAAGCGGTAGGTGCCTAACAACAACAAGCTCTGTGATGGATCAGGCACTTCCTGGTGTACAGGCCTGGGCAACTGGCGTCGATTTAACCACCAACCCTACAAGAATAATATAGCCCCAAAATATCTAGGAGTCATCCTAAATAGTAAGTTGTCTGTGAAATAGGATGCTTGGATGGACTTGGGGCCTATTACTCGAACTCTCCTACGGCAATTGTCAAACCCATACTTTACTATGGGGTCCTTGATTGGTGGACAGCCACACAAAAAGGTACGAATGCCAATAAACTTGAGGGCCATGCATCACTGATTGGCATAACAGGAGCTCAAAAGCTATTCCGACAGAAGCATTGCTTGCCATTCTACACATCACGCCTGCAGATCTAATGGCCAAAATTGTAGGGTTATCCACTGCAACAAGACTTAAGCCCTCGGGGCTGCTTGAGTGCAGGCCGTATGGCCATAGAACTTTAGCCTCAACTAATATCGGGCGGACGGAATATATAATCCGTGCACGGCGACTCTTTCTAAGAAACAATTTGACATTTTATATCAATTCTTTCTAAACATTTTTCCTATCCATTGAAAATTTGAAAAATTATTGTGAAATATAAGAAATATCAAATAAACTTATAAAAATTTATATTCAAAGCATGGCACAATTATATGGTTGGCTCATCTCATCAGCTGATTTTATTAATTTCATTGCATGGTCGATGGGATTGTCAAAATGAGATAGCAAACTCAAAATGAAACCAACACATTGGCATCATTTTCTTACACGCACAAAAACTGCTAAGTTTTATGTTTCCATTCCGTACCATACGCACCAACACCAATACACAGATTTTGACAATTTGAACAGACATATTTTGTTATTGTACAGATGAGCCAACCTTATAGTTGAACCATGATTCAAAGTCAACCAAAAGTTCCTCAATCAGAAAAAAACAAAATTCTTAAAAACCGGAATTTAAAAACAGAAGAGGCAGTGGGCCTTAGTTCTATAGGTGGACGCCTTTTCGAGCTTACGCCGTAAAGGTGGTCCAGGCGTGACTCTATAATGTGTTTGTGCGGTATGGGTATCAAATTAAAGGTATTAATGAGGGTTTTACGAGGGAGTAGCCCTTAGTTGTATATGTGAAGGCGTTTTCGAGATATCGACCAAAATGTGGACCAGGGTGGCCCAGAACATCATCTGTCGGGTCCCGCTAATTTATTATATAGGTAATACCACGAACAGTATTCCTGTCAAGATTCCAAGGGCTTTTGATTTCGCACTGCAGAACTTTTTCATTTTCTTCTACTTAATATGGCAGGTCTCACACCGATTTTACAAAGTTTTTTTAATGTTACATTTTGCGTCATTAAACCAATCCAATTACCATGTTTCATCCCTTTTTTCGTATTTGGTATAGAATTATGACGTTTTTTTTTTTTTCGTAATTTTCGATATAGAAAAAGTGGGTGTGGTCATAGCCGGATTTTGGCCATTTTTTAAACAAAATAAAGTTAGCTCAGATAAGTACGTGAACTAAGTCTGGTAAAGATATATCGATTTTTGCTCAAGTTATCGTGTTAACGGCCGAACGGAAGGACAGACGGTCGACTGCTTATAAAAACTGGGCGTGGCTTCAACCGATTTAGCTCATTTTCACAGAATACAGTTCTCGTCATAGAAGCTATGACCCTACCAAATTTCACAAGGATTGGTAAATTTTTGTTCGACTTATGGAATTAAAAGTATCATAGACAAATTAAATGAAAAAGGGCGGACCCACGCCCATTTTGAAATTTTCTTTTATTTTTGTATTTTGTTGCACCACATCATTACTGGAGTTGAGTGTTTAAAAAAATTTACTAATATACTGTAAAGATATCAAATTTTTTGTAAAAATCTGACTTTTAAAATTTTTACTTCTAAATTACCTTCTTTTAAAAGTGGGCGGTGCCAAGCCCATTGTCCAAAGTTTTACCAATTTTCTATTCTGCGTCACAAGGTCAACCTATCTACCCAGTTTCATTGCTTTATCAGTCTTTGGTAATGAATTATCGCACTTTTTCGGTTTTTCGAAATTTTCGATATCGAAGAAGTGGGCGTGGTTATGGTCCGATTTCGTTCATTTTAAATAACGATCTGAGATGCCCAGAAACTGATATACCAAATTTCATGAAGACACCTCAAAATTTACTCAAGTTATCATGTTAACGGACAGACGGACGGACATGGTTCAATCAAATTTTTTTCGATACTGATGATTTTGATATATGGAAGTCTATATCTGCCTCGATTCCTTTATACCTGTACAACAAACTGTTATCCAATCAAAGTTAATATACTCAGTGTGCAAAGTACCCTGAGTATAAAAATAGGTAGGTACTTTGTGTAAGGATGCAAAGTTTCACGTGTTTTGTGGCCTGCATGTAAAAACTATGACTACCAATCACGTATTTCAACAATATATGACGTAAACATAAGTATTTGATGAAATTCGATGAAATTTGAAGCTTCTAGCCGTAAAACAGGGGTAAAAATGACAGTTTATATGGGATATATAATATATATACCACCGATCTCTGTGATTTTGTCAGACAACATTATATGCTATATACGTAAGCAATTGGTGACATTTTAAGCTTAGTGAGTGATACTCCCAAAGATGATTGCCTACTTTTGGGAGCATCTCAGATAAGATATATGCATGTATTTGTGCGTCTCTCTCCGCTGCGTGTACGTACATATGTGTAGACATAATGATTGATTCGTTTATCTAGATACAAGTGCCTGCTTGCTTTATTGTTGTTGTGGCTTTATTTACTTAGTATCAGATTAGTGATGTGAGTATCACTTAGTGTCACTAATATTCGTCAGAGTGCCCTCGATCTAAGAGCTGCTAGCCTCTTCAAATGAACCACCCTTCTATTTCGTGGTTTCCCAATTGTTTGTATGCGGTAGATGACATCACTGATCCTCTTCACAGCTCTGCACAGGCCTTCCTATATGCAACAAAATTTGGATAGAACACCTTTCCGCCGGAGAGGGTTGTATAGCAGTACCAAATCTCCCTCCAAGAAATTTTCCGAATTATAGTTCTTGTCATACCTGTGTTTCATCCTACTACTCATTACATTCTGTTCTTTGGCCAGTGAACAACTTCGCAGAGATTGCGCTTGACGCATTAGCTTCGCACAATCAGTATCGTTTTCACGTTTCACAACAGTAGTGCGCCCTGGCTTGAAACTACCCTCTCATTCCTTCTGGGAAATTCTTTCCTTCGGTTTTGTGCATCCATTTGGTTTTGTCAATTCCAGTGTTTCTCTCGCAGGTATCATTGATTTTGCTTTGTTTGGCCCATTCGTTCCATCAACCTTTACCTTTTACTTTCGTGGTCTTTGTCCAGTATCCTCCGCACTTGCTTACTGCTGAACCCTTTCTCCAAACTGAAGTTAAGTGGCACATGCTGGTTCTCATAGCTCATAATTCTTCTCTGCATATCGATCCTAATGTCATGGTCAACTAAGAAGTCCACTCCCAATATAACTTCATCAATAACCTCCGCTACAACGAATTTGTGTAGAACCATGACTTTCCCAATTAAGACTTCCCAGATCACTTCTCCCAGGACTTGGTTATATTCCTCAGTGACCGTACGCAACTTTGCCCTAGGTAATAACTTTACTCTCCTGTGGACACAGTCAGTGCACGTTCTTTGCCATCCACATTCCCTCTGACGGTAAGAATGCTTGATTTCGTTCCAATTTGCGACACAGATATCACAGAACATTCAATAGCTGGGAAAAGTTACATCTGACTCGCTCTTGCTTATTTCCTCCAGCTTTGCTATTACGGCCACCCAAGTTGGAATTACCAGGACCGGTGCTGCAATGACGAGCAATGTGACCTGGGTTACCGCACTTAAAACATTTGATTGCACCACTATTCTTCTGCTGCGTTCTTTTAAAGCTTCTAAAATTGCGTCTACCCACTCTGGTCTTTCTACTTCCACACGGCGTGCTTTGAAAACTGGCTTACACAATCAACATCCGACGCAAACTCTTGCAATGTTTCACCAGGCCTCTGGAAGCGGTTTAGTAACTCCATTTGGTATATCCGTCTCCTATGCTCAGTTCCGTATCGTCTCTCTAGAGCGCCCATCAATGCTACATAACAGTTTCGTACGCCCTCTGGAAAGGGTTGTAAAATCTCAGCTGCAGGCCCTTTCAATGCCATCAAAAGTGCAGCAACTTTATCTTCAGCGTTCCAGTTGTTCACTGTTCCGGTCTTCTCAAATTGTAGCTTAAAGACCTGGAAAGGAACAGCACCGTCAAAGGATGGTGTTTTTACCTTTGGATTACTCGATGAAACTGCTGGGAGATTTAGTTGCAACTCCTATATACGAATTTTCAAAGCATCCATATCGGCCTACATTTTATCTTGTCGTTCACTAAAAGCCTCCAGCTGCGATGAGACTTTTGTTTCCTGTGCCTCCAGCTTCGCTCCGATACGGTCTTCCTGTGCTTCGAGTTGTAATGTTATGCGTGCCTCTTGCTCTTTTAATTGTTCTGCAATTTGTAACGCCATGTGTGTTTTCTGTTCATCCACTTGTGCTTCAATCTCCGATGCGATGCGTGTCTCCTGCGATTCCAGTTGGGCTGACATTTGTGTCGACATTTCTGAAATGCGTGCCTCCTGTTCTTTAATCCTGGATGTTACTGTCGATGTTTGTGCAGATATTGCAGCCAAAATCGTGTTCAAGTCTGCGCTCGTAACTGTCTGCGATGTTTCGTTTTTCTCTTCAATTTTTGTTGTTGTCTCGTCGATATCAAGATGAAAGACATACTCTTTCACGTTAATTCCTTCTGCTCCCATTGCCTTTCGTCTCGTGCCTGAAGTTCGAGGTTAATGCCGGTTGTATTCAATCCACAGCTCTCCAACTCCTTCTTCAGTTGCTGGATCTTCAATTTACTTAACTTTGCATGTCCTTGTTATCCTCTGGAATTTATTCAACAATTCCTCTTCTGACACCAATTGTAATAAATTTACTGCAATTCCTCTTATCTGCAACCTTCTGCTAACGTTCGTATCACTAAACTGTTTAATAAATAACTCCAATATTCAATAATGCAAAATGGCTTTTATTAAAGTACTTCACAATAACACTGATACTTCACAACCAATAGCTTGCTTAAATGAAACTGATTGTCGTGCCTCCACTGTCGCTGCTTTTATACTGTGCGGTTTCCTCGTTGACATATTTCTAGGTGCTTCTATTTCCAGAACTTACTAATTAGTTTTCAGCTATAAAATTAATCAGCTGTAACTACAGATGCACGATTTTATAGCTTCTCTCATTGCATACTTTCGGGAGTATCTCAGATATATGCATGTGGTTGTGCGTTGCTTCTCCGCTGCGTGTACGTACATATGTGTAGACACAATGATTGATTCGTTTATGTAGATACAAGTGACTGCCTGTTTTACTGCTGTTGTTACTTCTTTTACTTAGCATCAGATAGTGATGTGAGTATCACTTAGTGTCACTAATATTCGTCACACTGCCCTCCACCTAAGTCTGCTAGCCTCTCCAAATGAACAACCCTTCTGTTTCGTGTTTCCCAATTGTTTGTATGCGGTAGATGACATCACTGATCCTCTTCACAACTCTGTACGGGCTTTCCCAACTGCACCAAAATTCGGATGGAACACCCTTCCGCCGGTGAGGGTTGTATAGCAGTACCAAATCTCCCTCCAGTAAGTCTTCCGAATTATTGTTCTTGTCGTACCTGTGTTTCATCCTACTACTCGTTATCCTGGACCGTTCCCTCAAAACCAAAGAATTACTTCGCAGAGCTTTATCTTGACGGTTTGACTTTTCATCCTCAGTATCGTCTTCACGGTTCACAAGAGTAGTGCGCCCTGGCTTGAAACCACCCTTTCATTCTTTCTGTGAAATTATTTCCTTTGTTTTAGTGCATACATTAGGGTTTGTCAGTACCAGTGTTTTTTTCGCAGGTACCTTCGGTTTTGTTTTGTTTGGCGCATTTGCTCCACATCTCTTTGCACGATCTACTGCCTTTGATTTTGGTGGTCTTTGTGGAATCGCCTTCATCAGTACTCGCTTACTGCTGCACCCTTTCTCCAAACTGAAGTTGAGTGGTACATCCTGGTTCTTATAGTGCATGTTCCTTCTTTGCATGCCGATCCTGATGTCATGGTCAACTAAGAAGTCCAATCCCAATATGACTTCATCAACGATTTCCGCCACAACGAATTTGTTTAGAACCTTGACATTCCCAATTAAGACTTCACAGATCACTTCTCCCTGGACTTGGTTATAATCGCCAGTGACCGTACGCAACCTTACTCCAGGTAATGGCTTTACTCTCCTATTGACCAAATCAGATCGGATTAAGGAGTGAGATGCGCCCGTATCTATAGTCAGTTCACGATCATTGCCATCCACATTCTCTCTGACGATAAGACTGCTTGATTTCCTTCCAATTTGCGACACAGATATTACAGGACATTCAGTAGCTGGAGTTAGCTGTCTATCTTTAAATTTTACTCGCTCTTGCTCATCCCCTCCAGCTTTGATATTATGAGCACCCTTGCTGTTGAAACCACTAGGATAAAGATCGCAATGACGTGCAATGTGACCGGGCTTCCCGCATTTGAAGCATTCGGTAACTCTTTCACTCCGCTTTTGCGATCGTTTCAGCACCTCCAATATTGTGTTCACACAGTCTTGCCTTTCTACCTCCACACGGCGTGCTTTGAACGTTGGCTTACACAGAAGCGATGCTGTTTCCTGAATCAGAGCATGCGACACCGTTTCTGTGAATATAGTCTTTGGGTTTGCGTATGTCGCTCGCTTTATTTCCCCGTCCCGTATGCCATTTATAAAGCTCTGGATTTTCACCCTTTCGGTGTATTTCAAGGGTGCGTCCGCATTCGCTAAATGTGCCAGACCTTCAGCATCCGACGCAAACTCTTGCAATGTTTCACCAGGCCTCTGGAAGCGGTTCAGTAACTCCATTTGGTATATCTGTCTCCTATGCTCGGTTCCGTGTCGTCTCTCTAGAGCGCCGATCAATGCTTCATAACAGTTCCGTTCGCTTTCTGGAATGGTTTGTAAGATCTCAGCTGCAGGCCCTTTCAATGCCATGAAAAGTGCAGCTACTTTATCATCCGTATTCCAGTTGTTTACTGCTGACATCTTCTCAAATTGTAGCGTAAAGGCCTGGGAAGGAACAGAAACGTCAAAGGCTGGTGTTTTTACCTTTGGATTGCTTGCAGAAAAAGCTGGGTGATTTAATTGCCACCTTGTATACGACCTCTCAAAGTATCCACCTCGGCTTAGATTTTTTCCTCAAACTGCGTTATTTTCTCGTCCATACGCGTTTGGAGTTTTGGTGATATGCGCGCCTCTTGTGTTTCGAGTTGTACTGTTATGCGTGTCTCTTGTTGTTTTAGTTGTGTTTCCATCTTGGTTGTTATACTAGTCTCCTGCGGTTCCAGTTGAGATGCCATATATGTCTTCTGTTCTTCGAGTTGAGATGACATTTGCGAAGACATTACTGAAATGCCTGTCTCCTGTGATTCCATCTTGAATATTATACGTGTCTCCTGGGATTCCAGATGGGATACTATATACGTCTTCTGTTCTTCCAGTTGAGATGACATTTCGGTTGATATTTGTGAGGACATTTGCTCCAGCATTGCTAGTATCGCGTTAGTGTCAACACTTGCCAATGGATTCGGAATCTCTATTTTCTCCTCCATTTTTGTCGCTGACTCTTCCACATCAGGATAAAAGACATACTCGTCCATATTAATTCCTTCCAACTCCATTACCTCTCGTAGCCGTGCTTGAAGTTCGATCTTATTTCCGGTTGTATTCAACCCACGGTTCTCCAACTGCTTTTTCAGTTGCTGGATCCTTAACTCACTTAACTTCGCCATGTCCTTGTTAGGCTCTGCAACTCTGGAATTTATTCAAAAATTCCTTTTATGACACCAATTGTAACGGATTTAGTGCAATTCCTCCTATTTGCAACCTTCTACCAACGTTTGAATCACTAAACTGTTGAATTAATAACTCCACTATTCAATAACGCAAAATGGCCTTACTTCATAATAACACTTCTACTTCTCGACAGATAGCGTGTTTAAATCAAACTGATTCGTCATGTCTCAGCTGGTGCTTTTATGCTCTTTGGTTTCCCCGTTGAAATATTTGTAAGCGTTTATATTTATAGAATTTGCTATTTGTTTACCAGCTATATCTGCAGATGCACGAATGTTATAGCTTCTCGCATAGCCCATGCGCGTGTATATGTGAGTGATACTTCCAAAGATGATTGCCTACTTTTGGGAGTATATCAGATAAGATATGCATGTGTTTGTGCGTCTCTCTCCGCTGCGTGTACATACATATGTGCAGACATATTGATTGATTCGTTTATGTAGATACAAATGACTGCCTGCTTTATTGTTGTTGTGGCTTTATTTACTTAGAATCGGATTAGTGATGTGAGTATCACTTAGTGTCACTAATATTCGTCGCAATATATACCACCGATCCTTATGATTTTTTCAGACAACAATATATGCTATAAATGTAAGCATTTGGTGAAATTTGAACATATCTAAACTATTTTTAAGATAAATATAAAATAAACAAGTAAGGACGGGACTGAACAATAATCTTATCCCATTCGTAATCTTCAAATAATGAGCTGTATAAGATAAGAAATATATAGTGAACAGATGTACATACCTAAACGATTTTAAGATATATATATAAAAAACGGGAAAACCCCCCCTTATCTGAACGATCGGTTGTATGGGATTTATATTATATATAGCTCCGATTGAAATGTATTTTACAGGAAATCTTCTATGATATATTAGAATAAATATCACCAAGTTTAAAGTTTTTATATTGGAAATTAAGGAAGAAATTGCCAAAATATTTTCTATCTGAACGATCTGTTGTATGGGATATATACTATATATAGCTCTGTTCAAAGTGATTTTTTGAGAAAACCTTCTATGATATATTAAAATATATATCACCGAGTTTCACCTTTATACTTTCTAAATTAAGGGAGAAATGGCCAAAAATCTTTCTATCTGAATTATCGCTTGAATGGGATATAACTATGTATAGCTCCGATTAAAGTGATTTTTTGAGGATATCTTCTATGATATATTAGAATATATATCACCGAGTTTCACGTTTATACTTTCTAATTTGCGGCAGGAATGACCAAAATCGTCTTATCTGAACGATCGGTTGTATGGGAGATATATGTTATAGTGGTCCGATCCTACCGGATCCGACGAATATCTAATATAATACAAAACTACATCTTTGTGCCAAATTTCATTGAGATATCGCAAAATTTGAGGGACTAGTTTGCGTTCAAATAGACAGACGGACGGACGGACAGACGGACATGGCTATATCAACTCAGTTCGTCGCCCTGATCAATTCGGTATACTTAATGGTGAGTCTATCTTCTATATTTCTCAACGTTACAAACATCGGACCAAAGTTAATATATCATTTCATATTCATGAAAGGTATAAAAATAGGTAGGTACTTTGTGTGAGGATGCAAAGCTTCACGTTTTTTGTGGACTGCATGTAAAAACTATGACTACGAATCACGTATTACAACAATATATGACGTAAACGTAAGTATTTGATGAAATTTGAAGCTTCTAGCCGTAAGAAAGGGGTAAAAATGACAGTTCATATGGGGTATATAATATATATACCACCGATCTCTATGATTTTTTCAGACAACAATATTACTATACACGTAAGAGTGTTGTCAAATTTGAAGATTCTAACTAACTGTTAAAATGGGACTAAAATTGCAAAAATATATATATATTTACTATATATATATATATATATACTATATATACCATCATATATATATATTATATATATAACCGATCTCTATGATTTTTTCACATAACAATATATACTATACACATAAGCGAATGGTGAAATTTGAAGCTTATAGCTGTTAAAATGGGATAGAAATTGCGAAAAGTTTCTTATCTGAACAACCGGTTGTATGAGATATATACTATATATAACACCGATCTCTTTGATTTTTTTAGACAACAATATATGCCATATACGTAAGCTTTTGGTGATATTTGAAGCTTCTATCTGTTAAAATGGGCCTGAAGTTCAGCAAAAGTTTCGAAATGACCCTACCGGGCTCCCGGACGGATCTCAAAAACCACCCAGAAAATATCCAGGTAGGGTTCCTAAATTATCCCGACATAGTCAAGAAAAAGTTCCGAAATGACCCCGAGGGGATCCACGACGTATCGCGAATACCATACAGAAATGATTCCGGAAAGGTCCCCAAATGATCCCGAAATAGTCCGGAAGTGCCCCCGAGTGGATCCCGCACGGATCCAGAAATGATCCCGGAAGGGTCCCAAAACTATCCCGAAAAAGTAACAAAAAAATCTCGAAATTACTCCTACGGCATCCCGGACGGATCCTGAGATGACATCGGAAGGATCCCCAAATTACCCTGATGGAGCCGGCAAACCATCAAGAATTGATGCCGGAAGGGTCCCCAAATGATCCCGAAATAATACAGAAAAAGTCATGAAATGACACCTAAAGGGTCTCCAAATGATCCCGAAATAGTCCCTAAAAAGTCCCGAAATTACCCTAACGGGTTCTCGTACAAATCCCGAAATCCATCCAGAAGTGATGCCGGAAGGGTCCCCATATGATCCCGTATTAGTCCTGAAAAGTTCGGCAACGACCCAGACGGGCTCCCGAACGGATCCCGAAAACCATCCACAAATGATCCCGAAATAGTCCCGAAGAAGTCCCGAAATGACCCAGACGGGATCTCGAACGGATCCCTAAATGACCCTAAAGGGATCACGGACAGATCCCGAAATCCATCCAGGAATGAACTTGGAAGGGTCCCAAAATAATCCTGAAATAGTCTCGGAAAAGTCCAGAAATTACCCTGACGGGATCTCGAACGGATCCTGAAAACCATGCTTAAATGATCCCGAAAAAGGCCTGAAATGAACCTGACGGACTCCCGTACGGATCCCGAAAACCATCCAGAAATGATGCCGGTAGGTACCCCAAATGATCCTGAAATAGTCCCGAAATGACACCGACGGGATCCCGGACGGATCCCGAAAACCAACCAGAAATGATGCCGGTAGGTCCCCAAATGGTCCCGAAACGACCCCGTCGGGACAGATCCCGAAAACCATCCAAAAATTATCCCGTGATAGTCCCGAAGAGGTCCCGAAATGACCCAGACGGGATCTCGAACGGATTCCTAAATGACCCTAAAGGGATCACGGACAGATCCCGAAATCCATCCAGGAATGATCTTGGAAGGGTCCCAAAATAATCCTGAAATAGTCTCGGAAAAGTCCAGAAATTACCCTGACGGGATCTCGAACGGATCCTGAAAACCATGCTTAAATGATCCCGAAAAAGGCCTGAAATGAACCTGACGGACTCCCGTACGGATCCCGAAAACCATCCATAAATGATACCGGTAGGTACCCCAAATGATCCCGAAATAGTCCCGAAATGACCCCGACGGGATCCCGGACGGATCCCGAAAACCAACCAGAAATGATGCAGGTAGGTACCCCAAATGGTCCCGAAACGAGCCCGTCGGGATACCTAAAACTATCCACAAATGATGCCGGAAAGGTCCCCAAATTATCCCCTAATAAGCCCGAAATGACGCTGACGGAATCCCAGATTGATCCCGAAAACCATCCAGAAATGATGGCGAAAGGGTCCCCAAATGATCCCGTATTAGTCTCGAAATGACCCCGAGGGGATCCCGGACGGATCCCGAAAACCATCTAGAATGATGCCTGAAGGTACCCCAAATGATATCGAAAAAGTCCTGAAATGACCCCGATGAGATCCCGGACGAATGCCGAAAACCATCCAGATATGATGCCAAAAGGAACCCCAAATGATCCCGAAAATGTCCCGAAATTACCCCGATGGGATCCCGGACGGATACCGAAAACCATCCAGAAATGATGCCGGTAGGTTCCCCAAATTATCCCGAAATAGTCCCGAAACGACCCTGACGGGATCGCAAACGGATACCGAAAACCATCCAGAAATGATGCCGAAAGGGTCCCCAAATGATCCCGTATTAGTCGAGAAAAAGTGCCAAAATGACCCCGACGGGATCCCGCACGGATCTCGAAACCCATCCAGAAATGATGCCGGGAGATACCCCTAATGATCCCGAAATAGCCCCGAAATGGCCCCGACGGGATCCCGAATGGATCCCTAAAACCATCCAGGAATGATTACGGAAGGACCCAAAATGACCCCGAAAAACTTCCGTAGTGATCCCGGAAACCGTAAAGAATTTATCTCTCAAAGGTACGCAAATTATCCCGAAAATACCCCGACGGGATGCCGGCCGGATCCCGAAACCCATCCAAAAATGATGCCGGAAGGGTCCCCAAATGATCGCGAAATAGTGTCGAAATTATCCCGGAATAGTCCCGAAAATGTCCCAAAATAACCCCGACGAGATCCCGGACGGATACCGAAAACCATCCAGAAATGATCCCGGAAGGGTCTCGATATGACCCTGACGGGATTACAAATAAGGTGAAACTAATTAATAATAAAAGCATGTTAATAAGGCAGCAGGCGCGTTGAAGCGAATGAAGAGTTACAAACAAACATACCGGTAAAAGTAATAAAAGCGTGCTAATAAAAACATTTTATGGATGGAGGATAGCGGGAGGATACGGAGAGCACCACCGATCGTTTTTCCAAAACTGTTTAGATCTCGATCTGTATGATCCAGATGCCAAAAATTGTTGATTTAGATTTATATTGAGTTATAACAATTTATAGATTTTGCACCAGAGGGGGTAAGGGGAACGGGGGTGAGGAGATGGAGGATGTCACTATTCACTTTGTAATACCATCGAATTATTTGACCTATATAGTTTGTAATATTGGTGGTCAGTAAAGGTAAAGTCAGAGTATGTAAAAATTATTAAAAAGTAAATTTTCGAAGGGGTCGTGGGACCCCCCCCCCCCCCCTCTTTCCATGTTCGAAAAAAGTTTCGCTAGTAGACTATTGTCTGTGTCCCAAATTTCATAAAAATCCGCGTAGCCGTTCCGGCTTAATTCAGTCACAAAAACAAAAAAATATAATAATTAAATTTTAACTTTATCTAGGGGGTGGGGACCTCCCCCCTTTTTAAAAATATATAGCTAGTAGATCCTTCTAGACTATTGCCTATATGTGAGCCAAATTTCATCCAAATCCGTCCAGCCGTTCTTGCGTGATTGAGGCACAAAGACAAACGTCTGGACATACAAACATCCACACATCCTAACATCCAAACATCTAAACATCCAAACATCCAAACTTTCCCATTTATAATATAACTAGTCTTTACCCCGCAGCCCCGTCCGCAAGGAGAAAATAAAACATATGGGCTACTCACGCTAGCCTGCTTATCAAGCAGTCTGTTCAAAAAATGTTTCTGTCTAATGTACTTTATATTTGTAATAGAGTAAAAAAAAATAACTAAATGAGCTGATAAACTGGTAGGGTCCCCATGAAATAACCCCGACGGTATGGCGGACCAAGACGGGATCCCGGGCGGGTCCCGAAAACTATCCAGAATTGATCTCTGAAGGATCTGCAAATGATCCCGTAATATTCCACAATAAGTTCCGACATTACCCTGACGGGATCCCGAAAACCATCCGCAAATGATGGCGGAAGAGTCCCCAAATGATCCCCAAAAAGTCCCGACATTACGCTGACGTGATCCCTGACGGATCCCGAAAACCATCCAGAAATGATGCCGGAAGGGTCCCCAAAGGATCCTGAAATAGTCACGAAATGGCCCTAACGGGGTCCTGGACGGATCCCGAAAACCAGCCAAAAATGATGCCCGAAGAGTTCTCAAATGATATCGAAAAAGTCCCGAAATTACCCTGATGAGATCCCGGACGGATAACGAAAACCATCCAGAAATAATGCCGGAGGGGTCTCCAAATGGGGATGTTGCGGCATAATTTCGAAATTATTTCCCAGATTTCAGGACTATCTAGTAATCTTTTCGAGATCGTTAATGGAAACATATCAAGAATCGGGATCAAGAATATTTTCAGATTTATTTGCGAAATCGGTGCAAGATAATTTTAAGACCAATCCGAAATTATTTTCAAAACCATTTCACCATTATTGAGAGATAATTTAAAAATTTTTTTTGAAATTATTATAAACTAATTTCGGAATAGAATCTTTATTTTGAACTATTTAGGGGCCACTTCGGGACTCTTTCACTAAACTTAAGAGTTACGGTAAGTACCTAAGCTAAAATTTTATATTGTCATGAAAACACCTGAAAAAAGTGAATGTAATAAACTTTTTTTTTTGCAAGAGAATTATAACTATTCTACAACTCATTACATATTTCAATATTTCATAATTTCGTTATTTTCTTTGTACGATGTACCTACAACTTGATATTGCACGAAGTTTGAAAGTCTGTTAAAGCGAAATATTTGCGAAAGAGTGATTTGTGTGACCATTGGCCATTGATCACCTGAAATTTTACTCGAGGCCATAGAAACCAGGTGAGCATAGCCTTATATCACTCGCTATTTCTCTCTACGAAATATTTTTTAAATTAAAAAGTAAATATTATCTAGCGATCAAAGGGTTTTAATTAGTAATTATTTTGTTTATTGAACTGAAAAGAACACAAAAGAATTGCTAACGAGAAATTAGTTAAGTTTTCCGTTGTGTCGTGAGAGTAAATATAAATAAGGAAACGTTTTTTCTTCAAGTTTTCAGAAATTTGTATGAAAACAACTTAAAAATTTATGTTAAAGCTATAAAAAACAAATCTTTATTTTCTAATCATTAGGCCCATTGTCTTGTTAAAGAACCTAAAACGTAGAGAAACATGTTTCAATGCGATCATATATATGACATAATCCCCAAGTTTTTTACTTGAGATTATGCCAGTTCTTATAAGGTGTCATAATCCGAATTGGGATAATGTGACTTCTGAGTCTAAAACGAAGATGTATATAAACAACTCGAGCAGTCACCTTAGGGTTCTGAGTAGTTTGCTTTTTTTGCCGAGCACCAAAGTTCGAGATCCTCTAGGATCCAGGATCCCCTAGGATTTTTCGGGCAACAGTCACCTTTTGACACATCATGCTGAATTCTGCCTTAACGATTTTTTTAAAAAAAATATTTTTTGATGTGGAAAAAATTACACTCATATAAGATTTGTTGTCAAAACAGCATTTTGTGGTGTTGCTCTACATAAAAAATCTACGAAATAATGGAAAGTCAAACCAAACACTTTAATTTTGCACTATTTTGGTGTCAAATTTGAAAGTACAAAATAGGAAAAAATATTACAAAGTAATTGTTCGAGGGGTCGTGGGACCACCGCCCCTTTCCGTGTTCGAAAAAGATTTCACGAGTATACTGTTTTCTGTGTCCCAAATTTCAATAAAATCCGTGTGGCCGTTCTGGCGTTCAGTCACAAATACGAAAAAATATAATAATTAAAGTATAACTGTTCCAAGGGGATGGGGACCTCCCCCTTTTCAAAAACATATAGCTAGTGCATCCTGCTAGACTATTGGCTATATGTGTGCCAAATTTCACCCAAATCCGTCTAGCCATTCTTTCGTGATTGAGTCCCAAATCAAACGTCTGGACATCAAACATTCAAACATCCAAGGAGAAAATTAAATATATGGGCTATTCACGTTAGCCTGCTTATCAAGTTATCTGTTTAAAAAACTTTTTTCTGTCTAATCCGAAATGACCCCGACGGGATCCCGGAGGGATCCCGAAGACTATCCAGAAATGTTGCCGGAAAGGTCCCCAACTGATCCCCTAATAGTCCCGAAATGACCCTGACGTGATCTCGTACGGATCCCTAAATAACCTGAGGGATCCCAGACAGATCTCGAAATCCATCCAGAAATGATCTTAGAAGGGCCCCAAAATGATCCCGAAATAGTATCGGAAAAGTCCAGAAATTACCTCGACGGAATCCTGGACGGATCCCAAAAATTATCCAGAAATGATGCCGGAAGGCAAATCAAATGATCCCGTATTAGTCGAGAAAAGTCCCAAAATGACCCCGACGGGATCCCGGACGGATCCCGAAAACCATCTAGAAATAATGCCGGAAGGCACCCCAAAGGATCCAACCATAGTCCCGAAATGACCCTGACGGGATCCCGAAAACCATCTAGAAATGGTGCTGGAAGTCCCGAAATGACCCCGACGGGATCCCGGACGCATTCCGAAAACCATCTAGGCATGATGCCGGAAGGTACCTCAAATGATCCAGGTCGGGAAAAAGTCCCAAAATGACCCTGACGGGATCCCGGACGGATCCCGAAAACCATCCATAAATGATGCCGAAAGGGTCCCTAAATGATCCCGAAATAGTCCTGAAATTACCCCGACGGGATCCCGGACGGATCCCGAAAACCATTCAGATATGATGCCGGATGGGTCCCCAAATGATCCCGTATTAGTCGAGAAAAAGTCTCAAAATGACTCTGATGGGATCCCGGACGGATCCCGAAAACCATCCAGAAATGATGCCGAAAAGGTCCCCAAATGATCCCATATTAGTCGAGAAAAAGACCCGAAATGACCCCGACGGGATCCCGGACGGATCCCGAAAACCATCTAGAAATGATGCCGAAAGGGTCCCAAATGATCCCGAAATAGTCCCGAAATGACCCCGACGGGATCCCGGACGGATCCCAAAAACCATCTAGAAATGATGCCGGAAAATACCCCAAATGATCCCGGATATAGTGCCGAAATGACCCTGACGGGATCCCGGACGGATCCCGAAAACCATCTAGAAATGATGCCATAAGGCACCCCAAATGATCCCGAAATAGTCCCGAAATGACCCCATGGAATACCGGACGGATCCCGAAAACCATCCAGATATGATGCCGAAAGGGTATCCAAATGATCCCGTATTAGTCGAGAAAAAGTCTCAAAATGACCCTGATGGGATCCCGGACGGATCCCGAAAACCATCCAGAAATGAAGCCGAAAGGGTCCCCAAATGATCGCGTATTAGTCGAGAAAAAGTCCCGAAATGACTAAGACGGGATCCCGGACGGATCCCGAAAACCATCGAGAAATGATGCCGAAAGGATCCCCAAATGATCCCGTATTAGTCGAGAAAGAGTCCCCAAATCACCCCGACGGGATCCCGGACGGATCCTGAAAACCATCCAGAAATGATGCCGAAAGAGTCCCCAAATGATCCCGTATTAGTCGAAAAAAAGTTCCGAAATGACTCCGACGGGATGCTGGACGGATCCCGAAACCCATCCAGAAATGATGCCGGAAGGGTCCCCAAATGATCGCGAAATTGTCCCGAAATGATCGCGGAATAGTCCCGAAAATTTCCCAAAACAACCCCGACGGGATCCCGAACGGATCCCGAAAACTATACAGAAATGGTCCGGGAATGGTCCCAAAATGATCCCGCAATAGTCCCGAAAAAGTGCCGAAATTACCCCGGCGGGATCCCGGACGGATCCCGAAAACAATCCAGAAATGATCCAGGAAGGGTCTCGATATGACCCTAACGGGATTACAAATAAGGTGAAGCTAATTATAAAACCATGTTAATAAGGCAGCAGAAGCGTTGGAGCGATGAAAAGTTACAAAGAAACATACAGGTAAAACAAATAAAAGCGTGCTAATAAAAACAATTGAAGGAGGGCGGATGGCGGGAGGAGACGGAGGGCACCAGCGATCGTTTAGATCTCGATCTGTATGAGCCAGATATCAAAAACTATTGATTTAGGAGAACATTTATATTGAGTTATAAAAATTTATAGATTTTACACCAGAGGGTGTGAGAAAGGGGGGGAGGGGGGGGGGGGGGACGGAGGGTGTCACTGCTCATTTTGTAAGCCCTCGACTTATTTGACCTATTGAGTTTGTAATATTGGTGAAGGTCAGTAAATGTAAAGTTATAATGTGTAAAAAAAAGAAATAATGAGATAATTAAGATTTTTTTTTTTTGTATAGAGCATTGGGTTTATTAAAGACTTTAATGTAGAAAACTTGGCTAATTATTTCATTAACCCCCTATGTGAAATTGCTATAGAAATCACTAAATTTTACGAATATGGGAAGGATGAACATTCGTTTAAGTCCACAACCAATTACCGTATCATTAACAATTAAGACAGGATCTTGATTATGTCAGCCCACTTAACTTCGAGCAATGTTGCTGCTCAAAACTTGGTGAACTGCTCCCAACTCTGGTTTTGTGGCTGTATAAAATAGACAAGATAGCAGTTTGGAAACAGATATAACTAATTAGTGTTTATTCATTAAAAATACAAACAGATAAAATTAATTAGTGTACCTTTTATACTTTTCTGTGTTTGTTCATTAAAAATACAAACATTATATCACATGCCTTTCTCAATTCAATAGCACAACTAAACTTTGCAAATATATAAAGAAATCACTAGGAAATGTTCTTTTTAAAACAGCCAAATATTTGCTTTGCACCCATTTCCTGAATCTAGGAGTTTCTACTTATTTTTTATTCACACAATCCACCAATGTATAAATAACCTCCAGATTTTTGAATCCATTAGGCACTCAATAAAGCAATAATTAGTTAATTAAGAATTTGTATTTTGTGTGGAACATTGGGTTTATTAAGGGCTTTAATGTAGAAAACTTGGCTAATTATTTCTTTGACCCTCTGTGTGAAATTGCTATAGAAATCACTCAATAAAGCAATAATGAGATAATTAAGAATTTGTATTTTGTACACCGACGTTACAACTATACACCGATTTTAGAACGAGTAAAGCATTCGACATAGTATGCCACTCTTTACTTGTATATAAACTCGACATACTTGGGTTTCAACCTAGTCCTCACTCATTGGATTTCTTCCAATCTCTGTGGCAGAACAGAAACAGTAATCTTTAAAAATATGTTTTCGAGTATCATTAGTGTCACCTCTGGTGTTCCTCAGCGCAGCCATTTTGGCCTGATTATGTGTTTGCTATTTATAAACGATATCTCTACAACTATAAAATATTCTAAAAGCTTGATGTATGCTGATGATATAAAACTTTTTAAGACTTGCGCGTCGATTGAAGAACATTCTTTACTTCAGACGGACTTAAATTGCTTAGCTGCTTCGTACAATGTGAACCACATGCCGCTTAATTTCAGAAATGTAAATTTATGTTTTTCTCTTAGGATTTAACAACCAGACCCTTGAAAGTGTTTTTGTAGACTTGGGAGTTACAATGAACTGCAAACTTAGCTTCAACACTCATATAAGTGTCACTGTCAATAGAGCTAAAGGTGTCATAGCATTTGTGAAAAGGTGGTCAAAAGAGTTGAGCGACCCCTACGCTACGAAAACCCTCTTCACAACATTGGTTAGACCGATATTAGAGTATGGCTCAATAGTCTGGATTCCGCGTTTTCAAGTCCTTACTGACAGGCTCGAATCAATACAAAAACAGTTTTTACTATTTGCCTTAAGGAATTTTCAATGCGAGTCTTCCTTCATTTAATCCTTCACCTTATACTAATCGATTAAAACTTATCAATCTTCCAAATCTTGCTAGTCGTAGAGAAATTCTTGATGTAATATTTATGACAAAACTACTGAATGGATTGATTTCAGGTCCATTTCTTCTGAACGAAGTGAACATTGGTGTTCCCTGTCGCACTACAAACCTCTTCTTTTAAAACAATGTAGAACGAATTTCGAACTTAACGAACCTTTCTGGTGCTTGTGCCAATATCATAACTCTCACTCAAATATATTTGATATGTTGGACTCCCTTTTTGCTATAAAAAAGACTGTCCTTATCTCTCTTAATCGTTAATGCTGTATATGTTTGTTTCTATATTCTATTAATTTAAGTTTTACCCTCAGCTGATGATATTCCTTCTGTAGCTGAGTAGTTTTAGATCTCGACGCTTGACAAACCACTGCCCATCAATGACGCGGCACAAAAAAAAAATTATAAATATGTAATAAAATTAATAAATAAATAAAATAATGAACAGAGTTACGTTCAATTATATTATTTTTCTTTCATCTAAGGTGGAACTTTAACTCTCCATAGTTTTGCAAACAATTTAAGTAGCACGTGAACGCCGAAGCAACCGCGAGGGTCTAGATAATTCATTTCTAGTAAACACTTCGCGAATAAATGCTGTACCACATTCAGTTGTATATAAGCCTTTGGAATTCAAACTTTGTTCTACCGTCGGCATATCAGTAACAACCCAGCGCTGATTCTTTACAAAATGTTCTAGGTATGCGATTTTGCAAACTCTATTAGACGACCCTCACACCAACGACAAGCTGCCTACCCTAGTGAGGGCACAACAACTTCATTCAGTCATTAATAGGCATTCAGATCGTCTCCTCGGTTTTTTTTACAATACGTGAATTATTACCAGAGTTACAGGTTCGAAATCGTGGTTGTTGTTGTTGTTGTTGTAGCAATGCTCTCCCCACCTAATAGCCGCGACCGATCACAAATTGTCATCAATATCCTCTAACGGGAGTCCAAGGAAACTTGTCGTTTCAACAGGGGTGGACCATAAGGAAAGGGGTGTTAGAGACGTTGGTTCCACATTACAATTGAAGAGATGGTTGGTGTCATGTGGGGACACATTGCAAGCGGGGCATACATTTTGTATGTCAGGGTTGATTCTGGATAGGTAAGAGTTTAACCTGTTACAGTATCCAGAACGAAGTTGAGCAAGAGTGACACGCGTTTCCCTGGGGAGTATGCGTTCCTCTTCCGCAAGTTTTAGATAATTTTCGTTAAGTACTGGATTCACCGGGCAATTCCCGGCTTAAAGGTCCGACGCCTGTTTATGGAGTTCACCAAGGACCTGCTTGTGTTTTTTCACTTCATACGGCTGGGTTATCAGGTGCCGTATTTCCTCAAAATGCTTACGGAGATGACTCCTTAAGCCCCTAGGTGGTGCTGGTTCATCAATCAGATGTCTGTTGGGATGCCCAGGTTTCTGGGTATTCAACAGGAACTGTTTGGTCAGCATCTCATTTTTCTCCCTGATGGGGAGTATTCTCGCCTCATTATGCAGATGGTGTTCTGGGGACATAAGAAGACAGCCCGTGGCGATTCTGAGAGCAGTATTTTGGCAGGCCTGTAGTTTCTTCCAGTGGGTGATTTTTAGGCTTGGCGACCATATGGGTGACGCGTAGCACGTAATCGGCTGGCTAATTGCTTTGTATGTAGTCATGAGCGTTTCTTTATCTTTTCCCCAAGTACTGCCAGCGAGGGATTTGAGAATTTTGTTACGGCTCTGAATTCTCGGAACAATTGCGGCTGCGTGCTCACCAAAATGTAGATCCTGATCAAACGTCACACCCAAGATTTTGGGGTGTCGGACAGTCGGTAGCGTAGTGCCATCGACGTGGATGTTCAAAATGGTCGACATTTGGGGCGTCCATGTTGTAAATAAGGTCGCGGAAGATTTAGTCGGTGATAATGCCAGGTTTCGCGAGGCGAAAAAAATGGAGATATCAGGGAGGTAGCCGTTTATTTTATTGCATAGCGCATCGATCTTTGGGCCTGGGCCTGTGGCCATTATTGTGCAGTCATCGGCGTACGAAACGATTGTGACTCCTTCCGGTGGTGAAGGTAGCTTAGATATGTAGAAATTAAACAAAAGTGGGGATAGGACACCACCCTGTGGCACCCCCTGTTTAATTCTCCTTGGTTTTGATGTTTCGTTTCTAAATTGCACCGATGCCTGCCGACCACCCAGATAATTTGCGGTCCACCTTTTAAGACATGGGGGAAGGGTAGACCCTTCGAGGTCCTGCAGTAACGAGCCATGGTTGACCGTATCAAAAACTTTTGATAGGTCTAGCGCTAAGAGTACGGTTCTATGGTGGGGGTATTGATTTAAACCGCAATTTATCTGGGTGCTTATTGCATTCAGCGCGGTGGTAGTGCTATGCAGTTTTCTGAAGCCATCCTGATGAGGGGCTAGCTGCAAATTTGCTTGGAAATAAGGGAGCAGAAAGGCTTCAAGCGTCTTTGCCAGTGGCGATAGGAGAGATATCGGACGATACGACTCACCTATGTTAGCTGGTTTCCCAGGCTTTAGTAGCGGGACCACCTTGGCCATTTTCCATTTCTCAGGTATGACAAAGGTGGAAAGAGACAGATTGAAGACATGTGCTAAATATTTGAACCCCTCTTTCCCTAGGTTTTTAAGCATCATGGCTATGCCGTCTGGGCCCACTGCTTTGGATGGTTTAGCACGACCAATCGCGTCCTCAACCTCTTTAGCGGTGATGGTGATTGGTGACGCGCTGAATTTGTGTTTATGTGCGCATCTATTGGCTCTCCGTCTATCTTTGTCGACCGTAAGATGCATTATATATTGTCCGAAAGCACTTTGTCGCCAAAGGCGATGGAAACTTTGTCTTTGTGCTTAGTCGGATTCGATAGGGACTTTACGGTGGACCAAAGTTTACCCACACCGGTAGAGAGGTTACAACCTCTTAGGTGCTTCTCCCATTTCGCCCGCTTGTGTTCATCTACAAGCAATCTGATGCGTTGGTTTATATCCCTTATTTGGGGGTCGCCTGGGTCAAGCTGTCTTATAAGGTCACGTTCCCTCGCTAAGTTTGCGGCCTCCGCCGGGAAGTGGGGCCGGATTTGGGGAATTCTCCCGGCGGGAATGAAATGTGCCGAGGCGGATTTAATGACCTTACGGAAGGCACGCTCCACTTGGTGGGCATCAGTCGGGATAGGGAGGGCAGCTAGGCGGCTGTCTGTAAAGGATTTATATTCTTCCCACTTTCCTTTTTTGAAGTTTATGAAAGTGCGTTTTTCAGTGACGATGGAGTCGGCATTACGCTCAAGCGAAATAAGTATGGGCAGGTGGTCGGATGCCAATGTTACCATCGGCTGCCAGTTGACGCAGTTTACGAGTTCTGCACTCACGATTGAGATATCTGGCGAGCTGTGACAGCTTCCTACCATACGTGTGGGTGCGTCTCCGTTTATTGTGCAGAACGTCATTTCTTCTATTTGATCCGCCAACATCTCACCCCTACTGTCCGCCCGCAAGTTTGAATGCCATAGATCATGATGGGCATTGAAATCGCCTAAGATAATGCGATTGTTGCCAGTGAGTAAGGCCCTGATATTAGGGCGGTACCCACTGGGGCAACAGGTGGCAGGAGGGATGTAGATGTTGATGATTTCTAGGTTTGCATCGCCTGACCGGACAGATAGGCCTTGACGTTCTAAGACATTGTCCCTGCGGTCGATGCCAGGATCAAATATACAATATTGCGCAGAGTGGTGTATGATAAACGCGAGACGTTATACCCAGAGCAGGTCTGCAATGCAGATCTTGCTGTGAGTTTAGTCCCTTGAATCGCAGCAATGCGGATGTTGTGCCGCTTCATGAAATCGACTATCTCCGTAATCTTCCCAGTTAGTCCATTACAGTTTAACTACAGAATTCTGAAGTGCATAAGGGGAGACGTCGCCACTCTGGGGGTAAGTGACGGGTGACTACGCCTGGGTTGGGGAAGGCCAGGACGCAATTGCTGTTGTGGCCCTAGGACTGGGCGTCCTTGGGCAAGCATTGGGGTACCCGGATGATTTGGGTTTGCGGCCTGGCAACATGGCGCGATGAAACCCGTCGGGGGGTTGCCGTCGCGGCGACCATAACATCTAGGGTAGTGGCACCACCTAAGGCAGGAGCTGCATTGGGCGGATGTTGCAAACATATATATTCTGTGCTGGCAAACGGTGCAAACGGAGGTAGGGACTAAGAGTCTGTTTCCCTGACCTACACGATTGCTGCCGGAAAAGAGGGGCGGAGAAGACGGGGGCAGGGGCTGCTGCAGAGCATTGCTTCCGACTCTACAACGAAGATTGTAGTTATGAGTGGTAGCAGCTGTTTGAGTTGTTGGCGCCGTGGGGCGCGAGCAGCAGCGGGTACTTGTTGTGGCTTGCTGAGCAGCGCGGCTGCTGGAAGGTAGTGGGGGGGGGGGGGGGGGGGGGGGGGGGGGGGGGGGGCGCTTAGACGTAGACTACGGGACGCCCTTGGGCGTGAACAGAAAGGAGCCACAAAAGATTTATAAAAGTTACGTGGACGTCGGGTTTTGGGATCAAGCACAGAACAACCTGTCCGATGCAACCATCCCTTGCACGAGACACACTGAACAGAGTATGACCGTCCTAAAAAGATTCTTTTCCGGCAGATGCAGCAAAACCATTTCTCAGGACCGGGGTCAGGAGACGGACCCGGATTGGATTCGATGCCTTCCCGGAGTAAGAGAATATGGAGCAGTCCTGCTGCAAGGAGCTGCTGGGAGGATAACAATTTGTGGGAGGGACGAAACAAATTAGATGGGGTCACACTGAAATGACAGTCCTTGGTCGGGAAAAATCCCGAGTCGCTCCGGTACATAGAACCGACTGCCTTGGGAAGCGTGGAAATCGTGGTGAAAACTAAGTCTAAAAATGGCGGAGCCACGCCAGTTTTTTAACTTTAAATCGATGTTGCTGGCGACCCAAATGTTAGTCCAAATACAATATTTGAACGAGTTCACTTCGTTAATATCTTATCTAGTGTTGTATAGAGCACACTTTGTTCTTATTGTTGTTGTAAGTAGTTTGAATCTCTTACATCTTTGCATCAATTACACTTAGGGCCATTTAAGCTTGAACGACAGCATCTGCAATCAGTTATCAAAAATTATAGGGCCTTTTCTTGGTATAGTGATGTTATGGCTAAGTAAACACATTTACATTTATTTTAAATATTTATAAGTAAGCTGAAAAAGGCTTAGTGCTACATGAACCTAGAAAGAACATGAACATGAACAGCTCACATTCTAACTAAGTCAGACACGTCACTTAGTCATAACGCAAATCAGCCGCTGGGCGCGCATGCGCTACTCTTGCCAAGAAGGTTATTTTATTGGCGTAGGTATGTATGTACATATGTGGTGTGGTTGCCAAAGGGTTTTTGTGATGGCGGCTTTTGACTTTGTTTTTTCAAACTCAATTTAAATACGTTTGGTGGTCACTCAAGCTTGGCAAGCAGGAAAAGATAGACAGACAGACAGCGAACAGCAGGCGGACATGTTGTCCCAGGTTGTGCTGCCGCTGCTGCTGCCGTTGTTGTTGAGCTCTCACAATACAATCTGAATAAGAATGAGCCCGTTTTTTGACAGTTTAGTGACACGTTAATTTTATGTTTTACTAGCAGACCCGGCAGACGTTGTTCTGCCCTAAATTTGTATATCTGCATACATTTTAATAAGCTTTTTCCGTCTAACTCTCCCTCGTCCCTCTACACTTTTTCGTAATCTTTGTATTCACCCTTCCCCCCGTATTTTTCGCTTCATCTATCTCCACCTTCGTCTCATTCTATCTCTATCTCAGTCTCCTTCTCCTTCTCTCTTTTCTCTTCTCTCAAGTTTTTCTCATTATTCTTCATATCTTATTGCCAGTCCCAGAGGGTGGTATGTATTTTGTTCCAGCCCATTCCGAGTCTCAGTCCCAGTTCCACTCCGAGCCTCAGTCTCAGTCCCAGTCCTAATCCCAGTCCCGGCCCGTATCTGGTCTACTTCCCGGAAAAAGCATCAGAAATACTAATATAGGCAAATTTATATACCAAATTCAGGCAAATCGAATAGGACGTATGTAGATAGGTATGTAGGTATTATAAATTCATGTCTTTATTTCGGCTTCGCATGGATATTTATCAGTTTTGCCAGGTTGATGCGACTAAATAGAATATCACAATGAAAATTACTTAAAAGCTATCAGCAAAAGCTTTCATTTGATATCCAAAATACACCCACATTCTGCTGGTATCCGGGTCCACGTTTTCGCCTATATCTCGAGACCCTAGTCACCAATAGGTATGAAAACTACCCTGTACTAAAGCACTCATCAACAGCTTTCGTTTGATATCCATATTGTATAAACACATTCTAGGGGCGCCCGGGTCCACGTTCTGGCCTATATCTCGAGACCCTAGTGACCGATAGGGAAGAAAACTACCCTGTACTAAAGCACTCATCAACAGCTTTCATTTGATATCCATATTGTATAATCACATTCTAGGGGTGCCCGGGTCCACGTTTTGGCCTATATCTCGGGACCCTTGTCAAAAAGAGGTATGAAAACTACCCCGTACTAAAGCACTCATCAGCAGCTTTCATTTGATATCCATATTGTAGAAACACATTCTAGGGGCGCCCGGGTCCACTTTTTGTCCTATTTCTCGAGACCCTAGTCACCAATATGTATCCTGGTCCACTTCCCGGAAGAAAAATTATTCGCTTCCCCACTCCGTCGCTCCAGTGCTGCCACTCAGCAATCTGCTGACCAGTTCAGAGTTTATTCGAGTCCCAGTGTTGAGAGAGCCCTTTCAACTCCCGCTGGTAGCACCCCCTCTATAAACTTTACAACTGAATGAAAGTCGATAATAATGTTTTCAAAACCCAAGAGGAGGTGCAGAAATCAGAATATATTGCCATCGAAATACAATATATGAAGAATACGATGAAAATCAATAACAAAAGGAAAATATTACCGATAAAAATGGAAACAAAAGGTGATCCATAAAAATAGACAAAAATCGATAAACACTTTAGCGCAGACTTCAGAAAGACAAATATACATAGTTGCTCAAAACAATAAGAATCTTTAAAAATTTTTCCAAAATCGATAATTATCGATCGAACTGTTTCAAATGAAAAAATCGATAAAAAACCGAACCGACAATAAAGATTAAAAGTTCAAATGAAAAAAAAAACCATATAGGGCCAAATAATAACGAATGACCTGTTAATACTAAAAGGATCTGTAAAAATTTGTTAAAATCGATAAATATCGACACCATTATTTACTAATGAAGAATTTAAAAGAAAATCGGTTCTGATATTTATCAAGAAAAGCGACTCGGCTTTGAAATTAAACTAAAAAGAACTAAAAACAACTTGAAGAAAATGTAATGATTGTGTACTGAAATCGATAAGAATATGACAAAATCGATAAACGGCAGGAAGTGGAAAAAAGCGATAAGAAGCTAAAAGCGCTTGACTGACCCTGTACGAAAATAATACTTAAATGCCCAAGGAAAAGATCTTTAGTTTTCGAAAACTTAGATTTCTTTAAATTTTGAACATTGGAATTGTGTCTGTTTCACCTACTGATCTTGCCATTTCCATGGAATTCCCCATTCCAAATGTCCATATATCTGTGGCATAGGGCGGTACTTCATTCGCGCTATGAA